>NC_136070.1:457006261-458206261 GCF_964261635.1 Lissotriton helveticus
CAAAAATGAGCATCACACATTCACCTTTGAATTACCAAACAAAACATATTATTCAAAAAAACTCAAAACAACAATTTTGAAGACTCATCGCGGGTCTCCTCGGGACAATCTGTAGGTCACAGTCTGCAATACAAAATTCCAGATAAGAAGGTGTGTCATGCGCACATCAAAGGACAGAGAGAGAGAGAGAAGAGAGAGATACAGAGAGAGAGAAAGAGAGGGGGAGAGAAAGACGGAAAGAGAAGGAGAGAGAAATACAGAACGAGGGGGAGAGAGAGAGGGAGAAAGACGGAAAGAGAGGGAGAAAGAGAAAGACGGAAGAGAGGGAGAGAGAGAAAGACAGAAAGAGAGAGAGAGAGAGGAAGACGGAAAGAGAGGGAGAGAGAGAGACACAGTGAAAAAAAGAGAGGGATAGGGAGAGAGAGTGCCGACAACACCGCACCAGGCCTCACTGCTCACCGGCTGGCATTGGTGTGTCTCCAACCATGTGCTGATATGCATTGCAGTTCACCAGGTCCCTCATGTAAAACAGATCCCTCATCTGAAACAGAGTCCAGATACACGAGTGGCAGAGTACATACAATTGCACATGCCATCATCACCAGTCCGCCCCTGCGGACACAGGCAGCTGCACCCCAGCCCCTCCTTCCACCCAGCGGGGCATGCCTGCCCCTGCGCAACCAGGCAGCTGCACCCCAGCCCCTCCTGCCAACCAGCGGAACGTGCCCACCCCTGCGCACCCAGGCAGCTACACCCCAGCCCCTCCTGCAGCCCAGCGGTGCATGCCCACCCCTGCGCACCCAGGCCTCACTGCTTAACTTCCGCCACTGGCGTGTCTCCAAGAGGGCCTACCACGTGCAGGTGTAAGCCCCAAACACTGGGCCCGCAAACATGGCACCCTCCAAATCATGCAGCCCCGCTCCGCGGGCCACCAGGTCTCACACTTGATTCTGGGTCTTGATTTTGCTATGGCGAAACACATATCAGTGCAAACAGCATCATTGCAGGCTGCTGCTCTCTCAGCCCTTCAGGTGCCACTAACTCTGTGACCCACAAGTCAATGCCACGTGGCGGTAGGCCTGCACTGCCATCTGGCTCAGGCCTACACTGTGGTCCAGCAGAGCGCACAATAATCGACACTAGTCTGGACTGCCAGGACAGGGCATCATCACAGGCTGCACACCCGCTTAGCACTTGAGGTGCCCCTACCTCAGTGCACCGAAAATCACTGTCCTGTGGCGGTGTGTCTGTGCCGGCCACAATGTATCTGGTGCCACCAAGTCTGTGCCCCGAAAGTCATGGACCCTCTATGATTGAGTATCGTAGTGCGGACACCATCATGTTACCTCCAGGCCTGGGGTAAAGATGTCTAGCCCCTCATGCAGAAATAATAACCATACGGATACTCCCAGAGAGACAGTGGAAATGGCATTGAGCACGTGTGCTCGGACCTTTTTATTGGCAGGGTCACACATCCTGTGACTCGTGTGCTGGATGGGTGTGGTGTGGGTAAACCAGCCGTGAGGGAGTGGCTGTGGCTGTGGCATGCTGACAACTAGTCCTGTGATCAGGAGATCACTACAGGGAAGACCTGGGACATGTAGGGTTGTCGTCCCCCCTGTGAGAGTAAGCGGAGGGGGCTGGACTGGTATATGCCAGTCCAGTGTAATGGTTTGAACAATGACCCCGGGGCTCTGGGCGTGATTCCGTACTGGGCTGAACAAGGAAATAACTAATGCGAGTGTCCCTGTTGTTGTGTTGGCGCCACCCGGACCGCATTTGGCAATGTGTCACCCTGCGACCCAAGTCCAATGACAGGAGCAACATGTACGTAAGGGGGAATCAATGACCCTACATTCATCCATAGTTCTACACTTGAAAGACCATAGACATGACACAACTATCTGATTATGAATGTTTAATGCACTTTCAGTGGAGTGTTGCAGCTGGAGCAGTACAGGGCCATGCAAACCCCACTTTACAATTTTGGCCCATGGAGGGCTAGCCAGAGTCCTTCAGGGAATGACTAGTCTAAAGGAAGAAGAAGAGTTCAGTCCGCAGTCTGATTGCTGTGTCATGGGCGATCAAACAGGATATGGCAGCCCATTTCGAGGTCTAAGGTGAGTGTCGCAGAGTGTTAGGGGGACAGTGGAAGTTGATGATGCAGAGGGCAGAACCAAGCATAAACTGGCCATATGGCAGAGAAGAATGCTACTGTGTCCTTTGTACTATGAAGGCAGATTCATCTGCATCTTGATCCTCTGCTGTTTCATATGCCTCACGTGTGGGTGGTGGTGTTCTGTCTCCAGCATTGTGTGGCAGTGACACATCAGTGGCCGGAGGTGGAAGTCTGCTGCACTGTGTGGCACTGACACTTTAGGGGGTGGAGATGTGGATGTAGTGGTAGCAGCAGCATGCATCAGCACAAGGCCTTGTGGCAGCAATACCATGAGGTTGATTTTGAGGTCATTGCGGAACCCAGCTTCCACTCACTAGTGTGCAGACGTGGCAGCCGCTCTTTCCGCATTGGCCTGCTCCATGGTCTCTTTGAGCCTCCACATGTTTCCCACCTCCCGGGCGAGATCGATGGAGCCACTCTGACTAGTCAGTCGTTCTTGTCTCTGAGTCAGGACTCTGGCGATGCCAGCCATGGTTCATTCGAGAGCATGGAGCGGACTATGGGTGTCCGTTAGGGACTGTGAGTGGTCCCTAATGGAACTTAGACACTTTCGTATGGCATCTAGTTTGGCTTCCATGCGGTCAAACCCCACCTGCACCTGTCCAGCCAGATTCTCCTGGCACCCCAATACACAGCGTCGGAAGGCCATGTGTTCTTCGTGGGGGTCCTGGGTGGCAGCCGTGGTGGTAGGTGCTGCCTGCTGTGTGGTCTGTATAGGGGTGGAGTCTCCTCGTAGCAGCTGGAATGCCCTGCTCCTCTAGGTGGGCTGCGGAGTCTCTCCATGAGCTATTGGAGGGCATCGGAGTCGAAGGTGTGCGGGTTTTCTTCGTCATCAGAGATGAGAGGTTTGGGCTGCTATGCAGGAGGTGTTGGACTTCCCACTGCAATGTGAAGGGGAGATGCAGTTTAACAATGTGTTTACATGTATGTTGTCACATTGTACATGTTTATAGACAGACTGCATGACGTGGTACATTGTGACTGGAGCTGCCTATTTGATGCGGGACAGTGGACATTTCATTGACATCACGGATGTATGTTTGTACTTGTACATTATCAACTCATATTTACCTGCAATGCCAAATGTGATTGGCCAGTTTCTACACACATGCAGCACCAGTTATGTCCTGTGTTCTGTTGTGTACGTGTTGCGCTTTGTACCACTTCTTTGTCAATGTTGATGTGCTCTGCATGTTATGTGTGTGTGCTACACCTGCAGCTCTGATTTTGCTGCCCCTTCTCCCTTACATGCGATGTGCCTTTGACTTCTGTGCTTGTACAGTGCTGGGATTTTGCATACTTGGGTCCATTGGTCTCTTGGTGGGAGTTGGGGGTTTGGGGCATGGTTTGTCCTGAGAAGTGCTCTACTTAATTATGCATGTGTGCCATTATGCCCTTCTCCCCTGTCCCCCAGTCCCTGGTCGGTACTCACACTGGCACTGTTGTGTCTGGTCATGTTGAGCAGTGTCCGGCCCCCCAACTCCTGCCACCGTCTCACCAGTGATGACTGTGGACACCATTTCATCCATCTCGTCCAGCTCCTCCCGAGGCGCTGGACTCCCACCTCCAATCTACATGCTGCCTTCCAGTTGTTTGCGAGTTTCTGCTTGGTTTTCCACGTCACATCATTCCAGCGCCTCTTGACCTCTTCCATTGTCCTCTTCAGCACTCCAACTGCATTCACCTTGTCCATGATGGACTCCCATATTCCATTTTATGTTGCCAATGACACAGTGGAGGTAACAAACAGTAGTTGATGGTGTTCTACCACCTCTGTTATCAGGATCCTGTTTTCCTGTGGACTGAACCTCTTCTTCCTACTCTTCTTCTCCTTGGCCTTCCCTGACCACGAGTTCCCAGGCTGGTCCTCAGGGGGGCTTGTGGGGTTCTGGTTGTCCTCTGTACTTGCTCCGGCAACATCCATTGTGGTTCGCAGTTGTTTGGCTTTTGTTTGTATGTTTTTTTTTCTACGTTTATGGTGATTTTTCCCACCTGACGTGAGTGAATTGCAGGCCTGTCCCTGGTTTTTGCTGATTGGAGCATGTGCTCCAATGAAAAGCTTACACTGTGCAGTCGCTAGTCCATGACACTATTCTAGCCAGTGATACAAAAGGGGATGATGGACGGAGCGTTTGAGCAAATCAAACACTCACCCCCAGTCAACTGATCTGGGTTTAATCCACCACCATTCTTTAGCCCACTCAGCCACCCCATTTCAGACATGGCTATATGCAAATCAGTCTGACCCTGTGCCTCATGGGAACAGTACAGCCCGAACTGCCAAGCCATGTCTTCCATGGACCGGAAACAAGCATCCTGGGACCGGTTTCAGATTCGTAATCCTCATCAGCCAGGCTATCTTGAATCCAGTGGCCAAGTGAGCAAGGGACTCACGTCTGAGCATACCCTGCCACACTTAGGGTGAAAAAAGCGATACAAAAGGGGATGATGGACGGAGCGTTTGAGCAAATCAAACACTCACCCCCAGTCAACTGATCTGGGTTTAATCCACCACCATTCTTTAGCCCACTCAGCCACCCCATTTCAGACATGGCTATATGCAAATCAGTCTGACCCTGTGCCTCATGGGTTCCTCTTTCATCCCCACTATTCTAGCCAGCGCATGACTTTATTATTCAAACCTTACCTGACTGAGAGGGAATTCTTAGTGTAGGGAAACCATTCATGCGGTTTTGAGACATCCATGAGTAGGTAAAGCTAGTGATGACTCTTTTACTTATCTAAACCGCTACCTCAGGATGAAAGACCCACATATGTGTCATATAAGGTTAAAGGCATTTGTAACCTAAAAAGCAAAAGCAAACTCATCCAGAGAAATGAATGCTAAGGACAAGCAAACCATTGTGGTTTGGGGGACTAGATTATTTGATTTAGTTTAAAGAAGCATTGGTTTAATTGTCATGCCATAGCACACATTCTCTCTCTTGTTTTAATAGGGCTGGGAAGGCATGGGACAGATGTTTGTAAGGTCATTTTTGCTGTGATGTTCACAATTCTGCCACTGGGCTAAATATTTAAAGCAACTGAACAAATCAAAAATTCTCCCTTGCGGTGAAAACTGATTCAGAATTAACAGCTTGGGTTCACTTTTTAATTATGCATGTTTTCCCTAACAACCTTTAAATATTAACAAGGTATGTTTTTGCAGTTATGAACTAAGCTACATTTAAAAATCATCTGCCTGGAGAACATAAGCCATTAACACGCCCTGGAACTGTGCTAGTGTCTGGCTCTTTTGTTCCAGTTTTGTTTAGGACATGAATGATGCATTAGACATGTAGGCACACAAGCAGTGCTTTGAGCTCTACAGAACTAGACACCCAACAGTACGTCTGTATTAAAGTCCAATTTATGCATGGCCTTGGGAGTTTATCCATTATTTATTATATTTGGTGAGAATCCCCCTTTCAAGACAAGAAATCTGTCTAAATAAAACAATATGCTTATTAGAAGAAATTGGCAACAAACTAATATTTCAAAAATAAATTAATGATGCAAGTAATGATATATATGAGAACAAGGGCTGTTTCAACCCGAAACGTGTCTTTCCCTTCTATCCAGCTGAAAATGCAATAAATAACCTGTAATTCGACTTGGTGGTCCGTCTCCTGCTTGCTTCGCCGATCCGTGTTGGGATTGGAGGTGGCGTTTGGAGGTTTCGTGCATATATATATATATCTATATATATAGATATATATATATACATACATATATATATATATATATATATTGTAGTTCACAAAGCACAGTAAAAACTGTGCCGATGCACTACATTCAGGCAACACGTCTCAATTAATTACTCCAGCAGTCGGGTGTAAAGGGGATGGTGCTAAAGAACGGTGATGGATCAAACCCAGATCTTTTAACTGGGTGTGAGTGTTTGATTGGTTCAGATGCTCTGTCCATCACCACCGCTTTGGCCGCCATAAGTGTGGCAGGGTATGCTCACACGTGAGTCCCTTGCTCACTTTGCCACTGGATTCAAGCAAGCCGGGCTGAAGACGGCTGTAATGCCAGAAACCGGTCCCCGGAAGCTTGTTTCCGGTCCAGGGAAGGCATGGCTTGGCAGTTCGGGCTGGACTGTTCCCATGAGGCACAGGGTCACACTGATTTGCATATAGCCATGTCTGAACTGGGGTGGCAGAGTGGGCTAAAGAACGGTGATGGTTCAAACCCAGATCTTTTGACTGGGTGTGAGTGTTTGATTGGTTCAGATGCTCCGTCCATCACCACCCCCTTTCGTACCGCAGAAAGAAAAATGAAGCACATTTTGAGTGACTTCAAAAAATCCTCTTCTTTTTCATTAAAAAATTCTGACATGCAGACTGAAACATGCACTTTCAATACCAGCAGCAGACTTCTGTGGTGAGCAGTAGCTTTACTACAGTGATCTAATGAGCAACTAGAGTGCTAAGATTCAGAATTCATGGCAAATGTGTGACATATCTGAATACCTTCTTGTTGGAAATTAACTAAAAAACTGAAAGCATTTCCTACTGAGGAGACTGCAGTAAATGAGGAAATTAGGAAACTTCATAACAAATATATCTTCCAAGATGGCCACCAGAGACAAAAGAGCCCAAATGTAGCACAAATATCACCCAGATGTAGCCCAATGACAGAAGTGCGCAAAATACTTTTTATTTTTTGTGTTTTTTCAGTTTTATATAGTGCAGACTTGTCAGGTACTGGAGTGCTTTACATGAACATTGGTCACATCACACAAGAACAAATTCATTTTGGTTGTAGACATGGGGAGATTAAGTGATTTGACCAGAATCACAGAATGTCGAGCTGAAGCAGAAACTCCAACCTGGTTCTCCAGTTGCAAAGTCTGCAGCTCTAGTAGTAACACCACATCCTCTCCCCTAAGTGCAACATTTAATCAAGTGGTCAACTGGATAAAAAAACATAAAGATAACAAATAATTTAAAAGTGCTTTGTTGCTATTTGAAAACTCAGAAAATATGTCCTCCTTTTAGTTTTTTAGAGCACTAACCATTATTTTGATGCAAATAAGACCCTGTCATATATGTAATTTCTAAAGGAAATGCTCTAGGTATTACAGTTTTGATTACATCAAGATGACATCAGGCGTTCCACAGTTTTGTAATAAATATAGAATGTTAGCAATCTAGTTGTTCATTAGGATACTATTAAGAGGCAGATGCCAGTGGCACGGACTCTGAAAATTGAAGGCAGGTAGGAGGGTGCGGAGGAAACAATATGACCACACTGGGCAGGCAGGAAGGGCAGTGGCAGTGGCAGTACAACAGACTATGGAGGGCAGTGGAATTGGGGACGGGGCAACAAACCAACAATACAGGACTGGAAACAGAGGCTGTGGCAATATAATAGACCCGGTCTGCTGGAAACAGGCGAAACTGCTCCCACTCTTAAAAAAAAACGGCCTTGACCCTGCTGTCCCTTCTAACTTCCGGTCTATATCACTACTGCCAGCTCTTGCCAAAATATGTGAAAAGGTCGTATTCAATCAACTGGACACATTCGTTGAAACCTCTCAGGCACTCCATCCAGCTCAATCAGGTTTTAGAGCGGCCTACAGCACTGAGACTGCACTAGTTGAAATATCTGAGGCTATTCGGGAATGTCTGGACGGAGGTGGCAGAGCGGCTCTGATTTTACTAGACCTCTCTGCCGCCTTCGATACGGTTCCACATTCCCTCCTGCTCACCAGACTAGCTGCCATAGGCATCTCAGGCCCCGCACTCGACTGGCTGACATCTTTTCTAGAAAATAGAACGCAACAAGTCTGGATGCCCCCCTTTGCCTCCTCTCCTAAGAAACTTACTACAGGTGTCCCTCAGGGCTCCACTCTTAGCCCCCTGCTTTTTAATTTTTATCTTACTCCCCTTATCTACCTTGCTGAACAGTTGGGAGCAAAAATTATGGCTTACGCCGACGACACCCAACTCCTGTTTACATGGCCGAAAAATAACTTGGATACGTCGGCGGCCCAATCCTGCCTAACTTCTGTGTTTCGTTGGCTAGCCCTCACCCAGCTAAAATGCAACGAAGGTAAATCAGAGATTCTGTTATATGGTTCCTTTCCAGATAATTTTAGCGACTCTCTCTGGCCTGCTGATCTGCCATGTCCCAAATCTATCGGCGGCCCTGCTAGAAATTTAGGAGTTTGGTTTAATAATGATCTGAAATTTGAAGATCATTTAAAAAAACTCACAGGGGTCTGTTTTTCTACCCTGAAGACATTACGTAGATTTCTCCCACTCCTTCCTAGAGAGGCTAAAGAGACCATCATCCGTGCTCTTATACTCTCTAGATTAGACTATGCAAACGGCCTATTCTGTGGTCTACCGGGTTATCTTATACATCGCCTCCAGGTTATTCAAAATGCCGCTGTGCGACTTCTGTTTAACATACCCAGAAGCTCCAGTGTCCGCCACCATCTTCGTGCCCTTCACTGGCTTCCAGTCGCTCACAGAATTATGTTCAAAATCCTCGTTCTCTCCTACCGCGCTGTCCATCAGATTGGTCCAGTGTACTTGAGAAAAATATTCTCCCTCTATGTTCCCAACCGGCACCTTAGGTCGGCCAATTTATGCCAAATGACAATCCCTAAATTTAAATACAGCAGACTAGGCGGCCAATCCATTACAGTTAGAGCTGCGAAAGCTTGGAATCTACTCCCTCTTCATCTAAAAACAGCTCCTACCATCACTGTTTTCAAGAAAGGACTGAAGACCCACCTTTTTAATATCAGTTTGTAGGGTCCCCCTTCCCCTATATTACCATCTCTGGATCTCCTCTACTCTGCCTTCTCTCTCTTCGCGCCAGGATACTATTTTCTTAGTAATTGAGCAGGCTACAAAAGCCTTTATAAATATAAATAAGGAAGAGGCAGTGGTAGTACAGCCATACATCCCAAACAAACCCTCCACGCCACTGGAGTCAAGCTATCCTTGCTGAAGACGGCTGATAGCCAGAAACCGGTCCTAGGATGCTTGATTCCGGTCCAGGGAAGACATGGCTTGGCAGTTCGGGCTGGACTGTTCCCATGAGGCACAGGGTCAAGGCTGATTTGCATATGGCCATGTCTGTACTGGGGTGAATGTATGACATTGTTCTGCCTTCTGTCCATCAACTGTTGTTTTAACAAACTCGATTCAGCCAGGAAACGTCCAATGTTTTTAAGCCCAAATGGGCTTTATTTGATCTGTCTCCTGTCTACAATCTCCTCTTTTTTAATGTAAGTCAAAGGGGGAAATCGATACCCCACTTTTTTTTCAAAATCTCCCTTTTACCAAGTTCAAAATGTCAGCAAGTATGGTACATTGGATCATGGAAGGCAGGAGGAATTGAAGTAGGGACATGGACTTGGATAACAGAGGATAGGAGGGACATGGAGAGGTTCACCAAACTGACCCTACAGGGCAGGCATCAGGGTTTGCAGCAGCACAATACACCACACAGGGCGTGCGGGATGGGAGTGCAGCACAACAATCCAAAGAAAGCAATAGGGAGGGGACAGGACCATGTACATGGACAACAGAGAACAGAGGGGAAAGAGGCAGTAGTAGCTAGCTGACCATAATGGACAGACAGGAGAGAAAGCTGCAGCATAGCGGACCGTAAAGAGCAGGAGGGACGGATCAGGGGCATTACAATGGAACAGACATGCCAGGAGGGAGAGAATAGGGGTCAGCACATGAACAGAGGGCTGGGGGCAAAGGGGCAAGGCAGGAGCAGCAAGACGACCATGGAGGTCAAGCAGGATGGGCACTAAAAGCAAGACACACCATGGAGAGCAACAGTGAGATTATAATGGCATACACACAGACCATGGAGGGAAGGTGGGAGGGGGTCAGGGGCAGCTAGCTGACCACACAGGGAAGGTGGGAGGGGCTGTGGCAGCACAGAACACCATGCATGGTAAGCGGGAGGGTTAGTTGCAGCACAATGGCTATGCTGGACAAGAAGGAGGGTGCAGGGGCATGCACAAAGGACCATGGAGGATAGACGAGTGGGTCAAGACCTGGGCACAAGAAAGTTCAGGCAAAGGGGCCTCACAACAGACCACGCTGGGCAGGCAGGAGGAGCAGTTGCAGCACAAAAGACCAGGGAAGGCAGAAGGGTGTGGCAGTAAAATGGACCATGGAGGACAGGAGGAAGGGGATAGGGGCATGTAATGTGGATAGGCAGGGTGGAGGTGGCAGGGGCAGGTTACAGTCATCTGACGATGCTAGGCAGGTGAGAGGGGAGTGGCAGCTCAACAGAACACTCAGAGTAGATAGGATGTCAGGTCCATGGAACATGGTGGGCAAAAAGGATGGAGCAGGGGGATGCACGCAGACATTGAAGGGCAGGGGGAAGGAGAATAGGGGTAGCAAGCTAAGCACAGAGACTAAGCAGGAGGTCAATGATGGGCCATAGAATTGGGCAATGGAGGGCAAGAGGAGTGGACTGGTACATCATGCTAAATGGAGGGCAGTGACAGCACATCAGACCATGCATGGCAGGAGGGAGGAGGCTAGTTCATGGATTCAGACAACAGAGGATAGGGAGGAGGTGGATGGGGCAGCAAGCTAATTGTTCAGAGAAGGTGAGAAGGCCAGTGGCAGAACAGCGGCCACACAGGGCTGTAATAAGGGAGCAGGGACATGGGCTTGGACAATGGATGGCTAGGAGGAGGGAAGGCAGGAGCAGCAAGCTTGGGTCGGGGCAGCACAATGCCAGGCCCTGCTTCCAACCTCCCACCATACATTGTGATATGCATCTCACTTAATGTAAAAAAAAAAATAATTGCTGAAAAAAACAAAGATTACAGGGATGGTATAGCTAGACTCAGATTTCATTCATACACAACCAGTGAAATTCAGCAGTTATAGTTACCTGAGCTAACTATAACTTACGCCCCCGCAATGTACTGCTAATGACTTCAGACATTACATCATTCATGACATGGTCAGTTACATCACTCATGACATCACTCATGACATCTCAAATAAGATGTGATTGGAATGGAACTATAATCGCTAGAACTTTATTTAGGGCTAGTGTGTGTATATTAACACCCCACCTTTTTCTTTTTGTGTAAGAACCATTATAATACGCAACGTGCCCAGATTAATATGGCTGATAGCCTTTTACTTTAAAGTAATGTGTATTCCATTGTTTAAGTTGATGTTTTCAATCCTAAGTATGTTTATTATGAATAAGTCACGTTGACGAACATACAGGTATGGCGGTCATTGGGCAAGATATGCTGAAATGACATTGTATGCATATTAACACTTGTTTTCTTTTCTTTATTGTATCAATTCCTGAATTTTCACATCGTGATCAGGCCAATATGGTCGCCAGCTTTTTGGATTAAAGTAAAATGTAGCCCTTTGTTAATGTTGGCAACTGGAGGCATTTTTACATTTAAATAAGGATGCTGCAATGACATCTTGTATCGTTATCAAGATTCGGACGAGCCGAAATACGTGGATCACGTCCTTTGCAGATTAAATACTTCCAAACTACAACCTGAGTGCTGATTTCTTCCTTGTAAGAGTGAGAGTAGATTAAATACATATGTATAAAATTCACTGAAAAAACCACAAGTGTCAGGGACATCATTGTTAGAAATTAACATTTAAAAAACCTCAGAAATTCACTGAAAAAACCACAGCTTTCATGGACTTCATAGTTAGTTGGACATTTCACTCGTACAAAACAAGAGAAAATCATCCATTACAGTTAGGTGTGCTAACTATAACTCGCGCCACCTCAATGCACTGCTGATGACATCACATATTACATCACTCATGGCATGGTCAGTGATATCACTGATGACATCTCAAATGACATCACTGATGACATCATCCAAGTGATCATCTGATGCACCTCCTCACACCCTAAAATACAGACTACCATTCTCGAAACCACAGACACACCAATATTAGTACAGCTACAATATTCTGTGAACTATGCATGCAGACCTCTAATCAGCTATATAGCATTGATACAGTCTTTTAAATACTCAGTTAGTACCTATGCAGTCTAGGAATCCTTCTGTCTGTCCCATGCACTTGTCCATTCACCTATCCAGCACTAGTATGTATGCATCCTATCGTGCTGCCAATACCTAAGCACTTATAAATTTAGCATGCACTCTCTTTGCAGCACTGAAATTACTCCAGTTTTTAGTAATATACTTAATGAATGGCCTGGCCACTAACCCAAGTACCGGTACAATGTTTTGTACACTATGCATGCACATCTCTAACAAGCAACATACTATTAATACGCTCTTCTAAATACCCAGTTAATACCTATGCAGTGTTGTAATCCTTCGGTCTGTGCCATTTATTTCTCCAATCACCCATCCAGCACTATCTACGTATCCTATCACTCCGCCAATACCTAAGCACTTATAAATTCAACATGTACAATCTTTGTAGCAATGAAATTATTCTAGTTACTAGTCATGTACCTAAGGAATGGCCTAGCCAGAAAAACAAGTACAGCTACAATATTCTGTGCACTGTGCATGCAGACCTCTAATCAGCTACATAGCATTGATACAGTCTTTTAAATACTCAGTTAGTACCTATACAGTCTAGGAATCCTTCTGTCTGTCCCATGCAGTTCTCTATTCATCCATCCAGCACTATCTACATATCCTATCAATTCACAATACCTAAGCGCTTATAAATTGAGAATGCACTTTCTTTGCAGCACTGAAATTACTCCAGTTAGAATGGCCTAGTCACTAATACAAGTGCAGGTATAATATTTTGTACACTATACTTGCAGACCTTTAACCAGCTACATACTATTGATATGCTCTTCTAAATATCCAGTTAGTACCTATGCAGTGTAGGAGTCCTCCTGTCTGTCTAATGCATTTCTCCAATCACCCATCCAGCACTAGCTACCTATCATATTACTCCACCAGTACCTAAGCACTTATAATAACTGAAAATAATGTTTAGCATTTTTTGATATGTACTACTGTCAAGTTAAGATTAAGTAATCTAAAAACTATCAATGCACAAGTACACTCAGCTGTGCACTATATATATCAGCCTCGAAAATAGGACTGTGAAGGGGTAACACTGCACAGGAAAGACTTCGCTTCCTGGGAGACAGCATGAAAAATTGCCACGGACAGCATGAGAAATTGCCACCACCAACTGGGGGTTATCATTGAGACCAATGTGAAATACCAGCATGCACCAAGAACTTAATGTCTAAAACATACCACCAGAGGGCTGCAAACAATTAAATGTACGAACACTTCCGTGGACTCACAAGTGGTTCCGGTGGCCGGGCTTACCTTTGAGAAAGTGCACTGGATGCATGAAACACGTCAGGACTGCCCGCAGCTGCACATTAAAATGGTTTGAAACCACAGTGTCACGAGCGCGGCTCATTTCTTTCTGCAAGGGAAGGTATTGTGTTCATATATATATATATATATATATATATATAAATATATATATATATATATATATATATATATATATATATATATATATATATATATATATATATATATATACACATATATATATATATATATATTCACTGAAAAAACCCTAGGTTTTACACACGTTATAGTTAGGAAGTAGCATTTAAAAAACCTATGAAATTCACCGAAAAAACCATAGGTTTTACACCAGTTATAGTTACCAGGAAATTTTACTCGCATAAAACCAATGAAATTCCCACGTTATAGTTAGTTGGACTCACTATAACTTGCGCGTGCAATGCACTGCTGATGACGTCACATATTACATCACTCATGACGTGGTCAGTGACATCACTCATGACATCACCGATGACACCATCCAGTGAATGTGTGTCTTTCTGAAAAATAAATATTAGTGAGTAATGTTTAAATTTTTAAACATATGTATTAATGTTTCACTTTGTGTATAAATGGCTGCATGGGTTGGTGAGTAGCTACATGTGTAGGTATATGGGTTATTAGATGTTTTTTTAATATCAATATGAGTGTCTATATGTTTGGTGGGGGTGTTACTTAGCACATAGATGCATGAATGACTGACTCTCTGTTTGTATGTGTTTTGAATATAGCATATGTGCAGGACTGTATGGGTGGATGAGTGTGTATATATGTATGTTAGTGAGTGAATCACTGTCTCACTAGTGTCTTTATCTGTAACTACATATGTTTTAATCTAGTATATGTGAATATTGATGTATATAAGTGAGTATATGTGAGAGTGAGGGATTGTAAGAGTTCCTGTTTAAATAAGTATGTGTTTCTATAAGTGATTGTTTAAGAGAGTAAGTATGTGTAAGTTTCCTTAGAAGTAAAGTGGTTGTGTGTGTATAGCTGTATATGCAAATAAATGGATGTTTAATAGTTTATTTGCAAGTGTGAGTATGTGTGAGAGTATCTTTTGGAGACTGTCGTTGTGTAACAGGATATATAGGTGTATCACTATATATGATGAGTGAGTATATGTATGAGTGACTACATAGAACTGTTGGTGAAAGAGTGGATGTGTATATAGATGGTGGATTTACTGAATTGGTTGTTGTAACTGGTATGGGTATCTCCATTTTTTTGAAAATTTTAGTTTCTATTTTTGAATATGTGTTTCAAGGGTTACATTACAGTGAAAAGAGGTCTGTCACTCTGTCACAAGGATGGTGTCATCAGTGATGTCATGAGTGATGTCACTGACCACGTCATGAGTGATGTAATATGTAACGTCATCAGCAGTGCATTGCACGCGCAAGTTATAGTGAGTCCAACTAACTATAACGTGGGAATTTCAATGGTTTTATGAGAGTAAAATTTCCTGGTAACTATAACTGGTGTAAAACCTATGGTTTTTTTCAGTGAATTTCATAGGTTTTTTAAATGCTACTTCCTAACTATAACGTGTGTAAAACCTATGGTTTTTTCAGTGAATTTCATAGGTTTTTTAAATGCTACTTCCTAACTATAACGTGTGTAAAACCTATGGTTTTTTCAGTGAATTTCATAGGTTTTTTAAAGGCTACTCCTTAACTATAAACTGTTTATAAGTTATATTTTTTCATTATATTTCTTAGCTTTTATTAATTGCGAAATATAAAATATTTTTTTAATGTATTCTATAGTTGTATTATAGATTTTCAAGAAATGCTTTCATAGTATTATAAAGTTTTTTTCACTGTTTGAATTGCTTAGGAACTCCTTGCAAGTCTCAAAAGCTTTACAAAGTCTTTACATTACATTCATTTCACCGTTTACAGACTTGTCAGATGTTAAAAAACGTTCCGAGGTGCGCGACAGAGTGCGCGCACCCCGGTGTTTTGAAACAATTAAAAAAGTTTGATACTTTATCGGCATTGTTCTTGTGACCCCATATGAAGGTATTTAATATTTGAGAATGTATACCTTTCCTCATTTTCACATTTTAAAACTTCATTAAATTAAACCGATACTTCTAATTCACGTACGTGTCCGGATTCCGTCACCGCGTATACGTCCTAATACGCGCATGTCAAATCATGTGACTTGAAAAGAACACTTCCTATTGGTTCATAGTAGTTTCTATTCCGCATTTTCCAGAAACCACCAACTTCCCTCACTATCTATTTGGCGCTGAAGAGAGAACAACCTTTTTCATATTTCCAGACACTTTGCAGAAATGGCGGCCACAGCCAATTCTTCTTCGGAATCTGAAGGAAATGGTTATCTTCCTTTAAAAAAAAAAAAGGAATCTTTTATTTGGCAATTTTTTACCTTTCCTGAGGGGCAAAAAAAAGTAAATGCTCCGAAAGTAACGTGCACAATTTGTGGCTCCGTACTTTCCAGAGGAAATCCAACCAAAAAATATTCTTTTTCAATTCATACTATGAAGAGGCATATGAACCAAGTCCACCCTGTTCAATATGCAAAAGCAGCGACAAGAGATCTGGCCACACAACTGCCACCATCTCAGGCCAGTACTTCATCGACCAGACGACCTACATCTGCATCGCTTGAACAGATGGAGTTGAAACCATTTTTAAACGAAGTGCATATAAAATGCAACAAGTGCGAAGGATTAATTGTGTACGGAGAGCAAAGCATCATTCTTATTGAAAGAAGATTTAATCAGCATAAAATGTTTGAATGCATCTAATTTTTTTACAACTTCAAATGTTCCTGTTTTATAGTTTAAAAATTTGGTTCCTGTTTCACAAATTTTAAAGAATGAAAAACTTTAAAAAAAAAAAACAGTTCTTTTCAGAACTACCTCATTGTACCAAAAAGAGCTCTATTCATAAGCTAAATTATTGCCGCATTTTAGGAACAATAATTAAAGAATGCGGCAAAACTTGGGACATATTATGAAGAAGTGATAATTTCACTTCGCTTTAATCGGCATAACGCTGTTAAACAAGCGCCGATAATCGCCTTCATAATATGAGCCATATTATCAAGGATGGACGATACAATATCGCCGCTTCTATCGACAGGAAACTGACGATAAACCGGCGATAATGGACTTGATAATATGCTGTATGAAATTCCTAGCGTAGACCATATTAAATGTTTTCGCATCTTACATGGGCTTTCATAGGATTTCCATAGAGCAAATTATGAAACCCATTATCGCCGCTTTATCGCCAATTTCCTGTTGATAAAAGTGGCTTAAATGTATCGACTGTCCATTATAATATGCCCCTATGTTTTTCAAAATTCAAAATAAAACGTATGTTTTATGCCTTTATATCTAACATGACGTTCCACTGCAATTTATAAAGCATATTATGGACGCCGTTTTCGCCTCTATATCGGCAACTTCCTGCCGTTCAAGGCAGCGTTAAACTCTTTTGAATCTTTGTAAATATTCGTCAACATCTTTATAAGAACGTGATAACACCGCCTGCGGTAAAAGCACTTTGCATTTGTGCCGCACAGACAGTTAATGACATGCATAGTAGGGGTATGTTAAACTATAAGCAAAACCTGTTTAAAGGCAAAAATAATATCTCGTACACGACTCCTTTTAGGAAAACAGTTTAAATAAACTTGTTTATCGTACGAGTGCCACGGGCAGCTGTGATGAAGCATTTGGCAGCGTTAACGTGGAGGTGTGGAAAATAAAACTAAATCAAACCCCTCTCGTATTTACAAAGCACACATTAGTGCATAAAAGCAACGCTTGTTTTCACGCCGCAATATTAAGTGCCGCAGACTGTTACAGGAGTATTATCACATATGTATTCAAATTACGTTAAGACTGCCTCTTTTGTAATTCTCTGCTAACATGCACTCTCATGATTAGAAGTGAAATCATAGTCCTTCTTCTATTTTCATTTTATGTCCCGTTTTTTGCCTTTAGCAATCTACTTACCGTATACAACTAGCAAAAATTATCACTATGTTGGCTTACTTCCAATAATTTTTCGTAGACCAGTGGCGATCTTTAACGCTTAGGAGTGATACAATTATCAAACTTTAATTCTAAAACTAGTGATTCCCGAAGTGTGCACCACGGCTCCCCAGTCCGCCTTAATGAGGTGCCAAAAACACGACGCACACTAGGATGCCTAAAGGTCTATAAATTGCACAGACATCAGTACTCTGTTATGTGTAACTGTATCCATCTCAGAAAGCTGCGCGCTCCTCCCCTGTGATAACGCTGACAGTCCATCCTGAAACGGCCTTGAATTATACTGCAGCAGGAGCACCCGTCCCACGCATTGGAATTCTCAAAGGAGCTTTCTGCCTCAATAAACAGAAGACATTGTTTTAGATAAAAAAAGTTAAACTACCATCAAGGCTTATTATGAAACAGTTTCTTTAAAAAAAGTTTATAAAACAAAATTATTAAATCAGAATAACGTTCTTTGATTATCTCATAAATTTAAAACAGCAGTCTTTTTATTAACATATTCAACAATACCATGGTTACTGCTTATGTACATAAAGGAAGTAGGACCTAATCTCAAAGGCAATAGTGTTTGCTTGTTATTTGTGTGAAGGTATTTCCTAAACTACATATCTGCATGCAGTAAGACAAACAAAATACCTCCAGTCGAGCACCACACTATACTACACGCAAATTTGTAGTTTAGATGCTTTAATCTGCCTACACAATAACATCCAACACCTCCTTTGAAAACACTCCTTCCTTTTTTAAAACAGTGCTAAAAGTCAGGGGCGGATTACCAAGGCGGACATTCGGAGATGGACCGAAAGGCCAGTGCCTCAGTGCTCTCTGTGGGCCATTTTTTTCTCCTCTGCCCCAGTCCACACAGAGTACACTTGGAAAGGGGAGAAAAAAAAGCCGACCCACAGAGTACACGGAGACAGACAGGGAAAATAAAAGCAACCTCTCTGTGCGGCTGAACACCCCTGCCCTACCAAGCAATAAAGCTAAGGCTGGGCTGGGGAGGGATGATTGTTTTTAAGAATCGACCTCCCTAGGGGGTAGGTGTTTCTCAGGCCTTTGAGCCATTTTGACCTAAGCCCCCCTAGGGCCCATGCAGCAAGTATGTAAAGTAAACAAAAGTAAAAGGTAGCATACAGTGTGATACCAACAAAAACTGAAGTGTGCAAGTAACAAAAGAGTACCATACACAAGTACAAGGATAATACTACAGTAAATGGTAAAGACTTAATCTGACAGAACACACTGGGATGGTACTTCCCATGCACCAGCTTCACCTCAACCTCCCTCTGCCTACCTGGCTGTGTTTTGTGGTCCCCTGCTAGGAAATTTTCCCGAGGCCTGTAGGACTAATTAATTACCTAATTGCAGGGGCCTTACCTCTCTTCAAGTGCTCCTAAGCTAAAGGCCTGGGAAGGACTAAGTAGGTTAGTAATACCAGCGGCTATTCTGCTTTTCAGGTGCTCCTGTGCTGAACGGCTAAAATAATTTTGTGACAGAAAGGGGCCTTGCTATTTTTTTTAGTTGCTCAGCATATTCCCATTAGCACCTTGGCCCTGTGCCCTATAGAAGAACAGTGTCCTCCCACTTTTATGCTTTGTATGTGCAAATGATGTTTCATGAAAGGGCACGCCCCTTGAATATGGACCACACCCATTAAATATGGACCACGCCTCTTGAATGTGGACCACTTTTTTTGCTCAGGGGCAACTATTTGATTTTGATCATTTTCAAATATAGAACAAATATGTTCAAAAGTGAGTAAAAACAAATAGTAATGTTAGCAACTGTTTGCAGTCACTTACATCTTGCAATGTTAACTTTCTATGTCAATTATATTAAATTTCACAGACAAACAAAGCACATCCCAATATACTCATTATCTATCATTAGTTGTCACTAACTGCTGTTAGCATCAGCTACATACTAATAAGACAATTTTATCTGCACTATCTTGCCTTTTAAAATAAAAAATGCAGAATAAAATTCCTTTGATAATTTCCTGAAAAGTTCTGTAACACATATAATTTATCTGCAATATTTTCACACATCCGCATTAGTGACCTGACTGACTGAAATGTTGTTGATTTCTTAAATTAATTTTTTAGACACTCCTTGTGACCGTGCAGCCAATCCTCCAAGGAAATGTTTATATAAAACACAACACTAATATGACCATGATACTCAAAGAAATAACACAGGGTGTAAAAAGTATTTTTATTATTTATACTTACCTAAGCAATAGTAACAAAGAAAATATTGAAAAATTTGAAAAACATGGTATCTGTGAAAGACAAGTAAAAATATGGTTATAGTGTTATTTCATTAAACAAAACAAAGTAGAAGTGATTGAAGCAGAAAGTGAAAGAAAAGAAGACAGAGGCACAGAAAGAGACCAAGACAGAATATTTTCAAAGAAATAAAAGCACTCAAACAATGACAGTCTAAAGGAAACTAAAGTGACAGGCAAAATAAGAGTATGATCAGTGATAATACACAAAACAAATAGTCTCTGAAATAAACAGACTAAGAGTACCTACATATCTTAAAGAGATAGATAAAATAAAGAACCAACACTAAGAGAAAAAGAGTCAAAAAGGTAGAGTAACAGAAGAGAAATAAAATACAAACAGACATGGAGTATAACAGAGACATATAAACAAAAATAAAGTAGGATGACAAAACTAAACTATAGATTTTAGATTGGAAAGTGTTCATAATTAAAGAAAGCAGAGTAAGGGAACAAATTGTAAGGTATAGTAAGACAAACAAATTAAGATTCAGGAAACAATGCCAATAAAAGATCAATGAAGCTAACTCTCTGTAAAGCAACATAGGTAACAAACTGAAGACTAAGAAAGACTGAATAGAATACTAACAAAAACGATGTAAAAGTAAAAGGATGAGTTAAAGAAAATAGCCATATCTAAACACCATTATCAAAGAAAGAGGATGAAGAAAATTAGAGTAAGATATAGGTACACGAAACTTTCAGATATGATTAGTTGTTCTTACCTTAAAAATATAATATCTGTGGAAGACAATAAAGAAATCTGTTATAATTCATACTTCCAAATCCAATATAACAAAATATCTTAAACAACATATTTACTGGTTTATTTTTGCTGTCTTCAGATAAATTGATTTTCACTATAAACAGTGATTTCAATAGTAATCATCATGTAACAGCGGGGAAAAAACCACAATCAAAATGATTGTATTTAAAAAATCCATAAAAGATCTCTATATATACTATGAATACCTAGAAAAAAACATGTCTTAAATGTTTTTCTGTAATTCGCAATTTCTTGAGTAAGCACACCACATATTCCACAATTATAAACTAACTAAAGTATACCAGTTACTTTTAAATACCGCTCCACAAATAACCGTGCAACTATGTTCTTAAAACATTTATCTCAAAACAACATTTTTATATCTGATTTTTTTCCACATGGCCAAATACTATGAGATAAGTCCTTATTTTTTTGAGTACCTCTCAACAAACTCGCGAGTAAGTATGTTCTAGAAACATTTATCTGTATTTCACATTTACATATCTCATACATTTCCGCAAGGCCAAATGGTATGAGTTAATTCGTTTTTTTTAATACTTCTCCACAAACTTCCAAGTAAGTGTACTCTAAAACCATTTATCGTAAGTCAACATTTCCATATCTGATTGTTTTCCATGTTGCCAAATAGTATAAGCTAATTCCAACATATCCTGTACCAGAAACATTAAGGAAACCTTACCTGATGCTATCACTTTGCACATAATAGTCTCATTTCCATATTTGAACACCCTTAATCACATCATATTTCTAAAGAACACATGTTCATATCTTTACAGTATTACTCTGACTCGACCAAGTAATTTCACTGAAATTTTGGTTGCAAAAATATCAAATAAGAATTTCTTAACTCAGAAGGCAAACGTTTCTTAAAACTTAATTGACTATCATTGCACAGCGTCCAACCAGTTGGACTCTTCAAATAAGCTATGTAATGTCCTGATGATATAGATAACCCTTCATGAAAAATAATTGCTGCAGTTACAAATGTTCTTCTAGAAATAGATATTTGAGAAGCCTCATAATTTTTAATTAAAGTTGACAATTTACTTCCATCAGCTCTGCATCGTTGAAGCATTAAAATAACATACTGTCCATATCTATGGATAAATAAGGTAGATAACATTTCTGAATTACATTGAGAACAGACCATGTTCTGATATGCATCTTTAACTAGTTTATTAAAGGACACTGTTTTACAATCTGGTAATGTTAAATATATAAATCTTTCTGTGTGTATGTCAGTACTACTTGTAAAAGAGCAATTATCGCAAATATGTTCCCATTTATAAGAAAGGCCAAATAGACTATCAATACCTACACCTTCTTCTTCCAAAACTGTAAGCATATACATAATAAATTCCTGACAATCTTGCTGAATATTCTGAGAAAATTGAGTTAGTTCTGCACATATATCTAAAACATTCCTTACTTCTGAAACACTTGCTACTTCACTATTACCACTAGTACATTTTTCAAACACAGAATTTAAAGAACAACAAAATGTTTGCTCCTGATTTTCTCTAATCTGTTCCTGTAACTTTTTTAGAAAAAAAACCATATTAACCACTACATTTGCATAGCAGTTGACACCAGACCTATTTTCAAATTTAAATCCAACAATCTCTGTAGAACTAACGTTTTTCTGACTCTTATCAATGACAGTCTCATCTTTTTTTCTTCGTTTCTCTAATACTTCACTACATTGTTTCTCATTTCTCCTTTTCTGACCAACTATACTCTTTTTAATTAAAGGATATTGAGGTAAATGTGGAGCGTATTCTCTTCTCAACCTATTATACTCCTGTACACATTTTAAATCTGCACTGATCTTTGTCTCATCAAAATCAATTAGATAAAGCCCAGATAAAGTTCTAACTCGTGATAAAGCAACATATCCCATACCCTCTTTGAATACACTATTTCCAATATTTACCAAAGCACAATCTACACTTAAACCTTGCGATTTGTGAATAGTCACTGCATATGCCAAACAAATTGGAAATTGTTTCCGACGGACATACAAGTCTTTTACAAGTAAAAAACGACTTGAGCAGCGACTGATTAGTTGAACTTACTCTATTTCATCAAATTTTATTCATAAAAATTCAATCTCATCTCTATTTGGATAATTTACAAAACTAACAACATTACCCATTGCTCCATTCACCAGACCTCTTTCTACAAGTAAATTTCTCCGTAAAATAATCCGACAATTTAAACATACATACAGATTCTTCTCTAAACCAGCAGTTTTAGATATAGAAGTCTGTAGACTATCCAATTTTAACTTTAATTTATCAGACAAAACAATAGTACTTCCTTCATACTCTATTTTATCTTTTGCTTCCAGTTTCTTAATTTCTTCATTTTCCAACTTCAACATTTTCTCATTGAAAACTGAGCATTCTTTTAGAGTTGGCATCAAGCATATAACTGACTTATCTTTTACCTCTTTACTATATATTTTCTCAGGTACATTATCTTCATTGAGAAACAACTTACATATTAATCGAGTTTGTAGAGCTTCTTTTGCATCTTCAGTTAGTCTTCCAATCCTTATGTCTTGAAGAATCTCTCCATATTTAGTATCCTTTGCCTGTCGCATATTTTGAATCAGTTCAGTATATTTGAAATGTGACCATATATTTACATTTCCAATACTGCCAAGGCACTTTCTCGTGTCTTCATGTGTCACAGTTTCAAATACAGATTGTCCTTTTACAGGAGTTAGTTGCAGTAGATCTCCAAAAACTATGACATGTTTCCCTCCAAATAAAACATCATAGTCAGTTTTAAGTATCTGCTGCATTCTTAAATGTACAAAAGCAAGCATTAAATTGGATACCATGCTTACCTCATCAATAATAAGAAGTTTCATTTCTTTAAGAACTCTTGAAACTTCATAACAAGCATCTCCAGATAGCTTGTGATATTGTAATTTGTTTTCATGTTCAACTGGCAGCATTAATAAACGATGTAAAGTAATACCTTTAATATTATGTGCTGCCAATCCAGTTGGAGCTGTCACAACACAAGACAATGGTGACTGAGTTTTTTGCTGCAGATATGCAGTAATTCCTTTTATAAGAAAGCTTTTCCCTGTACCAGCTTCTCCACTTACATATAGTCTTATAGGTTGAAATGACATACATGAGCATTCTTTTTTCTCATGACGAAAACCATGCTCAATGTGCTCTGTCACTTCCACATATATTTGTCTTTGCTCAAGATTAAATTCCTTCTCCAATTCTTCTAAGTTTATTATAACCTCTTGAGCTTGCTCCATTACTGTTTGCACCTCATCCATGGCAGTGGCTGCTTCATTTCGGATAATTGGTTCTCCCAGTGGATCCTGACTCAACGATGCTGAACTTTGTGTATCTTGTGAACTTTCTCTTGCAATCTCCGCTGCAATTGTTGCTTCTTGCTCTATTTCGTCGTTCAACATTTTCAGATAATTACTAAAACTAGGACATTCTATACTACTTTTAGATGCGTTAAAAGAATCTTCATAACTTATAAACTCTCCAAGTAGTTCCTCTTCGGTACGCCATGGTTTAAAGAGTTGCAAAAGAGCTAAATAGTAAAATTCTCTTTTTTCTGGATTTTCGAAACTCAGTTTTCGGTGATTAATCAAATGTCCTTTTGTTTGTTTCACCAGACATCCTTCCTGTCCAATTACAGCGTACATACCTTTTTCAACATTCTCTCTAACATTCCTTTTAAAAGTGTATTTTTCAAGAACTTCATAAAGACAAATATTTTCTAGCAGAGTACTTCTATTTGGATAGTATGTATCCAACATATTTGTTTTCAAAATGTCTGTACTGTTTGGTTCTTTCTGTGCTAAATATTCAATTTCTTGCACAGTTTTCAAAACACGGTTTCGTGTTCCTGCTAGACCTAAACTCACCCACAGGATACTTCGAGATTTCGCATAAAGACTTGCTGATGATAATCGATCACAGCATTCATATGCTCCAATTTCTCGATGTGATAACATCTTCAAACTGTATGTATACAATTTCTTGCTTAGGCTCTTTTCATGAGAAATATCTTCCCACATCTCCTTCAGTTCCGTCTTTTCAGATTTTGTGATGTAAGACGTTACATATCGAGCCACAGCAATAGAGTTATCCGCAACATATTGTATATCCATGTTAGCATTCCACATGGACAAAATGACAGGGTTGTAGTCATTTATATATTTGGACTCTTCTCCTCTTCTTAAATTATAAGTATTTTTGGGTGATCTTCTAGTGATGTTATGTCGCAAAGATGACATCAAATTATTCACTCTTCCTTTTGAAAGCACTGGTCGTGCAAATCCAAAACGACATTTTGTATAGAACTTATCCTTTGTTTTGAATTTTCGCAGACAATATTTCCCACAACGATGTCTTTGAAACCATAACACTTTTCCTCTTAAGTCTTTATCACTTGTACTGTTAGGTATGTCACAAGTGGCATATTCCTCAATAAAAGACAGTACAGTTTCATCGGAGTCTTTTCCAAATTTGGGAGCATCCTTAATCCATAGTAACATATGAATATGTGGAGCACCTCTAGCTTGATACTCTTTTCTCCAGAAGAAATCCAAAACTTCACCAAGTGGTGGATTCTTCTTGTTTGTAAGAAACGACATCATTGCTTCAAATCGATGATTAAAATATCGGCAAACATTAACCGGATCCAACGAACACAATTCTCCTGGTGTCTTGTAGTTTATATTTTCAATATTTACATTCGCCTCTCGAAGATATTCAAGTAAATCTTCCCAGGCGTACTCTGCACAGCTTAGAGTTACAAACCATGTTGGTGCTCCCAAGTTTCGTAGCATGCATTTTAAATCTCCATGACGACGGCACCAATATTCATTAGTACCACGCTGACATGCCATTAAATTAATTAGATGAGAATCCAAAGCACTATCTTTCTGTTGCACTTTATCCATGAAATCCTTTGCAGAAACATTATGCAGATGCACTCCACTTTTTAAGACATGGTTTACTGCATAAGAAAGACCAGATAAGTCACTCTCAAAGAGAAGATGAAACAAATATGGAATACATTGACGAAATCTGGGATCTTCTGCATATAACCTTATAGTCCGGTACTCAGAAGCAGGAATCTGCATAGGTCGATCATCATATCGCGCACCTTCACCTGTTGGGAATACGTGTGGGAAACAACGACCTTCCAAACTTTTTTCTCACAGACTAATAGGACTTCCTTCTGCTTTTTTCATCTGAAATAACTCAATTGCATTCCCCATTGCTTCTTTGGAATGCAGTGGATGAACACTATAATGTTCATAAATTTCTTCACTTCTGGACATGTCAACTTTTTCAATGTGTCCAATAGACAAATCATTATTCTCTTCATCACTTACATCTTCTTGTTCTACATACACATTTTTATAGTATTTATTATTTTTAACTAAATACAGCGTTGCCTTCTTCACTTTCCTAACATCCACTAAATATTGCCAGATTTTCTTACTCTTTGTAGGTACACCATTAACTAGAATAACAAGAGGTTCCTCTTCTACATTTTCAATACATTTGTCTCCATATTTTTTTTTAAATCAAGTGGCAAATATACAACTCTACCCTTTAATCCTCTTTGTAAATCTGTAGGATTTAATTTCCCAGTCTTAGGCTCCATACGAACAATAGCCTGAAAAGGATGTACACATTGAATCAAAATAGTCTCATAAGTATTTAAATCTTTCAGTTCCGATGGAATATTTATCAACTCAAGATTATTATGAACAGCTCTAGCAGGCATTTGATTTTCATTCAATTTATTATAACAATATTTACAAATACGTTGTTCAAAACCCAAATCAAAATAGTTTTCTACCAGCAAATAAGTCGCAAACTCTCTCCACTGAGTATTATCTTCATCTTCACTTTTTAAATATAAATCAACTAACCTAGTTTGACTTTTGTAATGAATGCGTCGACAACACACACAAGTTAAATTTGGTTTTTCACCTGCAATGACCTTAAATTTTGTTATTTCCTGTTCAAATTCTTCAGTATTAAAGTGTCCAACATTTTCTAACACATTTCCTTCTCTAACTATATCAGTTTCTACATTCTCTTCATCTCGACCAAAATAACTTACCTCAATTTCTGCACAAATACTCTTCACATCTAATACAGACCCATGCAAAAGAGCACTATTTAACTCTTTAAGTTTAAGTGCTGGACTTTTTGCATAATACATATTTCTGACTAATTTTCTCATTTTGGTATGATGCACTGCTAACATCCTAAAGTGATGAAAAACACTCTGGCATATTTTTTTTGAAAGACAGGCCAAAGAATGTCCTTCCAAACCCGTTTTTTCTCTCACTCTGCAACGATCTAATTCTTGCAACAGTACAATTTTTTTTTTAAACTTTCCTTAGTGTACTTACGTAAGAAATTGCGAAAGAAATCAATTGAATCCTGTCGCACACTGCAAATACTGCTACAATTCCAACTATAAACAGGAGCATGAACACGTCCCTGTAAAACTTCTCCACCTATTTCCCCTTCTGTTTTTCTCACCTCAATTTTCTCTTTCTCAATAGGACAGCCATCCTTCACTTCATACGCTCGACCACTGGTGTCAACTGCATGCACAAATCGTTACTTTGAAAGTAACTCTCTTCATTAAGGAATGGCTCAGAATTTGAAGTATGCATCCATTTACCAGAAACGATTTTACAAAAATTAGTTCTATTTATGTGTCTCTTCCATTTACTCTTAGCTTTTAAAGCTCTGATTGCCTTATTTAGTGTATTTATTCTTTTAAGCACTAAAATAAACAATTTTTTTTCGTCTCGAACGCATCATCCACAACTTCCTCTATATACTTTTTTTTCTTATAAAAAGCAGATTTCCTTTTTGAAACTTTTTCCTTTTGTAATAAATTCATAACAACTCTCTTATGAAACATACGTTTCCTTATTTCCGCAAACTGATTTGTACGTCTTTTACTGTACATATTTTCCTCACCACTCTTTTCCAACACAGTTTTCTTTTTTCGTCCATTTCTCCTTGTAGATCCTGAAAACTGTTTTTCCTTTGCAACATTATCCAATTGACTTTTCCTCTGACACAATTTTTTTAAAAATTCCTTACTGCTCTTACCAGGAGCACTCTTGTTTTTGTCCGTCCTTTGTTGATTACGTAAATCTTGTCCCTCTTTTCTCTTCAAATGGTATGTCTTTTTATACAGCTTTCTTTTTTTTATTTCTCGTCGGCATACTGATTGATGTTTGTGATATTAATGATAACCTGTTTGGAAAAAAGTGAAAAAATAATATAGACCCCTACTACCATATACCATACAAATTATAACCAAGGCATGATTTTATAACTTGAATAAAGACAAAGAAACAGTCTCTGGTCAGAGTAGGAAATCCTATAGTGAATATTGTTTCTAAATTTGTGACACTCCATATCTATGTTATCCTTACACATGTATTGTATGAATGTAATTTTTGAGAGATATAAGTACTATTCTAACTTTCAAGCATTATCGATGTTCCTAATGCTTTTTATTTTTATAACTTTAATCTTTTATCCACCTTATCACAACTTTTACTGTCATTCTTAAAAAAGAGAATACTGATTAACGGTACAACAATAATATTTTCAATTTTTTTTTTATTTAATCAAAAATTATTTTATTCATTTAATAATTCATATTCCAGAATCACATTTAGCATAATTTCATCTGATATTTCATTACTATTTTGCTCTTCCAAATTCTCTTCTTACACCATCTCTAAGTATGCACTATCAAAAGTACTGTCCAAAAAGTCCTCATTTTCAGTTGGAATTTCATCGTCAAATACTCCTTCAATTAATTCTTCTAGGACTTCTTTTGCCATTTCAAAATTAATAAACTCATTGTCACAGTAATCTTCCATCTTTTTATTAATTTTCTATCTTCTTTCTCCTTTAAAAAAAATATAAAGACTAATTTAAATATTTTTTATTATTAGTTAACCAATGATTACCTTGAGTAATCTTTTAACTACATACACTTTCATACTTTTAAAGACATTAACTACATTGATTATTATAAGACCTTCCTCTTTATTTTTCTAAAAAACAGATACTTTCATCCTAGACATTAACAGTTTCCTATTTAATTTTTTTCAATTAAAATTGTGCTATAAAAACACATTTCACTGTGAAATTTGCTTTCTGCATTTCGTGCTGTAGAACTATTTATACACTTTCTAATTTTATTGTAGAGATCTATTTTCTAACTTCACCACTATAAACTGTGATTCAAACTGTATGCAAACTGAAGGAATAACTCACAACATACCAATTAAACATTCACTAAACCGATTGCTACTTCCCACAGAGGCAGTTGCTTTTACCTTTAACAGCATACTCATCATGTAAATTTCATCTAATGTAAAACATTTCATCATAGTCATATAAAACCACAATGAGCCGCAACTCGTGGAGGCAATTATGGTGCGACAGGGAGACAAGGAGGGAAGATCTTTGCTGGAGGGACCTAAAAAGCAGTATACAGATAATTTGTAGTAAATACATAATTTAATTATTTAAATGAATTTTACAGTGTGCACTACATTTCAAAATGCGATGCTGTATACACTTTAAAAAAAAATTATTAATTAAAATATATACTTTCCTACATTTATCTATATACCATATTTTAGATCTCTCTACCCTACACCTCCCCCTCCCTCCCTCCCTGCCCTACCATTACTCCCTCGATGGCGTCTGACTGACCTCATCATAATACACCTGTGCAAATGCATATAATAGAATGCAAATACATAGTACTGTCACAAAAAAGCATCCGAAATGTCCATCACGCCAACAGCCATGTCATAATATACCTCTATAATTTCTCAAAAATTACTGTACACCAATGATACAGCATAAAGTTGAAAGATAATGATGACTTAGCACAAATTAACCAAGGTAAACAGCAAACTCTTACAGTCAAAGAATAGATGAACCCAAACTGTATACAAAATAACACATGAACCCGGCCCATCAAAAGATTGTAACAATTAACAATAAAACCGTATTTCAAAATACATATGTACTACAAGCATGTTCAGACATGTTGAAAGTACAAATTAAAACCCTCATGTATAAGAGAAGCAGTGTTAATATTTTTTAAATAAACATGCATATTATGATAATCTTTTCCAAAATAAGTTATCTATTTTAAATTTATCAACTCACCTGTAAAAAAGGATTTGCTGGTTCTATACTCTCACGTTCAACCTCTGGTTGTTGCTTTTCAGCACCAAACACTCTTTAAAAAAAAAACAGAACTGAATTTTAGTTATCATAATACACACATATGTATTACACAACATACACCCATTTTACCAAATATCATGCCTACCATATACATTCCCTAATTTTCTATCCAATATATATCGTAAAGCCTAAGTTTAAGGGGCCTTATTTATGAAATCCTTCCGCCACCGGTGCGTCACTTTTTCACATGTTAAAAGTAATGCACCAGCGGCGCAAGACCTTCATAAATGAGACCCAAGATGTCTTTGTGAACCACATTTATTTATCAAATTTTTCCCCCTACCATTTTTTTTAAATCAATCATTATATACAATATAATCTACCATACATTACCAGGATACTACATGCAATATTTTTGATATGCAGTACTACACAACCTTACTTTCTATATTTTTTACGTAAATACATATACATTATGTGCAGGGAGTTTTTTAACATAATGGCGCTCAACACTTTCTGAATTCCCCCAAATTGGGCATATTATCAAGGGAGTTTATCTCCACTTTTTTGCCTTCAAGTGCCAACAAAGCGAAGATAAAATTATTTCCCTATTACGTAGCTGTCGCTAACACCAGTTAGCGACACCTAGTAGCAGATAGCAACCATCTAGTGCGCCACTTTGCATGTCAGTAATAATTATCACTAATGATATCCTAAAGTGAGCGTTGTAAGATGATAGCAACTGGAAACAGTCACTAACATCACTATCGCCTATTACCAATTTTGAAGATATTCGCGCTAAGCGTGAATATCTCCAAAAGTTAACATCTGCCCTGAGCAGTTTTTAGTCATGTTATCCAATGGAACCTAGATAACATAGCTAGGAGCATTAGCTCGGTATAGCATGAATATCGCTAACTTTTTAACAATATGCATGCATTGCAGCCGTTTTTTATACCATTTATTACAATTAGCTGCTGAACGTCTCTCAACATTCCATTCGGAGGAAATAAGGAAGTGTTGCCGCCATTTTGTTAATACGACTCCATATATTCTACCGAACAAACGGTGAGAACATGGAAATAGAAAAAGGTATAGATTATCTAAGCGAGTACGTTTTCTCAGGGAGTGCACTATAGACCCTGAACGCCAGAACAACATAATTTTTTTCCGAAAAAAGTTACGGGGTGCGCGCACTCGATCGCGCAACCCTATTTACAAGACTGTGATTCACATGATTTATAAGTAAAATGTAATGCTGGAAATGCAGACGACACTTGAAGATCGTTTCAGATCTTTAAGTTTACTTATTTTGCCTATTATTTAAAATTACAAAAATATACAGTTTATAGAATTCTCATTTGCTGTTTAACATCTGTTAACATTAGAATCAGTGCAAATCAGAAAGTATTGGCCGCCATTTTGTAACTGCGAGTGAATATATTGTACTGATCAAAGGGTTAGAACATGAAAAGGACAAAAGTTACAGATTATGTAACCCAGTACGTTTTCTCAGGAAGTCCAGTATAGACCCTGAACGTGAATGAAACTTTTTTTTTCAACGTAAACAGTTACGTGGTGCGCGCATTGGATCGCTGAATATCGCTAACTTTTTAACAATATGCATGCATTGTAGCCGTTTTTTATACCATTTATTATAAATAGCTGCTGAACGTCTCTCAACATTCCATTCGGAGGAAATAAGGAAGTGTTGCCGCCATTTTGTTAATACGACTCCATATATTCTACCGAACAAACGGTGAGAACATGGAAATAGAAAAAGGTATAGATTATCTAAGCGAGTACGTTTTCTCAGGGAGTGCACTATAGACCCTGAACGCCAGAACAACATTATTTTTTTCAGAAAAAAGTTACGGGGTGCGCGCACTCGATCGCGCAACCCTATTTACAAGACTGTGATTCACATGATTTATAAGTAAAATTTAATGCTGGAAATGCAGACGACACTTGAAGATCGTTTCAGATCTTTAAGTTTACTTATTTTGCCTATTATTTAAAATTACAAAAATATACAGTTTATAGAATTCTCATTTGCTGTTTAACATCTGTTAACATTAGAATCAGTGCAAATCAGAAAGTATTGGCCGCCATTTTGTAACTGCGAGTGAATATATTGTACTGATCAAAAGGTTAGAACATGAAAAGGACAAAAGGTACAGATTATGTAACCCAGTACGTTTTCTCAGGAAGTCCAGTATAGACCCTGAACGTGAATGAAATTTTTTTTTCTTCGTAAAAAATTATGTGATGCGCGCATTGGATCGCGCACCCCTATTTACAAGACTGTGCACTATTACCTTTTCTCACAGATTATTAGCTGCACATATTAAATACACCATAATTTACTTATTTCACTAATCTTTATCAAACTTTAAGTAACAGTTCCGCTAACACTGTAACAATATTCTCATACGTTAGTTTGTGAAAAAAATAAAAACTATTCCATACTAAATGTAACTCTCTTTAAAAGTTTTCCGTTCCGTAACTACACTACACTCACCTAACATCATTTCATGGCGTCACTTCTCCACTAGTCATAAGTACACAGAGCCTTATTTATGAAGCCCTTGCGCCACCGGTGTGTCACTTTTAACATAGGAAAAAGTAACGCATCTATGGTGCAAAATTTTCATAAATGAGGCCCACAGTGTCAAAAATATCAATGCCGCACATAATCGTTCACATCCAGGCACTACCAATTGCATAACTTGTTTAACATGAAGCGCTGTAATGTTGCATGTGTCTTCAATGATACACCGGTATCTCCTATTATGCCTAATTTTACCATAACACTCAGCAGTAATTATTTATTTTCAAGCAATGTTAATTACTATGACTTTTTAATAAACGACAAACTTTAATCTGAAATAGTCACTCTGCAAATGTTTCTCTGTAAAAATGAACTTCACCCACCCACGCATGGGAACCTTCATGTTTGGATCTGGCCGAGAAATACGGCCTTGAACTCAAAGTTCCATCCCAAGACTTGAACAACAGCCTTATTGTCCCAAAATCAAGCTACCCGAGCATCTGTTCACAAACATATCTCAGTCACTTAGCTAACAGTCACAGAAAACTGCATATCTTATTAAATAGTGACCTTCCTTTACAATTTTCTAACGTGACTCTCATAATCTTTAAGGCTCCTCAACTTTCCAGCTGCACGATTTTTTTTACAACTACTAACCAATGGTTTGGTGCTTTTTTTGCACCAAATCATTTAAAGGCATTCTGCTACTCTCACTCCATACTGTCTGATCTATGTTTCTGGACATCCTCATCTATTACCAGTAGCTGCAACCTTTGTATTCCTATTTTCGTTATTACAAAATGGAAGTCCGTCCCGCCTTTGGAAACGAGCTGGAACACTTAGAACTATTTCGCCACAGAATGCTTGACGAGTATGGCATTCTGCCACTCGCGACTTTGAGTGCATCATATGGATTATCGTTTCGATTTACCTATTTCACCTGTGTGCAGCCTGTATTTCATTGCCTGAGCTGTGATTTCATGAGGGCCTGGACTTATGTCTCTGCAACTCAGTACCTCCTGAAGTGAATTACAATCATCTCATGAATCCGTTACTTGATCATGAACAGCTTTGTTCCGACGGAGGGATTATGGCCTTTGCAGCGATACATGGAGTTCTGGGTCATTGGAATATTTTCGCAGCGGCGCAAGATTTCTTGGCACACAGCTACATTGAAAATTCACCGAGTTCTCCTCTGATGCTACTAGAGGCTCTGGTGATTAATGACCATGTATGTTCATTTCCTCTTCTCAATTGGATGGCTGACTTGTTTTCGGATGATAACAATGACTTTCTTTTAGAAGCAGTTGCCACTTACTTTGCCTATTCAATGGAAGAATAGCTGTTCTGCAAACCATTGACATCTTGACTGTTTTTTCCCTTCCTAATTTTTCTTATTTTTTTTTTTATTATATTTTATATAAACTGACCTATTGGCTTTACTAACATTGGACATTGTAATTTCCTACTGGTGTGAATTTTTTAAGTTATGTGGAGTTAATTTTTTTACACACCTCCTCCATTTTGTTCAAAACATTTCATGATGCTCTAATTTCAACAAATCACTACCTTATGTTATCTTATCTGATTTAAAATATTCTCGAACCAAGGCTGCGTAAAATATGATTAAATGTGCCCTGAGAAATGTGTAAAGTTACAATGACTTTTTATATGATTTTATATAGTTTATCACCATTCTCCCTTTCTACTCCTTATTTCCGCCTCACACACATGTGCTGCTTTTAATGTATGCCTATTGAAAGATTTTTGATTCATAACTAAAAAGTTTATGATTACCCTGATATTACCCTTGCTTATCAACCTGTATGAGACATTGTGTACTGAAACCTTTCAAAAAATTATATCAATACAATAGTTGTTCTGAGTACTGATTTTCGAATGTCCCTGCACATAACATACATGCACCTCGAGCCAAATTCTCCCTTTTGGCGCGTTTTTCATTTCCTTTCACAATACCATACAACAAGCTTGTTACTGCTTCGTATGCTGTAAACTAACTGTAAATGAAGTGATGTTTAACCATTACTATTTTCATATATGATTACTGAACTTAAAATCAAAACACACCTTCTTGCATGCAATATAATTAAATATATTTGATTGCGGGGCTGTACAATGTTTTTTAAACGATATTCATTTTGCTTCATACTACATTTCCATCATTTGTGTTCTATGAACTAGTAACTATACCCACTATTTTCTTTAGATTATGTTTACTTGTATTAAATAAAAAACTTTCTCTCAAAACACTGCATCATTGAATAAAAATTTGAAATTTATACGTTCCCTCTTTTAACCCATATTCACAACTGAAATAATTTATACTAAAACTGTATTCATGTGTTTTACATAATCTCAGCTGCACGCAATTCATGTTTTCTTATGGTAACCTGAATTTTTCATACTTCAACCCGCTGGCCTGTGACGGTCAGTCAACCCTTTCTTTACGAGTTGTGAACCATAGCACCAATCGTACCTCTGGCAAAAAAATTATTTATTACTGTAACAAAACTCCGCCACAGTTGTGCTTCACTCAGAGTATTAATCACTGCTCCCTCGCTTCCACAGAGCACACGCTATATCCTATTTCAGTACTTATCCCCCTTTCATCTCGACTACAACAACTGTGTCTGCCTGCAGAACAAACTTCCTTAGCTCAGACTGAACGCACACATACACACATACACACACTAACATAATGTACAGGAATGTACAGGAATTTATATAGCGCAAATCACCGAGCGGTTTCTAAGCGCTTGCTTAGGGAACCCGTCCTGGTATTCCCCTGTGAGATAACCCTGGCAGGGTATCCACAAGGTGAAAGCCAGGCATCCCGCCGCGAGGGGCCGTTGTGGAGATTAAGCAAGCTATTGCCCAGAGTCGCAGAGTGTGAACCCGTGAATCGAGTAGGCACCGGAGCGAGAATTGTCGAGTCCATGGACATTTTAGGACTCAAGACCCCGCCGAGCCGGGAATTGAACCCTGGTCCCGGGCTGACCTCTGCTTCCAGGTCTGCCTCCTCTAACCAGTGAGCCACACTTCTCCACTTCATAACACAAAGCAACTAATATAGAAAGCAGGAGTGAGATGAAAATGGAGTCACACTGTGGTACAAAGAAACCTCTATATATATTTGCTCTTTTACATCAATTTATAAAAGGCATATACTCCATGAACCTGTCTACAACCTCATGGTCACAATTTTTCATTTAATTGTACTGGGACACCTCTCCTTCTCACCCCACCCCCACCACTGCATTCCTCGGCCGCAAACCGCACTGTAATTTTTTCCTCAAACTTAAAGTTTAAAATACCAAAACCATTACCACTTTTTTTCGACAATATCACATTTAATCAACTATTTTTCTCTCTACCTGCATTATCTGTACTCTACCAATTCCTTTTTTTTATCTGTAACCAACTTTACAAATTATGTGCAAACGCTCCCAAACGTTTATTAACTTCTGTCTATTTCATTACATTTTATTTTCTATTTATTCAGTTTTCCACAAATACATTAAAAACTATAATTCAGACTTGAAAGAAAGTGAAGAAACGGCGCACAACCCCCATTAACTTCACAGAACTTCAGCCCCTCCCCCCCTCTCACGTCTGCTGTGGAAGCCCAAGATAACACACATCCCAGATACACACAGAGCCGCACCTGAACATTTCACATCTCTATAAAGAACCATTTCAATATTAATTAGACCTCGCACTTGTTTTACCCATTCTAAGAGCCCCTCCACCTTTACTCTACCTACTGATTACGCGTTCATGTCCCCCTACAAAAAATCATTTTTTATCGTCCTTCCCCCCCCAAATTTCGTTGCAGATCCGTCTCTAAGTAACATTTAATTCATAGACCTAACAGTAGCTCATAACTTCAAAACATGACTGAACTCCACTATCCTTAATCACATTAATTAATCGTAATTTTAAACTAATAATTACAAAGAAACAATGTTCCAAAACATTGATGTAATAAAAAAGAACATTAGTTGAAAACATATCAAACTGTATCAAAGTCAAAAATGTGCTTCCTTACACACAGTAACTCACATAATCAAATATATTGATCAAACCACATTTAACGGTACATCATAAAACAAACAGTTATACACTCACCTTTACCAATGCTTTATCAGATGTAGAACAATGATAGTTGTACAACGATAGCCGTTTGACGGAGCTCTCAATAATACTTCTATCACTGCAACCAAAGAATAATGGCATAGATTTTCTGTCAATACACACTCATATATGTCTCTTCAACCAATCATATTTGTTCCCGCACAATTTCATATTCAAATTAACATTTCAGTTGGTTATCCTTTCAATATTTTCAAAGTCACATAACGGTCACCCTTCACCCTCTGCCTTCTCAGGCTGTTACCATGGTAACAGCTCAATCTGCACCTGGCTGAAGGCACAGGTCAAAAGTTCATATCTCAACGTTCTAAATCCAAGCAAAAAGGATAATTTCCCTCCAAACACACCTGCCTATCCACTCTTGATTTACATTTCTTTTTTTTCCACGACCAATAGAAGATTTGTTTATAATAAAACTATAACATACAGCGTAGTCTTCAATCTTGAAGTATATCAATTAACCAATCATGTTCAGTTTTTCTTTAACACCAAACCTCACACACTTTTTTTATCGTGACTTTCACCATCTACTTGCCATTCCACTTCAAGAACCCATCGCAGTACTACTGCATCTACCTTGAAAATGAAGGTTTGGCTTGTAGGACACAGTTATATTCACTGGAGTGAAAAATATGCTGCAAACAGACGAATTTCTAACCTTGATTTACCAAATGTGCAGATTACGTGGATTGGCCAAAGAGGATTAAGATGTCACCAATTGATACCATTGGTGAAAACATTTACGCATCTCCCTGAACCTAACCTGATAATTGTGCACTGTGGTGGGAATGATCTAGGCACATTAACAGGTGTAGGTCTAGAAATGCTTCTAAAAGACACCTTTCGTCAATTGATGTCACTTTTTCCTCGAACTGTCTTGGTGTATTCAAATATATGCCAAAGACAAAAATGGAATTGGTCCAATGAACGTTGTCCACAGATTGAGAAAGCAAGGAAACATGTAAATAAATCTGTTTCTGCTTTCCTCAGAGAATATAACATGGGTTCTATATACAACAACAACCTACGTTTCAACATGGAAGGCATCTATCGGAGAGATGGTGTTCATTTCATGGATGAGGGAAATAGAATTTTCCTCTGTAACATGAGACTCTGCATCGGAACTTACTTATAAGTTCAGCATAAACTCAATTAACACAAGGGCTCTTTTAAGAGCCACCTTAGATCTAAACACTCAAACTTGTAATTTATCTCCATCTTTCCTTATGTTTTTTGATCGCCGTACGCGACCGAGTGCGCGCACCTCGTAACTTATTTGCGAAAAAAAGCTAATTTTACACTTTCGTCATCCCTAATAAACCCCTCAAGAAACCTACAAAATCAAACACTCTCCACCCTGCTCCCTTTCCATTCTCACCACTATAGTTTTTCACAGTCTTGTAAATAGGGGGGCGCGACCGAATGCATGCACCCCGCAAATGTTTTCTCCCAAAAAAAATAGTATTTTCGCGTTCAGGGTCCATACTGTACCCCCTTAGAAAACCTACCCAGCCAGACAATCTCTACCTTCTCCCCTTTCCATGTACTAACCCTTTGTTCTGTATTATATATTCACTCGCACTAACAAAATGGCGGACAACACTTCCTGATTTCCTCCGAATCGAATGTTGACAGACGTTAAACAGCAAATCACAATGCCGCTGGCGCACACCCGCATAGGTGCGCGCACCCATGCTCGCTTACAGATATATAACTGATTTCAACTTTAATTTTCTCAGCAACTACTGAACGGATTTACACCATTTAAACAAAACCGTGATCTGCGACCCACACTCTACCTTTCTACCAAATTTCTTATAAATCCATTCAGCCGTTCGAGCTGTAGCCGTGTCTAAACGTCCTATAGAAAATAACATGGGAAAATCACGTTTTGGGACCCCCCTTTTATCTCAGCCCCCACTTCACCAATCCCCCCAAAACTTTCACGGAATGAGCGCAGCGGACCTAGCCATCTTCTTTGAGAAATTCGCAAACATTCGTCCACCAGGGCCAAAGTTATTCCCAATAGAATGTTGCGGATTTCCTATGGAAACTAGGTCCTAACTATAACTACCTACTGGCGACCGCCAGTAGGTAATATATATATATATATATATATATATATATATATATATATATATATATATATATATATATATATATATATATATATATATACATATATATATATATATATATACATATATATATATATATATATATATATAAACCTCTAACCAGCTTCTTAGTAAAGTACTACCCATGCAACCTAGGAATCCTCCTGTTTGTCAATGCACTTCTCCAATCACCCATCCAGACCTATCTACGTATCCTATCACTCCGCAATACCTAAACACTTATAATTTCAACATGTACTCTCTTTGCAGCACTGAAATTATTCTAGTTACTAGTCATGTACCTAAGGAAAGGCCTAGCCAGTAAAACTAGTAAAGCTACAATATTCTGTGCACTATGCATGCATACCTCTAATCAGCTACATAGCATTGATACAGTCTTTTAAATACTCAGTTAGTACCTATGCAGTCTAGGAATCCTTCTGTCTGTCCCATGCACTTCTCCATTCACCCATCCAGCACTATCTGCGTATCCTATCACTCCACCAATACCTAAGCACTTATAAATTCAGCACGCACTTTCTTTGCAACACTGAAATTACTCCAGTTATTAGTCATATACTTAAGGAATGGCGTAGTCACTAACACAAGTGCAGGTACAATATTTTGTACACTATGCATGCATATCTCTAACCAGTTACAAACTATTGATACTCTCTTCTAAATACCCAGTTAGTACCTATGCAGTGTAGGAATCCTCCTGTCTGTCCCATGCATTTCTCCAATCACCCATCCAGCACTATCTACTTATCCTATTACTCCACCAACACCTAAGCACTTATAAATTCACTATACACTCGGTTTGTAATACTGTGATTATTCTAGTTACTAGTCATGAACTTATGGAATGGCCTAGCTACTAACACAAGTACAGCTATAATATTTTGTGCACTGTCCAAGCAGACCTCTAACTAGCTACATACTATTGATACACTCTTCTAAATACCCAGTTAGTACTCATGCAGTATAGGAATCACCCATTCTGTCCCATGCACTTCTTTAATCACTTATCTACCACTATCGACTTATCCTATCACTCCACCAATATGTAAGCACTTACAAATTAAGTGTTCACTCTGTTTTCAGCACTCTCATCGTTCCAGTTACTAGTGGTATTCTTATAAAATGACCTAGGCACCAATACAAGTACACATAAAATATTCTGTGCATAATCCCTACAAATCTCTAAGCAGATACATACTACTGGTCCACTCCATTAAATACTGAAGTAGTACCCATGCAGCGCAGGATACCTCCTGTCAGTCTCATGCAATTCTTCAATCACCCATCCAACACTATGTTCTTATTGTATCAGTCTGCCAATACCTAAGCACTTATGGGGCAGATTTACAAGCACCCTGCGCCACCAGTGCGTCACTTTTTGTAACGTACTGATGGTGCCAGGCACTCCTTCATATTTACAAGTAGAGGAAAAGCCACCTTGTGTGGTTTTTCCTCTCTTTGTAAATACGACCCCTTATTACACAGAACATTGCATTGAAGGGGCGTTCCATTGGTGTTGCTGTGGGTGTTCCCACGCAACACCCATAGAACAAGACACATCTCCAGATTTATGAGAAATCGTAAATCTGGAGATGTGTGTGAATGCTGCGCCATCCTAGAGTTGGTGTAGCAAGGCGCAACGAGGAGAATTGTTTTCATTTCTCCTCATTTTTTCCTCTTTAATGCTTGCTGCATTCCACAGCATACATTGAACGAGGAAAATGACTTTACTGATTGTTTTTGTGCAGGAAGGTGTCCCTTCCTGCACAAAAACAATCTCCGCATGACACAGACATCCTTGCATCATGATGCAAGGGAACCTGTGTCACCACATGGCTGCAGTTTGTGCAGCAGTGCAGAGGGAAGCACAGAGTTGCAACATATTCATATACATATGTCACAGTGCTGCAATGCAGCTAAAGAGCTAGCAGTGTCATGCTGCAGTACTTCCTCATAAATCTACACCTATAAATTCACCATACAGTACTAATGCTTTTGTTCAGTCAATAATACTGTATACATATATTGAACCAAACTTTCACACATTACCTTGCAATTATAGTTCTTTCTTTAACCAGATATGGTAGTTCTGATAAGAACTTTTCTTTTTTTTTTTAAAACACTTTTGTATTTCTTCAAAAAATTAACAAAAAAACAGAACAAATAAAATAGGAAACTTTTGGAATTACTTATCATTGTAAAAACAAACAAAAAAATAATAACGATGGCTGTGTTGCGCAGTACAAACTGCATCTAACAAGCAAAAAGGGTTCTTGTAGGAAAAGATATGTCTCGCTAAAGATGCTCCTACAAGAATGATTAAAATGGGTGGGGTCCTTCAATAGTTACAGTAGGAAATGATATGAACCAATGAAATGTTTTTTTTTAGGTCACATGGGATCTACGCACTCTGCTCTCACGAAGCATGCACCCGACGCGACTTTGCGAAAATATATTTAAAAATAATACACCTTTATTATAAGTACAAATATATTATTTTTATGAATATCTTTGATAATCTCTTGCCCTAATATGTATATTAAAGACACATACATATCATTTTAGAACATACATTTTTTTTTTCAACCCAGTGCCCCCCAGCATGTATATGATGTCACGCGGGTCCCGCCACCCTGCAAGCGTCACGTACCGTAATGGGCATGTTTTGCAAATGCGTGGGAGCCGGAGTCGCGGACTGGTCGCATACCAATCACTCACATCACGTCATATTAAATGTATAAGATGTAACTGAAAAACACGCAACTGTCACACACCGTACGCGGATCCTTCACGACTTTTCTAAAATGGCGGCTAGAATCCACACACCCACCGTGATGTGTACGCTTTGGGGGGAAACTTCGGAAAAAAGTTTGATTATTTTTTTAACGAAAATAATAGACATGTATATTAAAATAAATAATAAAAAAAATCTAAACAATATTTCAGTTTGAATTTAAAAAATGTTTCAAAAATATATAATGTTATTTAATGAATAAAATATTTATAAATAAACAGTTAAAAACCGTAGAAAATCAGTACAAAAGAATTTTGTACTATTACACTTAAAAATCAGCATGTAGAAAACCTTTGAAATTCACTGAAAAAACCATATGTTTCAGAGATGTTATAGTTAGAAATTAGCATTTGAAAAATCAGTGATGTCATTTGAAATGTCATCAGTGATGTCATCAGTGATGTCACTGGCCATGTCATGAATGATGTAATATGTGACATCATCAGTAGTGCACTGCGGGCACGCGAGTTATAGTTAGCAGAACTAACTATAACAGAGGAATTTCTATGGTTTTGTACGAGTGAAATGTCCAGCTAACTATAACACCCCTGAAACCTATATTTTTTTCTGTGAATATATATATAGATATAGATATATACATATTTTATTTATTTATTCCAAGGAAATGATCTTCAAGGTTGCCTGTCAGGTTACACAGTGAAATGGCCAATATCATCTTTCTTTCTTTCTTTCTTTCTTTCTTTCTTTCTTTCTTTCTTTCTTTCTTTCTTTCTTTCTTTCTTTCTTTCTTTCTTTTTTTTTCTCTTCTTGCTAAGAAGAAGATGCAATCAACTGTATATTTGGGACAGAGAACAATGTTAGATTGCCAAACAAGCACAGGTTCACCTTGAATACGACCTTCAATACTGGTGCACATATGCAAATAATTTCATTAATATTCTAAACTTTTAATTTACTAATGGAGTAATACATATTTTCTTCTTCTGGCGTCCCTAATATTTTCATATATCAGTCCTCTCTTTTTTGTGTCCTGGTATTTGGACTCCATTGAAAGCTAATGCCTACCTCACTACTTCAGACATCATAAGCTTTCCTTTAAGTGTGAAACGTGACACTCCAGTTCACAGTACACAAATAATAAAAGAGAACAATACTACAGGATATGCCTAACAGGATGAACAAACATACATACTTTACCTTAATAGAAAATGCACACATGTAGCATGTTTTGTGGATGAGAGCAATTAACTAATTCTAAAGTTGATCTGAAAAAAAAGGTCATGGCCTTTTTCATGAAGTAAGACCCAACAAGTGACCCAATATGGGACTCCTATGGCATAGCCTAGACATTGACAAGTTAGAAAAAGTAAACAATGTTTATACACGTCATTGAATGTTCACAGTTTGCAGCTGCTATTTTTTTTGTTTGAGTTGTTTTAGGGCAAATGAAGCAAACAGAGAATCATCTGTGGGGCATAGCCTACTTCAATTTATTTCTCAAAGCACAGCTTGTAAATAGTATCAAGAGGTTTAAACGTATTTCAAGGTATTAATATTTTCTGTTGAAACTCATACCTTTGATCTTCTGTTCATGTGGTGTGTGCACAGCATAACCCAACATATGTGAGTAAATGCTATAAAAAGCCTAATCTAGCCTTCTGGGAAAGATCCACACATCCTGGGCCATTCTAAAGTGAGCTAAACAGATTTTAGCACATGCTACTTTGGATGATTAGCAAAGTACAGAACATTTTCAGGGACATTAGCTAGAGATTCCTTTGTACTAACAAGACACAAATCTTGCCGGTACCAGATCCAGTATGTGGGACTCTTCCTCTGTTCAGCTTACCATATTCTATTACTTTGATACCTTGGACACACTCAAATAGAGATACAATTGAATATGACTAATTGGTGCCTGAAGGTGTGTATTATTAAGCTTTGTTGACAAAACTTATTTTTAAATGAAGGAATGTGTTCTTAAAGACAACATGATGGTGAAGTTACAGAAAAGCCACTAACCAATATTAGCATTCACTGATGTAGAGTTATGCTGATGTGGCTGCCACATTGTTGGTCTACTCTTCCATCTGCGGAAGGATATAGGAGAGTAGGGCCAGGTCGTCTGCATAGTCTAGGTCATAGAGCTGCATTCAAGGTGTTCACTGGATCCCATTTCTTCTCCCTACTGTTGATGTCTTCATTATCTAGTCTATGGCCAGAAAGAGAATGGGAGAGAGCAAAAAAGCCTAATAGACTCCGGCCCTCACTTGGAAGGTTTCTGTGATTTGTCCTCCATGGACTATCTTTCAGGTCATTCCCTCGTAAGTGTTCCTGATGATTCTTCACAGATTGTCTGGAACACCATAGTGGCGGAGGAGTTTCCAAAGAGTCGGTCCAAGCTGTTGAATGCCTTCACATAGTCAAGGAAGTCAGCATATAGGGGGAGTCCCATTCCATCGACTGCTCAATGATGATATGCACAGTAGCAATCCGGTTTGTGCAGGATCTTTCTTTGCAGAAGCCAGCTTGCTGTTCTCGCAATTGGGCATCAATTTGTTCCTTCATTATATTCAGGATCACTCTGTTGGACATCCTGCTTAGGGTTGATAGAAGAGTTTGTTAAAGACAAACAGCGTGGCTGGCCATGGTAAGGCACCTCAGTTTCAAAGTTAATATACAAGTCCTTAATTTGTGCACATCGCGTCCGGAGCTTGCCACACGTATGCTCCACTGTTCAACAGATACCAGACGTTTTGAAGAAAAGGAGGGTGCACCAAGTAATGAGAGTCAGAGAACTTCTCATGTATCCAAAAAAGTGAGTGAAGAGTTATGAACTCTGCCATGGCCAGGCTGTGAAAGAAGGAGGGTTATGCATGGGACTAGCTATCCAACCATGTAAAAAATCCTAGGTGCAGAAATGTCAACCAAAAGACATCCCAGCCATGGGGAGAGAAGAATCTCCTTCACAGGGATCTCCGACACCTTGTGGTGAAGGCCAGAGATCCCAGTAGATCACAAGGCAGATCATCTACATTCAACACCACTGATATTGAGACATGGAATGTGAGGCCCATGCATACACAGGTAACTCAAAGAAAAAACAAAGGGAAACATATGACATTGTTCTGCATTCTGTCCATCAACTATTGTTTTTGCATTTGTTTTTTTTGACAAACATATTTGTATTGGTTTTTTACAGAGTACATTTTATGTCAATGCTATCAAGTCACCCCTCGCAGGGGGTTCACTGAGTTCAACAAGACTGTGAGTGGCTGAGAACACATAACATTCATTATAAACCCAACCCTGGTATCACTGGGTTGTTTAAAAAAGGTTACAGTTTCTTACATTTACGGAGTGTGGGTGAGATCTTTAACAGCTATTAATGATAGCCAACATGTCGGCGTGCGTCGCATCTTTCTTTTGCGATGGAAAGTGTACTAAGTCCCTCATTAGGAGGAAGCCACTAGGATAGAGAACATGTATGCTGGAAAAATACCCAAATGGGAGATAACTGAAACAAAAATAAGAATAACCCCTCCTCCCTCCCTCCCCCCTCCCCTACAATGGTGGCGGCAGTGTTCAAACAGCGAGTCTGACTAAGGGTGCGTAAGGCAGTTTATAGTTTTAAAAAAATAAGAGCTCTAATGGATGAAGGGCATACAGCAGATGGCAGACCTTGTGAAAGGAAGGTGACCAAGGGGCCTCATTTGAATTCAAAGTTCTTAATATCGTCCCGAAAGATGTCTGACATTCGTTCCAGACAGAGTAGTTTCCATAATCGAGAGTGCCAAAGGGAAATTGCTGGTGCATCCTTCCTTTCCAGGCGGCTGCTAGGGTAACCTTCACTACTCCTATACACAGCCACATGATTGTCTTGTCTGCTCGGGTCTGGTGTTCTAGTGCAGGATCATGAAGCCCCAGAAGGACCCCTGCCATGGTCGTCGGGACAGGGTATCCTAGCATATCTGTAATGTGCGCAAGTATTTCTTCCCAAAAGGGGCGGATAGTCGGGCAATCCCACCAAATGTGTTGGAAGTCTCCCAGCAGCCTGCTCCCTCTAAAGCATCTGTCAGAGGTGGTGGGAAAGATTTGTTTAAGCCTAGTGGGAAGGAGATACCAGTCCTTCATAGTCTTAAGGTGGGCTTCCCGTAGTTCAGAGGAATGATTGAATCGTGTAATGTCTGTCCATAGGTGTCAAAAGCAAAAACAACAGGTGATGGACAGAATTCAGAACAATGTCATACATTCACCCCAGTACAGAGACCTGGGCCTAAATCCATCGTTTTTTTGCTCACCATGCCTTTCCAGTTTGAACCCAGCTATATGCAAATCAGTCCCGACCCTGTGCCCCATGGAAACAGTCCGGGCCGAACTGCCAAGCCAGGTCTTCCCTGGACTAGAAAAAAGCATCCAAGAACCGGTTTCGGGCTTTTAGCCCTCATCAGCCTGGATAGCTTGATTCCAGTGGCATGGAGAGCACGGGACTCACGTCTGAGCATACCCGTCCCACTCGGGGTGACAAAACCAAAAACAACAGGTGATGGACAGAATGCAGAACAATGTCATACATTCACCCCAGTACAGAGATCTGGGCCTAAATACATCGCTTTTTTGCTCACCATGCCTTTCCAGTTTGAACCCAGCTATATGCAAATCAGTCTCGACCCTTTGCCCCATGGGAACAGTCCAGCCCGAACTGCCAAGCCAGGTCCTCCCTGGACTGGAAACAAGCATCCAAGGACCGATTTCGGGCTTTCAGCCCTCATCAGCCTGGATAGCTTGATTCCAGTGGCATGGAGAGCACGGGACTCACGTCTGAGTATACCCGTCCCACTCGGGGTGACAAAAGCAAAAACAACAGGTGATGGACAGAATGCAGAACAATGTCATGCATTCACCCCAGTACAGAGATCTGGGCCTAAATCCATCGTTTTTTTGCTCACCATGCCTTTCCAGTTTGAACCCAGCTATATGCAAATCAGTCTCGACCCTGTGCCCCATGGGAACAGTCCAGTCTTGCTCACTTGGCCACTGGATTCAAGATAGCCTGGCTGATGAGGATTATGAATCTGAAACCGGTACCAGGATGCTTGTTTCCGGTCCAGGGAAGACATGGCTTGGCAGTTCCGGCTGGACTGTTCCCATGAGGCACAGGGTCAGACTGACTTGCATATGGCCATGTCTGAACTGTGGTGGCTGAGTGAGCTAAAGAATGGTGATGGATTAAACCCAGATCAGTTGACTGGGGGTGAATGTTTGATTTGCTCAAACGCTCCGTCCATCATCCCCTTTTGTATCGCTTTGTTCGCCCTAAGTGTGGCAGGGTATGCTCAGACGTGAGTCCCTTGCTCACTTGGCCACTGGATTCAAGATAGCCTGGCTGATGAGGATTATGAATCCGAAACCGGTCCCAGGATGCTTGTTTCCGGTCCAGGGAAGACATGGCTTGGCAGTTCGGGCTGGACTGTTCCCATGAGACACAGGGTCAGACTGATTTGCATATGGCCATGTCTGAACTGGGGTGGCTGAGTGAGCTAAAGAAAGGTGATGGATTAAACCCAGATCAGTTGACTGGGGGTGAATGTTTGATTTGCTCAAACGCTCCGTCCATCATCCCCTTTTGTATCGCTTTGTTCGCTGTAAATGTGGCAGGGTATGCTCAGACGTGAGTCCCTTGCTCACTTGGCCACTGGATTTAAGATAGCCTGGCTGATGAGGATTATGAATCCGAAACCGGTCCCAGGATGCTTGTATCTGGTCCAGGGAAGACATGGCTTGGCAGTTCGGGCTGGACTGTTCCCATGAGGCACAGGGTCAGACTGATTTGCATATGGCAATGTCTGAACTGGGGTGGCTGAGTGAGCTAAAGAAAGGTGATGGATTAAACCCAGATCAGTTGACTGGGGGTGAATGTTTGATTTGCTCAAACGCTCCGTCCATCATCCCCTTTTGTATCGCTTTGTTCGCCGTAAGTGTGGCAGGGTATGCTCAGACGTGAGTCCCTTGCTCACTTGGCCACTGGATTCAAGATAGCCTGGCTGATGAGGATTATGAATCCGAAACCGGTCCCAGGATGCCTGTTTCCGGTCCAGGGAAGCGATGGCTTGTCAGTTCGGGCTGGACTGTTCCCAGGAGGCACAGGGTCAGACTGATTTGCATATGGCCTTGTCTGAACTGGGGTGGCTGAGTAAGCTAAAGAATGGTGATGGATTAAGCCCAGATCAGTTGACTGGGGGTGAATGTTTGATTTGCTCAAACACTCCGTCCATCATCCCGTTTTTTATCGCTTTGTTCGCCCTAAGTGGCAGGGTATGCTCACACGTGAGTCCCTTGCTCACTTGGCCACTGGATTCAAGATAGCCTGGCTGATGAGGATTATGAATCCGAAACCGGTTCCAGGATGCCTGTTTCCGGTCCAGAGAAGACATGGCTTGGCAGTTCGGGCTGGACTGTTCCCATGAGGCACAGGGTCAGACTGATTTGCATATGGCCATGTCTGAACTGGGGTGGCTGAGTGAGCTAAAGAATGGTGATGGATTAAACCCAGATCAGTTGACTGGGGGTGAATGTTTGATTTGCTCAAACACTCCGTCCATCATCCCCTTTTATATCGCTTTGTCCATAGGTGTCCCCCATTCAACGTCAGAGTAGAATGCATTGTAGAATGCCTTCCCACATGGACATGTATTGTGGTCTTGGGGAAAACGTAGTGGTGAGGAGAAATTTGTATATAAATGAAATCTCCCCCTTCATAGTTGTGGTCTTAGTGAGGAAGGATTTAAACTCCGTTAGAGGGCGGGTAGCTGCTTCACGTATTTGCGGAGTAAAGGCCCAGTGCATCAATTGGGAGTAATGGTATCGCTCCGTATCTCCTATGCCATAGTATCGCTGGAAGTTGTCGAAGGTGAGGGGGTCAAAGCTATGAAAAAGGTGAGTCAATGCAAGGCATCCTCCCTCCGTCCAAGCATCGAAAGGTCCCTCTTGAATGCCCGGTGGAAACACTGGGTTAAAGTGGAGTGGTGTAAATGGTGAAGGGAAAGAGGTCCATCGGTCATCTCCCACTACCGTATCCCATACTTTCAGTGTGGGGCGTGTGGGTGTAGAAATGTAGGCATTCTTGGGTCTGTCTTTTTTTGGGCACCAGACTAAGTCCCAGATAGTCCTCCCAGTCACACTATGGTCCATATGTAGCAAATGTGTGTCTGATTCCCTTTTTGACCACTCGACCAGGACTCTTAACTGTGCTGCTTTATAATATAGCTGATTAGCTGGGAGGCCCACTCCACCCTCCATGCGGGAGCGACGCAGCAGGGAGAAGGGAGTCTCCCTTGCCAAATGAAATGCAGGATCATAGTTTTAACTTGGCAGAAGAAGTCTCTCTCTAGTTCTATGGGCCGGGCCTGGAATTGATAAAGAAGCTTAGGAAGGAGTGTCATTTTCACTGCATGTATCCAGCCGAGCCATGATAAGAATAGGGGTTTCCTCTTTGTGAGGTCCGTTTGGATGGGAGGAAAATTAGCTGTGTAGAGCCTTTCTATCTTCGGTGTCAATTGGACTCCCAAGTATTGTATGGAGGAGGAGGCCCATAGGAGGAGGCTAATAGGTTGGAGCCTGTGGACCTCTGTTTGCGGTAATGTGAGGTTAAGAATACAGGATTTACTTAAATTTATTTTAAAGCAGGAACGCCCAGTCAACCCGATCGAAGGCTTTCTCTGCGTCCTGACCCACTGAGACAGCGGGCATCTGACGTCTGTTTGCCTTCTCAATGAGATGAATAAGTCTACAGGTGTTATTGTGAACTTGGCGGCCTTTAATGAACCCAGATTGGTCAGGGTATATGAGGTCAGGCATGAGGTCATTCAGTCGTTTGGCTATAATTGAGGAATACAATTTGGCGCCTAGGTTTAGAAGTGCGATGGGGCGATATGAGGCACAGTGTTGGGAACTTTCCCGGGTTTTGGTATCACTGAGATCATGGCCTCAGTCATGGATGCAGTGGAATCGCCATCTTCGGCCATCTTATTATAGAGCTGCGTGAGGTAGGGGCAGATGTCAGGAGAAAAGTTTTTGTAGAAAAGAGCGGTATACTTGGGGCTTAGTGGGGCTTAAGGACTTTAATAGCAAAAGTGACTTCTTCATGAGTAATAGGAGCGGAAAGTAACTTGTTCCATTCATTGGAGACCTAAGTTAGGGGCATTGCCCGGAGATAGTCTTGTTGGGCGTCCAAATCTAAGTCGTCTCTAGAGTAAAGGGCTTCATAAAATGAGCCAAAGATTTTGGCCTTGTCTTCATCCCTGTGCATGACCTCCCTGGAGGGACACTGAATTCCGCCTATGTATTCCCTCTCCTGTTTATCTCTTAGTTGCCTAGCTAAGTGTTTACTGATTGTGTTGCCATGGGAGTAAGATAAGTGGCGGAGGTTAAGGAGTGTAAACTCTGCTCTGTAGTTATAAATAGCACGAAGCTTGCTGCGGAGTGCTGTCAAATTGCGAAGAGTTTGCCGAGTGGGATTCAGTTTGTGGGCGTTTTCGACAGAAGTCAGTTCCTGCTCCAGTTGCTCCCTTTCCCTAGCACTCTGCCCGTTTAGTGCTGAGTTAAGGGCAATACACTTCCCCCGAAAAACGGCTTTGAATGCTTCCCTAGTGGTAAATTCCGACGTATACTCTGGTTTGTTAACATCGAAAAATTCCGTAATGGTTTCTCTGAGTTTAGCACAAGACTCCTTATCTCGCGCCAGCGAGGCCAGAAAGTACCACCTGGGAGTGGTCGGAGCATCCCCACAGCAGGTCAGGCAGATGGAGAACAAGCTATGATCGGACACTGAGAGAGGGAATATCCTGGCTTCCTGGAGGGCACCCAACAGGCATTGGCTAATAAAGATAGAGTCCAGCCTGGAGTATGTATGGTGAACATGGGAATAGAAGGTATAGTCTCGGGTGAGTGGGTAGAGAGTACGCCATGTATCTAGCCAGCCCAGGTCTTGGATCGTTGTTGAATGTCATTGGAAAAGGAACCCCATTCTGAGCGCTGTGAAGTCGTGCTGTCCATTTCCCTTTGCCAGGTCAAGTTAAAATCGCCCATGAGGACTAACTGTCCATCCACAAAATCCAGCAGTTTCCTCAGTGGTGTGAGTAGGAATGGTGCCTGCCCAGAATTGGGTGCATATATCGCTACAAAGGTTCAAGTTTTGCCTCTCAGACGGCCCTTGACCATGATCCACCGGCCATCTTTGTCGCTAAGAACAACTAGGGGTTGGAATTGTATGGTAGAGCGGAACAGAAGTGCCACTCCTCTATGCTTTGTAAGAGCCGAAGATCTATAGATTAATGGATATTGTTTGTGTCTAAGGCGTGTAACTTCGGCTCTAGCTGGTGTGTCTCCTGTAGCGCCACTACATCCAAATGATGGTCTGTAATATACTTCCATACCTTTTGGCATTTTTGAGGGGAATCAAGACCTTTGACATTCCAGGTTCTAATGGTGAGCGTCATACTATCAGTGGGAGATATATCTACTCTTTAAAAAAAAATTCCAAGTGTGTACTGTGTCTCCTCCAATCCCGTGGGAAGCTTGTATTGCACCTTCACTTCATCCGTAGGTGCAAAGATGAGCTACAAGTTAAAAAGCAGCCACCATGTCCCACCCATATCCCCCCAGATCCCCAACAGAAGAAAAACAAACATAAATTGAAATGCGATTCAAAGAATTGCTAACAGTGCTCCATTGGGAGTGCAATGTCCCCACGGATACCAGGGGGGACAACGGGTCCGAGGTCCCCATCCACACCCACCCCGGCACCAAACTCAAGAGAGAAACTTAACATCTTCTAAATGCAAATGAAAAACAGTAACAAGTACAGGACCCTCCCATAGAAGAATCACATCCAGATCGCCTGTAAGGGAGAATAAGACATGACGCAAGCCCTAGTGCATATAAAAGATCACCGCACACTTATGGTACCAGCATACACCCTAACACAGTTGTAAAAACAAGGAAAAGGTGCTGTTCTTACATATGGATAGAAGGCAGTCCATGGTTGCTCCATTCCTCCCCTGGACAACGGGGGCCCCAGAAGTAAAGACCTAGGAAGATCTTGTTGCAAAAACCTTGGACAGTAGCCGGGGAATGACCGTTGGCCTTGTGTTCTTCCACAGTTGTCGACTACGACAGGAAAAAAAGATTTGTGGTATTCTGGGACCCCTTTCAAGTGTAGAGGATAGACAGTCCATTGTCTCAGGAGCGGGCCTCAGAAGTTCAGCGGCGGCCCCTACATGTGCCCACTGACCATCAAGAGGTCGAAGGTGGCCCACGAGAATGCTCTTCATTTTTGTCTTGTGCGGGGTTCAAGTCGTCAGTCGGGAGACCCAAAAGCTCCAGTCCTTCCTTTAAGTCAGTGATGTGGCGGCGTTTGTTTTTTAAATCAAAACTGAGTCCAAATGGATATGTCCATCCATATCTAATGTTATCCTCCCGCAGTTTGGTAGTAATGTCTTTAAACAGCTGTCTCCGCACCAGAGTTGTTGGCGCCAGATCTTGACAGATGGAGCATGGATGATTTTGGAATGAGATGGAGCTCTTTGTCCTGGCTGCCTACAACACTGCTTCCTTCACTTTGAAAGAATGGAACTTCGCCAAGATGTCGCACGGCTTTTTCTTCTCACCAGGCTGCAAGTTACCGACACGATATACCCTGTCCAGTTTAATTTCAAGGGTTTGTGGGGCCAGGATCTCTGCAAACAGACCCTCTACGAAGACCGCCATGTCGGGCCCCTCTGCGCCCTCGTCAAGGTCTCTGATACATATGTTCTCCCTCCGTGACCTATTTTCAAGGTCCTCAGTCTTGAGTAGAGACTGGTGTAGCTGGTCCTGAATGAGGCGAATATCTTCCCGCAATTCAATAGATAGTCGCTCTTGCTCCTGAGATTGAGTCACCAGGTCAAGAACTCTGCTGCCCACGGAGTCTAGGTCTTGTTGGAGGGAGGTCAAGCTTTCCGTTAGATCTGCCCTTAGCTGATCTATAGAGGATTGAATGTCCTAGCTCAGGTCACTGCGAAGTTCAGTTTTAAAGTTCTTGAACATAGCCGTTAAATCAGCCTTTGTAATCGCCATGGCTGTGGCTCCCGTGTCGCTCCGCAGCGTTGGACATTTGTCTGGAGTGACAAAGAAGTCTGACACTTTACCCGTCTGTTTGCTCGTCGTCTTCTTCGGTGGCATAAGGCGTGGAACAGGCTGGCCCCTGAGAAGCTAGCAATGATGGCAAAGCTCTTTATGCCCCAGGTTGCAGGCGGTCGAGCGGGGCGATTAAGTCAGATAGAGGGCTGCCAGCGAGAGACAGTCAATCCTCTGATTAGGGACTTACTGTTGGCGACAAACCTTGCATAGTTGGCGCCAGCATCGCTATGCAGGAGTGCAACTGGCAAGTAAAACCTGATGCAAGGAAGTATAATCGGTGGCATGCCCAGCCGGGTTGAAGAGGAGAGGTAATTCATCTAGTGTATTTGGTGCAAATCAAGTCCGGACTGTTAGTTATTGGCTTCTTCAAGAGGCGTGGGGCACAAAGGCCAGGGTCCACCTCCGGAGCGCGATCACCACCTCTGGGCCAGTGTCACCGCAGCCGAGCAGGTCCAGGGGGAATCCAGAGCCATCTTGCTAGGTCCCAGGGTAGCCCAGTGATGTCGTCAGCCCTGGGGCTTTAACCTGAGGAATGCGGCAGATTGAAGAGTCAGGGGCAGCCCGCACCGCATGGAGACAGTGAGTATTGGACTAAGGTGATCCAAAGAAGGTGCCGATCGCCATTTGCATGTTGCAGCCGGACGCCATTTTAGAGTCAGGTAGGCACGGGAAGGGTGATCACGGTGGGGACCTTCTCCAATGCAAAGCCACTAATGGGGCCCCCTCGGTATGGTGAAGCTAGCGGCAGCCGCCGTGGGTCAGTGGGATGCGGTCGTCAGACGCACCTCCTGGTGGGGATCTCAGCCTTCGGCGTACTCGGTAGGGTTCCGACCGCCATTTTGTGCACTGCCGCCTTCCCCCTCACACCGTGGATTTCACCCGCTCCCGCAGCACCAGAGTCGTTCGGAGCATCCCCGCAGGTGCCCCACACTCTCCGCTTCAGGAAGGGAGCATGGGTGTCACAAAGGGAGCTCTACAGTCGCCTAGAGCCGGGCCGGAGCAGTGCGTGGACCGGGAGCCAAGACGGTCTACGTCCAATCGGCCATCTTGCCCGGCCACGCCCCCTTTGCATTTGTTTTTGCACAGGTAACACAACCCAAGTGTCACCAGAGATAAAAAACTACAACATTGTCCTGCCTGGCATCAGTGAGACCCGATATATACAGTCCAGTTAGAAAAAAAACTGTCTCCAGGAGTAATGCTGATGTATCCTGGATATGAGGAAGAAAACACTCCACACACTCAGGGAGTAACATTGATGCTATTGCCAAAAGCCATATAGCTCTGATTGAAATGGATATCCACCATCCCAGAATCACAGCGACCTTCAACACAAAGAAAAAGAGGATCAGCTTGAATGTTTTACAGTGCTATATACCTACAAATGACAGTGAGGAAGAAAAAAAAGAATAGTTTTACAACAGACTCCAGTCCATCCTGGAGAAAAGCCCTCAGATAGAAATCAGCATACTGATGGGGGACCTCAATGCCAAGATTGAAAGCAACAATACTGGGTATTAAGAAGTCATGGACAACCATGGCCTTTGCGACATGAACTTAAGTGGTGAAAGGCTGGCAGATGTGTGTGCCCTGAACAGCCTAGTGATAGGCGGCAGTGTGTTTCCACTCAACGGAATACACAAAGCAATGTGACCATTCAATCAGATCAACCAAGATCTGCATTGCCAAGAGGTTTAGAAGCTCTCTGCAGGTTGTGAGAGAGATGGGAGGAATGGACATTAAGTCAGACCATCCCCTTTTCATGGCCAGGCTGATGCTAAAGTGGAAGAAAGTGTGGATGGAACCAACAAACTGACACCAGGGATACAACACTACCCTCCTCAAAGATGCAATGAAAGGGCGTGAAAACTCAGTCACTCTCAATAGCCATTTTCAAATCTTGCAAGAACAAGGGAATGACAGGGAGCCAGTAGAAAATCAGTGGAAGAAGAGCAAAGAAACAGTGACATCAACCTGTCAGGAGGTACTGGGTCCCAAGAAACTTCAGCGTAAAGAATGATTCTCTATCAAGACTCATAGCAAAATCCAAGGTAGAAAGGAAAAATAATTGTAGACAGCACCAGCCAAACAATAGAGAAGGCTAAGGGTTAGTACATCGAAACCAAAAAGGGAGCAAAGAGAAGCTTAGAACCATACAAGCAAAGTTTCATCAATGGTCTTGCAACAGAAGCCCAGGAAGCAGGCAGCAAGCCATGGAAACATGAACAAACTGTAAAACATAATGGGAAAACCCTCCTGGCAGATATAGAAAGCCGGAAAGACCTGTTAAAAACAACGCTCGGAAGATATTGAAGGGAAATGAAGGCCAACAATTAAAATGGGTGAAGTACTTTAAACAACTGCTGACCGAGCTCTTGCCACAGTCTCCCCTAGACATAGAGTCATCTAACAAGGATTTTCTAATCAACTATAGCAGACCAACCAAAGAAGAGATATGGAAAGCCCTAAAAAATCTGATGAATGGGAAGGCAGAAAGTCCTTTGGAGGCACAGAAGTCAGATATTGGAATATCAGTAGACATGCTCTACCTTGTCGTTTGGATGGATCTGGGAAGAGAAAAAGGTGCCATCACACTAGAAGGAGGGATATCTCATGAATATCCCCAAGAAAGATAACTTGCAAAATTACATGGTTTTTTACACTAGTTCCTAAATATATGGTCCTTGTAACTGTTGGTCTTTTCAGTGAATGTCAATGCTTTTTAATTCTGTTTCCTAACTATAAGGTCTTGTAACCTGAGTTAGTGAGTGGGTGGGTGAGTGGTTGTGTGCGTGTGCAAGTGGGTGTCTGAGTGTGCGGTGGATGTGTCAGTGCATATGTGACTGTCTGTCTGGGTCTGTGAGTAGGTGTGTGCCTAGCTGAGGGGTCTGTGAGTGGCTATGTGAGTGCCTGTATGGGTGTGCACATGGGCATTTCAGTGTGTGAGTGTTGGTGTGTGAGTGCCTCTGTGGGTGTGTGAGTAGGTCTCTGAGTGGGTGTGTGATTGGCTTTATGAATGTGTACATGAGTGTGTAATTTCTTTCCTGGGTCTCTGGGTGAATGTATGAGTGGCTCTGGGTGTATGAGTGTTTTACTAGGTCACTGAGTGGGTGTGTGAGTGGCTGTATGGAGTAGGATTTCTGTATTGGTGTGTGAGTCGGTATGTAAGTGGCGGTGTGGGTCTGTAAGCATGTAAGTGGCTATGTCGGTGTATATCTGACTGTGTGAGAGGGCTTATGAGTGCCTGTGAGTGCATGTGCCGGTTTGTGAGTGGGTGTTTGAGTAGTTCTCTGGGTTTATGAGTGGATGTGTCAGTTGTTTTATGGGTCTGTGAGAGGGTGTGTAAGTGACTCTATGGTGTGTGAGTAGGTATGTGGGGATCTGTTGGTCTGCAAGTGGTTGTGTGAGTGGCTCAATGGGTCTCTGAATGGGTGTTTGATGGACTGTATGAGTGGGTAAGTGTGTGTATGTGGTTTTCTGGTTCTCTGGGTGTGTTTGAGTGGCTCTATGGGTGTGTGAGTAGTTTACTGGAACTCTGAGTGGGTGTGAGTTGTACAGGTGTGTGACTGTGTGAGTGTGTACGTGGGTTTGTGAGTGTGTGACTAGCTGTGTGGGTCTGTGAGTGGGTATGTGAGTAGTTTTATGGTTCTCTGAGTGGTTGTATGGGTTGCTGTAAAGATTTTGAGTGGGAGTATGAGTGGTAATGTAGGTGTGTATATGGGTATGTACCTGGGTGTGCGAGTGCCTGTGTGGGTTTGAGTGGGTGTCTGAGTAGTACCTATGCAGTATAGGAATCCTCCTGTCTGTCCCATGCATTTCTCCAATCACCCATCCAGCACTATCTACTTATCCTATTACCCCACCAACACCTAAGCACTTATAAATTCACTATACCCTCTGTTTGTAATACTGTGATTATTCTAGTTACTAGTCATGAACTTATGGAATGGCCTAGCTACTAACACAAGTACAGCTATAATATTTTGTGCACTATCCAAGCAGACCTCTAACTAGCTACATACTATTGATACACTCTTCTAAATACCCAGTTAGTACTCATGCAGTAAAGGATTCACCCATTCTGTCCCATGCACTTCTTTAATCACTTATCCACCACTATCGACTTATCCTATCACTCCACCAATATGTAAGCACTTACAAATTAAGTGTTCACTCTGTTTTCAGCACTCTCATCGTTCCAGTTACTAGTGGTATTCTTATAAAATGACCTAGGCACCAATACAAGTACACATAAAATATTCTGTGCATAATCCCTACAAATCTCTAAGCAGATACATACTACTGGTCCACTCCATTAAATACTGAAGTAGTACCCATGCAGCGCAGGATACCTCCTGTCAGTCTCATGCAATTCTTCAATCACCCATCCAACACTATGTTCTTATTGTATCAGTCAGCCAATACCTAAGCACTTATGGGGCAGATTTACAAGCACCCTGCGCCACCAGTGCGTCACTTTTTGTAACGTACTGATGGTGCCAGGCACTCCTTCATATTTACAAGTAGAGGAAAAGCCACCCTGTGTGGTTTTTCCTCTCTTTGTAAATATGACCCCTTCTTACACAGAACATTGCATTGAAGGGGCGTTCCATTGGTGTTGCTGTGGGTGTTCCCACGCAACACCCATAGAACAAGACACATCTCCAGATTTATTGTATCAGCCTGCCAATACCTAAGCACTTATGGGGCAGATTTACAAGCACCCTGCGCCACATAGTGCGTCACTTTTTGTTACGTACTGATGGTGCCAGGCACTCCTTCATATTTACAAGTTTACAAGTAGAGGAAAAGCCACCCTGTGTTTTTCCTCTGCTTGTAAATACGACCCCTTCTTACACAGAACATTGATTGAAGGGGCGTTACATTGGTGTTGCTGTGGGTGTTCCCACGCAACACCCATAGAACAAGACACATCTCCAGGTTTATGAGAAATCGTAAATCTGGAGATGTGTGTGAATGCTGCGCCATCCTAGAGTTGGTGTAGCAAGGCGCAACGAGGAGAATTGTTTTCATTTCTCCTCATTTTTTCCTCTTTAATGCTTGCTGCATTCCACAGCATACATTGAACGAGGAAAATGACTTTACTGATTGTTTTTGTGCAGGAAGGTGTCCCTTCCTGCACAAAAACAATCTCCGCATGACACAGACATCCTTGCATCATGGTGCAAGGGAACCTGTGTCACCACATGGCTGCAGTTTGTGCAGCAGTGCAGAGGGAAGCACAGAGATGCAACATATTCATATACATATGTCGCAGTGCTGCAATGCAGCTAAAGAGCTAGCAGTGTCATGCTGCAGTACTTCCTCATAAATCTACACCTATAAATTCGCCATACACTACTAATGCTTTTGTTCAGTCAATAATACTGTATACATATATTGAACCAAACTTTCACACATTACCTTGCAATTATAGTTCTTTCTTTAACCAGATATGGTAGTTCTGATAAGAACTTTTCTTTTTTTTTTAAACACTTTTGTATTTTTCCAAAAAATAAACAAACTAAAGAACAAATAAAATAGGAAACTTTTGGAATTACTTATCATTGTAAAAAAAAAAAAAAAAAAAAACGATGGCTGCGTGCCGCAGCACAAACGGCATCTAACAAGCAAAAAGGGTTCTTGTAGGAAAAGATATGTCTCGCTAAAGATGCTCCTACAAGAATGATTAAAATGGGTGGGGTCCTTCAATAGTTACGGTAGGAAATGATATGAACCAATGAAATGTTTTTTTTAGGTCACATGGGATCTACGCACTCTGCGCTCACGAAGCATGCACCCGACGCGACTTTGCGAAAATATATTTAAAAATAATACACCTTTATTATAAGTACAAATATATTATTTTTATGAATATCTTTGATAATCTCTTGCCCTAATATGTATATTAAAGACACATACATATCATTTTAGAACATACATTCTTTTTTTTCAACCCAGTGCGCCCCAGCATGTATACGATGTCACGCGGGTCCCGCCACCCTGCAAGCGTCACGTACCGTAATGGGCATGTTTTGCAAATGCGTGAGAGCTGGAGTCGCGGACTGGTCGCATACCAATCACTCACATCACGTCATATTAAATGTATGAGATGTAACTGAAAAACACGCAACTGTCACACACCGTACGCGGATCCTTCACGACTTTTCTAAAATGGCGGCTAGAATCCACACACCCACCGTGATGTGTATGCTTTGGGGGGAAACTTCGGAAAAAATGTTGATTATTTTTTTAACGAAAATAATAGACATTTATATTAAAATAAATAATAAAAAAAATCTAAACAATATTTCAGTTTGAATTTAAAAAATGTTTCAAAAATATATAATGTTATTTAATGAATAAAATATTTATAAATAAACAGTTAAAAACCGTAGAGAATCAGTACAAAAGAATAGGTATAACTACCATTCCACTTAAAAATCAGCATGTAGAAAACCTTTGAAATTCACTGAAAAAAACCATATGTTTCAGAGATGTTATAGTTAGAAATTAGCATTTGAAAAATCAGTGATGTCATTTGAAATGTCATCAGTGATGTCATCAGTGATGTCACTGGCCATGTCATGAATGATGTAATATGTGACATCATCAGTAGTGCATTGCGGGCACGCGAGTTATAGTTAGCAGAACTAACTATAACAGAGGAATTTCTATGGTTTTGTACGAGTGAAATGTCCAGCTAACTATAACACCCCTGAAACCTATATTTTTTTCTGTGAATATATATATAGATATAGATATATACATATTTTATTTATTTTTAGGAAATGATCTTCAAGGTTGCATGGCAGGTTACACAGTGAAATGGCCAATATCATCTTTCTTTTTTTCTTTCTTTCTTTCTTTCTTTCTTTCTTTCTTTCTTTCTTTCTTTCTTTTTTTTTCTCTTCTTGCTAAGAAGAAGATGCAATCAACTGTATATTTGGGACAGAGAACAATGTTAGATTGCCAAACAAGCACAGGTTCACCTTGAATACGACCTTCAATACTGGTGCACATATGCAAATAATTTCATTAATATTCTAAACTTTTAATTTACTAATGGAGTAATACATATTTTCTTCTTCTGGCGTCCCTATTATTTTCATATATCAGTCCTCTCTTTTCTGTGCCCTGGTATTTGGACTCCATTGAAAGCTAATACCTACCTCACTACTTCAGACATCATAAGCTTTCCTTTAAGTGTGAAACGTGACACTCCAGTTCACAGTACACAAATAATAAAAGAGAACAATACTACAGGATATGCCTAACAGGATGAACAAACATACATACTTCACCTTAATAGAAAATGCACACATGTAGCATGTTTTGTGGATGAGAGCAATTAACTAATTCTAAAGTTGATCTGAAAAAAAAGGCCATGGCCTTTTTCATGAAGTAAGACCCAACAAGTGACCCAATATGGGACTCCTATGGCATAGCCTAGACATTGACAAGTTAGAAAAAGTAAACAATGTTTATACACGTCATTGAATGTTCACAGTTTGCAGCTGCTATTTTTTTTGTTTGAGTTATTTTAGGGCAAATGAAGCAAACAGAGAATCATCTGTAGGGCATAGCCTACTTCAATTTATTTCTCGTAGCACAGCTTGTAAATAGTATCAAGAGGTTTAAACGTATTTCAAGGTATTAATATTTTCTGTTGAAACTCATACCTTTGATCTTCTGTTCATGTGGTGTGTGCACAGCATAACCCAACATATGTGAGTAAATGCTATAAAAAGCCTAATCTAGCCTTCTGGGAAAGATCCACACATCCTGGGCCATTCTAAAGTGAGCTAAACAGATTTTAGCACATGCTACTTTGGATGATTAGCAAAGTACAGAACATTTTCAGGGACATTAGCTAGAGATTCCTTTGTACTAACAAGACACAAACCTTGCTGGTACCAGATCCAGTATGTGGGACTCTTCCTCTGTTCAGCTTACCATATTCTATTACTTTGATACCTTGGACACACTCAAATAAAGATACAATTGAATATGACTAATTGGTGCCTGAAGGTGTGTATTATTAAGCTTTGTTGACAATACTGATTTTTAAATGAAGGAATGTGTTCTTAAAGACAACATGATGGTGAAGTTACAGAAAAGCCACTAACCAATATTAGCATTCACTGATGTAGAGTTATACTGATGTGGCTGCCACATTGTTGGTCTACTCTTCCATCTGCGGATGGATATAGGAGAGTAGGGCCAGGTCGTCTGCAAAGTCTAGGTCATAGAGCTGCATTCAAGGTGTTCACTGGATCCCATTTCTTCTCCCTACTGTTGATGTCTTCATTATCTAGTCTATGGCCAGAAAGAGAATGGGAGAGAGCAAACAACCCTGGTAGACTCCGGCCCTCACTTGGAAGGTTTCTGTGATTTGTCCTCCATGGACTATCTTTCAGGTCATTCCCTCGTAAGTGTTCCTGATGATTCTTCACAGATTGTCTGGAACACCATAGTGGCGGAGGAGTTTCCAAAGAGTCTCTCGGTCCAAGCTGTTGAATGCCTTCACATAGTCAAGGAAGTCGGCATATAGGGGGAGTCCCATTCCATCGACTGCTCAATGATGATATGCACAGTAGCAATCCGGTTTGTGCAGGATCTTTCTTTGCAGAAGCCAGCTTGCTGTTCTCGCAATTGGGCATCAATTTGTTCCTTCATTATATTCAGGATGACTCTGTTGGACATCCTGCTTAGGGTTGATAGAAGAGTTTGTTAAAGACAAACAGCGTGGCTGGCCATGGTAAGGCACCTCAGTTTCATAGTTAATATACAAGTCCTTAATTTGTGCACATCGCGTCCGGAGCTTGCCACACGTATGCTCCACTGTTCAACAGATACCAGACGTTTTGAAGAAAAGGAGGGTGCACCAAGTAATGAGAGTCAGAGAACTTCAAATGTATCCAAAAAGTGAGTGAAGAGTTATGAACTCTGCCATGGCCAGGCTGTGAAAGAAGGAGGGTTATGCATGGGACTAGCTATCCAACCATGTAAAAAATCCTAGGTGCAGAAATGTCAACCAAAAGACATCCCATCCATGGGGAGAGAAGAATCTCCTTCACAGGGATCTCCGACACCTTGTGGTGAAGGCCAGAGATCCCAGTAGATCACAAGGCAGATCATCTACATTCAACACCACTGATATTGAGACATGGAATGTGAGGCCCATGCATGCACAGGTAACTCAAAGAAAAAACAAAGGGAAACATATGACATTGTTCTGCATTCTGTCCATCAACTATTGTTTTTGCATTTGTTTTTTTTGACAAACATATTTGTATTGTGTTTTTTACAGAGTACATTTTATGTCAATGCTATCAAGTCACGCAGGGGGTTCACTGAGTTCAACAAGACTGTGAGTGGCTGAGAACACATAACATTCATTATAAACCCAACCCAGGTATCACTGGGTTGTTTAAAAAGGGTTACAGTTTCTTACATTTACGGAGTGTGGGTGAGATCTTTAACAGCTATTAATGATAGCCAACATGTCGGCGTGCGTCGCATCTTTCTTTTGCGATGGAAAGTGTACTAAGTCCCTCATTAGGAGGAAGCCACTAGGATAGAGTACATGTATGCTGGAAAAATACCCAAATGGGAGATAACTTTAACAAAAATAAGAATAACCCCTCCTTCCTCCCTCCCCCCTCCCCTACAATGGTGGCGGCAGTGTTCAAACAGCGAGTCTGACTAAGGGTGCGTAAGGCAGTTTATAGTTTAAAAAAATTAAGAGCTCTAATGGATGAAGGGCATACAGCAGATGGCAGACCTTGTGAAAGGAAGGTGACCAGGGGGCCTCATTTGAATTCAAAGTTCTTAATATCGTCCCGAAAGATGTCTGACATTCGTTCCAGACTGAGTAGTTTCCATAATCGAGAGTGCCAAAGGGAAATTGCTGGTGCATCCTTCCTTTCCAGGCGGCTGCTAGGGTAACCTTCACTGCTCCTATACACAGCCACATGATTGTCTTGTCTGCTCGGGTCTGGTGTTCTAGTGCAGGATCATGAAGCCCCAGAAGGACCCCTGCCATGGTCGTCGGGACAGGGTATCCTAGCATATCTTTAATATGCGCAAGTATTTCTTCCCAAAAGGGGCGGATAGTCGGGCAATCCCACCAAATGTGTTGGAAGTCTCCCAGCAGCCTGCTCCCTCTAAAGCATCTGTCAGAGGTGGTGGGAAAGATTTACTTAAGCCTAGTGGGAAGGAGATACCAGTCCATCATAGTCTTAAGGTGGGCTTCCCGTAGTTCAGAGGAATGATTGAATCGTGTAATGTCTGTCCATAGGTGTCAAAAGCAAAAACAACAGGTGATGGACAGAATTCAGAACAATGTCATACATTCACCCCAGTACAGAGACCTGGGCCTAAATCCATCGTTTTTTTGCTCACCATGCCTTTCCAGTTTGAACCCAGCTATATGCAAATCAGTCTCGACCCTGTGCCCCATGGGAACAGTCCGGCCCGAACTGCCAAGCCAGGTCTTCCCTGGACTTGAAAAAAGCATCCAAGGACCGGTTTCGGGCTTTTAGCCCTCATCAGCCTGGATAGCTTGATTCCAGTGGCATGGAGAGCACGGGACTCACGTCTGAGCATACCCGTCCCACTCGGGGTGACAAAACCAAAAACAACAGGTGATGGACAGAATGCAGAACAATGTCATACATTCACCCCAGTACAGAGATCTGGGCCTAAATCCATCGTTTTTTTGCTCACCATGCCTTTACAGTTTGAACCCAGCTATATGCAAATCAGTCTCGACTCTTTGCCCCATGGGAACAGTCCGGCCCGAACTGCCAAGCAAGGTCTTCCCTGGACTGGAAACAAGCATCCAAGGACCGTTTTCGGGCTTTCAGCCCTCATCAACCTGGATAGCTTGATTCCAGTGGCATGGAGAGCACGGGACTCACGTCTAAGCATACCCGTCCCACTCGGGGTGACAAAAGCAAAAACAACAGGTGATGGACAGAATGCAGAACAATGTCATATATTCACCCCAGTACAGAGATCTGGGCCTAAATCCATCGTTTTTTTGCTCACCATGCCTTTCCAGTTTGAACCCAGCTATATGCAAATCAGTCTTGACCCTTTGCCCCATGGGAACAGTCCAGCCCGAACTGCCAAGCCAGGTCCTCCCTGGACTGGAAACAAGCATCCAAGGACCGTTTTCGGGCTTTCAGCCCTCATCAGCCTGGATAGCTTGATTCCAGTGGCATGGAGAGCACGGGACTCGTGTCTGAGTATACCCGTCCCACTCGGGGTGACAAAATCAAAAACAACAGGTGATGGACAGAATGCAGAACAATGTCATACATTCACCCCAGTACAGAGATCTGGGCCTAAATCCATCGTTTTTTTGCTCACCATGCCTTTCCAGTTTGAACCCAGCTATATACAAATCAGTCTCGACCCTGTGCCCCATGGGAACAGTCCAGTCTTGCTCACTTGGCCACTGGATTCAAGATAGCCTGGCTGATGAGGATTATGAATCTGAAACCGGTACCAGGATGCTTGTTTCCGGTCCAGGGAAGACATGGCTTGGCAGTTCGGCTGGACTGTTCCCATGAGGCACAGGGTCAGACTGATTTGCATATGGCCATGTCTGAACTGGGGTGGCTGAGTGAGCTAAAGAATGGTGATGGATTAAACCCAGATCAGTTGACTGGGGGTGAATGTTTGATTTGCTCAAACGCTCCGTCTATCATCCCCTTTTGTATCGCTTTGTTCGCCCTAAGTGTGGCAGGGTATGCTCAGACGTGAGTCCCTTGCTCACTTCGCCACTGGATTCAAGATAGCCTGGCTGATGAGGATTATGAATCCGAAACCGGTCCCAGGATGCTTGTTTCCGGTCCAGGGAAGACATGGCTTGGCAGTTCGGGCTGGACTGTTCCCATGAGGCACAGGGTCAGACTGATTTGCATATGGCCATGTCTGAACTGGGGTGGCTGAGTGAGCTAAAGAATGGCGATGGATTAAACCCAGATCAGTTGACTGGGGGTGAATGTTTGACTTGCTCAAACGCCCCGTCCATCATCCCCTTTTGTATCGCTTTGTTCGCCCTAAGTGTGGCAGTGTATGCTCAGACGTGAGTCCCTTGCTCACTTGGCCACTGGATTCAAGATAGCCTGGCTGATGAGGATTATGAATCCGAAACCGGTCCCAGGATGCTTGTTTCCGGTCCAGGGAAGACATGGCTTGGCAGTTCGGGCTGGACTGTTCCCATGAGGCACAAGGTAAGACAGATTTGCATATGGCCATGTCTGAACTGGGGTGGCTGAGTGAGCTAAAGAATGGTGATGGATTAAACCCATATCAGTTGACTGGGGGTGAATGTTTGATTTGCTCAAATGCTCCGTCCATCATCCCCTTTTGTATCACTTTGTTCGCCCTAAGTGTGGCAGGGTATGCTCAGACGTGAGTCCCTTGCTCACTTGGCCACTGGATTCAAGATAGCCTGGCTGATGAGAATTATGAATCCGAAACCGGTCCCAGGATGCTTGTTTCCGGTCCAGGGAAGACATGGCTTGGCAGTTCGGGCTTGACTGTTCCCATGAGGCACAGGGTCAGACTGATTTGCATATGGCCATGTCTGAACTGGGGTGGCTGAGTGAGCTAAAGAATGGCGATGGATTAAACCCAGATCAGTTGACTGGGGGTGAATTTTTGATTTGCTCAAACGCTCCGTCCATCATCCCCTTTTGGATCGCTTTGTTCGCCCTAAGTGTGGCAGGGTATGCTCAGACGTGAGTCCCTTGCTCACTTGGCCACTGGATTCAAGATAGCCTGGCTGATGAGGATTATGAATCTGAAACCGGTACCAGGATGCTTGTTTCCGGTCCAGGGAAGACATGGCTTGGCAGTTCGGCTGGACTGTTCCCATGAGGCACAGGGTCAGACTGATTGGCATATGGCCATGTCTGAACTGGGGTGGCTGAGTGAGCTAAAGAATGGTGATGGATTAAACCCAGATCAGTTGACTGGGGGTGAATGTTTGATTTGCTCAAACGCTCCGTCCATCATCCCCTTTTGTATCGCTTTGTTCGCCCTAAGTGTGGCAGGGTATGCTCAGACGTGAGTCCCTTGCTCACTTGGCCACTGGATTCAAGATAGCCTGGCTGATGAGGATTATGAATCCGAAACCGGTCCCAGGATGCTTGTTTCCGGTCCAGGGAAGACATGGCTTGGCAGTTTGGGCTGGACTGTTCCCATGAGGCACAGGGTCAGACTGATTTGCATATGGCCATGTCTGAACTGGGGTGGCTGAGTGAGCTAAAGAATGGCGATGGATTAAACCCAGATCAGTTGACTGGGGGTGAATGTTTGACTTGCTCAAACGCCCCGTCCATCATCCCCTTTTGTATTGCTTTGTTCGCCCTAAGTTTGGCAGTGTATGCTCAGACGTGAGTCCCTTGCTCACTTGGCCACTGGATTCAAGATAGCCTGCCTGATGAGGATTATGAATCCGAAACCGGTCCCAGGATGCTTGTTTCCGGTCCAGGGAAGACATGGCTTGGCAGTTCGGGCTGGACTGTTCCCATGAGGCACAAGGTAAGACAGATTTGCATATGGCCATGTCTGAACTGGGGTGGCTGAGTGAGCTAAAGAATGGTGATGGATTAAACCCATATCAGTTGACTGGGGGTGAATGTTTGATTTGCTCAAATGCTCCGTCCATCATCCCCTTTTGTATCACTTTGTTCGCCCTAAATGTGGCAGGGTATGCTCAGACGTGAGTCCCTTGCTCACTTGGCCACTGGATTCAAGATAGCCTGGCTGATGAGAATTATGAATCCGAAACCGGTCCCAGGATGCTTGTTTCCGGTCCAGGGAAGACATGGCTTGGCAGTTCGGGCTTGACTGTTCCCATGAGGCACAGGGTCAGACTGATTTGCATATGGCCATGTCTGAACTGGGGTGGCTGAGTGAGCTAAAGAATGGCGATGGATTAAACCCAGATCAGTTGACAGGGGGTGAATTTTTGATTTGCTCAAACGCTCCGTCCATCATCCCCTTTTGGATCGCTTTGTTCGCCCTAAGTGTGGCAGGGTATGCTCAGACGTGAGTCCCTTGCTCACTTGGCCACTGGATTCAAGATAGCCTGGCTGATGAGGATTATGAATCCGAAACCAGTCCCAGGATGCTTGTTTCCGGTCCAGGGAAGACATGGCTTGGCAGTTCGGGCTGGACTGTTCCCATGAGGCACAAGGTAAGACTGATTTGCATATGGCCATGTCTGAACTGGGGTGGCTGAGTGAGCTAAAGAATAGTGATGGATTAAACGCATATCAGTTGACTGGGGGTGAATGTTTGATTTGCTCAAACGCTCCGTCCATAATCCCCTTTTGTATCGCTTTGTTCGCCCTAAGTGTGGCAGGGTATGCTCAGACGTGAGTCCCTTGCTCACTTGGCCACTGGATTCAAGATAGCCTGGCTGATGAGGATTATGAATCTGAAACCGGTCCCAGGATGCTTGTTTCCGGTCCGGGGAAGACATGGCTTGGCAGTTCGGGCTGGACTGTTCCCATGAGACACAGGGTCAGACTGATTTGCATATGGCCATGTCTGAACTGGGGTGGCTGAGTGAGCTAAAGAAAGGTGATGGATTAAACCCAGATCAGTTGACTGGGGGTGAATGTTTGATTTGCTCAAACGCTCCGCCCATCATCCCCTTTTGTATCGCTTTGTTCGCCGTAAGTGTGGCAGGGTATGCTCAGACGTGAGTCCCTTGCTCACTTGGCCACTGGATTTAAGATAGCCTGGCTGATGAGGATTATGAATCCGAAACCGGTCCCAGGATGCCTGTTTCCGGTCCAGGGAAGCGATGGCTTGGCAGTTCGGGCTGGACTGTTGCCAGGAGGCACAGGGTCAGACTGATTTGCATATGGCCTTGTCTGAACTGGGGTGGCTGAGTAAGCTAAAGAATGGTGATGGATTAAACCCAGATCAGTTGACTGGGAGTGAATGTTTGATTTGCTCAAACACTCCGTCCATCATCCCCTTTTTTATCGCTTTGTTCGCCCTAAGTGTGGCAGGGTATGCTCAGACGTGAGTCCCTTGCTCACTTGGCCACTGGATTCAAGATAGCCTGGCTGATGAGGATTATGAATCCAAAACCGATCCCAGGATTCTTGTTTCCGGTCCAGGGAAGACATGGCTTGGCAGTTCGGGCTTGACTGTTCCCATGAGGCACAGGGTCAGACTGATTTGCATATGGCCATGTCTGAACTGGGGTGGCTGAGTGAGCTAAAGAATGGCGATGGATTAAACCCAGATCAGTTGACTGGGGGTGAATTTTTGATTTGCTCAAACGCTCCGTCCATCATCCCCTTTTGTATCACTTTGTTCGCCCTAAGTGTGGCAGGGTATGCTCAAACGTGAGTCCCTTGCTCACTTGGCCACTGGATTCAAGATAGCCTGGCTGATGAGGATTATGAATCCGAAACCAGTCCCAGGATGCTTGTTTCCGGTCCAGGGAAGACATGGCTTGGCAGTTCGGGCTGGACTGTTCCCGTGAGGCAAAAGGTAAGACTGATTTGCATATGGCCATGTCTGAACTGGGGTGGCTGAGTGAGCTAAAGAATGGTGATGGATTAAACCCATATCAGTTGACTGGGGGTGAATGTTTGATTTGCTCAAACGCTCCGTCCATCATCCCCTTGTGTATCGCTTTGTTCGCCCTAAGTGTGGCAGGGTATGCTCAGACGTGAGTCCCTTGCTCACTTGGCCACTGGATTCAAGATAGCCTGGCTGATGAGGATTATGAATCTGAAACCGGTCCCAGGATGCTTGTTTCCGGTCCGGGGAAGACATGGCTTGGCAGTTCGGGCTGGACTGTTCCCATGAGACACAGGGTCAGACTGATTTGCATATGGCCATGTCTGAACTGGGGTGGCTGAGTGAGCTAAAGAAAGGTGATGGATTAAACCCAGATCAGTTGACTGGGGATGAATGTTTGATTTGCTCAAACGCTCCGTCCATCATCCACTTTTGTATCGCTTTGTTCGCCGTAAGTGTGGCAGGGTATGCTCAGACGTGAGTCCCTTGCTCACTTGGCCACTGGATTCAAGATAGCCTGGCTGATGAGGATTATGAATCCGAAACCAGTCCCAGGATGCTTGTTTCCGGTCCAGGGAAGACATGGCTTGGCAGTTCGGGCTGGACTGTTCCCGTGAGGCACAAGGTAAGACTGATTTGCATTTGGCCATGTCTGAACTGGGGTGGCTGAGTGAGCTAAAGAATGGTGATGGATTAAACCCAAATCAGTTGACTGGGGGTGAATGTTTGATTTGCTCAAACGCTCCGTCCATCATCCCCTTTTGTATCGCTTTGTTCGCCCTAAGTGTGGCAGGGTATGCTCAGACGTGAGTCCTTGCTCACTTGGCCACTGGATTCAAGATAGCCTGGCTGATGAGGATTATGAATCTGAAACCGGTCCCAGGATGCTTGTTTCCGGTCCGGGGAAGACATGGCTTGGCAGTTCGGGCTGGACTGTTCCCATGAGACACAGGGTCAGACTGATTTGCATATGGCCATGTCTGAACTGGGGTGGCTGAGTGAGCTAAAGAAAGGTGATGGATTAAACCCAGATCAGTTGACTGGGGGTGAATGTTTGATTTGCTCAAACGCTCCGTCCATCATCCCCTTTTGTATCACTTTGTTCGCCGTAAGTGTGGCAGGGTATGCTCAGACGTGAGTCCCTTGCTCACTTGGCCACTGGATTCAAGATAGCCTGGCTGATGAGGATTATGAATCCGAAACCGGTCCCAGGATGCCTGTTTCCGGTCCAGGGAAGCGATGGCTTGGCAGTTCGGGCTGGACTGTTCCCAGGAGGCACAGGGTCAGACTGATTTGCATATGGCCTTGTCTGAACTGGGGTGGCTAAGTAAGCTAAAGAATGGTGATGGATTAAGCCCAGATCAGTTGACTGGGGGTGAATGTTTGATTTGCTCAAACACTCCGTCCATCATCCCCTTTTTTATCGCTTTGTTCGCCCTAAGTGTGGCAGGGTATGCTCAGACGTGAGTCCCTTGCTCACTTGGCCACTGGATTCAAGATAGCCTGGCTGATGAGGATTATGAATCCGAAACCGGTTCCAGAATGCTTGTTTCCGGTCCAGAGAAGACATGGCTTGGCAGTTCGGGCTGGACTGTTCCCATGAGGCACAGGGTCAGACTGATTTGCATATGGCCATGTCTGAACTGGGGTGGCTGAGTGAGCTAAAGAATGGTGATGGATTAAACCCAGATCAGTTGACCGGGGTGAATGTTTGATTTGCTCAAACACTCCGTCCATCATCCCCTTTTATATCGCTTTGTCCATAGGTGTCCCCCATTCAACGTCAGAGTAGAATGCATTGTAGAATGCCTTCCCACATGGACATGTATTGTGGTCTTGGGGAAAACGTAGTGGTGAGGAGAAATTTGTATATACATGAAATCTCCCCCTTCATAGTTGTGGTCTTAGTGAGGAAGGATTCAAACTCCGTTAGAGGGCGGGTAGCTGCTTCACGTATTTGCGGAGTAAAGGCCCAGTGCATCAATTGGGAGTAATGGTATCGCTCCGTATCTCCTATGCCATAGTATCGCTGGAAGTTGTTGAAGGTGAGGGGGTCAAAGCTATGAAAAAGGTGAGTCAATGCAAGGCATCCTCCCTCCGTCCAAGCATCGAAAGGTCCCTCTTGAATGCCCGGTGGAAACACTGGGTTAAAGTGGAGTGGTGTAAATGGTGAAGGGAAAGAGGTCCATCGGTCATCTCCCACTATCGTATCCCATACTTTCAGTGTGGGGCGTGTGGGTGTAGAAATGTAGGCATTCTTGGGTCTGTCTTTTTTTGGGCACCAGACTAAGTCCCAGATAGTCCTCCCAGTCACACTATGGTCCATATGTAGCAAATGTGTGTCTGATTCCCTTTTTGACCACTCGACCAGGACTCTTAACTGTGCTGCTTTATAATATAGCTGATTAGCTGGGAGGCCCACTCCACCCTCCATGCGGGAGCGACGCAGCAGGGAGAAGGGAGTCTCCCTTGCCAAATGAAATGCAGGATCATAGTTTTAACTTGGCAGAAGAAGTCTCTCTATAGTTCTTTGGGCCGGGCCTGGAATTGATAAAGAAGCTTAGGAAGGAGTGTCATTTTCACTGCATGTATCCAGCCGAGCCATGATAAGAATAGGGGTTTCCTCTTTGTGAGGTCCGTTTGGATGGGAGGAAAATTAGCTGTGTAGAGCCTTTCTATCTTCGGTGTCAATTGGACTCCCAAGTATTGTATGGAGGAGGAGGCCCATAGGAGGAGGCTAATAGGTTGGAGCCTGTGGACCTCTGTTTGCGGTAATGTGAGGTTAAGAATACAGGATTTACTTAAATTTATTTTAAAGCAGGAACGCCCAGTCAACCCGATCGAAGGCTTTCTCTGCGTCCTGACCCACTGAGACAGCGGGCATCTGACGTCTGTTTGCCTTCTCAATGAGATGAATAAGTCTACAGGTGTTATTGTGAACTTGGCGGCCTTTAATGAACCCAGATTGGTCAGGGTATATGAGGTCAGGCATGAGGTCATTCAGTCGTTTGGCTATAATGGAGGAATACAATTTGGCGCCTAGGTTTAGAAGTGCGATGGGGCGATATGAGGCACAGTGTTGGGAACTTTCCCGGGTTTTGGTATCACTGAGATCATGGCCTCAGTCATGGATGCAGTGGAATCGCCATCTTCGGCCATCTTATTATAGAGCTGCGTGAGGTAGGGGCAGATGTCAGGAGAAAAGTTTTTGTAGAAAAGAGCGGTATACTTGGGGCTTAGCGGGGCTTAAGGACTTTAATAGCAAAAGTGAGTTCTTCATGAGTAATAGGAGCGGAAAGTAACTTGTTCCATTCATTGGAGACCTAAGTTAGGGGCATTGCCCGGAGATAGTCTTGTTGGGCGTCCAAATCTAAGTCGTCTCTAGAGTAAAGGGCTTCATAAAATGAGCCAAAGATTTTGGCCTTGTCTTCATCCCTGTGCATGACCTCCCTGGAGGGACCCTGAATTCCGCCTATGTATTCCCTCTCCTGTTTATCTCTTAGTTGCCTAGCTAAGTGTTTACTGATTGTGTTGCCATGGGAGTAAGATAAGTGGCGGAGGTTAAGGAGTGTAAACTCTGCTCTGTAGTTATAAATAGCACGAAGCTTGCTGCGGAGTGCTGTCAAATTGCGAAGAGTTTGCCGAGTGGGATTCAGTTTGTGGGTGTTTTCGACAGAAGTCAGTTCCTGCTCCAGTTGCTCCCTTTCCCTAGCACTCTGCCCGTTTAGTGCTGAGTTAAGGGCAATACACTTCCCCCGAAAAACGGCTTTGAATGCTTCCCTAGTGGTAAATTCCGACGTATACTCTGGTTTGTTAACATCGAAAAATTCCGTAATGGTTTCTCTGAGTTTAGCACAAGACTCCTTATCTCGCGCCAGCGAGGCCAGAAAGTACCACCTGGGAGTGGTCGGAGCATCCCCACAGCAGGTCAGGCAGATGGAGAACAAGCTATGATTGGACACTGAGAGAGGGAATATCCTGGCTTCCTGGAGGGCACCCAACAGGCATTGGCTAATAAAGATAGAGTCCAGCCTGGAGTATGTATGGTGAACATGGGAATAGAAGGTATAGTCTCGGGTGAGTGGGTAGAGAGTACGCCATGTATCTAGCCAGCCCAGGTCTTGGATCGTTGTTGAATGTCATTGGAAAAGGAACCCCATTCTGAGCGCTGTGAAGTCGTGCTGTCCATTTCCCTTTGCCAGGTCAAGTTAAAATCGCCCATGAGGACTAACTGTCCATCCACAAAATCCAGCAGTTTCCTCAGTGGTGTGAGTAGGAATGGTGCCTGCCCAGAATTGGGTGCATATATCGCTACAAAGGTTCAAGTTTTGCCTCTCAGACGGCCCTTGACCATGATCCACCGGCCATCTTTGTCGCTAAGAACAACTAGGGATTGGAATTGTATGGTAGAGCGGAACAGAAGTGCCACTCCTCTATGCTTTGTAAGAGCCGAAGCTCTATAGATTAATGGATATTGTTTGTGTCTAAGGCGTGTAACTTCGGCTCTAGCTGGTGTGTCTCCTGTAGTGCCACTACATCCAAATGATGGTCTGTAATATACTTCCATACCTTTTGGCATTTTTGAGGGGAATCAAGACCTTTGACGTTCCAGGTTCTAATGGTGAGCGTCATACTATCAGTGGGAGATATATCTACTCTTTAAAAAAAAAATCCAAGTGTGTACTGTGTCTCCTCCAATCCCGTGGGAAGCTTGTATTGCACCTTCACTTCATCCGTAGGTGCAAAGATGAGCTACAAGTTAAAAAGCAGCCACCATGTCCCACCCATATCCCCCCAGATCCCCAACAGAAGAAAAACAAACATAAATTGAAATGCGATTCAAAGAATTGCTAACAGTGCTCCATTGGGAGTGCAATGTCCCCACGGATACCAGGGGGGACAACGGGTCCGAGGTCCCCATCCACACCCACCCCGGCACCAAACTCAAGAGAGAAACTTAACATCTTCTAAATGCAAATGAAAAACAGTAACAAGTACAGGACCCTCCCATAGAAGAATCACATCCAGATCGCCTGTAAGGGAGAATAAGACATGACGCAAGCCCTAGTGCATATAAAAGATCACCGCACACTTATGGTACCAGCATACACCCTAACACAGTTGTAAAAACAAGGCAAAGGCGCTGTTCTTACATATGGATAGAAGGCAGTACATGGTTGCTCTATTCCTCCCCTGGACAACGGGGACCCCAGAAGTAAAGACCTAGGAAGATCGTGTTGCGAAAACCTTGGACAGTAGCCGGGGAATGACCGTTGGCCTTGTGTTCTTCCACAGTTGTCGACTACGACAGGAAAAAAAGATTCGTGGTATTCTGGGACCCCTTTCAAGTGTAGAGGATAGACAGTCCATTGTCTCAGGAGCGGGCCTCAGAAGTTCAGCGGCGGCCCCTACATGTGCCCACTGACCATCAAGAGGTCGAAGGTGGCCCACGAGAATGCTCTTCATTTTTGTCTTGTGCGGGGTTCAAGTCGTCGGTCGGGAGACCCAAAAGCTCCAGTCCTTCCTTTAAGTCAGTGATGTGGCGGCGTTTGTTTTTAAAATCAAAACTGAGTCCAAATGGATATGTCCATCCATATCTAATGTTATCCTCCCGCAGTTTGGTAGTAATGTCTTTAAACAGCTGTCTCCGCACCAGAGTTGTTGGCGCCAGATCTTGACAGATGGAGCATGGATGATTTTGGAATGAGATGGAGCTCTTTGTCCTGGCTGCCTACAACACTGCCTCCTTCACTTTGAAAGAATGGAACTTCGCCAAGATGTCGCACGGCTTTTTCTTCTCACCAGGCTGCAAGTTACCGACACGATATACCCTGTCCAGTTTAATTTTAAGGGTTTGTGGGGCCAGGATCTCTGCAAACAGACCCTCTACGAAGACCGCCATGTCGGGCCCCTCTGCGCCCTCGTCAAGGTCTCTGATACATATGTTCTCCCTCCGTGACCTATTTTCAAGGTCCTCAGTCTTGAGCAGAGACTGGTGTAGCTGGTCCTGAATGAGGCGAATATCTTCCCGCAATTCAATAGATAGTCGCTCTTGCTCCTGAGATTGAGTCACCAGGTCAAGAACTCTGCTGCCCACGGAGTCTAGGTCTTGTTGGAGGGAGGTCAAGCTTTCCGTTAGATCTGCCCTTAGCTGATCTATAGAGGATTGAATGTCCTAGCTCAGGTCACTGCGAAGTTCAGTTTTAAAGTTCTTGAACATAGCCGTTAAATCAGCCTTTGTAATCGCCATGGCTGTGGCTCCCGTGTCGCTCCGCAGCGTTGGACATTTGTCTGGAGTGAGAAAGAAGTCTGACACTTTACCCGTCTGTTTGCTCGTCGTCTTCTTCGGTGGCATAAGGCGTGGAACAGGCTGGCCCCTGAGAAGCTAGCAAAGATGGCAAAGCTCTTTATGCACCAGGTTGCAGGCGGTCGAGCGGGGCGATTAAGTCAGATAGAGGGCTGCCAGCCCACCAGACGCGGCAATAGCGAGAGACAGTCAATCCTCTGATTAGGGACTTACTGTTGGAGACAAACCTTGCATAGTTGGCGCCAGCATCGCTATGCAGGAGTGCAACTGGCAAGTAAAACCTGATGCAAGGAAGTATAATCTGTGGCATGCCCAGCCGGGTTGAAGAGGAGAGGTAATTCATCTAGTGTATTTGGTGCAAATCAAGTCCGGACTGTTAGTTATTGGCTTCTTCAAGAGGCGTGGGGCACAAAGGCCAGGGTCCACCTCCGGAGCGCGATCACCACCTCTGGGCCAGTGTCACCGCAGCCGAGCAGGTCCAGGGGGAATCCAGAGCCATCTTGCAAGGTCCCAGGGTAGCCCAGTGATGTCGTCAGCCCTGGGGCTTTAACCTGAGGAATGCGGCAGATTGAAGAGTCAGGGGCAGCCCGCACCGCATGGAGACAGTGAGTATTGGACTAAGGTGATCCAAAGAAGGTGCCGATCGCCATTTGCATGTTGCAGCCGGACGCCATTTTAGAGTCAGGTAGGCACGGGAAGGGTGATCACGGTGGGGACCTTCTCCAATGCAAAGCCACTAATGGGGCCCCCTCGGTATGGTGAAGCTAGCTGCAGCCGCCGTGGGTCAGTGGGATGTGGTCGTCAGACGCACCTCCTGGTGGGGATCTCAGCCTTCGGCGTACTCGGTAGGGTTCCGACCGCCATTTTGTGCACTGCCGCCTTCCCCCTCACACCGTGGATTTCACCCGCTCCCGCAGCACCAGAGTTGTTCGGAGCATCCCCACAGGTGCCCCACACTCTCCGCTTCAGCAAGGGAGCATGGTTGTCACAAAGGGAGCTCTACAGTCGCCTAGAGCCGGGCCGGAGCAGTGCGTGGACCGGGAGCCAAGACGGTCTACGTCCAATCGGCCATCTTGCCCGGCCACGCCCCCTTTGCATTTGTTTTTGCACAGGTAACACAACCCAAGTGTCACCAGAGATAAAAAACTACAACATTGTCCTGCCTGGCATCAGTGAGACCCGATATATACAGTCCAGTTAGAAAAAAAACTGTCTCCAGGAGTAATGCTGATGTATCCTGGACATGAGGAAGAAAACACTCCACACACTCAGGGAGTAACATTGATGCTATTGCCAAAAGCCATATAGCTCTGATTGAAATGGATATCCACCATCCCAGAATCACAGCAACCTTCAACACAAAGAAAAAGAGGATCAGCTTGAATGTTTTACAGTGCTATATACCTACAAATGACAGTGAGGAAGAAAAAAAAGAATAGTTTTACAACAGACTCCAGTCCATCCTGGAGAAAAGCCCTCAGATAGAAATCAGCATACTGATGGGGGACCTCAATGCCAAGATTGAAAGCAACAATACTGGGTATTAAGAAGTCATGGACAACCATGGCCTTTGCGACATGAACTTAAGTGGTGAAAGGCTGGCAGATGTGTGTGCCCTGAACAGCCTAGTGATAGGCAGCAGTGTGTTTCCACTCAACGGAATACACAAAGCAATGTGACCATTCAATCAGATCAACCAAGATCTGCATTGCCAAGAGGTTTAGAAGCTCTCTGCAGGTTGTGAGAGAGATGGGAGGAATGGACATTAAGTCAGACCATCCCCTTTTCATGGCCAGGCTGATGCTAAAGTGGAAGAAAGTGTGGATGGAACCAACAAACTGACACCAGGGATACAACACTACCCTCCTCAAAGATGCAATGAAAGGGCGTGAAAACTCAGTCACTCTCAATAGCCATTTTCAAATCTTGCAAGAACAAGGGAATGACAGGGAGCCAGTAGAAAATCAGTGGAAGAAGAGCAAAGAAACAGTGACATCAACCTGTCAGGAGGTACTGGGTCCCAAGAAACTTCAGCGTAAAGAATGATTCTCTATCAAGACTCATAGCAAAATCCAAGGTAGAAAGGAAAAAAAATTGTAGACTGCACCAGCCAAACAATAGAGAAGGCTAAGGGTTAGTACATCGAAACCAAAAAGGGAGCAAAGAGAAGCTTAGAACCATACAAGCAAAGTTTCATCAATGGTCTTGCAACAGAAGCCCAGGAAGCAGCAAGCCATGGAAACATGAACAAACTGTAAAACATAATGGGAAAACCCTCCTGGCAGATATAGAAAGCCGGAAAGACCTGTTAAAAACAACGCTCGGAAGATATTGAAGGGAAATGAAGGCCAACAATTAAAATCGGTGAAGTACTTTAAAAAACTGCTGACCGAGCTCTTGCCACAGTCTCCCCTAGACATAGAGTCATCTAACAAGGATTTTCTAATCAACTATAGCAGACCAACCAAAGAAGAGATATGGAAAGCCCTAAAAAATCTGATGAATGGGAAGGCAGAAAGTCCTTTGGAGGCACAGAAGTCAGATATTGGAATATCAGTAGACATGCTCTACCTTGTCGTTTGGATGGATCTGGGAAGAGAAAAAGGTGCCATCACACTAGAAGGAGGGATATCTCATGAATATCCCCAAGAAAGATAACTTGCAAAATTACATGGTTTTTTACACTAGTTCCTAAATATATGGTCCTTGTAACTGTTGGTCTTTTCAGTGAATGTCAATGCTTTTTAATTCTGTTTCCTGACTATAAGGTCTTGTAACCTGAGTTAGTGAGTGGGTGGGTGAGTGGTTGTGTGCGTGTGCAAGTGGGTGTCTGAGTGTGTGGTGGATGTGTCAGTGCATATGTGACTGTCTGTCTGGGTCTGTGAGTAGGTGTGTGCCTAGCTGAGGGGTTTGTGAGTGGCTATGTGAGTGCCTGTATGGGTGTGCACATGGGCATGTCAGTGTGTGAGTGTTGGTGTGTGAGTGCCTCTGTGGGTGTGTGAGTAGGTCTCTGAGTGGGTGTGTGATTGGCTTTATGAATGTGTACATGAGTGTGTAATTTCTTTCCTGGGTCTCTGGGTGAATGTATGAGTGGCTCTGGGTGTATGAGTGTTTTACTAGGTCACTGAGTGGATGTGTGAGTGGCTGTATGGAGTAGGATTTCTGTATTGGTGTTTGAGTCGGTATGTAAGTGGCGGTGTGGGTCTGTAAGCATGTAAGTGGCTATGTCGGTGTATATCTGACTGTGTGAGAGGGCTTATGAGTGCCTGTGAGTGCATGTGCCGGTTTGTGAGTGGGTGTTTGAGTAGTTCTCTGGGTTTATGAGTGGATGTGTCAGTTGTTTTATGGGTCTGTGAGAGGGTGTGTGAGTGACTCTATGGTGTGTAAGTAGGTATGTGGGGATCTGTTGGTCTGCAAGTGGTTGTGTGAGTGGCTCAATGGGTCTCTGAATGGGTGTTTGATGGACTGTATGAGTGGGTAAGTGTGTGTATGTGGTTTTCTGGTTGTCTGGGTGTGTTTGAGTGGCTCTATGGGTGTGTGAGTAGTTTACTGGATCTCTGAGTGGGTGTGAGTTGTACAGGTGTGTGACTGTGTGAGTGTGTACGTGGGTTTGTGAGTGTGTGACTAGCTGTTTGGGTCTGTGAGTGGGTATGTGAGTATTTTTATGGGTCTCTGAGTGGTTGTATGGGTTGCTGTAAAGATTTTGAGTGGGAGTATGAGTGGTAATGTAGGTGTGTATATGGGTATGTACCTGGGTGTGCGAGTGCCTGTGTGGGTTTGAGTGGGTGTCTTAGTAGTACCTATGCAGTGTAGGAATCCTCCTGTCTGTCCCATGCATTTCTCCAATCACCCATCCAGCACTATCTACTTATCCTATTACTCCACCAACACCTAAGCACTTATAAATTCACTATACACTCTGTTTGTAATACTGTGATCATTCTAGTTACTAGTCATGAACTTATGGAATGGCCTAGCTACTAACACAAGTACAGCTATAATATTTTGTGCACTATCCAAGCAGACCTCTAACTAGCTACATGCTATTGATACACTCTTTTAAATACCCAGTTAGTACTCATGCAGTATAGGAATCACCCATTCTGTCCCATGCACTTCTTTAATCACTTAACTACCACTATCGATTTATCCTATCACTCCACCAATATGTAAGCACTTACAAATTAAGTGTTCACTCTGTTTTCAGCACTCTCATTGTTCCAGTTACAGTTGTATTCTTATAAAATGACCTAGGCACCAATACAAGTACACATAAAATATTCTCTGCATAATCCCTACAAATCTCTATGCAGATACATACTACTGGTCCACTCCATTAAATACTGAAGTAGTACCCATGCAGCGCAGGATACCTCCTGTCAGTCTCATGCAATTCTTCAATCACCCATCCAACACTATGTTCTTATTGTATCAGTCTGCCAATACCTAAGCACTTATGGGGCAGATTTACAAGCACCCTGCGCCACATAGTGCGTCACTTTTTGTTACGTACTGATGGTGCCAGGCACTCCTTCATATTTACAAGTTTACAAGTAGAGGAAAAGCCACCCTGTGTTTTTCCTCTCCTTATAAATACGACCCCTTCTTACACAGAACATTGCATTGAAGGGGCGTTCCATTGGTGTTGCTGTGGGTGTTCCCACGCAACACCCATAGAACAAGACACATCTCCAGATTTATGAGAAATCGTAAATCTGGAGATGTGTGTGAATGCTGCGCCATCCTAGAGTTGGTGTAGCAAGGCGCAACGAGGAGAATTGTTTTCATTTCTCCTCATTTTTTCCTCTTTAATGCTTGCTGCATTCCACAGCATACATTGAACGAGGAAAATGACTTTACTGATTGTTTTTGTGCAGGAAGGTGTCCCTTCCTGCACAAAAACAATCTCCGCATGACACACACATCCTTGCATCATGGTGCAAGGGAACCTGTGTCACCACATGGCTGCAGTTTGTGCAGCAGTGCAGAGGGAAGCACAGAGTTGCAACATATTCATATACATATGTCACAGTGCTGCAATGCAGCTAAAGAGCTAGCAGTGTCATGCTGCAGTACTTCCTCATAAATCTACACCTATAAATTCACCATACACTACTAATGCTTTTGTTCAGTCAATAATACTGTATACATATATTGAACCAAACTTTCACACATTACCTTGCAATTATAGTTCTTTCTTTAACCAGATATGGTAGTTCTGATAAGAACTTTTCTTTTTTTTTTTTTAAACACTTTTGTATTTTTTCAAAAAATGAACAAAAAAAGAACAAATAAAATAGGAAACTTTTGGAATTACTTATCATTGTAAAAACAAACAAAAAAATAATAACGATGGCTGCGTTGCGCAGCACAAACTGCATCTAACAAGCAAAAAGGGTTCTTGTAGGAAAAGATATGTCTCGCTAAAGATGCCCCTACAAGAATGATTAAAATGGGTGGGGTCCTTCAATAGTTACAGTAGGAAATGATATGAACCAATGAAATGTTTTTTTTTAGGTCACATGGGATCTACGCACTCTGCGCTCACAAAGCATGCACCCGACGCGACTTTGCGAAAATATATTTAAAAATAATACACCGTTATTATAAGTACAAATATATTATTTTTATGAATATCTTTTATAATCTCTTGCCCTAATATGTATATTAAAGACACATACATATCATTTTAGAACATAAATTTTTTTTTTCAACCCAGTGCGCCCCAGCATGTATATGATGTCACGCGGGTCCCGCCACCCTGCAAGCGTCACGTACCGTAATGGACATGTTTTGCAAATGCGTGGGAGCCGGAGTCGCGGACTGGTCGCATACCAATCACTCACATCACGTCATATTAAATGTATAAGATGTAACTGAAAAACACGCAACTGTCACACACCGTACGCGGATCCTTCACGACTTTTCTAAAATGGCGGCTAGAATCCACACACCCACCGTGATGTGTACGCTTTGGGGGGAAACTTCGGAAAAAATGTTGATTATTTTTTTAACGAAAATAATATACATTTATATTAAAATAAATAATTAAAAAAATCTAAACAATATTTCAGTTTGAATTTAAAAAATGTTTCAAAAATATATAATGTTATTTAATGAATAAAATATTTATAAATAAACAGTTAAAAACCGTAGAAAATCAGTACAAAAGATAAGGTATAACTACTATTACACTTAAAAATCAGCATGTAGAAAACCTTTGAAATTCACTGAAAAAAACCATATGTTTCAGAGATGTTATAGTTAGAAATTAGCATTTGAAAAATCAGTGATGTCATTTGAAATGTCGTCAGTGATGTCATCAGTGATGTTAGTGGCCATGTCGTGAATGACGTAATATGTGACATCATCAGTAGTGCATTGCGGGCACGCGAGTTATAGTTAGCAGAACTAACTATAACAGAGGAATTTCTATGGTTTTGTACGAGTGAAATGTCCAGCTAACTATAACACCCCTGAAACCTATATTTTTTTCTGTGAATATATATATAGATATAGATATATACATATTTTATTTATTTATTCCAAGGAAATGATCTTCAAGGTTGCATGGCAGGTTACACAGTGAAATGGCCAATATCATCTTTCTTTTTTTCTTTCTTTCTTTCTTTCTTTCTTTCTTTCTTTCTTTCTTTCTTTCTTTCTTTCTTTCTTTCTTTCTTTCTTTTTCTCTTCTTGCTAAGAAGAAGATGCAATCAACTGTATATTTGGGACAGAGAACAATGTTAGATTGCCAAACAAGCACAGGTTCACCTTGAATACGACCTTCAATACTGGTGCACATATGCAAATAATTTCATTAATATTCTAAACTTTTAATTTACTAATGGAGTAATACATATTTTCTTCTTCTGGCGTCCCTATTATTTTCATATATCAGTCCTCTCTTTTCTGTGCCCTGGTATTTGGACTCCATTGAAAGCTAATGCCTACCTCACTACTTCAGACATCATAAGCTTTCCTTTAAGTGTGAAACGTGACACTCCAGTTCACAGTACACAAATAATAAAAGAGAACAATACTACAGGATATGCCTAACAGGATGAACAAACATACATACTTTACCTTAATAGAAAATGCACACATGTAGCATGTTTTGTGGATGAGAGCAATTAACTAATTCTAAAGTTGATCTGAAAAAAAAGGCCATGGCCTTTTTCATGAAGTAAGACCCAACAAGTGAGCCAATATGGGACTCCTATGGCATAGCCTAGACATTGACAAGTTAGAAAAAGTAAACAATGTTTATACACATCATTAAATGTTCACAGTTTGCAGCTGCTATTTTTTTTGTTTGAGTTGTTTTAGGGCAAATGAAGCAAACAGAGAATCATCTGTGGGGCATAGCCTACTTCAATTTATTTCTCAAAGCCCAGCTTGTAAATAGTATCAAGAGGTTTAAACGTATTTCAAGGTATTAATATTTTCTGTTGAAACTCATACCTTTGATCTTCTGTTCATGTGGTGTGTGCACAGCATAACCCAACATATGTGAGTAAATGCTATAAAAAGCCTAATCTAGCCTTCTGGGAAAGATCCACACATCCTGGGCCATTCTAAAGTGAGCTAAACAGATTTTAGCACATGCTACTTTGGATGATTAGCAAAGTACAGAACATTTTCAGGGACATTAGCTAGAGATTCCTTTGTACTAACAAGACACAAACCTTGCTGGTACCAGATCCAGTATGTGGGACTCTTCCTCTGTTCAGCTTACCATATTCTATTACTTTGATACCTTGGACACACTCAAATAAAGATACAATTGAATATGACTAATTGGTGCCTGAAGGTGTGTATTATTAAGCTTTGTTGACAATACTGATTTTTAAATGAAGGAATGTGTTCTTAAAGACAACATGAGGGTGAAGTTACAGAAAAGCCACTAACCAATATTAGCATTCACTGATGTAGAGTTATGCTGATGTGGCTGCCACATTGTTGGTCTACTCTTCCATCTGCGGATGGATATAGGAGAGTAGGGCCAGGTCGTCTGCAAAGTCTAGGTCATAGAGCTGCATTCAAGGTGTTCACTGGATCCCATTTCTTCTCCCTACTGTTGATGTCTTCATTATCTAGTCTATGGCCAGAAAGAGAATGGGAGAGAGTAAACAACCCTGGTAGACTCCGGCCCTCACTTGGAAGGTTTCTGTGATTTGTCCTCCATGGACTATCTTTCAGGTCATTCCCTCGTAAGTGTTCCTGATGATTCTTCACAGATTGTCTGGAACACCATAGTGGCGGAGGAGTTTCCAAAGAGTCTCTCGGTCCAAGCTGTTGAATGCCTTCAAATAGTCAAGGAAGTCGGCATATAGGGGGAGTCCCATTCCATCGACTGCTCAATGATGATATGCACAGTAGCAATCCGGTTTGTGCAGGATCTTTCTTTGCAGAAGCCAGCTTGCTATTCTCGCAATTGGGCATCAATTTGTTCCTTCATTATATTCAGGATGACTCTGTTGGACATCCTGCTTAGGGTTGATAGAAGAGTTTGTTAAAGACAAACAGCGTGGCTGGCCATGGTAAGGCACCTCAGTTTCAAAGTTAATATACAAGTCCTTAATTTGTGCACATCGCGTCCGGAGCTTGCCACACGTATGCTCCACTGTTCAACAGATACCAGACGTTTTGAAGAAAAGGAGGGTGCACCAAGTAATGAGAGTCAGAGAACTTCCAATGTATCCAAAAAGTGAGTGAAGAGTTATGAACTCTGCCATGGCCAGGCTGTGAAAGAAGGAGGGTTATGCATGGGACTAGCTATCCAACCATGTAAAAAATCCTAGGTGCAGAAATGTCAACCAAAAGACATCCCAGCCATGGGGAGAGAAGAATCTCCTTCACAGGGATCTCCGACACCGTGTGGTGAAGGCCAGAGATCCCAGTAGATCACAAGGCAGATCATCTACATTCAACACCACTGATATTGAGACATGGAATGTGAGGCCCATGCATGCACAGGTAACTCAAAGAAAAAACAAAGGGAAACATATGACATTGTTCTGCATTCTGTCCATCAACTATTGTTTTTGCATTTGTTTTTTTGACAAACATATTTGTATTGGTTTTTTACAGAGTACATTTTATGTCAATGCTATCAAGTCACCCCTCGCAGGGGGTTCACTGAGTTCAACAAGACTGTGAGTGGCTGAGAACACATAACATTCATTATAAACCCAACCCTGGTATCACTGGGTTGTTTAAAAAAGTTTACAGTTTCTTACATTTACGGAGTGTGGGTGAGATCTTTAACCACTTGGATGCTAAGCTTGTACATGGACATTCAATGTAATTTCCATTGAAATGAATGGGCACTCCATGACGAGCTGAGCTCGTCATGAGCAGCTATTAATGATAGCCAACATGTCGGCGTGCGTCGCATCTTTCTTTTGCGATGGAAAGTGTACTAAGTCCCTCATTAGGAGGAAGCCACTAGGATAGAGTACATGTATGCTGGAAAAATCCCCAAATGGGAGATAACTGAAACAAAAATAAGAATAACCCCTCCTCCCTCCCTCCCCCCTCCCCTACAATGGTGGCGGCAGTGTTCAAACAGCGAGTCTGACTAAGGGTGCGTAAGGCAGTTTATAGTTTTAAACAATTAAGAGCTCTAATGGATGAAGGGCATACAGCAGGTGGCAGACCTTGTGAAAGGAAGGTGACCAGGGGGCCTCATTTGAATTCAAAGTTCTTAATATCGTCCCGAATGATGTCTGACATTCGTTCCAGACTGAGTAGTTTCCATAATCGAGAGTGCCAAAGGGAAATTGCTGGTGCATCCTTCCTTTCCAGGCGGCTGCTAGGGTAACCTTCACTGCTCCTATACACAGCCACATGATTGTCTTGTCTGCTCGGGTCTGGTGTTCTAGTGCAGGATCATGAAGCCCCAGAAGGACCCCTGCCATGGTCGTCGGGACAGGGTATCCTAGCATATCTTTAATGTGCGCAAGTATTTCTTCCCAAAAGGGGATGATAGTCGGGCAATCCCACCAAATGTGTTGGAAGTCTCCCAGCAGCCTGCTCCCTCTAAAGCATCTGTCAGAGGTGGTGGGAAAGATTTGCTTAAGCCTAGTGGGAAGGAGATACCAGTCCTTCATAGTCTTAAGGTGGGCTTCCCGTAGTTCAGAGGAAGGATTGAATCGTGTAATGTCTGTCCATAGGTGTCAAAAGCAAAAACAACAGGTGATGGACAGAATTCAGAACAATGTCATACATTCACCCCAGTACAGAGACCTGGGCCTAAATCCATCGTTTTTTTGCTCACCATGCCTTTCCAGTTTGAACCCAGCTATATGCAAATCAGTCTCGACCCTGTGCCCCATGGGAACAGTCCGGCCCGAACTGCCAAGCAAGGTCTTCCCTGGACTGGAAACAAGCATCCAAGGACCGGTTTCGGGCTTTCAGCCCTCATCAACCTGGATAGCTTGATTCCAGTGGCATGGAGAGCACGGGACTCACGTCTGAGCATACCCGTCCCACTCGGGGTGACAAAACCAAAAACAACAGGTGATGGACAGAATGCAGAACAATGTCATACATTCACCCCAGTACAGAGATCTGGGCCTAAATACATCGTTTTTTTGCTCACCATGCCTTTCCAGTTTGAACCCAGTTATATGCAAATCAGTCTCGACCCTGTGCCCCATGGGAACAGTCCGGCCCGAACTGCCAAGCAAGGTCTTCCCTGGACTGGAAACAAGCATCCAAGGACCGGTTTCGGGCTTTCAGCCCTCATCAACCTGGATAGCTTGATTCCAGTGGCATGGAGAGCATGGGACTCACGTCTGAGCATACCCGTCCCACTCGGGGTGACAAAAGCAAAAACAACAGGTGATGGACAGAGTGCAGAACAATGTCATACATTCACCCCAGTACAGAGATCTGGGCCTAAATCCATCGTTTTTTTGCTCACCATGCCTTTCCAGTTTGAACCCAGCTATATGCAAATCAGTCTCGACCCTTTGCCCCATGGGAACAGTCCAGCCCGAACTGCCAAGCCAGGTCCTCCCTGGACTGGAAACAAGCATCCAAGGACCGGGTTCGGGCTTTCAGCCCTCATCAGCCTGGATAGCTTGATGGCCATGTCTGAACTGGGGTGGCTGTGTGAGCTAAAGAATTTTGATGGATTAAACCCAGATCAGTTGACTGGGGGTGAATGTTTGATTTGCTCAAACGCTCCGTCCATCATCCCCTTTTATATCGCTTTGTCCATAGGTGTCCCCCATTCAACGTCAGAGTAGAATGCATTGTAGAATGCCTTCCCACATGGACATGTATTGTGGTCTTGGGGAAAACGTAGTGGTGAGGAGAAATTTGTATATAAATGAAATCTCCCCCTTCATAGTTGTGGTCTTAGTGAGGAAGGATTCAAACTCCGCTAGAAGGTGGGTAGCTGCTTCACGTATTTGCGGAGTAAAGGCCCAGTGCATCAATTGGGAGTAATGGTATCGCTCCGTATCTCCTATGCCATAGTCTCGCTGGAAGGTGTTGAAGGTGAGGGGGTCAAAGCTATGAAAAAGGTGAGTCAATGCAAGGCATCCTCCCTCCGTCCAAGCATCGAAAGGTCCCTCTTGAATGCCCGGTGGAAACACTGGGTTAAAGTGGAGTGGTGTAAATGGTGAAGGGAAAGAGGTCCATCGGTCATCTCCCACTACCGTATCCCATACTTTCAGTGTGGGGCGTGTGGGTGTAGAAATGTAGGCATTCTTGGGTCTGTCTTTTTTTGGGCACCAGACTAAGTCCCAGATAGTCCTCCCAGTCACACTATGGTCCATATGTAGCAAATGTGTGTCTGATTCCCTTTTTGACCACTCGACCAGGACTCTTAACTGTGCTGCTTTATAATATAGCTGATTAGCTGGGAGGCCCACTCCACCCTCCATGCCAGAGCGACGCAGCAGGGAGAAGGGAGTCTCCCTTGCCAAATGAAATGCAGGATCATAGTTTTAACTTGGCGGAAGAAGTCTCTCTCTAGTTCTATGGGCCGGGCCTGGAATTGATAAAGAAGCTTAGGAAGGAGTGACATTTTCACTGCATGTATCCAGCCGAGCCATGATAAGAAGAGGGGTTTCCTCTTTGTGAGGTCCGTTTGGATGCGAGTGAGAATGGGAAGAAAATTAGCTGCGTAGAGCCTTTCTATCTTCGGTGTCAATTGGACTCCCAAGTATTGTATGGAGGAGGAGGCCCATAGGAGGGGGCTAATAGGTTGGAGCCTGTGGACCTCTGTTTGCGGTAATGTGAGGTTAAGAAAACAGGATTTACTTAAATTTATTTTAAAGCAGGAACGCCCAGTCAACCCGATCGAAGGCTTTCTCTGCGTCCTGACCCACTGAGACAGCGGGCATCTGACGTCTGTTTGCCTTCTCAATGAGATGAATAAGTCTACAGGTGTTATTGTGAACTTGGCGGCCTTTAATGAACCCGGATTGGTCAGGGTATATGAGGTCAGGCATGAGGTCATTCAGTCGTTTGGCTATAATGGAGGAATACAATTTGGCGCCTAGGTTTAGAAGTGCGATGGGGTGATATGAGGCACAGTGTTGGGAACTTTCCCGGGTTTTGGTATCACTGAGATCATGGCCTCAGTTATGGATGCAGTGGACTCGCCATCTTCGGCCATCTTATTATAGAGCTGCGTGAGGTAGGGGCAGATGTCAGGAGAAAAGTTTTTGAAGAGCGGTATACCTGGGGCTTAGTGGGGCTTAAGGACTTTAATAGCAAAAGTGACTTCTTCATGAGTAATAGGAACGGAAAGTAACTTGTTCCATTCATTGGAGACCTAAGTTAGGGGCATTGCCCGGAGATAGTCTTGTTGGGCGTCCAAATCTAAGTCGTCTCTAGAGTAAAGGGCTTCATAAAATGAGCCAAAGATTTTGGCCTTGTCTTCATCCCTGTGCATGACCTCCCTGGAGGGACCCTGAATTCCGCCTATGTATTCCCTCTCCTGTTTATCTCTTAGTTGCCTAGCTAAGTGTTTACTGATTGTGTTGCCATGGGAGTAAGATAAGTGGCGGAGGTTAAGGAGTGTAAACTCTGCTCTGTAGTTATAAATAGCACGAAGCTTGCTGCGGAGTGCTGTCAAATTGCGAAGAGTTTGCCGAGTGGGATTCAGTTTGTGGGCGTTTTCGACAGAATCAGTTCCTGCTCCAGTTGCTCCCTTTCCCTAGCACTCTGCCCGTTGAGTGCTGAGTTAAGGGCAATACACTTCCCCCGAAAAACGGCTTTGAATGCTTCCCTAGTGGTAAATTCCGACGTATACTCTGGTTTGTTAACATCGAAAAATTCCGTAATGGTTTCTCTGAGTTTAGCACAAGACTCCTTATCTCGCGCCAGCGAGGCCAGAAAGTACCACTGGGAGTGGTCGGAGCATCCCCACAGCAGGTCAGGCAGATGGAGAACAAGCTATGATCGGACACTGAGAGAGGGAATATCCTAGCTTCCTGGAGGGCACCCAACAGGCATTGGCTAATAAAGATAGAGTCCAGCCTGGAGTATGTATGGTGAACATGGGAATAGAAGGTATAGTCTCGGGTGAGTGGGTAGAGAGTACGCCATGTATCTAGCCAGCCCAGGTCTTGGATCGTTGTTGAATGTCATTGGAAAAGGAACCCCATTCTGAGCGCTGTGAAGTCGTGCTGTCCATTTCCCTTTGCCAGGTCAAGTTAAAATCGCCCATGAGGACTAACTGTCCATCCACAAAATCCAGCAGTTTCCTCAGTGGTGTGAGTAGGAATGGTGTCTGCCCAAAATTGGGTGCATATATCGCTACAAAGGTTCAAGTTTTGCCTCTCAGATGGCCCTTGACCATGATCCACCGGCCATCTTTGTCACTAAGAACAACTAGGGGTTGGAATTGTATGGTAGAGCGGAACAGAAGTGCCACTCCTCTATGCTTTGTAAGAGCCGAAGATCTATAGATTAATGGATATTGTTTGTGTCTAAGGCGTGTAACTTCGGCTCTAGCTGGTGTGTCTCCTGTAGCGCCACTACATCCAAATGATGGTCTAGAATATACTTCCATACCTTTTGGCATTTTTGAGGGGAATCAAGAACTTTGACGTTCCAGGTTCCAATGGTGAGCGTCATACTATCAGTGGGAGATATATCTACTCTTTAAAAAAAAAATTCCAAGTGTGTACTGTGTCTCCTCCAATCCCGTGGGAAGCTTGTATTGCACCTTCACTTCATCCGTAGTTGCAAAGATGTCAACAGGCCTGCCTGAGCTAAAATTGAAATGCGATTCAAAGAATTGCTAACAGTGCTCCATTGGGAGTGCAATGTCCCCACGGATACCAGGGGGGACAACGGGTCCGAGGTCCCCATCCACACCCACCCCGGCACCAAACTCAAGAGAGAAACGTAACATCTTCTAAATGCAAATGAAAAACAGTAACAAGTACAGGACCCTCCCATAGAAGAATCACATCCAGATCGCCTGTAAGGGAGAATAAGACATGACGCAAGCCCTAGTGCATATAAAAGATCACCGCACACTTATGGTACCAGCATACACCCTAACACAGTTGTAAAAACAAGGCAAAGGCGCTGTTCTTACATATGGATAGAAGGCAGTCCATGGTTGCTCTATTCCTCCCCTGGACAACGGGGACCCCAGAAGTAAAGACCTAGGAAGATCTTGTTGCGAAAACCTTGGGCAGTAGCCGGGGAATGACCGTTGGCCTTGTGTTCTTCCACAGTTGTCGACTACGACAGGAAAAAAAGATTCATGGTATTCTGGGACCCCTTTCAAGTGCAGAGGATAGACAGTCCATTGTCTCAGGAGCGGGCCTCAGAAGTTCAGCGGCGGGCCCTACATGTGCCCACTGACCATCAAGAGGTCGAAGGTGGCCCACGAGAATGCTCTCCATTTTTGTCTTGTGCGGGGTTCAAGTCGTCGGTCGGGAGACCCAAAAGCTCCAGTCCTTCCTTTAAGTAAGTGATGTGGCGGCTTTTGTTTTTAAAATCAAAACTGAGTCCAAATGGATATGTCCATCCATATCTAATGTTATCCTCCCGCAGTTTGGTAGTAATGTCTTTAAACAGCTGTCTCTGCACCAGAGTTGTTGGCGCCAGATCTTGACAGATGGAGCATGGATGATTTTGGAATGAGATGGAGCTCTTTGTCCTGGCTGCCTGCAACACTGCCTCCTTCACTTTGAAAGAATGGAACTTCGCCAAGATGTTCCACGGCTTTTTCTTCTCACCAGGCTGCAAGTTACCCACACGATATACCCTGTCCAGTTTAATTTTAAGGGTTTGTGCGGCCAGGATCTCTGCAAACAGACCCTCTACGAAGGCCGCCATGTCGGGCCCCTCTGCGCCCTCGTCAAGGTCTCTGATACATATGTTCTCCCTCCGTGACCTATTTTCAAGGTCCTCAGTCTTGAGCAGAGACTGGTGTAGCTGGTCCTGAATGAGGCGAATATCTTCCCGCAATTCAATAGATAGTCGCTCTTGCTCCTGAGATTGAGTCACCAGGTCAAGAACTCTGCTGCCCACGGAGTCTAGGTCTTGTTGGAGGGAGGTCAAGCTTTCCGTTAGATCTGTCCTTAGCTGATCTATAGAGGATTGAATGTCCTGGCTCAGGTCACTGCGAAGTTCAGTTTTAAAGTTATTGAACATAGCCGTTAAATCCGCCTTTGTAATCGCCATGGCTGTGGCTCCCGTGTCGCTCCGCAGCATTGGACATTTGTCTGGAGTGACAAAGAAGGGCATTTGAACACGAAAATTGGTGCGGACACCTACCTGCAGGCACGCTGAGCTGGGCTATTGCTCCTGGGGGGCTAACGCTGTGAGTCTCCCTGCCGCCGTATTCCACCAACCTGCGGCTGGAGACCACAGCTCCCAGGTAGCTTTGGGGCCACTTCCGGTTCCCGGCAACATCGCGCCCGGAGGCGCTACTAAAGCAGCGAGGCTCCCTCGGTGGAGCGGGGGCATTTGAACACGAGAATTGGTGCGGACACCTACCTCCAGGCACGCTGAGCTGGGCTATTGCTCCAGGGGGGCTAACGCTGTGAGCCTCCCTGCCGCCGTATTCCACCAACCTGCGGCTGGAGACCACAGCTCCCAGGTAGCTTTGGGGCCACTTCCGGTTCCCGGCAACATCGCGCCCGGAGGCGCTACTAAAGCAGCGAGGCAACCTTACGCGTCGCGGGACGCGCGCGGGAGCGCCCGGGGCAAAGGGCGGGCCCTCCGTGGCCCTCAGTGGACAGCAGTGGTCGGGCGGGCCACCCCCCTCGACTTCAGTTTACTTTATTTCGTGAGTACTGTTTCAATTTAATTACTTCTTAACTCGTTTACCGGCTCTTATAAACCCCACTACCATTGGTATAATGCCTCCAAAGGAAAGTAAAGGAAAGAGCGATACTGTTGCTTTTACGGGATCTATGGACCAATTCATCAAAAGAATGAACTGTGTAGTGGATGAAAGTATAAATATTATGGAAAGGAGGGTTTCGCAGGAATTGGCCATTGCAAGAAGATCTTCTCTCGGGCCAATGGCACATGCTCAAACACCTACTCCCAAAGACAGAATTGAAACAGCAGGAGAGACTAATGGTCCCCCAAGTAATGAAACTATTGTGGATATATTGAATGCCTCAGAGGGTAGTTCTCTAAATGTCTCAGAATCTATTTTACAATCACCTAATAATTTACCTAATGCTCGTACTGCACCGGTACCCGTTGAGCAAGCTAACGTATATAATACCAGGCAGCAGAAAGGGGTGAACGCAGGGGCTATTTCAAAGAACAAACAAGGGCCGACCACTAATATTGGTGGTAAGAGAAAGAAGGGTCCCAAGCAGCCTGTGTCACCTAATATTAGTTTGGAAGTGGCTGTTGGTAAAAATAAGGATATAGCAGGGATTGGCGCAGAAGGGGGGGATCCTGCTTCTATTGTCATACTTGAAGCACTACGACACACACTCCGCCCATTAGAGGAGAGATTGAGCAAAATAGAGACATCCTTAAAAAGTATAGAAAGGGACATAAAGGAGATAATAGACAACCCACAGAGTAAGTCTAGTATAAATCCGCAATTAACATTGTCAAAAGCTATGTCTGCAAAAACTCCTGATGTAATACTAGTGCCAAATGAAAAAGCAGCACCTAAACCAAATGTGGGGGACCCTATTACACCTAGAGATGTATCTAACAACAAACCACAAAAGCAAAGTACACCAAGCACAACAATAGGTAGTAAGGGGGTGGTAAATGGAAATAGACTAAATAAAGATCAGGCAAGGGAGGTACTCAATCTTCCCCCGGAGGTCTGTCCATTTGTGGCAATCCTGACTGGAGTTCCAGAGTTAGGCAAAGAGGAGTTGGAAAGTTCCTCTTTCCTCTGGAAAAGGGTGACCCAATGGCTAAATATTAATAGGCCGTTACCCCCTGGCCTGAGGGGTAACATCCTAAGCATCAGGCGAGTACCCTGGGTGGGCTACTTGACGAAAGACATAGAAGGGGATAGCATAGTTATTAATTTTGACAATCCAAGAATAGTTAACTACATCTGTAATTGGAAGTATCCAAACCCAGACCCAGCCACCACCATACAACCATTTAAACTAACACACTTTTACCCACCCGGTCACTTTCATCTTAGGACTGATGGGTGGACTATGGTAAGACATCGTGGTAGGAGGCATCAAGGAGGAGGTTGGTTAGGACAAATCCATCAACCCCATAATTTTTTCTCCCATAACCAATTTGATTGTCTTGAGTCAGTCGATTGACTACAGGTAATTCTATTGACCACCACACCTGAGGTATCTTCATTAAACCATGTAATCCCCAAACTTAGTGTAGCATCTTCTAAGGAGAGTGGGGGGGTGAATATACCATTTAATCACCAGGAGATTGGCTGCGAAAAAGCTTGCAATAGCAATAACATGGTAGGGAATGGGCATGAAGTAACTACGAGGCCTTGTGACTCGAAGAAAGGAGATAGTGACAATAGGGAGTTATTAGTGGATAGGCACACGAACATCTGTACTATTGTTGATGAAAATCTACCTCCCATTATTAAATATAGTACCCATTGTTTAAAAGAGGGACCCCCATTGATAACATTAGTTTCGTGGAATATCGCTGGAGTTGGTACAAAAATGTGTGACCCTGACTGGAACAGTTATATGAATACATTTGATATCTGTGTGCTACAGGAAACTTGGGCCACGGATCAGGTCCATAGAATAGGATATAGAACCTACCAAGTGGCGGCCGTCCCTTCAGTAAGAGGGCGAGCCTCAGGAGGGTTGGTAATATGGATCAGTACAACCATTGATGTGGGGATAAAAATGTTAAATACTGATTCTTTAGATATACTTGGACTGAAATTAACTACAAGAGATAAGAGGGTGATAAATCTTATAAATGTGTACAATAGACCATGTCCCGCCAATAGGGAATCACCATGTATTGAGAAATTGGAAATGTTTATGGACATCCTAGACCAAGATGGAAGTATCATTCTATGTGGTGATCTGAATTGCAATTTTGAGCCGATTGTGGGGATGGTTAAATTGTACAAGGAAGAGGATGTTGTTAATGGGATACCAGCACTGAATAATGGAACTGTTCCTGGGACCACATTAGCCCTCCAGATCACAAGGCTGCTCACAGGCCATGGTTTAAGGGCTTGCAATGGGTGCATGCCATCAGACTCCCCGAAAACATTTACTTTTAGTAGGGGTAATTTTAGGAGCAAGATAGATTATGTTTCTGTTTCTTTTAATCTGTGGCCATATACGAATGATTTAAAGGTTAGAGAACGCTTTGAGAGCGATCACCTTCCGTTGGAAATGAGTTTTTTGTCTAGTATGTTGAATGAACTTGGTGTTACTGAGGGCATTCATAGCCCAGTAGCCCCATTAACTTGCGACAATGTTATATTAAGTAATAATCAAAGGGCCGTTAAATGGGCATACATTCTTGAAAGAAAAGATTTGTTGGCTAATATTTATTCCACATTTGTGAATACATTCGAATCTTACAATGTGGATGAATGCAAACCTGGTGAATTCATTGGATTACATAAATCCTTTTGTAAAAAACTGTTAGACCTTATTACTAAAAAACCTAGGAAAGGAATCGGGACGGTGAATGCAAAACCTGTAGGCAAACCCTGGTTTAACAGGGAATGCCGAGTTGCTAAAACCGACCTGATTAATGCGGTAAAAAGTAAAAGCTCTGTAGAACTTAAATTAAAAAGGAAAATCTACAATAAGACAATAGCTGCAGCCAAATCATCCTGGGATGAGGATCTATGGTCCAGTATGTTATTAGCTGCAAAAACAAAAGACCACAGGCAGTTCTGGGAGATAGTAGCTAAAGGGAATAAGCCAGACAAAGGTTCGAGGGAGGTTTTCTTAAACGAAGCTACATGGGTTGATCACTTTACTTTATTATATGCAGCCCAAATTATAGAGGAAAAGCTCCCGGAAAACCCAAACCAAACACTAACCCAGGTAGAGAATGATGAAAACCCATTGGTAATCTTTGACATACAAGAGACTGAAACAGCAATTGCTTCTTTGAAGCAAGGGAAGGCCCCTGGCCTGGATAAGATCCCTGGTGATCTTTATAAGCATAATATAGAGATCTGGGCACCTTACTTAAACCATTTGTTTAATACCATCGCAGCTGGTGACCAAATCCCTGATACATGGGACGGGGCAGAAATTATCACTATTTTTAAAAAGGGGGATAGAGGTGACCCAGCGAACTATCGCCCCATTAGTCTTTTAGATATAACACAGAAGATTTATGCCAGGCACATTCTAAACCGCGTAAATACGTGGTTGGAGGAAAACTTGGTTTTATCCAAGTATCAGGCAGGGTTCAGGGAAAAGACAGGGACCATCGATCAGGTATTAAGGCTATGCTGCCTGTATTGGAAATATGTCATCATCCGCAGAGGTAATCTATATGTTACCTTTGTAGATTTACGAGCAGCATTTGACCTTATTCCTCGTGACTTACTGTGGAAATCACTGAAAAAGCAGGGGTTTCCAGGTGAACTATTGAAACTAGTGATTGGGTTACACCAGAATAACTACGCTAGGGTAAGATGGGGCCCAAATGGTGAACTCACAGATGCAATCCCTATCAAGAGAGGAGTGCGCCAAGGGTGCGTGCTGGCGCCTACACTTTTCTCCCTTTTTGTCAACGATATTGCAGTTTATATGGAGAATTCACCTCGCCTGGGGGGGGAACGAGTTCCGTCCCTCCTCTTCGCGGATGACACGATTCTCATTTCACAAACCCCAGGGGCCTACAGATTCTATTAGATAGGTTCCACCAGTACTGTATTACAAAAGGGTTAGAAATTAATGTAAAAAAGACCAAATATATGGCTCTTAATCCTCATAAAAGTTTCAAGAAAAATCTAACGCTGAATGGAGAAAAGCTTGATTACGAACAAAGTTTTACTTATTTGGGGGTATTATTAGATTCATCTTTAAATTGGAAACCCCAATTAGAAAAATCAAAAATTGTGTTGAAACAAAGTTGTCTCCCGATATTGAAAACACATAACAAATGTGCAAATAAGGCAGTTACCCCAGCATTAGAGCTCTTTAGATGCAAGGTCCAGTCAGCAGTTTTGTATGGGGCAGAACTCTGGGGACCTGTGTGTAGAAAGACCTTTGAAATCTTGGAGAATAGGTTCATAAGGGGATTATTAAAGGTTCCTAATAATACTCCATTACTACCCCTACTCCTCGATATGAACATACGACACACCGATTTACATGCAATATTAAGACCGCTATTGTTATGGGTCAGGTTGTGGACTACCCCTGAGTTAACTGAATATAAAAATGGACTGGTTGAAGTTTTGAAACTAGATACTAGTAGTAAGATCACTTGGTTTAAACATGTCAAAACTTGGTTAACAAAATTGGGTTTATCCCATTTTTGGAGCCAGCCAGAATCTTTGACCGTGTCCTCAAAGAAAATAGTCAAACTTACATTTTGGGCCCTTATGAGCCATGATGCAGTATACGTTGGAATACATGGCCCCACAACTGAAACATTTTTAATGGTAAAAAATGTGTCCCAGTTTGAAATATTTCTTGATGAGATCCAACCACCATTGGCGAAAACCCTGTATCTAAAATATAGGTATGGCATACTAAGAACCCGGGAAACCGAGACAAAATGGGGGGAAATTAGCAACGATAAATGCACTTTATGCACAAATAATGTAAAAAAAGACATTTTTCACATTCTATTTTTCTGTTCAAGCTATGCAGAAACAAGAAGGAAATGAATAGTGCCATTGTGCCGTAATATCGGATCAACTTCACATCAGGAAGCTGGTAGAATATTAATTACGGACACTAGTCAAGTAATTGTGTTTGGCATCAGCAGATTTCTCTTGGCTGTAAAATTCATTAGACAAAAGTTGTCTCTGCCTATTTAAGCGTATATAGTGAGAATTGTTAACTGGCAGTTATAACCCAATTTAATGCTTTTTTAACCTTGTAAATATTTTAACAATTTTTTTAACTATATTTATTGATGTGTGTTTCAAGCCCCAACTCATGATTTAGCTGTGAAGGGTTATGGTAATTTTTTGGTCATGAACCAGCACTTTCCTTGATTGTATATCTTTGTATATTTGTTGATAATAATGTGGTCATGTATATTATATATTTTGTATATCTTTTATGCTGCAATTGCAACGAAATAAAGATTATTGAATTGAATTGACAAAGAAGTCTGACACTTTACCCGTCTGTTTGCTCGTCGTCTTCTTCGGTGGCATAAGGCGTGGAACAGGCTGGCCCCTGAGAAGCTAGCAAAGATGGCAAAGCTCTTTATGCCCCAGGTTGCAGGCGGTCGAGCGGGGCGATTAAGTCAGATAGAGGGCTGCCAGCCCACCAGACGCGGCAATAGCGAGAGACAGTCAATCCTCTGATTAGGGACTTACTGTTGGAGACAAACCTTGCATAGTTGGCGCCAGCATCACTATGCAGGAGTGCAACTGGCAAGTAAAACCTGATGCAAGGAAGTGTAATCTGTGGCATGCCCAGCCGGGTTGAAGAGGAGAGGTAATTCATCTAGTGTATTTGGTGCAAATCAAGTCCGGACTGTTAGTTATTGGCTTCTTCAAGAGGCGTGGGGCACAAAGGCCAGGGTCCACCTCCGGAGCGCGATCACCACCTCTGGGCCAGTGTCACCGCAGCCGAGCAGGTCCAGGGGGAATCCAGAGCCATCTTGCAAGGTCCCAGGGTAGCCCAGTGATGTCGTCAGCCCTGGGGCTTTAACCTGAGGAATGCGGCAGATTGAAGAGTCAGGGGCAGCCCGCACCGCATGGAGACAGTGAGTATTGGACTAAGGTGATCCAAAGAAGGTGCCGATCGCCATTTGCATGTTGCCGCCGGACGCCATTTTAGAGTCAGGTAGGCACGGGAAGGGTGATCACGCTGGGGACCGTCTCCAATGCAAAGCCACTAATGGGGCCCCCTCGGTATGGTGAAGCTAGCGGCAGCCGCCGTGGGTCAGTGGGGTCGTCAGACGCACCTCCTGGTGGGGATCTCAGCCATCGGCGTACTCGGTAGGGTTCCGACCGCCATTTTGTGCACTGCCGCCTTCCCCCTCACACCGTGGATTTCACCCGCTCCTGCAGCACCAGAGTCGTTTGGAGCATCCCCGCAGGTGCCCCACACTCTCCGCTTCAGGAAGGGAGCATGGGTGTCACAAAGGGAGCTCTACAGTCGCCTAGAGCCGGGCCGGAGCAGTGCGTGGACCGGGAGCCAAGACGGTCTACGTCCAATCGGCCATCTTGCCCGGCCACGCCCCCTTTGCATTTGTTTTTGCACAGGTAACACAACCCAAGTGTCACCAGAAAACTACAACATTGTCCTGCCTGGCATCAGTGAGACCCGATATATACAGTCCAGTTAGAAAAAAAAACTGTCTCCAGGAGTAATGCTGATGTATCCTGGACATGAGGAAGAAAACACTCCACACACTCAGGGAGTAACATTGATGCTATTGCCAAAAGCCATATAGCTCTGATTGAAATGGATATCCACCATCCCAGAATCACAGCGACCTTCAACACAAAGAAAAAGAGGATCAGCTTGAATGTTTTACAGTGCTATATACCTACAAATGACAGTGAGGAAGAAAAAAATGAATAGTTTTACAACAGACTCCAGTCCATCCTGGAGAAAAGCCCTCAGATAGAAATCAGCATACTGATGGGGGACCTCAATGCCAAGATTGAAATCAACAATACTGGGTATTAAGAAGTAATGGACAACCATGGCCTTTGCGACATGAACTTAAGTGGTGAAAGGCTGGCAGATGTGTGTGCCCTGAACAGCCTAGTGATAGGCGGCAGTGTGTTTCCACTCAACTGAATACACAAAGCAATGTGACCATTCAATCAGATCAACCAAGATCTGCATTGCCAAGAGGTTTAGAAGCTCTCTGCAGGTTGTGAGAGAGATGGGAGGAATGGACATTAAGTCAGACCATCCCCTTTTCATGGCCAGGCTGATGCTAAAGTGGAAGAAAGTGTGGATGGAACCAACAAACTGACATCAGGGATACAACACTACCCTCCTCAAAGATGCAATGAAAGGGCGTGAAAACTCAGTCACTCTCAATAGCCATTTTCAAATCTTGCAAGAACAAGGGAATGACAGGGAGCCAGTAGAAAATCAGTGGAAGAAGAGCAAAGAAACAGTGACATCAACCTGTCAGGAGGTACTGGGTCCCAAGAAACTTCAGCGTAAACAATGATTCTCCATCAAGACTCATAGCAAAATCCAAGGTAGAAAGGAAAAAAAAATTGTAGACAGCACCAGCCAAACAATAGAGAAGGCTAAGGGTTAGTACATCGAAACCAAAAAGGAAGCAAAGAGAAGCTTAGAACCATACAAGCAAAGTTTCATCAATGGTCTTGCAACAGAAGCCCAGGAAGCAGCAAGCCATGGAAACATGAACAAACTGTAAAACATAATGGGAAAACCCTCCTGGCAGATATAGAAAGCCGGAAAGACCTGTTAAAAACAAAGCTCGGAAGATATTGAAGGGAAATGAAGGCCAACAATTAAAATGGGTGAAGTACTTTAAAAAACTGCTGACCGAGCTCTTGCCACAGTGTCCCCTAGACATAGAGTCATCTAACAAGGACTTTCTAATCAACTATAGCAGACCAACCAAAGAAGAGATATGGAAAGCCCTAAAAAATCTGATGAATGGGAAGGCAGAAAGTCCTTTGGAGGCACAGAAGTCAGATATTGGAATATCAGTAGACATGCTCTACCTTGTCGTTTGGAGGGATCTGGGAAGAGAAAAAGGTGCCATCACACTAGAAGGAGGGATATCTCATGAATATCCCCAAGAAAGATAACTTGCAAAATTACATGGTTTTTTACACTAGTTCCTAAATATATGGTCCTTGTAACTGTTGGTCTTTTCAGTGAATGTCAATGCTTTTTAATTCTGTTTCCTAACTATAAGGTCTTGTAACCTGAGTTAGTGAGTGGGTGGGTGAGTGGTTGTGTGCGTGTGCAAGTGGGTGTCTGAGTGTGTGGTGGATGTGTCAGTGCATATGTGACTGTCTGTCTGGGTCTGTGAGTAGGTGTGTGCCTAGCTGAGGGGTTTGTGAGTGGCTATGTGAGTGCCTGTATGGGTGTGCACATGGGCATGTCAGTGTGTGAGTGTTGGTGTGTGAGTGCCTCTGTGGGTGTGTGAGTAGGTCTCTGAGTGGGTGTGTGATTGGCTTTATGAATGTGTACATGAGTGTGTAATTTCTTTCCTGGGTCTCTGGGTGAATGTATGAGTGGCTATGGGTGTATGAGTGTTTTACTAGGTCACTGAGTGGATGTGTGAGTGGGTGTATGGAGTAGGATTTCTGTATTGGTGTGTGAGTCGGTATGTAAGTGGCGGTGTGGGTCTGAAGCATGTAAGTGGCTATGTCGGTGTATATCTGACTGTGTGAGAGGGCTTATGAGTGCCTGTGAGTGCATGTGCCGGTTTGTGAGTGGGTGTTTGAGTAGTTCTCTGGGTTTATGAGTGGATGTGTCAGTTGTTTTATGGGTCTGTGAGAGGGTGTGTGAGTGACTCTATGGTGTGTGAGTAGGTATGTGGGGATCTGTTGGTCTGCAAGTGGTTGTGTGAGTGGCTCAATGGGTCTCTGAATGGGTGTTTGATGGACTGTATGAGTGGGTAAGTGCGTCTATGTGGTTTTCTGGTTCTCTGTGTGTGTTTGAGTGGCTCTATGGGTGTGTGAGTAGTTTACTGGATCTCTGAGTGGGTGTGAGTTGTACAGGTGTGTGACTGGGTAAGTGTGTACGTGGGTTTGTGAGTGTGTGACTAGCTGTGTGGGTCTGTGAGTGGGTATGTGAGTAGTTTATGGGTCTCTGAGTGGTTGTATGGGTTGCTGTAAAGATTTTGAGTGGGAGTATGAGTGGTAATGTAGGTGTGTATATGGGTATGTACCTGGGTGTGCGAGTGCCTGTGTGGGTTTGAGTGGGTGTCTGAGTGGTTCTCTGAGTGAGTCTGTGAGTGGCTGTATGGGTGGGTAGATGGTGTTCTGGGTCTCTGGGTGGGTGTGTGAGTGGCTGTATGGATGTGTTATTTGGTATGTGTGTGTCTGTGTGGGTCTGTGAGTTGTTCTCTGATCAGATGTATTTGTGATTGTATGGGTGTTTGAGAGGGCGTGTGAGTGACTATGGTTTTTAAGTGTTTGTGTGAGTGGGTGCATAGATGTGTGAGTGATATCTGGGGGTGTGCAAGAGTGTGTGAGTGGGTGTATGTATTTTTTTCATTGGGTCTGCATCCACAAAAATGCCATGGATTCGCATAAGGATCCATGCTTAGTGCCACAGTGGATCTGCAGAATTTCTTCCCTGTGAGGAATTCCTCACACACCCCTGCATCAGTCCCATGAGGTCAAGATACCTGTATCCTGACCCATTATTTCCAACTTCTACTTTATTTTCCACACAGGTACAATGTTCTGATTCACAAAATAGCAGCTGCAACTTTTGTCTTGGGTTGTCCTCTGCCAATCATGGCATCACTGTTGATCCGTGAATCTGCAGATCCACCATGGTGAATCGGCATCTCTAGCTATGTCAGGGTTCCAGTTCTCGCTACTGCATGTCCCTATACTGTGCAACTCAAGTGCTAAGGGGGGTGGAGAACAGGGTTCTTACTTATTAAAAAGTGGGACCCCATCCCTGAGGTTTGTGAGCTTTCTTACTCAAATTTCATGACAGGTTCATTATTTGGGCCATGGTGTATAATCTAACCCTGGGCGGAGCTGGCATAGTAGCACTCCGTGGATTTTCATGGAGTTACTTATTGCCTCCCTGTTCACCCCACACCCCCGATTAAGCCCCCACTCCCTCCCTCCTTCCTGCTAAGTCCCCACACCCTCCCAATAAACCCCCCAAATCCCCTCCCTCCCGCATAGTTGACTAGTGCCTGCAGTGCTGAGCAGAGTAAGAGACTTACCCTTCTTCTCCAGTCCCATGGTATCCTGACTCCTGCCTGCTCTGCTCTTGCTGCTGTGGCTCGCGCCGCTCACCTTCCTCTGCTCGGCTGCTCCGGTGGGTCATTGAACTACCTGGAAGAACTGCAGTGCGCATGGCATTCTGCGTGAAGGCATGCCTGACCCTGGAGTGGAGTGAGCCACAGCTGAACGCAGAGTTTTAAAAATCCACAAACTTCGCTGGCAGAGCAGAGCTATTCATCCATGCTTGGTAACACCTTATTGCCATAACATCCCTGGTGGCAGAGGTAGGTTCATAATGCATACCGTACATGCGATTGACTTTTTCTAATAAATAGCCCTGGTTGAAGTAGTAGCACTGAAAACAGAACTCTGCACAATCCGGAAAACATACAGATGGTTTACACATGGCTCACTCCCAGCAATGTGTTCTAATGTCCATGCCTGACCGCACCCATCCACACCTGCTCCAATGGCCACATGTGTTTCTGGCTGCCATGTGCAGAACCAGCTATAAAAGTAGCTCCCACATTCACGATAGTGCTTGGCCTTGTCACATCTGCTCCACTTACCAGCTCTTGATTCCAGCTCCTGTGGCTTCTTACGCTATGAGTTCCTGACACCAGCTTCTCCTCCCAATAACCCGCAGGATCTTTGGACTTCATTTTACGTGGACCTCCCCTTCCTGCAGGGCAAAATACAAGAATAAGCAAAGACATGAACATGGTTTGATGCAAACGTGTAGTGTGTCCTGCCGCCAGCATAATTACTATTATTAGCACTACAGAGACTTGCATTTACAAAAAAGACAAAGGCCTTGATTGTTGGCATTATAACTCTATCAATAGTGCTAGAGAGACTCACGCTTTATAAAAAGAAACAAAAGAGACAAAGGCCTTGATTGTTGGCATTATAATACTATCGCTAGAGAGACTCGCATTACAAAAGAGACTTAGAACGCTATTGTTAGGGCTATGGAAACGTGGATTTCAGAAATCAGATGTTTTTGTACATTCCTGAACTTTTAAGACTTTATCAAAGGACCTACATGATTATTGTAAAATGTGAAATGATGTCATGATGTAACCCAGGCCTCCTTCTTCCATGATCACAACAAGTCAAGTCAAGTCAGGACATTTGTAGTGCGCACATATCACGTCCAAAGAGTCTCATGGCGCATGCAGACGGCTCTGACAATAGGCAAGCAGCTGAAGTTAACAAAAAAGGCAGGTCTTAAGTTTCTTTCGGAAGCTTGTATGTTTGGAGGTCATGCGCAGGCTCAGGGGCATTTTATTCCAGAGGGTTGGTGCCATAAAGGAAAAGGAACGACCTCCATTCCTGGCAGTTTGAATTCTCAGCGGAGTAAGCAGTGACTCAATGCTTGATCTCAGCTGCCTCCTTGGCACATACCACGTGAGTTTCTGGGCCCAATATTTTGGGCCTCTTCCATACATATGTTTGTGGGCCAAACACAATGTTTTGAACGTGATGCGCTCTTTTACAGGAAACCAGTGTAGGGCCTTAAGGCACGGAGCAGAGGGCGATCTTCGTGGTAGGTCTAGAACAAGGCGTGCTGCCGTATTCTGCAAAACCTGCAGTTTTTTCACATGGCATTCATTAGTTGCCAGTAGTAGCGAGTTTCCATAGTCTAGCCTATTTATAATGAGGCCCTGTACCAGGGGTTTACGTGCTTCGGGTGGTATCCACTTGCAGACACTACGCAAACTGGGTATGATTCCAAAGCAGGTACCGACAATATGGTTTACTTGGGCTTTCATGGAGAGCTTATTATCCATGTGGAAACCCAGATTGCGTACCGATTCCTTGGGGGCTGGACACTCGCCCAACTGTGTAGGCCACCAGTCCTGGGTCAAATGTTCGTCTGCTTTCCCAAACAGCATGACCTCTGACTTATTGCCATTCAACTGCAGGTGATTTCGGCCCATCCAGTTCTTCACCTCAATCAAACAGTTCTTAAAACGACCTTTGGTCTCATTTATGTCAGGGCCAAGGGTGACCAGGATTTGCGTGTCGTCGGCATAGGATAGCACATCAAAGCCGAACGCTCTAATCACTTTGGCCAAGGGAGCCATATAAACATTAAAGAGCGTAGGGCTCAGAATAGAGTCCTGCGGCACACCCCTTTTGACAGGGCGAGTACTAGCCAAGGTCTTGCCTACTTGTACAGTGATGGTCCGATTGGATAGGTAGCTATTAAACCATTCCAATACCTGCCCTCTGATACCAATCTCCCATAGCCTCTGAATCAGAATGCGATGAGAGATGGTATCAAAGGCCGCAGACAAACCTAGAAGGACGAGGATGGTTGATTGATGCTTGTCCAAAGCGAGCCTGATTTTGTCTGTGACCTCAACCAGAGCTGTCTCCGTACTATGGCCGGCACGGAAGCCCGACTGTGAGGGGTCAAGTAATTCCTTACTTTCAAGATATTTTACCAACTGTCCATTGACAAATGATTCTAATATCTTTCTAAAATATGGCAGTAGGGAGATAGGTCGGTAGTTTATCAGAGTGTTAGCATCAGCTCCCGGCTTTTTCAATATAACAACCCAAGAGAGTGTTCAATGATATAGCAGACAATTCTTCTGCTCTTGATGTTACTTGCCACATTGCTTAATGTATGTCATATTAGTCCATGAAACCCTCAAGAATGTGAATCATGAGAAGAACAGAGTGTAGTTTCGAGGCAAATATCCTATGTATTTAGGGTAAAATTCAGAAGAACTTTAGACCACTGTGTAATATGTGGACGCTCACAAGAAAGCAGAGTTAATTGTTTATTTTCCATTGACAGATGCCCTGTGCAGTAGCTCTGCAACATTTTTAGTTGCTGAAGCAGGTGAACAGTGATTAGTGCTGAAACAACCATGCCGTGACCAGGTGAAATCAAAACTGCTCCACATCTTTTTCTCTTCTTAATGCCCTTCCCACCATCCCCTCGGGTTCTAATGCCAGCGTGGAATCTACCATCTAACGTTGTGGTCAGTGCTCGGGCAGAGAGGGGGTCCAGCATCGCCCTATCGGAACCACCTGAACTTCAGGAGAGTGGCACAGCTTAGAACACTGAAAAGAAATACATAAATCTTTTTCTTTCAGAACTCCAAAACTATTGAACAGATTTACACCAAAGTACAAAAAGTACCTTCTGGACCATGATCTAACTTTCTGCCAAATTTGGTAATGCTGTTCAGCTGTGTTTAAAATACCTATGGGAAATCGCATTGGGAAAATGTGTTTCAGGAACCTCCCCTTTATCACAGTCCCCACTTGATGAATCACCCCACAACCTTTTAGACAGCAGCTGAAGAAAATGGCACACTAGTTTTGAAACTTCTGTAAAGATTCGTCAAACTGCACCAAAGTTATTAGCAAAACAAAATATACTAAGTCCTAACTATAACTGCTTACATATATCCATCTATCTATCCATCTATCTATCTATCTATCTATCTATCTATCTATCTATCTATCTATCTATCTATCTATCTATCTATCTATCTATCTATCTATCTATCTATCTATCTATCTATCTATCTATCTATCTATCTATCTATCTATCTATCTATCTATCTATCTATCTATCTATCTATCTATCTATATGCACTGCATGTGAACAAGGGTGGCTATACCCGAAACGCGTCATTACTGTTTTATCTACCATCCGTATGCTGTAGTAAAGGAAATTGTTACCTGAATTGTGGTCTGTCTATGTCTTCGCTTCGCCGGTCCAAGGGGATTGGAGGTAGTGACTTGGAGCTTCTTTTCACATATATATATATTTATATATATATATATATATATATATATATATATATATATATATATATATATATATATATATTACCTACTGGCGGTCGCCAGTAGGTATATATAGTTAGGATTTTTTCTCTATGGGATTTTTGAAAATTCTATGTCTAATAACTTTGGCGTTTGTGGACGGAATTGGCTGAAATGTTCAGGAAAATGGAACATTTTGTTTCTGAGCAGCCCCTGAAAATTTGGGGGGGTTTCGTCAAGGGGGGGCCGAGAAAAAAGGGGGGTCCCAAAACGTGTTTTTAACATTGAGTTTTCCATAGGGCGGTTGGCCTCACTTTTAGCCCGAACGGCTGAATGGATTTGCATGAAACTTGGCAAAATTGTAGGGACTGGTAGCCCGATGTGCCTTTTGTAGGTCTTAATATATGTGCTCCAGTGGATTTTGAGAAATTAACGTTCAAAAAAAGATATATATCTGTAACAGCGGACCGGGCAGCGCTCCGGTTCGCGGACTTTTCGCGGTATGGAGCTTTGTGAAGCGAAGCTGATTGGTTCTCCGGCGTCTGTAAACATTCCAAACAGTCCGTAGCGGCCGCCATCTTGTCTCTCGGTAGGATCGAGAGACAAGAGGAGGCCAAAGCGAAGGGGCAAATGACCATAAGGGGGCATAGTAGATCCTCCCTGACCCCCTAGGTTTGATGTGGAGGTTTTAAAAGGGCCCGCGGGGCAAAAAAAAATAAAAATAATAATAATCGAACGGCTGAATGGATTTGCACGAAACTTGGGGAAATTGTAGGTACTGGTAGCCCGATGTGCCTTTGCTAGGTCTCAATATATGTGCTCCAGTGGATTTTGAGAAATTAACGTTCAAAAAAAGATATATATCTGTAACAGCGCTCGGTTCGCGGACTTTTCGCGTTACGGAGCTTTGTGAAGCAAAGCTGATTGGTTCTCCGGCGTCTGTAAACATTCCAAACAGTCCGTAGCGGCCGCCATCTTGTCTCTCGGTAGGATCGAGAGACAAGAGGAGGCCAAAGCGAAGGGGCAAATGACCATAAGGGGGCATAGTAGATCCTCCCTGACCCCCTAGGTTTGATGTGGAGGCTTTAAAAGGGCCGCGCAGGGCAAAAAAAAAATATATCGTTTTTTTAGTTCTTTTGCGTGGGGAGCGCCCGGTTTGCGAACCGGGAAGCGTTCTGGGGAGCGTACTTTCTTGAAAATTAGTGAAAAAAGTTAGAGTAAAATAATAATTGTGAGTGATCAGATGTAGGGTAGCTCTGAGAAGAGCTTTTGGGTTTATGGTACATTTAGGTACTTATAAGTAGGTACCAATGCACAGTCTTAAATTCAGAATGAAAATTCTGTTGCCCTCATCTGAGAAGTGAACTCCATCTCCTCTGTAGATATCTTGCATGTAGTAACGCAAGTTATTGTTGTACAAGGAGCCCATTCCATGGTCTCTCATGTAAGCTGAAACAGATTTGTTTACATGCTTCCTCGACTTCTCAATTTGTGGACAAAATTGGTTCGACCACCTCCATTTCTGTCTTTGGCATATATTTGAATATACCAAGGCAGTCTGAGGAAAAAGTGCCATCAATTGCTCAAAGGTGTCCTTTAAAAGCATTTCCAGACCTACCCCAGTCAAAGTGCCCAAGTCATTACCTCCACAGTGCACAATTAACAGGTCAGGTTTTGGCAAATGCATAAAGGTTTTCACCAATGGTATCAATTGGTGACATTTTAATCCTCTGTGGCCAAACCACTTAATTTCCACATCTTGTAAATTGAGGTTAGGTAAATTTCTGTTCTCAGCATACCTCTGAGCCCAATAGATGTAACTATGTCCAACAATCCAGACAGAAAACATGGCGAGAGAAGGTTCTGCTGCAGTCAGATGAAGTGTGGCAATGAAATGGCAGTTGAAAAAATAAGAGTTTAAAATGAAAAATACTGTGGAGTTTCTGTGTTAATGAAGCAGTAACAGTGATTGGTGGATTTTGATTGCTGAAAACAGAAAGTTAGGGTGCATGGATGAGTTCGTTGAAAGATGTATTTTGAGTGGCGAAGAAAAAATCATTAAATGGAAGAATGCACTGGATATGCAGGTGCACTGAGAGTTCAGAGTTCAATTGCAACATTGTTGTGTGAACTTGCAAACACCAGAGGTCTTGCAAGAGGTGGTTGCTATGCAAAAAATCAGAGAGGGCAGAGGGGGGAAGGGTTTTGATTTGAAAAAAAGTGAGGGAAGAGTTTTGATTGGGTGACATGAGAGATATGTGTGAAGAATTACAGCATTTCTGTGCTTTTGATAGCTGCAGACTCTGGAGTGCATACCTTTTGCTCTGCTGAAGACAAATTGGTGTGTTTCTGAGACTGTTTTGAAACTCAAAGTATTTGCTAAGGTGAGAAAAGATTTCTTTAATTTAGATAGAAAATAGTGTGCTTTAAGGAGAAAATTATGAAGAAAGTTGTGGTTTTCAAATGTTGCTTTGTCTCAAGTGTTTTACAAATAGATTTTGTTTCTTTGAGAAATTGTAATTGGAGAAAATGTGAAGTATTAGTACTGACAGGGTTTTTATGTGCATAGGAGCTGTGGAGTGTTTTCAAATTATGATTTGTAAATCGTTTTTGAGGAAAAGGAATGGTTTTAATACTTATGACAAGGACATAATGGTGTATGCTTCTTTATAAGGCAATTGAGTGTCTCTGATGTTATTTTTCCCATTTTAATGTAAGACGTTTCCCTGTGGAGAAAATTGCTTGTAAATATGCTCCCACCTGTGCATGGTAAATTTAGATTTTGAATGTTTGCGTTACATAGGCATGTTAAAGGTGACCGAAACATGCTGCAAAGGCAATCAAAAAACGCTTTCATGTGTCTTAAGGACATTTTAAGTCATTTCCCAATGTGGAGTGTTTTTAAATTATGACTTGAAAATCGTTTTTGGGGAAAATGAATGCTTTTAAAATTTATGACAAGGACATAATGGTGTATGCTTCTTTATAAGGCATTTCAGTGTCTCTGATGTTATTTTTGCAATATTAAATTAAAAGACCTTTCTCCGTGGAGCAAATTCCTTGTAAATATGCTCCCACCTGTGCATGGTAAATTTAGATTTTGACTGTTTGAGTTACTTAGCCATGTTAAAAGTGACCCAAAAAAGTTGCAAAGGCTTTAAAAAAACATTTTCATGTGTCTTGAGGACATTTTAAGTCATTTCCCCGTGGGCAGTGTTTTCAAATTATGAGTTGAAAATCGTTTTTGAGGTAAAGGAATGTTTTCAAAATTTATGTGCGCCATATGCCCCCAAATTTCTTTTTCAGGGGTGCAGCAGGGTGTTCTTGAGACACCCCTGCACCCTCGAAAAAATTCGTAATTTGCGATGAGCTAATTGCTAATCGCAAATTGCACGTTCATTCCTATGGGCCTCCTGCTCCATGGAAATGAATGGGTAATTTGTAATTAGCAAATAGCTCATCGCAAACTAGGAATGGTAAAGAATCGCTATTTATTCCTTAAAGTTCGCTATTTAGGAAATGTAAAAAACTTTGATGATACATATGGCGGTTCATCTCTAACAAGATAAGAAGCTTAGGGATAGATTTATGATGACTGGCGTATCATCAGGGATGTGCCAGTCATCCAATCGCGGGCCGTGGAGGGAGTTACGGTGGGGCAGGGAGGCGGGGAGGGGGAGGGGCAGGGTGGAGGGACCTAAAAACTGGCATATGGATAATTGCAGGTAAGTACACAATTTAATTATTCAAACAAAATTCGTAGCGCGCACAGCATCCCATTTTGCGATGCAGTGCGCGCTACGAAATTCGTTTGAATAATTAAATTGTGTACTTACCTGCAATTATCCATATGCCAGTTTTTAGGTCCCTCCACCCTGCCCCTCCCCCTTCCCGCCTCCCTGCCCCACCGTAACTTCCTCCACGGCCCGCGGCTGCAGTCATCCTGTGCCGCTGTTCCGCCACCCATGGTGTGCTGCATTTACAATGCGGCGCATCATGGGGCAAAAACAGCATAGATGCGTGACGCATCTGTGCCGTAAAGGTGGCGCATTGCTGGAGTTGTATCGCAAGTGTGATGAAGCTCCAGCAAGGCTCAGGGGTGCCCCTGTCGCAGGGTTTCTGTTCTCACACAGAACTGTGCACAGAGGATTGGAACCTCGGCGAATTAGGGTGCCCCAAAACTCACCTTAGTACCGAAAAACCCCTTAGCAAGCTAGCTACAGTGTCACATTGGATATAGCAAACTCTCAATGTTTAGACAATCCAGAATATGAACTTACAGTACCTCAGGATACGTGGAACTCATGAACACTCGGTCGTTATATATTCATTACAAACCAGAACATGGAGTTAAGAAGAACACATGTGTATTTGAAATGTTTATTTACTAATGCCGTCTTCTCAGGCGTAGTATCTTAGATAATACAAGTACACATCTTCGTCGCCATTGTAATAATGTGAGAACGTACGTCTTTAAATGTTTTTTAGTTATCTTTATTCCGGAGCGCCGGGGCTAAGCTGTTGCTCAACGGTCGGCGCCAAGCAAACAATATGGCCGCCTTCCGCTTTCTGTTTCCCCAAATCCTGTTCCTGTGCAGGAACACTAGAACGTACCACAATTATCAGTAGCAAAATTACCAGCATAGTTACTAGTACATAAAAAGCGAATGGTGACAGTATGTTAACATGCTGTAAATGAATAAGAGTTAGCAACACTTATATCTCACCCTGCCTAATACACATATTATATTATTTGCTAAGAAGGTCTCTTTGGGTTAGTTTAGGGCGTGCCTATACTTTAGTGTCCTAGATTTGAAGGAATCACATCAGCATACACCAGCTCTCTCTTCATGTGAACCGCATCAAGTGTTGTGTATGTGTGTGTTCGGTAGAGCAATATAAAACCCGCCTCATGCCCAGAATTGGCAGAAGCTGCACTTATGTTATGACTATGAAGTCGTGGAGATCAGACCTCATAACAATTCTGTATCGTGTTGTTCTTGAAACTTCAGCACTCGCTGTACAGATATAGTTTAAGAAGCAAAGCAGATAGTAGAGCAATAACATATTATTGTCATGTAAACCATGATGAACTACTAGGTTGAAAGCTAAAGCAACAACTAAGTGTCGTGTGCAGAAGTTGCAAAAAAGGAAAAATGGCGTTTAAACCGGTAATGAGCCCATGTTAACTTAACACGGTGTAAAGATATCCAGGATCTACATGACACCCCTCCATGATCCGGAAACGAACAAAATAAGGTAATAGAAGTGCCATCTCATGAGAGCAGATTGCAACTTTATATGTGCACGGTCCACAAGGTAAAACATTAAAAACTAGCAAAATGTAATGCTAAGAAAAAATAAAACAGTCAACTAGTTTATCGAGGCTTAAGCCAATAGGCAAGCTAAATAATAAAAACTTGACAAATAAGTCAATGAATTGTCAATGAAATGCTAGTACTCAGCATATCAAACATGAAAAAGGTCTATGACATAATTGTGTATGCAAAATAAGCTGCAACAGCCTCCAATAGGAAGTCACCGTCTTCATCCGAAAAGAGTTCAGCCATCCAATTTAAAAGCGGAAAAGAACATACGTGCTCTCCCAGCACCGGATCCTCTATCACCATCAGAGGACAGCTCGGTGGGTTTTCAAGAAAGCTCTGTTCCAAGAAAGACTGTGTTGCCGCCAGTAAATTCCAGGGACCAATTAGTCCATGCATCAATGCCACAGCCATAATCCTTTCGCCAGGACAAACCAACTCGTGAGCAATGATAGGACTCATCAGCTGATTAAAGTCGACGTCAGGAGAAACCGGTCCGCAGAGACACAAATTAATGGCCCAATCGAAATCACAGGTCAGGCAGTGAAATACAGGCTGGACACAGGTGAAGTAGGAGAATCGAAAAGATAATCCATATGCCGTGCTTAATATCGCCAACGGCATTGTGCCATAATATTCAAGCATGCGATTGCGGAACAGCGTTAGCAGCTGCAGGGCGGGACCTTGCACAGGAGGGACATCCATATTTAAAAATGTAAAAAAGCACAAGAGCGTCCGGTGCTAATGCAAGTAAAACTGGGAATCCACCAAACAAAGTGGAAAAAATAGAATGAAAGAAAGCAGGGATGACTCCAAAGATTTTCTCAAATGAAGTCACGAGACCACTGCTAACAACTTTAAAAAAATGCGCCAGGGCCTTTGTGGAGGACGCGTTAAAGATAGTCCGAACCATCTCGCTGAAATGCAAAGGCGAATCAGTATTTAAAAGGGCCTGCACCTCTGTACGGGTGTTCGCTATGTGAAGCACGAAAGTTTCACGGGCCGAACTCAAGGCCACCTCTCTCTGAGACAAAAGAGCCCTTATTCTTGCCATGCCGTTGAAATCTGCTCCCAAGGTTGGTATTTGTGGCCAGATTGAAAACTCCCTATGTTCATGTGTGGGAGGAAATAGAACATTTCTGCAGCAAATAACCCGTTCACTTACTGTTACGATAAAAGGAATACTTTTAATTAACCCAGAACAATCTTCATTATTGAGCATCAAATAACTACCATTTTCCAACAACTTGAACGTGGGGATGATAGCAGGAACTGGCGTGCCTTGCAACACGCAAGCCATATTTGGTCGGTCTTTGTTGCATGAACCGTGTAACTGTATGTGCGTACACATTAGTGAATGATCTGGCGTCTCAGTGCATTCCTCTCCATTCAGATAAACTTCTTGATCATCTTTGAAACATCTGTATGTGTATGGAAGCGACCAGATCTCATGAAGAAAACCACTACCTAAAGGTTCATAACGACCTATTGGTATATATTTCATACAATTTGAAAACTTATATAAAGCAAAAGGCAGCGTTATTAAACCGTGGATAAGGCACGTTGCCAAAGCAGCCAACCTTTTGGATTTATACTGGAAATGTTAAAGGAAGAATTACGGAGTAGGGCCTGTAAATCACTAATGGACAACCGAGTAAAATGACTCCAACCATCATATTCCTCTAACTCCGGGATAGTAGCGGTGTTTAATTTTTTAGAAGTAGCCAATCCAAAGCATTTGGTCTGGGAAATTGTTTCATTCACAAACAACATATGATTTGGGATGAGACATGCACGGTGCAAAGCCTCAGTGCCTTGTACCTGCCAGGTTCGTGAACCCCAAACTGATGTAGATCCTGGATATCTTTACACTGTGTTAAGTTAGCATGGGCTCATTACCGGTTTAAACGCCATTTTTCCTTTTTTGCAACTTCTGCACACGACACTTAGTTGTTGCTTTAGCTTTCAGTCTACCTGCGTCAAGATCTATGCCTGCTTCAAGCAGGCGCAGGGTTTTGACGCAGCTTTGTCCTATCTGATTGTAAATGCGGCACACCATGGGTGGCAGAGCAGCGGTGCACGTTAACTGGTGCATTCCTGGGGATGTGCTAGTTAACATAAATCTGCCCCTTTTATTATTAATTATGTGCAGGGGACACAGAGTCAGTGAGGTTTATCCAAGGTTAAGAAGAGATGAGTCCTGTTCACTGAAAAATTGTACATAGGCTTCACCTCCTCAAAGCCGCGGGCCGTGGAGGGAGTTACGGTGGGGCAGGGAGGCGGGGAGGGGGAGGGGCAGGGTGGAGGGACCTAAAAACTGGCATATGGATAATTGCAGGTAAGTACACAATTTAATTATTCAAACGAAATTTGTAGCGCGCACAGCATCGCATTTTGCGATGCAGTGTGCGCTACGAAATTCGTTTGAATAATTAAATTGTGTACTTATCTGCAATTATCCATATGCCAGTTTTTAGGTCCCTCCACCCTGCCCCTCCCCCTTCCCGCCTCCCTGCCCCACCGTAACTTCCTCCACAGCCCGCGGCTGCCTCCTCAGCATCGCTGGACATGGTTAAATAATAGCTGCAAAATGTTACTCTTGTTAAACAATTTTACTATTATAATCTCTGAGATTTGTCTCTTACTCTGCAACATCTCATTGTTGTTATCTTTCTTTAAAGATAAAGACAACATCAACATGAGCGACAATCAGCAATTAATTGATTTCGACCTCATCATTGAACTCGTAATTGAAACATCAGTGGATGTTGATCCTTTGGATGATTTAAATCCTGAGGATGAAGAAGAACGTGATGAGGATGCAGATTTGTCAGAATTGTATGACATAGGATGGGAAGCTGACGTGCTTGAGCCTATGGAACTATAAACATTTATTTTATAAATTTATAATAAATAAAAAGTAAAAATGTAAACCGTTTAATGAAAAAATAAAGACACCTTCAAAAACAGGTTATGTGTAGTGTCTTCAATAAAATATTAAAATATGCTCATAAAATTAGATCAGATTCACATATAAAACAGCACAGGTAAAATGAATATAAATTCCATTTCTTTTCTGCTATTTCTGTATTCTAAATTTGCCATGCACAAAAAAATCTTCTATGTAAAAATGTTAAGTAATGTGTTAAGTTTTTGATGACTGTTATTGATTTACTGTTGGGTAATAGTGGTTAATAACATTTTTTATTATATTTTACCACAGATTCAACTGCAGATCATTTCAAGATTTCAGCATGCCAACCAAAGAAAGAGTGAGAAAGGCTGCAAAACGTCAAAGACAGCAGGTGAATGAAAAAAAGCAGCAGTCCTCTAACAAAAAGATTTGTCAAGTCACCAAGAAAGCACTGGGTAAGAGTACAAAAACATTCATAAGAAATATCTGTGGTAAAAAAAATATTACTACAGAAAATGTTTCAGTTAATTTAAGTATACAGGTCGGCAAAGGGGAGACGACAGCCAGACTCCATCACAGAGGCCAGCGGCCTGCTTGCTCTAACAGGGGGGGGGGTGGTGGGGAGAGAGGGTGGGGGAAGAGGGAAGGGGGAAGGGGGGGGAGAAAAACGTAAAAAAACATCACATCAAGACAAAATAGAACAAGGGGATAATTATCTTTTAAAAGACGAAAGAATTGTAGAAAAACTGTATGCTGAAATGAGGATAAAACAAAATTATCAATGCGGATAGGTACATTAAATATATGTGGTTTAAATGATGGAAGGAAGCGAAGGGAGCTGAGGGAATATTTAAAAACAATCCAGGTTGATATGCTGTGTCTACAGGAGACCCATATAGAGGTGTCCCAGAAGGGCTTATTGGGCCAGTTAGGTTTCCAATTGCTTGCATACACAACACAAGGGACGAGAACAAGGGGGGTGGCGGTATTAGCACGGCAAGGTATGGTTAATGTTAAAAGGCAAAAAGCTGATTCATATGGGCGATGGGTGTTGATGGAATGCCAGGTGAAGGGATTTAATTTTACTCTATGCACAGTGTACGCCCCGACAGTTGATGACCCTGAAATGTTTAACCTGATAAGTACACAACTGGCTAACTGGCCCCAACCTCTGGTGGTATGTGGAGATCTTAATATTAATGGTTTGAACGGCCTATGGAAACAAGACCCGAAAAAATTTGGGGGGAGGAAAAAGAGAAGCCATACGGCTTTGATAAGGCTAATGGAAGACAATGGATTACTAGATATCTGGGAACAACAGCACAAGGTGGGGGGGGGAGCACGTATTTTTCCGCACCCCATAAAACATTAGCAAGACTGGACTATTTTTTGGTATCCCCTATAATAGCGACCATGAGCAAAGTTAGTAAGCTTTCTCGTGTCATATCGGATCATAATCCACTGATTTTGGACATTGTAACTACATCACAAAACAATCTAAGCTTAAACTGGACATTTGAGAGGGCACTATTACAAGATGTCAAATATATTGAATACATGAGAGGCTGGTTAAAAGAATTCTTTGAGGTCAATAGAGGAACAGCCTCTCCAGCTATAGTATGGGATACTATGAAAGCAGGCATAAGGGGGGAAACACTCAGATATTCAATTAGACGAAACAAGGTTGAAAAGGAGGAGATGGCAGGAAGAATAGGAACTGTGGCAAACATTGAGGAAGAACTAGTGGGAGCTATAAGGTCTAAACAAGATACCGCTGTAATATCACAGAGATTAGCAATGGCCAAAGCAGCGGTGGGGGAGATACTTGCATCTAAAGCAGCAGGGAAGTATTTGGCCTGGAGGAAAGAACAGTACGAATACAGCGAACAGATTGGCCGCATACTGGCCGTGCGAACTAGACAGGAGGCCACAAAGGGTGATATTGCAGAGGTAATGCTTCAGGATGGCAGCATGGTTACTGCACCAAGGGACATATGTGCCAGATTTCAAGAATTCTATCAATCACTATATAATCCTGATCAAGGGGCTGAGAAGTATGAGACAGAGGAATTTCTGGAAGGAGCTAATTTAGAACAACTAGGAGATGCCGACAAAAGGGCTCTGGAAATGATGGTTAGCCAAGGGGAAATGCATAAAGCTATTTTGGATCTCCCAGCAGGGAAAGCTGTTGGTCCTGACTCCATACCATTAGAATTTTATAAAATCTTTTTTCCTGAAATCAAAGAGGATTTTTATAATTTAATAATTAATATACAAAAAGATATCCCTCCCCCAGAGTCATGGAGCGAAGCAACTATGATAGTGTTCATTAAAAAAAATAAATCACCAACTAATCCAGGGTCATACAGACCAATAAGCTTAATGAACAGCGATGCGAAAGTTTACTCGAAAATCATGGCAAATAGATTAGGGAAAGTAATAGGTAAGATAGTATCCCCTAGACAGCATGGGTTCATCCCTGGGAGAGGCACCACAGAACATATCAGGAGAGTTGTAACCCTGTTTGATGGAACGACAGCCTCACGAGATCCTATGTCATTAATATTATTAGATGCAGAAAAGGCATTTGATAGGGTCTCGTGGGGGTTCCTATGGGCAGTATTAGAGAAGGTAAATCTTGGGAGTGGTTTTATAAAGGCTATCAGGGCTTTATATGTCAATCCAAGAATTAAACTTAGAATTATGGGCGAATGGAGTAAAGAGATAAAGATTGGACGGGGAACTAGACAGGGATGTCCTTGTTCTCCACTTCTCTTCGCCCTATATATTGATGCATTTATTAGGAAAATAGAACAGAATACAGACATACGGCCAATAGTCTTAAATGGACATGAAACAAAAATTCTGGGGTATGCGGACGATCTGGCGGTTACCTCTTGCGATCCTGAAACTGCATTACGGGCAATTGAAACAGAGGCAGCTATATATGGAAGATTATCAGGATATAAGCTAAATGTAGATAAAACGCAAGTCGTAATAAATAACAAAGTAACATTGGCAGATCAAAGAGTCACTGAGACTGCGATATATTTAGGGGTTTCCATCTCCTCCGATATCACAACTATAGTAGAGAAGAATTTAGAACCTATAATACGCAAGGCTAAAACTGACTTTAACCGATTAAATAACCTGCATTTGACTACAATTGGCCGATGCAACCTGATAAAAATGTCCTTTCTGCCTAAAGTGCTATATCTTTTTAGGTCTATTCCCCTACTATTTGACAATAAATGGTTCAGAGAGCTAGAAGGGGTAACAAATAGGTTTATATGGGCAGGAGGAAGAACGCGACGTAGCCAAAAATTCTTGTCGTTGCCCCGAGAACGTGGTGGGTTGACACTCCCAGACTTCAAAACCTATTATTGGGCATCAGTTTTACAATTTATAAGAGGGATGCTGGGGGGAGATATAATGGACAAATGGAGAGGGAGGGATATGACCCCGGATGTATATGAGCTTCTGGTCAAGGATTCGGATAGCTGGCTGCTCAAATATGATGAGAAAAGTTACTACAAGAAGGTACGGTTTAAGACCCTGGGGGCTGCCATAACAATATGGTCTACCCTTAAAAAGAAGCTAAAATTGGGTAGAATGAACTATTATACACCACTATATGGGAATCCATCGTTTCCAGGAATATTTCAGGATTCCATAATGAAAGATTGGGACAGGCAAGGGGTAAAAACTTTAGGAGACCTTGTAGGTCCCACAGGGGTAATTATCACCTACGAAAACGCGCAAAGGCTTTATAATTTAAGGCGAAGAGACTTTTATAAATATTTACAAATTAGGTCAGTCCTATCAAGAAAGAGGGGTGGAGAGGCTGACATGCAAAAAGTAGATTTGATGGAAGACTTGAGAAAGGAGTCAGGCTGCTCTATTTCGCAGCTGTATGTCGAAATATGTAAATTTAAGAAGGATGACTCTAAAAAAATGTTTGAGAAATGGGGAACTAAATTAGGGCTGACTGGGAACGAGGCCGAGAAGTCGTTAATAATGTTAAATAAGGTGCTGAGTTCAACAAATCTGCAAACACAGCAATATAAAACATTGTATGAATTGTATTATACCCCCCACAGGGTGGCACAGTGGGGTGGAACAAGTGGGATAATATGTCCAAGATGTCACTCTACCCAAGCCGATACGATTCACATGTTTGCTTCATGTCCCAGGTTAGATAGCTATAAACAGGATATGGAACAATTTTTTCAGAAAACACTGGGAATGAATATAACATTGTCAAACGAAGTTATGATCTTAGGAGTTGCTAAGGATGGCGTGGTTGTTCCACATTATGAGTTTTTGTATATAGCCATAGTATTAAGCAGACTATGTATAGCATCGCTTTGGAAAGATCCTAGCCCACCGACTGTACATCAATGGGTTTCTAGGTTGCTGGCAATCTTTATCTTGGAACAGGCTTTATACGAAAAAAAGGGAAGGGTAAGAAGGGAAGTTGCGAGGCGAATATGGGCTCCAATAATAACATGGAAGCAAAAGCTGGGGGAGTTATAAGCATACAGTAAGATAACTAATAATTTGTTTTAGGTATTAAATTGAATTTGTAAGATCTATTATGGATAGAATCTATTAAATGTAAGCACGAATTTATAAACTTGTTAAAGGATTAAGTTAATAATGAATGTTATTTGATTTTCTTATCTCGTTGAAATATATAATGAAAATGTAATTGTAATCTTGATGATGATGAATAAAAAAAAATGTTTAAAAAAAAAAAAAAAAAGAAAATGTTTCAGTCCAGAAAAGGAGAAGCAATTCAAACGGAAAGGAAAGGCCAATGAAAAATGTTACTGCTAGAGTAAGAGATAACTCTATGCATGAAAGTAGAAGGAAACAACAGTTTAGGGACATTCGTAAACGAATGTTCCGCAACAGGATAATTGGCAATTTGTTAAAAAATATTAAGAAAGGTCAACAGAAAGTGGTTTTTTATAAGAGAAAAAAAATAGTTGAGAAAGTTATTGATCAGGCATTTGAAATTAAACGTAAGTTATTTATTTTGACAATCAATAGAATTAGGAAGCTAAACAAGGCAATTTATGATTTCAAAAGAAATAGTAGATGGAAGAGAATAGTTAATCGTAGTAATTTTTGTGAAGTTTTTTCTGGAGAATGGATGCATAGTTCAAGCTCTGAGGCATTTTTTAATGAGGAGAGTTATTTCCAGGATAATGATTTGGTGCATGCAGTTGACACCAGTGGTCGAGCTTATGAAGTGAAAGATGGTTGTCCAGTTGAAAAAGAAAAACTTGTGACAACAGAGATAGAAGAGGTGTTAGGTAATGAGGTTTTAGGGAGACGTCCTAAGGGTCCTGTGTACACCTGGAAGTGTAGTAGTATTTGCAGTGTACGACAGGATTCCATCAATTTGCTTTGTGATTTTATACGTTCATTTAATAAGAAAAGTTTGAAGCAGAAAATGAAGTTGTTGCAAGAATTAGATCCTTGCAGAGTGAGAGAAGTGATAGGTTTGCATGGTCATTCACTGGCTTGTCTTTCCAGGAGAGTATGCCAGAGTGTTTTTCATCATTTCAGGATGCTAGCAGTGCATCATAATAAAGTGAGGAAATTAGTTAGAATGTTGTATTATGCTAAGAGTCCAGCAATTATGCTTAAACAATTATGCGCTGCTCTTTTGCATGGTTCTGAAATAGATGTGAAGCATATATGTGAAGAAATTGAGTTTTGTTACTTTGGAAGTAAAGAGGAGAATGTTGAAATTGACCAAGAAGAAGAGAGTAATGTGGAAGATAGTGTACAGGTTTCCAGTACAGATAATTTCCAGAGGGAAATTGCGACGTTTGAGGTGAAATCAAGTGAGAGGCCAAATTTCAGTTGTGTGTGTTGTCGACGCACTTATTATAAGAATCAAACTAAGTTAGTGGATTTATATGCAAAAAGTGAAAGGGAAAATAATAGTGAATGGAAGGATTTTACAACATACTTGATGGTAGAAAATTGTTTTGATTTGGGATTGGATCAACGTGTGTGTACTTATTGTTGTAACAAATTAAATCAAAACCAGATGCCTGCTAGAGCAGTTCATAATAATCTGGAATTGGTTGAGATTCCTTCTGAATTGAAGGATTTAAATACTTATGAATCTATTTTGATTCAAAGTATCCATCCTTTTCAGGCTATTGTAAGAATGGAGCCAAAGACAGGGAAATTGCCTCCATCAGATTTACAGAGAGGATTAAAGGGAAGAGTTGTTTATTTGCCTCTAGATTTCAAGAAAAACATTAACACAATTGGAGTAGAAAAAGTGGAAGAGGAACCTCTGGTTATCTTAGTTAATGGGGTTCCGACAAAGAATAAGAAAATATGGCAAGATTTAGTAGATGTTAGGAAAGTCAAAAGGGCAACATTGTATTTGAAAAAAAATAATAAATACTATAAAAATGTATATGTTGCAGAAGAGGAAGTAAGTGAGGAAGAGGATAGCGATTTGTGTGGTGGTCAAATTGAGAAAGTAGAACCCTGTACTAGTGAATAAATATATGAACATTATAGTGTTCATCCTTTGCATTCCAAGGAAGTCATGGGGAATGCTATTGAGTTGTTTCAAATGAAACAAGCCAAAGGGAATCCCATTAGTGTTTGGGAGGAAAGTTTGGAAGCTCGGTGTTTCCCACAGCTTTTTCCAACAGGTCAGGGAGGAAGATATGATGAGCGACCTCATCAAATTCCTGCTTCTGAATACCGGACTTTGCGATTGTATGCAGGAGATGCTAGGTTTCGACAATGCATTCCTTATTTGTTTCATCTCCTGTTTGAAAGCGATGTGTCTGGACTGTCATATGCAGTGAACCACATCTTGAAAAGTGGTATACACATGCAAAACATCTCGGCAAGTGACTTTATGGATAAAGTCAATGTCCAAGATAGTATTTTGGATTCTCACCTGATTAATCTCATGGCGTGTCAGCGTGGTACTAATGAGTACTGGTACCGTCATCATGGTGATTTAAAATGTATGCTGAGGAACTTAGGAACTCCCACATGGTTCCTCACTCTGAGCTGTGCTGAGTATGGCTGGGAAGACTTACTTGAATTTCTACGAGAGGCAAATGCTAACGTAGAAAACATCGAATTCAAGACACCCGGAGAACTGTGCTCTTTGGATCCAGTCAATGTATGTAGGTACTTTAATCATAGATTTGAAGGTATGATGTCTTTCATCATGAATAAGAAGAATCCACCTCTTGGAGAGGTGTTGGATTTCTTCTGGAGAAAGGAGTACCAAGCAAGAGGTGCTCCTCATATACATATGTTGCTGTGGATCAAGGATGCACCTAAATTTGGAACGGATCCAGAAGACTCAGTGATGAGTTTCATAGAACAGTATTCTACGTGTGCTGTTCCAAACGCAAAGGAGAAAAAAAGCCTAAGAGAAAAAGTTCTACGTTTCCAAAGCCATCGATGTGGAAAGTACTGTCGTCGTAAATTCCGAAACAAAGACAAGTTCTACACCAAATGTCGTTTCGGCTTTCCACGACCGGTGATTTCTAAAGGAAGAGTGAACAGTTTGATGTCTTCGCTGCGACATAATGTGATGAAGAAATCACCTAAAAACACATACAATTTGAAGAGGAACGAAGAGTCTAAGTACATCAACGACTACAACCCGGTGATTTTGTTCATGTGGAATGCTAACATGGATATACAGTTTGTGGCTGATAACTGTATGGCTGTGGCTCGGTATGTGACATCTTACATCACCAAAAAAGAGAAGACAGAATTGAAGGATATGTGGGAGGACATTTCCCATGAAAAGAGCCTCAGCAAGAAGTTGTACAGTTTCAGTCTGAAGATGTTGTCGCATCGAGAAATCGGAGCTTACGAATGTTCTGACCGGTTGTCTTCAGCAAGTCTCTATGCCAAGTCCAGGAGTATCGTTTGGGCGAGTCTTGGTCTTGCTGCAACGCGTAATCGAGTTCTCAAACCTGTGCGGGAAATTGAGTATTTGGCGGAAAAGGAGCCAAACAGTACCGACATTTTGAAGAGCAACATGTTGGATACATATTATCCAAATCGAAGCAGTCACCTCGAGAATGTTTGTCTGTATGAGGTTCTGCAAAATTACATATTCAAGAGGAACATCAAAGAAGATACTGAGAAAGGAGTGTATGCTGTAATAGGAAGTGAGGGATGTCTGGTGAAGCAAAGAAAATGCCACTTGATAAACCATAGAAAATTGAGTGGCGAATCTCCTGAAAAAAAGGAGTTTTTCTATTTAGCACTTTTGCAACTTTTTAAGCCTTGGCGTGCAGAAGAGGAACTGCTTGGAGATTTCCTCTGTTATGAAGACTCTTTCAATGCTGCCAAGGAGACCATAGAATGTCCTGCTTTTCCCAAATATGTAGAAATGTTGAATGTGGAAATTGAGCAGGAAGCAACGATTGCAGCGGAGATTGCCAGAGACAGTTCTCAGGACAGTCAGAGTTCTGCTTCATTGAGTCAGGATCCACTAGGAGGACCTGTTATCGAAAATGAAGCTGCCACTGCTATGAATGAAGTGGAAAGAGCAATGGCACATGCTCAGGAGGATGCGGTTAACTTAGAAGAGTTGGAAAGACAACTCAACGTTGAGCAGAGGAAAATATATGACGAAGTTACCATGCAAATTGATCATGGATTAAGTCATGACAAGAAAGAGTGCTCATGTACGTCGTCGAAGCCTGTTCGACTGTACGTGAGTGGAGAAGCGGGAACTGGAAAAAGTTTCCTTATTAAAGCAATTTCATGTTATTTGCAGGAAAGGACAGAGTCATCGCTGTCTTGTGTTGTCACCGCTCCAACTGGACTGGCAGCACATAACATTAAAGGGATTACTTTACATCGTTTACTGATGCTGCCAGTGGAGCATGACAACAAATTACAATATCACAAGCTATCGGGAGATGCTTGTTTTGAAGTTTCAAGAGTCTTGAGGAAAATGAAACTTCTTATCATTGACGAAGTAAGCATGGTTTCCAATGTCATGCTTGCCTTTGTGCATTTGAGAATGCAAGAAGTTCTCAAAACAGAGTATGATGTGTTATTTGGTGGCAAACACATCATTGTTTTCGGAGATCTTCTGCAGCTGACACCAGTGAAAGGGCAACCTGTGTTCAAAATGCTCACGCATGAAGATACCAGGAAGTGCCTAGGGAGCATTGGCAACGTCAATATATGGTTAAACTTCAATTATGCTGAACTGCATGAAAATATGCGTTAGGCGAAGGATGAAGTTTACAAGACTATTCTACAAGATGTTAGAATTGGAAAAGTGACCGAGCATGGGAAAGAAGCTTTACATGCACGATTACTGACAAATTTATATCCAGACCAAGATGTTGTGCCTGAGAATATTTTTCAGAAAATTACTGAGAAGAAATCTGGAATATGTTTGATGCCAACTCTTGCAGAATGTGCCAAATTCAACAACAAAATGTTGCATTTAGAAAAGCAAGAGATTGTGAAACTGGAAGCTATTGACAGAGTAGAGCATATGGGATCAACAATTATTTTGTCTGAGAATCTGAAAACAAAATTGGATTCATTAGAGAAGAGTATATCTAAAACTGCAGGTTTTGAAAAGACTCTGAATGTGTGCTTGAACTGCCGTATAATTTTAAGAAGGAATTTACATGTTGAAAGAGGTCTGGTAAATGGATCAATGGGTAATGTTGTTGATTTTGTGAAACACAGAAATAGAGATGGAATTGAATTTTTAAAAATTAAATTTGATGGCATTGAGGAAGTACAGCTAATTGGTCGTTGTTCTGCTAGATTTTTGCTTGTAAAAGACTTATATGTTCGTCGTAAGCAGTTTCCTGTTTGCTTGGCATATGCGGTGACAATCCATAAATCGCAAGGTTTAAGTGTAGACAGTGCATTGGTGAATATTGGCAGTTCTGTGTTCAAGGAGGGTATGGCATATGTGGCATTGTCACGAGTTAGAACTTTATCGGGATTGTACTTGATTGAGTGTGATGTCACAAACATTTGTGCCGATCTAGATTGTGTTAAGGAATACAATAGGTTAAGAAGAGAGTATGCGCCACATTTGCCTCAGTATCCTTTGTTTGAGAAACGTGTGGTAGGCCGGAAACGAAGAAATGTGACCAATATTGGGGAGGTTGTAGCAAAAAGACGAAAAGTCGATGAACCTGAAATTATAAGCAGAAACAAAAAGGATTCTGTTGAAGATGTTGTTGGTTTTCAATTTGAAAACAGTTCTGGTGTCAACTGCTATGCTAATGTAGTGGTTAATGTTTTGTTTTCTCTAGAAAATGTAAAAGAAGAGATTGTGGTCAATTCTGATCAAAGATTTTGCAGTTTGTTAAATTCTGTGTTAGAGAAATGTAGCACTGATAGAACAAACATAGAAAGTGTGTCTGAAATTCGAAATCTGTTAGACAGATGTTCAGGCCAAACACAATTCTCTCAAAATAGTCAGCAAGATTGTCAGGAGTTTTTAATGTATATGCTTGATATATTGCATGATGAAGGTGTAGATGTAGATCACCTGTTTGGGCTTTCTTATCAATGGCAGCATGACTGCGAGAACTGTAGGGTATCAAGTACTACTAGTGTAGACTCAGAAAGATTTATATATTTAACTTTGCCAGACAGTAAATCAGTCTCTTTTAATAAGCTAGTAAAAGGAGCTGATCACAACATGGAGTGTAGCCAATGTAAATCTGAAATGATGTCCACATTATTTATACGAACATATGGCCAGTATGTCATTTTAATGTTCCAACGATGTAGGCCTGATGGAACAAAATTGACAACTTTAATTAAAAATTTTGTGGCTTCACAGTTGTCAATATCAGGAAGGACTTTTGTAACTGTAGCAATTATATATCATGACGGTCCTTCAATAACATCAGGACATTACACAGCTTATTTAAAGTCTAGAAATGGCTGGTCATTCTGCAATGATTCTGTTTTAATTTTCAAAAAAAAATTGCCGTATGACCTTAAAAACTCTTACCTGGTGTTTTTAAAACCAAAATTTTAGGGAAAGAATCTCGGGATGTGGTCTGAGGAATTTCAAGAAGTTCTAATGGCTCCTACACGATTTGGCCTTGAGGATAAGTGTAGTACAGAGACATAACTTCTTACCATAACACTGGACGTCATGGAGAAATACGTGCACTTTGAATGAGTTCAGAAAAACTGTTTCTTTTTATAAGCTAATTGAAGCAGCCAATCAAAACATGGAGTAGAGGGAATGTAAGTCTGCAATGCTGTCTACTGTTTTACATTGCTTTGTGATTAAAAGTGATGTAGAGAATTAAATAATTGTAGTAGTCATAAAGGTAGTGTAAGTCTGCTTCATAGTAAGCAGTATCAGTGTCATAGGAAATGTAGAACATGAGTGAGCAAGAAGGGGAAGATATTACTAGTCCAGGATTGTGAAAATGATCTTGAACATTTTAATTGTGAAAGTTGTGGAAATACAACATGACGGGATTGGCTTACAAGAATTCTAAGAGTTATAAATGGCTCAGACACGATTTGGCCTTGTGGAAACGTGTGGTAGAGAGCGAGAAGTCATTTATTGTATGTAACATGTTTTTGAAAACAATGGAGGTTTTCTTTCAGAAAGTGGCGGGTTGAAAGTAATAACAGCACAACAGAGTGTAAGCTGTTCATAGGACATCCTTCGCCGTCATGGAAAGTAAGTTAACTTTAAGGAGTTCTGAATTCTGATTTGTTATGTTGTATGGGTTTTTTAAACACAATCATTTTGATTGTGTTTTTTTTTCCCCGCTGTTATATGATGAATACCTTCAAGTCACTGTTTTTAGTGAAATTTGATACATTCTGAGAACAGCAAAAATAAACCATTTAATATGTATAATTAATTCTGTTCTGTTTGCATTTATGATGTACATGTAGAACTGTGTAGGAGGCATGGAGAAGGTGAGGCTTCTGTAAGTGTCAAAGTTGTTGCATACAGTGCTCATATTCTACGTAGTCTTTCATATGATAGACTACATTTCCACAATGAGATACCTAAGCAAAGGAAACACAGGTGATATGATTGTGGAATGAGGAAAAAAAATTGCACGTTTTTCAATTATATTACCTGTGTTTCTTAACATTACACATCACATTGTGTAGATGAGGTTTAGGCCTGTTCCTGGAGACAGAGGAGGTCTAACATTTGTCCAAGAGTGCAGTCGACATGACACACTTGGTTGGTAGGCCTGCACATGTATTTTCTTCTCTGTATTCTTCAATAAGTGTAAATTTGATCTGCAACCCTGAGTAGGCCTCACCTTAAACAAACCTCTGGATAGGCCACACCTTATTGTCATCCTGAATCAATAATTTAACATTTTAGGGACAGATTTATGATAGGTGTATGCCTCTTTTGCGCCACTGTGTGTCACTTTTGTGACGCAGTCGCGGTTGAAAAGATTTGGTATGAGGCGACAAAATTATAAAATGATGAATCTAGGCAGATGTGTCATGCTGTAAAAAAACAATGCCACATGAAACCGATGCAGCAGTCATGCAAAAGATGCACAATGTTGCAAGATAGGACTCACTTCATCTGCATCAAGATACTATTAGTTTAAAATGTATATTTTTAGGACTGTGTAGGGGCATGGAGAAGCAGAGGCTTCTGTAAGTGTCAAAGTTCTTGAAAAACTATTTGTCCTTCAATCTTTTCCCTTGTTTTTTCTAATTTATTAAAAACATGTTTTAATATTTTTCAAATGTTTGTTCTCTCTTTCACAGATTTTTTAGTATAAAAAGAACAAATGAGTAACTTAACGACAATTATAAGGTAAATGTTTTGTACTCTTTTTGTTATATTTCTATCACATTTAACTTCTATTAGTTCCACTGCTTTATTTCTTTAAGAATCACTTTCCTGCCTTTGCTACTTCGCTCATTCCTTTGTCTATTATTTAATTACTCTACTCCTTCACTATTTTTCTTAGTCCCTCTCTTCTCATACTTCTTCACTCTTGGTCACTCACTCTGTCTCTATTACTTTCACTGTTTCTGACTGATCTAAAAATTTTTTTTAAAAAGAACAGTAAGTATAAGGGAAGGAAACAGACAGTTATGTTAAAAGAAAGACAGCTATAGGGAGTAAACTAGGGATACTGTTACCCGCAATCCTCTGCTGATGATGTCACTGACCATGTCATGAATGATGTAATATGTGACATCATCAGCAGTGGATTATGGGTAATAGTATCTCTAGTTTACTCCCCTATAGCTGTCTTTCTTTTAACATAACTGTCTGTTTCCTTCCCTTATACTTACTGTTCTTTTTTAAAAAAAAAATGTTTTGGTTCGCTCCCGGTTCGCGTACCGGCGAGCGAACTGGGAAGCGAACTAAGAGAAATAGAGGTTGGCAGAGTTCCAAATATTCTACCAATTTTTTAATAACGGGGAGGTAGTTCTGAAAAGAACTTTTTTTTATTGTTTTTGTTGTTTTATATTTTTTTTATTTTTTTCTGAACATTTTTTTTGAATTTTTCTGAACGGTTTTATATTTTTTTGGGTTTTTTTGGGGGGGGGAAACGAAAACGATTCATTGTAAAGGGCTCAACAGGAGCAACAAAAAAAAAGAATTTATTGTTTGCGGCGTTTCGGACAAATTGGAAGATGATAGTCAATAGCTCTGTTGATCAGAGTGATGCTACTTTCTCTGTAGCAAATGAATCCATTGCAAAGTACGCAGATTTGTTTTACTTCCCCAAATCTCAGTTGTATATTTGGCACCATCTCCCTGCCCTCTGGTCCCGTCACTTCGGGTACAATAGATCTTCTGGCCATAATAGGGGGATTATCTAGTTCGTTACGAAACTGTGCAGCACTGTAGTTGTTAGGATGCCACCTAGTCATATGGCGATGCATTGTGTAGTTTCCGTAACTGTATTTCTTCTCGGTCCCTCTGGACAGTCTATCTTGACATATAAGGCAAGTTACGTATCTTGCATTTACTTTTTTCTCGCCTTTGGGAAATTTAAAAAATTGCCAAATGAAGTTTTCTTTCCGGTGAGACCTCCTGGGCTCCTCAGGCAAAAACTGCCTCTCTTCCTGCTCTTCCTCCTCTTCATCTTCTTCCTCTTCTTCCTCCTCTTGCTGAATGATAACTTCAGCAGGTGGTCCTCTCTTCCTTGGAGGTGGTGGAGGTGGTGGGGAAGCACCAGCTGAAGCTACTAAAGAAGCCATTGCTCACTGGTAACAAAGGGTCTTTCTCTCACAAAGATGAAAGTCAGAGTGAGGAAAGAAGGAGGGGTTTTCATCATTTGGGAAAAACAATAGTTCTCAACCAATGAAAAGTGTTAATTTTATATTACATGACCTAGTGTTACATCATTAGGAAACCAAAAGTGAAATGAACCAATGAAAAGTGTTATTACCAAGTCACATGACCTGCTGTGTTTACGTTACGCGCTTTGCGCCGCCTCCCGGTTTGCTTCTGGGAACCTGCGCTTCGCGCCTCGCTTCGCGTACCAGTTCGCTAACGTAGCACGTCATATGACGTATCACGCGACAACGTGAAACGTCATGCGGACGCGAGGCGTCACGATGTTTTCTAACGCGGCAGTTGCGTTAAAGGAACGTTTAACGGTTTGTGGGCTATTTCGCGGCATCAAGGTCAGCTAACGGGAAGCTTCCCGATTCGCGAAGCGGGAGGGAAGAAAAAAAAATATTTAAAAAAAAAATTATTAATAAACATAAAATATATTTTTGGATTTAAAGAAGAATACATTTTACAGCTACAGATATTAGCTTTTAAAAAACCAATGAAATTCACTGAAAAAACCATAGGTTATAGACCATATATAGTTAGGAATTAGCATTTACAAAACCTTGAAAATTCACTGAAAAAACCATAGGTTATAGACCATATATAGTTAGGAATTAGCATTTAAAAAACCTTATTTTACTCACACAAAACCATTGAAATTCCATATATAGTTAGTTGCACTAACTATATATCGCGCACCCGCAATCCACTGCTGATGATGTCACATATTACATCATTCATGACATGGTCAGTGACATCACTGATGACATCACTGATGACATCTCAAATGACATCACTGATGACATCACTGATGACATCTCATTTGACATCATTCTTGTGCTAATACGATAAACCTCTTCAGACTCTAATAAAACCTTAGATACACTCAGTGTATACAGACACTCACACACTGTTACTCATCCATGGAGTTACTCACACACCTAGTCAGTCATGCAAAGAATCAATCACACCTCTATTTCCTCAACTATACAGTTATACACACCTTACTTATTCAAACATATACTAACACATATTTACTCTCTTATACAATCCCTGATACAAGTTCACAATGATCCATACAGCCACTCACACATTCAGTGGCTCTCATGCACAGTTATTTATATATGCCAACTCTCACATGTACTGTGTTTTACATATGTACTTACTATGACATGTAGCATTGACATATCCATTCACTCATCAATACACTCATGCACACAGTCAACCGCCCATGTAGCTGTTTCCACATGCACTCTTGAACTCATACACCTAGTGAATCAACTGCTCACACATCTATGCACAGAGTCACACACCTCCCAGCCACCCCCACACAAACTCAATCTCCCATACAAATACTTGGGCAACCAATCAATAACATATGTAGCCTCTCGTATAGCTAATGATCCACACATGCAGCAGTTTACATCACAACAGACATACTGAAGCAAACATTCAGACAGTTTAGTCACTAACCCATGCATTTAGTACGACACATTTATTCACTCACTCATACAGTCAGTCACGCACCTACTAAATCCTTCATCGAGACACTTATACATCCACTCATTCTTCAATATATCTAACATATTTAAACTTTACAGAAACACACAGTCACTGGATGATGTCATCAGTGATGTCATCAGTGATGTCATCAGTGATGTCACTGACCATGTCATGAATGATGTAATATGTGACATCATCAGCAGTGGATTGCGGGTGCGCGATATATAGTTAGTGCAACTAACTATATATGGAATTTCAATGGTTTTGTGTGAGTAAAATAAGGTTTTTTAAATGCTAATTCCTAACTATATATGGTCTATAACCTATGGTTTTTTCAGTGAATTTTCAAGGTTTTGTAAATGCTAATTCCTAACTATATATGGTCTATAACCTATGGTTTTTTCAGTGAATATATATATATGTGTGTGTGTAGGTGTAGGTGTGTAGATATTTTTTTTTCACTGAACAAACCATAGGTTTCAGGGACGTTACAGTTAGCTGGACATTTCTCTCATACGAAACCATAGAAATTCCCTATGCTGATTACGTCACATATTAAATCATTCATGACATGGTCAGTGACATCCCTGATGACATCACTGATGACATCTCAAATGACGTTACTGATGACATCATCCAGTGACTGTGTTTTTCTTTAAAGTTTAAATATGTATTATATATATTGCCAAGGTGTATTGAAGAATGAGTGGGTGTATAAGTGTCTACATAAAGGATTTAGCAGGTGTGTGACTGACTGTTTAACCCCTTGCATGCTCATGACGGAACGGTTCCGTCATCAGCGTCGGTGCTCCGGTGCTGATGACGGAACATTTCCGTCATGAGCCAATACGGTTTTAAACCCTTCAGCACTGCAGCGAAATTCGCGCAGCACTGAAGGGGTTAAGGGAGTGATTACATGTGTCTTACTGAATGCATGGGTTAGTAACTAAACTTTGTAAATGTCTGTATTAGTCTGTCTGTTGTTGTATAAGCTGCTGCATTGGTTGGTCAGTAGCTACATTAATGTCTGTATGGGTTATCGATTGGTTGCCTGAGTATTTGTATGGGTGCCTTAGTGTGTGTGTGGGTGGGTGGGAGGTGTGTGATTGTGCATAGATGCTTGAGTGGTTGATTCACTGTGTGTATGGGTTCAAGAGTGCATGTGGAAACAGCTGTATGGGTGAGTGAGTGTGTGTATGGGTGTGTTGGTGAGTGAATGGATATCTCAAAGGTACATGTCCAAGTAACTACATATGTAAAAGGCAGTGTATGTGAAAGTTGAAGCATATAAATGACTATACGTGAAAGTCAGTGATTGTGCGAGTGGCTGTATGGATGAGTGTGTACTTGTATCAGTAATTGTATAAGAGAGTATGTATGCATGTGTTACTGTTTGAATAAGTGATCTGTTTTGTATATAACTGTATAGGTAGGTAAATGGAAGTGTGATTGATTATTTGCATGACTGACTAGGTATGTGACTAACTCTAGATGAGTGGTGGTGTGTGAATGTCTGTATAGGTGTATGAGTGCATTTGATAGTGCTGTATTGATGAGTGACTGCATATATGAGTGATTGTATGGGTGAATGAGTGGATAGGTGTGTGTAGACCTAGGAATCAGTGAGTGCCTATGTATTAACTGGTATTGGTGTGTCGATGGTTACAAAAATGGTAGTCTGTATTTTACAGTGGGTGTATCAAAGGTTATATTAGAGTGTGAGAAGGTGGATCAGATTTTCACGTGATGTCATAAGTGATGTCAGCAGTGATGTCATTTGAGATGTCATCAGTGATGTCACTGACCATGTCATGAATGATGTAATATATGACATCATCAGCAGTGCATTGCAGGTGCGCAAGTTATAGTTGGCAGAATTAAACTATAACGGGGGAATTTCTATGGTTTTGTACAAGAGAAATGTCCAACTAACTATAACGTTATAACTATAACATCCCTGCAACCTATGGTTTTTTCAGTAAATTTCAAAGGTTTTCTAAATGCTAATTTCGAATTATAATGTTCAATAAACCTATGTTTTTTTCGTAATTTAGAATTTTTCTTGATATTTTGTAACTTTAATATCCTAAAAATAGTTTTTGTAATTTGTTTTGCTTGTTATCAAAATAATATAATGTCTTCTGCTTTCCTAAATATTAATATATATATATATATATATATATAGACACTTCGTTTTAGAATGAAATAACTCTTCTTTGATTGATTCCCACGGTGTCAGCGCCTTATTTCAACCAAGAGATTAAGGATTGGACTGCATATATATATATATATATATATAAATTTTTTTTTTTTAAAGTCGCCCACCCATTGTGTGCCTGTCTCGGTGGGTGTGCGGATTCAAACGGCTATATAGGTAAAGTCGTGAAGGATACCCTTTGCAGCCAGCCGACTCCGCTTACGCTTACAGGGAGGCAACTACAATGCTACCTGTCCCAGGTCTTCCCTGTCGTGATCTACTGATCACAGTTCTAGTTTTCAGCATGCCACAGCCACTCCCTCATGGCTGGTTCACACCCACACCTCACCCATGCAGCACAGGCATCACAGGACATGTGACCCTGCCAATAAAAAGGGCCGGGTGCACGTGCTCGAGGCCATTTCCTTTCTCTATTTGGGTGTGTCCGTGTGGTATTATATATGCATGAGGGCCAAGGGACCGACCACATCACATTCCCCACTGCTGGAGGTAACATGATGACGTCCGCATCACAATATTCAATCATAAAGGGCCCATTACTTGAGGTGCACAGAGTTGGTGGCAGCTGAGGCATTTTGGCCGACATGGGCCTCCCGCGAAGTGGCGATGACTTGAGCTGCACTGAGTTAGTGCCACCAGAGCTTTGCGGGTGTGCAGCCTGCGATGATGCGTAGGCCTCGATACACCATCTTGGCAATCAAGACCCGACTTGAATTGTGAGCTCGGCTGGATTGCGGTTATGCCAAAGGCAACTGGCTGTACAGACATGACTCCTCGGCGCGTTGCAGCAGGATGCGTTGGGGGCCTGTGCAGCGGAATCCAGCGACGGCTGTGGAGGTTGCTCCGGCACGTGGTGGGCCCTCTTGGAGACACGCCGGTGGCAGTAGGTGAGCATTGATGTCTGGGTGCACAGGGTCGGGAAGTCATCGCTGGGTGGCGGACTGGTCTGGGGATCAGGGCTGGGATGCTTGCGAAAGATGTAGGAATCATGCACACTGCCTGAGAAATTTGCGGAGACATTAGTGTACAGGCCCTGGTGGTCCAGTTTTGCCTGGACATTGTTGGAATGCATGTGGTTTCTGTTGTGGTGATTGTGTACAGTGTCAGCAGGGGGCACAAGTACTACATGTGTGCAGTCAATTGCCCCCAACACGTTCAGGAAACGTGCTATGGCATCGTTACCTTGCTTGGTTTCCAGCTGTTCCTGCACAGTGTGGGTGAAGTGAACATGTAGGTGTATCAAGCTGAAAAGAACCGTGATGCTTACAGGTATGATAAATCCTGCATAATCAGACCGTAACAGAAGTTTGTGTGGTTGTAACGTTCCTTTTCCTTCCTACGAAGTTTATGACCACATGAACTTCTGTTATGGTAATTTTGTGCAGCATTGATCATACCTGTAAACATTCCGGTTTGTCCAAGTGCAATACATTGTACCATATTACATTTGTGATAACCCTGGGCGCAGTTTGCGTTGTAGCTCTACGCGTAGCTACGCGAAGTGTACTTCGCACTACACACGCTTTGCGTAGCTACGTGAACTGCGTAGTGCGGTAGGGAAATTCTGTTCGCACTAATTGCACACTGCCGGAAGCTTGTCCGCACTGTGCAATCATTGCAAACGGCATCTTGCACAGTGCAAGCGGTCGTTTTCTGCCGCTTGAGTAGATTTGTACTCGAGCGGCAGCTTTCTCAATGCGGACTGGTAGTTTCTGAAAGCGAACAGTTGCGAGCATACGCTACCACTTGCAATGAGAAATCTGACCTCCCTGCGTTGAGAATCTCGCCAGGAGGTTTATTTTCCACACTCGTGATCGGCAACTTGATGTTGCTGATCGCAAACGAGAAAAAAGTCTCGCCGGGATGTTGCTTTTGCTTGCTCGCAGTCGCCAACTTGACGTTGTAGACCGCGAGCAAGCAAAAAATGCCAGCTACGCTACGCGTTTTTGCACTGAGTTACGTGCAATTCGCATAGTGCGTAGTAGCGTAAACTACGCACGCTTGACCATTGTCTTCATTTATCCAACAAGTTTCTGAATATGGAGTATTGGGAGTTCCAGGACGATCTACAGTTATTTTGATGCACAAGTTGCCCTGATGATGTTGCCCGTTGGGAATGTCACTTGTTGTTTGATGTTTTTGTGTTGTGAATTTATGCTTTTCTAATACAGTACTGTTTTTCCACTAATGTTGACTACTAGACTTCATGACCTGGTGCATCCCCATTTCAGTGTCTACAATCTTAGATCTGTAGCACAGAGTCATCAAGCAACGGCTGGGGTTGGTTGTGCACGAATACTATGATTTGGGGCGAGCGGGTGGTGGGATACAGGGGCCCAACGTTGCTTTTGTGGACATGCATCCAAGACGTGTGAGGAAGTTTAATAGGGCTGGCTGTGAGACTCTTCCAACTCTGGCAGTTGTAAGTTGGAAGGTAACAGAGGCCAACAGGTGCTGCACAGCCAGCAGCTTTGTCTGCGGAAGGATGTTGATTGTCCGCTGTGTTGGTGCCGTCAGCCTGTGGTCAATGTGGCTGTGTGCACCAACTTGAGAATGGGAGGATTCATTCTTTCACCACTTTTGCTGCACTAAAGTACCGATAACTCAGCGATAAGGCCCCTCTGTTGGGTTATAGGGTAACTCTAAAATGAGCCCTTGCGTTTATTAGGAATTTGTTGTAGCTACATGTGAATCACAAGAAAAATGATGAAAAAACAAGAAAAGTGGGCAGGGTACAAACACCCTGAACCCTAGGACTGCTCAGGGGAGCCCACAAAAACACCCAGGGCCACAAAATTACTTATTGCTGACTTATGGACACTTTAGCGCAGCAAAAGTGGCGAAAGAATTATCATCCCATTCTCAACCTGGTGCAAACTGCCGATATCGCCAGTTTCCCAGTGATAGCTTCAGCAAAAAACATCGCCACGAATGAGAGCGACAACTAACGCTAATTCCATGCAGAGTTGGCATTCCTGTGCAAAAGAACACGAAAACACTATTTCCTGATATTTTCAATGACCACCCAAATCTGTGATGCGATCCAAAAACAGGCGATAAGCCACGTTAGCAGTAAGAATTTAACATCTGCCTTTTACTGGTGTAAAGCAGGACGACTACCTACAGTATGAAAGGGAGCCCAGCCAAGAGCCATATCTGAAGACCAACACATGTCATAGAGCTACTGATCATGCAGCTCTGACACCCAAGAAGGCCACAACACCCACTGTCAAGAATACGTTCCACAGGATCCGGTCGTTGATAATGGGGGTCCACCTCCTAACGTTACCAACTCTCTGATTTTAGAACACAGGGAATTGGAACCATAAAGCGAGGAAAGTCAGGAACGGGGAGGGGACTGCTGGGACAAAGGCTCTGAAATTGTATAAGAACAGAAAACACAGTTAAACACAACATAGCAACATCATAGCTACTCTCTTCAATTCTCGCTAAGAATGGAACACTAGTTGAACACACTTACACACCTGAACCACAGAGTCTATTTATACCCAGCAGAGTAAACAGGGAAAACAAAGGAAGGCGTCTTAGCTCTCTCCACCTGCATAGAGCCACTGAATGTCAGCAGCTACTAAAAAGCACAGCAAAGGTAAAGTACACCATAGGTTCCTCAACACCTGGAATATTGTAACACCATATCCAGCTTGCTGTCAAAGGAAATGTGCCTGAGGTTGAATCCCAACCAAAACAAACGAACTGTAGATAGTGGCAGTCACCACGATAATTCTCTATATAGGGGAACCAAGTAAACCCAAGGAATCACGGCAGCAAGTGGTTGGCCAACACAACTTGCACCCCTACAGACGAAGAAATGATTAATCATTTAACGGTAGCGCGTGGCCAGCCGACACACGGCGCTCCGCTCTTAGCAGAAAGGAAAGGAAGAACACGGTAACATGTGGCAGCCACCACTATGTTCCGCGATCTAGCGATATCAGGGAGGAACGATGCAGACACACGTGGCCAGCCGACACAACGCGTTCTGGAACAGTTTGAGCGCAGCCGCGCTGATGCTCTCGGAGCCCCGAGAACAGGAGAAGAAGTATGTACAGCGGTAACGTGTGGTCAGCCGACACACTACATTCCGTTGACTAACGAGGGGGCCGTAGGACGATCACTCACCCACAGCTACCAAGAGGAGATCAGGAACGCCTCCAAAACAGCGAGGCAGGATCTGCCAAGCGACGCCACAAGACCCGCACCTGCGGACTTCAACAGGACCCGGAACAAGCAGAATTACGCGCATGAGCCGATGCGCTTGCAGTCTCTAAGTAGCTTCCTGGTACCAAGGCTCATGGGAGTTGTAGTTACATAGGCTAGGTAGGTGCGAAGGGTGCCCGAACCCTGACACCCACTGCCACAATCCCAGGACCTCCCCCGGACCACCCCCCCTACTACCACCAAGGCAGCGCAGAACAGGACAGTGGACCTTCCCAAAACGGTATGCCCCCTCAGCCACACAATAGCTGAATGTTGGGAGAGGTGTGAACCAAGTATGTGTGAAGGAGGTAAGTCAACCATCAATAACAATGCACACAATGCCAAGTGTAGAGGTGATGTGGTGGATAGACCTCACTCTGCAGAGCACAGACCTCTCCATGTGGACATATATTGCTGGTGCTTGTAGTGTTGTGGACAGTGAAAGCAACCATGTTACCTCAGGCAGTGGGGAAGATCTCGGTCATGTAGCTGTGTCATCCCTCCCTGTAAGCAGAAGTTGCGTGGGCTGGTCCAACGTACGCCACTCCAGTATAGGAGTGTGAATAAATAGGCCGGGGCTCTTGGCGTGGTTCACTTCTGGGAAGGCTAACGCGTCTGCCAGAGCGGCAGCCCTCACCCTGCCATGATGCCATGACCGCCGGCCTCTTTGACACAGGCCCCCCTACGCACCCAGCAGCACAGCACCACAGAGTTATGTCTGTACAGACTACTGCCTTCGATGTACACTGTGGACAGCATGGCTCACAATTCAGATTGAGACGCGATTGTAGATGACTCAGTCTAGTAGGCAACAGGCATTGCTACCAGTGTGGCCCACCCGGACCACGCATCATCGCTGGCTGTGCACACCCGAGTGCTTCAAGTGCCAATAACTGTGCAGCTCAACTCAATGCCAAGTGACTGTGGGCACTTGCTGACCGCTGCCTCCGGCCTACACTGTGGTTAACAGGGCTCACAATTCAAATTCAGTCTTGATTCATTAATTTAAGAGTCCAGTAAACAATTAACTATAATGTCCCTGAAACCTACATATTTCGACAATGTATTCCATACATATTTCATCTTTTGTTCCATACGCCTACACTGCGGTCAGCAGGGCTCACAATTCATGTCAACACCAAGTGGGTGTGGGCCCCTGCTGACCGCTGCCTCCGGCCTACACTGTGGTCAGCTGGTCTCACACATATCCAATCCAATCCTGTCCTGCAAGGACACACCATCATTGCTGGCTGCACACACGCTGAGGTCTTCAGGAGCCACTATCTTTGTATATAACAACTCATGGACCCTTTATGATTTATGCTTTAGATACCGGGTGCAACAATGTCACCTCAGGCAGCAGGAATATTCAGAAGGGGTATTAAAAATGTCTTCACATGAGTACGCTCACCTCTGGTGCCCCTACCTCACAGCACCACAACTCATGGACCCTTTATGATAGAATCTTGTGTGTAAGATTTCAGATCTGATGCTTCTACCTCAGCGCACCAAAAGTCATGGACCCTTTACGATAGAATCTTTTGTGTGATATTTCAGATCTGGTGCCCCTACCTTAGTGCACCACAAGTCATGGACCCTTTATGATTGAATCTGTGTGTGTGATCTGATGATCACTGCTATAGTTGTTTCCAGCACCAACCATTCCCTGAGGGCTGGCTTACACTCATCCCCACGCATCCAGCACAGGCATCACTGGATATGTCGCACTGGCAATAAAAAGGTGCCAAACGCACGTGCCCGTAGCCAGTTCCACTATCTATCTAACTGTGTCCGTGTGTTCATTATGTATGCATGATGACCCTGGGCCCTACCAGATTACATTGTGCTGTTGACTGCGCACGCAACCATGTTACCTCTGGCAGTGGGGAAGACCTTGGGTATGTAGCTTTGTTGTCCCCCTGCAAGCGTAAGTGGAGTGGGCAGAGATGGATGATTAGAGTATTGCAAAGAGAGTGTATGGTGAATTTATAAGTGCTTGGGGATTGGCAGAGTGATTTGATAAGTATATATGTTGGCAGAGCCCAACCCCCGAGCACAAGCTTGGCTCTAATTGGCTGCCAACCAGTGGCAACCCCAGAGGAGCATCAGGATTGCAAACCAAGCATCGGTAGAGCCGACGCTACGCACGGAGCGTGAGTAGGCACCAAACCGGTTCCTGAGGCACCCGCCTTCTTTGCTATGGGATCCCCACAGCCTTTGCTCTAGTACCAGAGGTTCCCGCCCACTAAAATCTGGGCCACTGGCTAGCAGGAATACCGCATGGATGCCTGAAAAACCGAGTCCAGGACCTTGGAATTCTCATTGTGGTATACTGTATTCTCATTCAGTGGATACCCTCCCAGGTCATTGATCTATGGATCAAGGAATTCTAACTGTTGAATCCTGGAGTCCCTTCCACTGGATCCTCTAAAGCGAACTGCTGGATCCGTGGAGCACCAGTAATAAAGGGTCCAGAATCCTTTCTGCAAGATATTCCCAGACCCACAGCTGGATCATTGACATACGGCGGATAGAATCTATGGAATTCTGTAAGCGTAAGCGGAGTGGGCAGAGCCGACGTACGCCAGTCAGGGGCACAACTAGAGCCAAATTTCTGGGAAGGCTGATAAAAATTTCGAGGGGGGATCTAATTCTTCCAGTCATAGGCAGAGTGAAGATGCATGGGCTCTAAGAAGGGGTGAAAACACAACAAAGCCTCATTAACTAATTAATTAATTAATTGATAACTTTAATTCGGTCAAAGACCATAAAAGTGCACACATAAAATCATCAAATTGTTAAGAAGAGAATTAAACTATGAGTTATCAAGAGCGAGAAAATAGACAGTGTCATAATTGCTACAGTTAAGTTAAAAAAGTTTGTCTTCTACGCCACATACTAAATAAATAACGGGATACAGCAAACACAATAGGAAGATGAGTATCATAGGTCAGTATCCTGCAAGCCTGAGTGAAATGCAGGAGTTTGAGGTTCTTGCAAATTGGAATCAGCCAACAATTTCTAATTGCAGAATAGGCAGGGCAAAAAAACAGTACATGTGGTACATTTTCGTTTTAAAATCACATGCAGGGCAAGCTTCATTGTTAGATTTTAACCATTTACATGTAAATGACCTAATAGGTAAAGTGCCATGCCTTAGCTGAAGATACAACTTTCTAGCAAGCGGAGGTTCAATTACATCCAAGAATTCCTCAATTTTAGATTCCAATTTGACTAAGAGGAACTCTGTTGTTAGCCTGCCCATATTTGCAGAGCTCTGTAATGTTAGAAAATTCCGCCTACGTATCTGAATGTGGATTTCCCTTTTTGATAGATCTCGGGTGTTTCCCAAAGTTCCGGAAGGCCTATCCGGATACTAACTGCCCTTATGTGCTGCAGCCATGGGATCTTTTTACATTCAAGGGAGGCCCAAACCTCAGATAATTCTGCTCTCTAGGCGGCCAGTTCTGGGACTGACCAGAACCTCTTCCAATACATAATTGGTCTTGCACTTGTAATCTCCTCTATTGGCTCCATCCCAAGGTCTAATCTTAGAGGGATAAATGGAGTACTTGCCGGTAATCCAACTAGATTCCTAATGAAGCTTTGTTCCACCCTTTTGAGGCTCAATATCTGTTTATGCCCCCAAAGTTCGGCACCATAAATTGCAGCAGTTCTGGCCTGGCGACAATATATTTCCAAAGCCGGAGACACCGGCTTAAAGACTGACCCCCTAAATACTTTACTTATACCCCCCGCTATCTGCGATAATTTGAGTGCCGACTTGGCAATCTGCGCGTTCCACTCAAGGCTCTCTGTCAGGGTAACACCCAAATATAAAAAAGTCTTGACCCTCTCGAGGGAAATACTGTTTAAGACCGGGTTTGGGCGTGTCCGCTTCGGAGGGTTAAAAATCATGAACTTTGTTTTTTCTAGGTTGATTTCCAATCCCCGCAGCGGGCAAAACGCTACAAATCCGTCGAGTGTTTTTGAATGCCTGATGATGTTTTAGACAACAGGAGAGTGTCGTCTGCAAACATCAGAGCGGGCACTCTCCCTGTGGCCAATTTTGGGGCATCGTTATCCACCACACCATTCAGGTGATCCACAAGTCCATTAATGTAGAGACTGAATAGTGTGGGCGCCAAGACGCACCCTTGCCGCACACCTTTCTGGACAGAAAATTGATCCGTGAGGTCGCCATACCTTCCACACCTGACTTGCGAATAATTGTTTGTATGGAGCCTAGATAGAATAGCCAATAGATAGGGCGGGAGTCCCAAGTCTGCCAACACCTTCCACAATTTTGCTCGAGGGACTAAGTCAAATGCTGCCTGCAGGTCCACAAACACAAGGTAGAGGCTGCCACCCTCCACACTTGCTGTTTTCCAATACAGGACCTGCAAGCGAAATATTTGATCTAGAGTAGAGGTGCCAGACCTAAAGCCTGCCTGGAGTGTGGTTAAAATCCCGTTCTCATCAATCCACCCAAGGATCCTATCGAGAACGATCCTCCCCATTAGCTTTTGTGATGTATCTATTAGGCTAATGGGTCTATAATTTGAGGGGGTAAGTGGGCAGCCCTTTTTAAAAATTGGCACAATCTCAGCTCCCAACCAAGTTGGGGGCAAATCGGCTCCCTGCAGAATCTCATTAAATAAAACGACCAAGTAAGGTGCCCAAATTTTGGGTTGTGTACGAAACAAATCCCCAGGCAATTTATCCAGTCCGGGGGCCTTATTAGGGAGCAATTTTCCTATTGCTACCTCGACCTCTCTCAGTGTGATAAGTTCAACCTGGGGGAGACAGATAGGAACTATGGTCATCTTTTCACAATCTGCAACCCCGGGGACACTTTGGGTTTGTTGGGGTCCAGGGGTTTCATGAGTTATGATGTCAATCTCAGGAATACCGTATAATACACCAAAGTGATTTTCACATATTGCAGGAGCAATATTAGGGGCAAGCTCAGGGGTAAACCCGTTGAGGCCAGTTGCAACAATGGACCAAAATAGTTTGGAATCCCTACACCTTAATGCAGTTCCTAGCTCCTCCCACAACATGACCTCCCATTCCTTCTTAGCGTCATAGATTGCCTTTTTGTACAGCGAGCGTTGGACCCTAATAGCTCCAGTGTCCTTTGTTTTTACTACTGACAACAGAGCTTTTTTGGACTTTCGTCAGGAGGCGTTAAACCATGAATGCGTCTTCATCCGGGGCAGATTTACCCTTCTCACAGGACAAAGGGCATCCTTTAAAATGGCAACCAATTGGTTATGTATATCGTTGGCTCTTCCCCTGGAACCAAGATTCCCCATTTCTTCAATAAATGGAATAATGATCTCATATAATTCAGCAAGTTTGGTTGCGGAGTCTTGGAAATCTGGCCATTTCACCCTTCTCCTACAATTAGCTAATATTAATGGTTCTGAACCACTTTTTTGGGCGGGCGGTGGATTTGTCAGCCCAAAACTCCCCGGTTTGAGGGACAGAACTAGAGCATTGTGATCGCTATCGTGCCTATCAAAGACCCTAAATTCGTGCAGCCTATCCGAGTGCCTAGCTTCAATGAATATATAATCAAACACTGAAGTTTGATTCAGTCTATTAAACGTCTCTCTCCCTGGCCTATCGGGCTCCACCCTCCCATTACATGCTCCCAATGATGTAACTAACGCAAATGACTGTATTTGTAGGACAAGAGGGGTCCATACCTTGACCTGGGGAATCAGCGGACCGGGATGTGCCAAAGCTGGTCAACTTCATCCTGGTCACCCAGATTCGAGTCCACTAGAGGCTCAAAATGGCAATTGAAGTCTCCACACAGAATTAACGCGGTAGAAGAGTCTATCGACTGGATAAAATGTAATAAAGTTTCAATTGCCTCGGACTCCAGGCCCCGCCTAACTGGCCTTGAGTATACATTTATGCTATGTTTTGCCTGTTTTGCGGGGTAAGTAGTACACACTGTACATCTGATGGATTAGTTGTGATTTGTGTAGCCTGAACTCCCAAATGGGTACCCACCCAAATAGACAGCCCTCCCGAGGGCCTTCCCCTTCCTCCCGTAGTTGCCAAAATGTCAAATGTTGCAAAACCCGGCACTATACTTTCTTTTAACGCCCAGGTTTCCTGTAGCATGCAAATATCATGTGAAGCCATAAAGGTGCCCCATTCTGGAATGGGCAATTTACTCTTCAAGCCCGCCACATTCCAGGAGAGAATCTTAATTCGTGCATCGGCTAAACCTAGCTTAATCGGTGCACAATCCAATGGGCTGATAGGCTCAGCGGTGAGATTGGAACTCACGTCCACCCTTTCCTCTAACTCACTATTTGGTGTGTGTCTATTAGCTAGTAGGGTAGAGGCTAAAAGGGTGGAGGCTAAAGGTTGAGTTACCTGGTCCGGCACCAGGGTTTTTGCATGGGAGCTGGGGTTTACATATGAGTTAACTTCTTCAATAGTAGGCGAATGACTAATAGGTTCCCCCATCTGTCAGTCACAATCATCAATGCCTGAAACAAGTAAATGGTCTTTTAAAGACCTGTGAAGTACTCGGGTGCCGGGCTGAGAGCCACGCACCCAGCACATTCACACTAAGTGGCCGCACTGAGAGCCCCGTACCCAGAGCATTCACCCTAGGGGGTCGCGCTGAGAGCCGCGCACCCAGCGCGTTCACACTAGGGGGCCGTGCTGAGCGCCGTGTTAGGAACGCCACTCCAAACTTTTCTAAAAAAAACGGTCCATTTCCATTAATTTATATTCGCCCCGAGGACCCCATCCCCGGGGCATGCCCAATTCTTGAGTGTTTTTATTAATCATTAGGAAGGGGGCCGAGTGATCCGCCATCCCTTGTCCACTTCTAGCCCTAGGGACCCATCCACCGGGGCATGGCCTCTTCGTTGGGGACCGTGGGGGGAGCCCCAATGCCCCCACGGTCCCGCTGGCTCCCTGCCTCCTGTGGAAGCCGGCACTGCTTTTCCACTAGGGGAGCTGCTGACATGCAGCTCCCCTTGTGAAAAGCAATCTGGTTTGCTTCAATGAAGCGGGAGCAGGTTTTCCTGCTCTCGCTTCAATGAAGCAAAGCAGGGTTTGCTATGACAGGAGTACATACTCCAGCCCTGACATAGCAAACAGAAATGTCCTGGGGGTGGGAACCAAAGGACATTGCATGAGCCGGCCCTGGGGGTGGCGGGCCCCACTGCTTCTATTTTCAATGCCCTGGGGAGGTGGTGGCCAGTGAGGCCCCCCTGCATATTTAATTAAAGCCCCCAGGGTGGTGGTTCCCAGGGCTTAGGAGGGCCTCGGAGGTCCCCAACTAATTACAAAACAAGCCCAGGGGAGGAGGCGGTCCCCATAGGATTGCCCCCGGAACCAGGCCCACCCTTTGGCTCATTTGAATGAACTGGAGGAGCCCCGCTTCATTTAAAAAAAATCATCTGGATTCGCGCAGCCAGGGTACATTCAGACGTTTTAAAAATATTATTTTTTGGGTGGCCTTGGGGTTCTTGTGGGACCCCCTGAGCAGGCCTAGGGGGTCGAGTGTTTCTACCCTGCCCCTTTTCTTCATTTTTAATCTTTTTCCGATTGATTTCTTGTGACTCTGTTCTATATATATATATATATATCTCCAAACAACTCGGCAAGGTCCCCACCAGAGTATCAACAGCACAGAGGGAGTCCACAGCAGTTTACTTAAGGTACTTTTTTTATTCCTTTAACACCATCAGTGCAAAACAAGACAGGACGGTCGACTCGTTTCAGCAGATACCTTCAACTGGACCATAGAGTCCCACCATCTAAACTGTCTATTTAAAGTGACTAAGGCCTAGATGTAGGTAATTTTATTTTACCACTTCTTAAATACCAAATTTTACCGATTCGGTATTTAAGAAGTGGTAAACTAGAGGGGGGTATGTAGGTATTACAGAATTGGTAAATACCGAATCGTTAAGATTCGGTATTTACCGATTCTGTAAATACCGAGTCGGTAATGCCCATTGATTCCTATTGGCATTGAAGCCCATAGGAATCAATGGACATTACCGAATCGGTATTTACAGATTCGGTAAATACCGATTCCAGCAAGGGTGCAGGGAGTGTCACTTTCACACCCTCTAGCACCCCAAATACAGGCATGTGTGCCATGTGGCACACAGACATGCCCTAAGGGCATGTCTGTCTGTCACATGGCATAGGAGTGCATGCACACATGTGCATGCACACCTGGATTCGATATTTTACCTCCCAATTGGATTGGGTGGTAAAAAACCAAATCTGAAAGGCCTTTGGGACTCAGAAGAGTCCCACCTACATCTAGAAGTTACCGAATCGGTAAAAATACCGAATCGGTATTTTACCGATTCGGTAAATTTACCGATTCGGTAAATTTACCGAATCGGTTATATTTGCCCCCTACATCCCAAAAACCCATTTACCGGTTGCTAACGGCCGAAATCGGCCGTTACTGGCCGGTAAATGGCCACCTACATCTGGCCCCTAGTGCATGAATCCCTTGTTTTTTCCATTAAAAATAGACTAGATTATTAACCCGCATATAAGAACGGTTACTTTTGGCTTTTAGTGGCTGCCATTTTTCTTCTTACATTTTTACATTATCACATGTTTAAATTTTTAAAATATTTTTATAAAACGTTTTTGGGACATTACCGGTAAAGTACCCAAATCAACAACAAGAAACTTATTTTAATAGCGGCCTATTTTCTACTCAACTATATAAGGAAAGAAGATGCCTTGAGGAAAAGGTAAGATAAATAGGGGGAGGAAGGGGATGATATTACTAGTTTAAAAAGGGGGAGAGGAAGTTTTAATATATTTCTAGATAAATACGATCATTTTGTCTCTGTAAAGTACCTTATACACATGATCTTAATTTTCAGATTCAGTCCATTCTAAACGGAAAGCAGATCAAAAGCAATACACAACTAAGAGTCAAGGTCCCAAAATTAGGTGAGCAACCCCCAAGGATTCCTAGATTTCAGTTCTCATCTGGAGAGTAAAGTGACATGTGCTTTGTGCAAAATATATTGTACAAATTAGAGTTCCAAGAGTCTATCTCCAGATTTTCATGAGATATTTTCCAAGATCAGGAGAGAAAGTGACAAGCGCATTATGCAAATTTATTGTGCAAAATCGCAGTTCCAAAGCGTCTCTCTCCAGGATTTTTAACGCTCCTAAAGTAACGATGATTTAATATAAGTTCAACCGTATTCCATTGGGGGATTTTTGCAATAACTTTGTTTGTTCTCATGAAGTCCATGATATTTTTGCTTCTTAGTTGTATAAAAATCTTTTGCTATTAATCTTCTCCTTTGTAGCATGTTCTCTTGTAAACTATTCTCTCCACCTACCGCCCATCAGTTCATGCTTGAAATTCTTGCTCCTCTATTCATTTTTTGGTGTGTTATGAATCTAACACTGTTTAATACGTTGTCCAATGGGGTTGTCAGGGACCATTATGGTGATATTTTTCCTGCATTTTTCTTCTTAGTTTCGCCTTAATAGGTTTGCACTGTAGATTGATTTTATGGCTCTTACAAATGAATGTGCAAGTCAGCATCCAAATTATGGCCAAATGGTTTTTCTGTTCCCAATGCTAAAATGAACCTTGACTCTGCTCTTCTGAGGTCCAGGGTTCTATCCCCTCCTCTTTCATTTTGTTTTACCATTTTAGCTCTGAAATATCTCAGTTCTTGGATATTTCCTAGATGTTTTTCTGAGAAATGCTTTGCCATTGGATAGGAAAGATCTTTATTTTCTATTGCTCTTAGATGCTGTAATATCCATAGTTTTAGTTTATTAATGGTGCTCCCAACATAGAGTTTTTTGCAAAGACATTCAAAGACATATACCACGTATTTAGATTCACACGTGATATGTTCAGTAATCCTTTTCCTCCTTCCATTTGACAGTTGATATGATTGTGTATTGCACCCGTGTTCACAGGCCTTGCATTTGGAACATTTCCAAAAGCCGGGAGTTGTTAACCATGTTCCTTTTTTCTTTTTTGATTGTTTCCAGGTGACTGTGTGTAAGAAGATCGCCCGATGGGGCTGTCTTCCTATACATTATTTTTAGAGTTGATGGTAACTTCTTCTTTAATGACTCATCAAGCATTAGAATACTTCAGTGTTTTTATGATGTTTATTAGGCACTTGTTTTCCACATTGAAATCTAAGATAATGCGGGTTGTGTCATCATTTTCCAATTGTTCTTGCTTTTCTAGTAGTTCTGATCTTGTTTTTTCTGTTACTCTATTCTTGGCACTTTCAATACCGTCCAATGGGTAGCCCCTTGCCAGGAATCATGTACTCGTTTCATCTAGATTTTGATCGATGTCAGTGGCTTCAGAACAGTTCCTCTTAACGCGGAACATCTCTCGGTACGGAATGCTCCACTTCAGATATTGTGGATGTCTGCTGTTCGCGTGGAGGATACTGTTCGTGGCGGTCGGTTTTCTATGGATTTTCGTGCAGAGCTTTTGTTTTTGTATGAACACTTCCACATATAGATCACTTGTGTTTTGCTACAAGTGGATGTGAAGGATAGATTGTAATCATTTTGGTCCAAGCTTTGGATATATATATATATATATATATATATATATATATATATATATATATATATATATATATATATATATATATATATATATATATATATATATATATATATATATGACTGCTCCACTTGCCCCAAAATATCCCAGCCGGGATTCCAAGCAAATAAGGCACTCACGGAGTCTATGAAATCTCAGCGGTGGTTATTTATTAAACAGACGCGTTTCGGGAGAACGCTCCCTTCGTCAGTGTTTCACAGAAAAACGCGCGTAGCAGCAGCATGTTATAGCATTTCATTTCCGTCAAGGCGGGCATAAACATAAACATAGGACAACCTGCGCATCTCAATCATGAGCGCCATCTTGTAATGTCTAATGCGCTCATTTGCCAAAGGTGAGTGTGTGAGTTCATTAAACGTTCAACCTTATTGAATGAAAGTTGTAATTCATCCTATTCAATATTGATGGCCATGGGGTCTACTGATAATTCGCATGAACGCGAATAATTTAAACGCTCAAATGCGTATATAATGACCCTCAAAATCGAGGGATCTCAAATTGCCGCCGTGAATCGGCATAGGCAGAAAACAAGCTGCCCTTTATTTACAAGCACCAGTGCGGTGCATATTGACTGCAGACCAACTGGTCTGTCTGTCGAAATCTTGCCGTGGATCGGCATCGCAGCCTATATGGCTGCTCAATCTCTCAGTATGCCTCATGGCCATTATTCCACATATTTTAAAAGAAACATAGGCAGGTTGAACAATGCTACACACACATCATCAATTATGAACGGTACCAAAGCTTCAATCATCAGAACAGGTTTCAAGACTGTTGCATAATATCACTCAATTATCAAATTGACAAAGCAGCAATCAAAATCAAAATTGAAGATAAGATCAGAATCAAAGTCACAGACAACAGAGTTAATCCATACCATACCGTGAACCAAAACATGTCAATTTGCTCTAATGACATTGTTTCAAAAGCATATATTACAGCAAAAAATGATGATCTCTTCTCCTCTAACCAAGGTGTGTTGATAACTCCTCCCCCATATTAAGCCCCCCTGGGGCCTTTGTTTCCATATCTAATATGTGGCGAGATTCCAACCTTCTGAGCATCTGTAGCTTATTTCCTCCTCTGGGATTATCCGCTATATAATCCACACAGAAGAATCTAAGTAAATCCCTATTGCTGTTATGCTTGATAGCGAAGTGACGCGCGACTGGATAAGAAAAATCCTTATTCGCGATCGCTCGCATATGTTCGAGTACTCGCAGTTTGACCGGATTGATTGTGCTGCCAACATATCTGAGTTGGCATGGACAAACCAAACAGTAAACTGCGTGGTCCGTGTGGCAGGACATAAACTTCTGTATTCTTTTTCCCCCTTTGACACCTCTTACCTCGTATGACAATGTGCGCCTACTAAAGGCGCAGGCCTTACATTTGCCACACGGGAAGAAGCCTTTAGTTTCATTAAGGGTCCCCGAACTCTTTTTCGTAGAGCTAAGGTGGCTATGGATCAGATGGTCTCGTATACTTCTGGCCTTGCCAAAAGTAATCAAAGGAACAACTGGCAAATCTGGTCCAACTATTTGATCAGTTTTTAAAATATGCCAGTGTTTCTGCATAATTGCTCTCAATTGCCAGGAATTAGCTGAGTAAGGGGTTATCATCCGAAACTGATTTGCCATATTTGACTTGGTTTTAGTCTTGGGTTCAAAAAGAGAGCGTCTTGAGAGTCCTCTGACTCGATCAAGTGCACTGTTTAGGAGGTTGCGGTTGTATCCTCTTTCAGAGAATCTTTCGATGCTCTCTCGTGCAGACTTTTCAAAATCACTGTCCAAAGTACAGTTGCGTTTCAGCCTGAGTAGCTCCCCATAAGGGATACTTTTCACTAATTTTTCAGGGTGACTACTTGTGGCGTGTAAAACGCTATTTCCCGCAGTTGGCTTGCGGTATAAGGAGGTGCAAATTTTGTTATCTCTTATGGTGACCAGTAGGTCTAAATAACTGACCTGCTCCTTGTTAATCTCCCCTGAGAATCTCAGATTGCACTCATTGTTATTGAGTAATTGCACATACTGTTTGGCTTCTTCTGGAGACCCATCCCAGACGAGGAACAGGTCGTCAATGTACCTGTACCAAGCAATGACCTTCCTGTTGGAACTCTCATGCTGTGGGGCCCAGGCTACCTGCTCCTCCCACCAGCCCACGAACAAGTTCGCGTAGCTGGGGGCGAAGCAGGAACCCATCGCTGTACCAGATAGTTGTTTAAATATCTGATCCTGAAATGTAAAGATGTTAAAATACAAACAAAATTGGATAAGATTCAATAGCATTTTGTTGTGCATCGCAAATTTTAACGATTTCTTATCCAGAAAATATTTTACAGCAGATAGGCCTTGCTCGTGATCGATAACCGTATACAGGCTTGTGATGTCGAGAGTCATGAGTGTATAGGTTGACTGCCACTCTATTGTTTCAATTTTCTCAATAAAGTCAGACGTGTCTCTTACATATGACTTAAGTGAGATCACAAATTCAAACAGGTAATGGTCAAGGAATTTGGACAGATTTTCCGTTAGGCCACCGATGGACGAAATGATGGGTCTGCCCGGCGGATTAGTGATGCATTTATGGACCTTGGGAAGGTGGTAGAATGTGGGTAAGATAGGATGTGGTGTTTTCAGAAACAAATATTCTTCCAAATCTAACATTTGTTTCCCATGCCAATGTTTCAAAGTGTCATGTAATTTCTCTATGCTTTCAGCGTACTCTTTTCTTGTTATTTTTGCATAGCAGTTCCCATCTTGCAATTGCCGCATTGCCTCCGTTATGTACTGGTCCTTCGTCATAATCACGATGTTGCCTCCCTTATCCGAGGGTTTACATATGATGGTTTGATCCTTGGATAGGGTCGTTATTGCCAGCCTCTGTTCCTTCGAGATATTAAAGGATTTGGGTCGATGGACCTGCTTAGTTCTCAATTTCATCAAATCCTTGACAACTGTGTCCGAGAAGATGTCTATCGCATCCACAGCTGTCTGAGGAACAAATTTAGATGGTTGTTTGAATCCACTTTTTGGAGCCTCTTGCATAACATCAACGTTAGACAGTCTCTGTGTCAGTGTGTGTGTGGTTTCATTGACTTCATTGTTTCCTTCAGCACGGAGGTTCTGCAGCACTTCACACGCAGTCAAATCATTGACCGTCAGGAGATCTGTGTTTTTCTTATTTTGTCTCAGATGTTTAGTTTCTAGGGCCGTCGGTTTGGTTTTGAAGAATTTATGGAGTTTGACCTTCCGAACGAATTTGTAGAGATCTACTCTAGTCTGAGTGTACTCAAAGTTTGCGTTGGGGCAGAATGTCAGCCCCAGTTTCAGGACAGACTCTTCTGCTGCTGTTAATACCCGTTCAGAAAGGTTCACAATGGTGAGATGGTTAGTTTCGGTTACCATCTCCCTCTGCGTTGGCTTCTTGTCACTCTCATCGTTGGGTTGGGTTTTCCTCTGCCTCTTCCCCTTCCAGCCGCCTCGTCTCGTTTGTCTGTGTCTTCCGGGGGTTTGTTTTTGCCGCCCCTCAGCCAGCTCTCTCTTATCACTCCAAACTCCCGTTGAAAAGGAGTCTCCAATGTCGTGACGGAGGTGCCAGCCGCTTCATCACCTGATGCCTCACTAGCAGTGACGTCCGAGTCGGAGGTTTCCACCCTTCCCTCAGTGGACACTCCTGGTGATTGTTTTTTCTTCGCCAGATCTTTACGCGGTTGATCGTACTTTTTGGAGAAGGTGAGAACCCTTCCCATCATGTAATCACGTTCGTCTCGTTCAAATTTCTCCTGTTTCCTCATTTTGATCTTAGTCTCGTATTTGCCCAGTCTTGTTTTCATGGCAGCCCGTAGTCGTTCTTGTTCTCCTTTGTCTGGATTCTTGGAAAGTTCTTCTTCCAATTCCTCGATCTCCTTAATGACCTTTTCCCGGTCGCTCCATGCGAATTGGACCAAGATTTCCAGCATTCCTTTGCATGAGAATGCAATGTGTGAAGCCCAGGTCTCTAGTAGGAGGGGATCAGGGTTCTCATAGGCCGGGACGGTAAAGATGCGGAGTCCCCTTGGTACCCTTTGCACCTCTATGTATCCCTGCAGCGATGTCCCTTCCCACCACTTACGCAACTCCCTCTCATAAAGCTTTTCCAACTTCCTGTACTGTGCAGTCAAAGCATTGGTAACTTCCGTAATCATTTTATCCGGAGGTTTCGAAATGTCAGGATTTTTGTTTTTAAATATATCCACTGCCGCTCCTTTGCGTTCTGACATATTAAACATAGTTAAGTGTCAACGTGATAGCCCGATCCCGGGGATATCACAAATACCGTTCCGCTAAGATTCCTCTAAGACCCCTCGCTGCGCCGTCTATCCCACACTGTCTGTGCACTCTGGACTCTTTCAAGAAGAATGATTAAATCAGAGCGTAGGCTTACCGCTGTTACCACGCGGTTTCTCTGCCCCCGTCGTTCTATATCGTCCAGTTTCAGATCAGCGTGTCATCTGGTGGGGATGGCCGGTTTCTTTTCAGGTCCTCTCCTCACCCTCGGCGGCGGTGCACTCGTGTATTTATGAACGCTCCAAATGCACCATTCACGAGTCACTCCTGCAGCGGGTGCCGTTTTTCGCGGTGGTGCACCGCGATACAAAATGACTGCTCCACTTGCCCCAAAATATCCCAGCCGGGATTCCAAGCAAATAAGGCACTCACGGAGTCTATGAAATCTCAGCGGTGGTTATTTATTAAACAGACGCGTTTCGGGAGAACGCTCCCTTCGTCAGTGTTTCACAGAAAAACGCGCGTAGCAGCAGCATGTTATAGCATTTCATTTCCGTCAAGGCGGGCATAAACATAAACATAGGACAACCTGCGCATCTCAATCATGAGCGCCATCTTGTAATGTCTAATGCGCTCATTTGCCAAAGGTGAGTGTGTGAGTTCATTAAACGTTCAACCTTATTGAATGAAAGTTGTAATTCATCCTATTCAATATTGATGGCCATGGGGTCTACTGATAATTCGCATGAACGCGAATAATTTAAACGCTCAAATGCGTATATAATGACCCTCAAAATCGAGGGATCTCAAATTACGGAAGTTACCAATGCTTTGACTGCACAGTACAGGAAGTTGGAAAAGCTTTATGAGAGGGAGTTGCGTAAGTGGTGGGAAGGGACATCGCTGCAGGGATACATAGAGGTGCAAAGGGTACCAAGGGGACTCCGCATCTTTACCGTCCCGGCCTATGAGAACCCTGATCCCCTCCTACTAGAGACCTGGGCTTCACACATTGCATTCTCATGCAAAGGAATGCTGGAAATCTTGGTCCAATTCGCATGGAGCGACCGGGAAAAGGTCATTAAGGAGATCGAGGAATTGGAAGAAGAACTTTCCAAGAATCCAGACAAAGGAGAACAAGAACGACTACGGGCTGCCATGAAAACAAGACTGGGCAAATACGAGACTAAGATCAAAATGAGGAAACAGGAGAAATTTGAACGAGACGAACGTGATTACATGATGGGAAGGGTTCTCACCTTCTCCAAAAAGTACGATCAACCGCGTAAAGATCTGGCGAAGAAAAAACAATCACCAGGAGTGTCCACTGAGGGAAGGGTGGAAACCTCCGACTCGGACGTCACTGCTAGTGAGGCATCAGGTGATGAAGCGGCTGGCACCTCCGTCACGACATTGGAGACTCCTTTTCAACGGGAGTTTGGAGTGATAAGAGAGAGCTGGCTGAGGGGCGGCAAAAACAAACCCCCGGAAGACACAGACAAACGAGACGAGGCGGCTGGAAGGGGAAGAGGCAGAGGAAAACCCAACCCAACGATGAGAGTGACAAGAAGCCAACGCAGAGGGAGATGGTAACCGAAACTAACCATCTCACCATTGTGAACCTTTCTGAACGGGTATTAACAGCAGCAGAAGAGTCTGTCCTGAAACTGGGGCTGACATTCTGCCCCAACGCAAACTTTGAGTACACTCAGACTAGAGTAGATCTCTACAAATTCGTTCGGAAGGTCAAACTCCATAAATTCTTCAAAACCAAACCGACGGCCCTAGAAACTAAACATCTGAGACAAAATAAGAAAAACACAGATCTCCTGACGGTCAATGATTTGACTGCGTGTGAAGTGCTGCAGAACCTCCGTGCTGAAGGAAACAATGAAGTCAATGAAACCACACACACACTGACACAGAGACTGTCTAACGTTGATGTTATGCAAGAGGCTCCAAAAAGTGGATTCAAACAACCATCTAAATTTGTTCCTCAGACAGCTGTGGATGCGATAGACATCTTCTCGGACACAGTTGTCAAGGATTTGATGAAATTGAGAACTAAGCAGGTCCATCGACCCAAATCCTTTAATATCTCGAAGGAACAGAGGCTGGCAATAACGACCCTATCCAAGGATCAAACCATCATATGTAAACCCTCGGATAAGGGAGGCAACATCGTGATTATGACGAAGGACCAGTACATAACGGAGGCAATGCGGCAATTGCAAGATGGGAACTGCTATGCAAAAATAACAAGAAAAGAGTACGCTGAAAGCATAGAGAAATTACATGACACTTTGAAACATTGGCATGGGAAACAAATGTTAGATTTGGAAGAATATTTGTTTCTGAAAACACCACATCCTATCTTACCCACATTCTACCACCTTCCCAAGGTCCATAAATGCATCACTAATCCGCCGGGCAGACCCATCATTTCGTCCATCGGTGGCCTAACGGAAAATCTGTCCAAATTCCTTGACCATTACCTGTTTGAATTTGTGATCTCACTTAAGTCATATGTAAGAGACACGTCTGACTTTATTGAGAAAATTGAAACAATAGAGTGGCAGTCAACCTATACACTCATGACTCTCGACATCACAAGCCTGTATACGGTTATCGATCACGAGCAAGGCCTATCTGCTGTAAAATATTTTCTGGATAAGAAATCGTTAAAATTTGCGATGCACAACAAAATGCTATTGAATCTTATCCAATTTTGTTTGTATTTTAACATCTTTACATTTCAGGATCAGATATTTAAACAACTATCTGGTACAGCGATGGGTTCCTGCTTCGCCCCCAGCTACGCGAACTTGTTCGTGGGCTGGTGGGAGGAGCAGGTAGCCTGGGCCCCACAGCATGAGAGTTCCAACAGGAAGGTCATTGCTTGGTACAGGTACATTGACGACCTGTTCCTCGTCTGGGATGGGTCTCCAGAAGAAGCCAAACAGTATGTGCAATTACTCAATAACAATGAGTGCAATCTGAGATTCTCAGGGGAGATTAACAAGGAGCAGGTCAGTTATTTAGACCTACTGGTCACCATAAGAGATAACAAAATTTGCACCTCCTTATACCGCAAGCCAACTGCGGGAAATAGCGTTTTACACGCCACAAGTAGTCACCCTGAAAAATTAGTGAAAAGTATCCCTTATGGGGAGCTACTCAGGCTGAAACGCAACTGTACTTTGGACAGTGATTTTGAAAAGTCTGCACGAGAGAGCATCGAAAGATTCTCTGAAAGAGGATACAACCGCAACCTCCTAAACAGTGCACTTGATCGAGTCAGAGGACTCTCAAGACGCTCTCTTTTTGAACCCAAGACTAAAACCAAGTCAAATATGGCAAATCAGTTTCGGATGATAACCCCTTACTCAGCTAATTCCTGGCAATTGAGAGCAATTATGCAGAAACACTGGCATATTTTAAAAACTGATCAAATAGTTGGACCAGATTTGCCAGTTGTTCCTTTGATTACTTTTGGCAAGGCCAGAAGTATACGAGACCATCTGATCCATAGCCACCTTAGCTCTACGAAAAAGAGTTCGGGGACCCTTAATGAAACTAAAGGCTTCTTCCCGTGTGGCAAATGTAAGGCCTGCGCCTTTAGTAGGCGCACATTGTCATACGAGGTAAGAGGTGTCAAAGGGGGAAAAAGAATACAGAAGTTTATGTCCTGCCACACGGACCACGCAGTTTACTGTTTGGTTTGTCCATGCCAACTCAGATATGTTGGCAGCACAATCAATCCGGTCAAACTGCGAGTACTCGAACATATGCGAGCGATCGCGAATAAGGATTTTTCTTATCCAGTCGCGCGTCACTTCGCTATCAAGCATAACAGCAATAGGGATTTACTTAGATTCTTCTGTGTGGATTATATAGCGGATAATCCCAGAGGAGGAAATAAGCTACAGATGCTCAGAAGGTTGGAATCTCGCCACATATTAGATATGGAAACAAAGGCCCCAGGGGGGCTTAATATGGGGGAGGAGTTATCAACACACCTTGGTTAGAGGAGAAGAGATCATCATTTTTTGCTGTAATATATGCTTTTGAAACAATGTCATTAGAGCAAATTGACATGTTTTGGTTCACGGTATGGTATGGATTAACTCTGTTGTCTGTGACTTTGATTCTGATCTTATCTTCAATTTTGATTTTGATTGCTGCTTTGTCAATTTGATAATTGAGTGATATTATGCAACAGTCTTGAAACCTGTTCTGATGATTGAAGCTTTGGTACCGTTCATAATTGATGATGTGTGTGTAGCATTGTTCAACCTGCCTATGTTTCTTTTAAAATATGTGGAATAATGGCCATGAGGCATACTGAGAGATTGAGCAGCCATATAGGCTGCGATGCCGATCCACGGCAAGATTTCGACAGACAGACCAGTTGGTCTGCAGTCAATATGCACCGCACTGGTGCTTGTAAATAAAGGGCAGCTTGTTTTCTGCCTATGCCGATTCACGGCGGCAATTTGAGATCCCTCGATTTTGAGGGTCATTATATACGCATTTGAGCGTTTAAATTATTCGCGTTCATGCGAATTATCAGTAGACCCCATGGCCATCAATATTGAATAGGATGAATTACAACTTTCATTCAATAAGGTTGAACGTTTAATGAACTCACACACTCACCTTTGGCAAATGAGCGCATTAGACATTACAAGATGGCGCTCATGATTGAGATGCGCAGGTTGTCCTATGTTTATGTTTATGCCCGCCTTGACGGAAATGAAATGCTATAACATGCTGCTGCTACGCGCGTTTTTCTGTGAAACACTGACGAAGGGAGCGTTCTCCCGAAACGCGTCTGTTTAATAAATAACCACCGCTGAGATTTCATAGACTCCGTGAGTGCCTTATTTGCTTGGAATCCCGGCTGGGATATTTTGGGGCAAGTGGAGCAGTCATTTTGTATCGCGGTGCACCACCGCGAAAAACGGCACCCGCTGCAGGAGTGACTCGTGAATGGTGCATTTGGAGCGTTCATATATATATATATATATATATATATATATATATATTTGACCTACTGGCGGTTGCCAGTAGGTAGTTATAGTTAGGGCCTAGTTTCCATAGGAAATCCGCAACATTCTATTGGGAATAACTTTTGCGCTGGTTGAGGAATTTGCATGTCATTTTCCAAAATTTTGGCCAGCTCCGCTCCGCTCCTTTCCTGGAAGTTTCGGGAGGATTAGTGGAGTGGGGGGCTGAGAAAAAAGGGGGTCCCAAAACGTGTTTTCCCCATGTTAATTTCCATAGGACGGTCTGACAAGTCTACAGCCCGAACCGATGAACGGAATTACACCAAACTTGGCAAAATTGTAGGGACTGGTACGCAGATGTGCCATTGCTATATTTGGTGAAAATTGCTCCAGTGGTTTGTTTGAAAATTAACTTCAAAAACACATATATATCTATAGGCGTGCTCCGAGCGCTCACATGTGCCCGTACCGGGGAGCGCACCCGGCCGCTACGGGAGTGCGCGAGCGGAAAGCTGATTGGCTGTCAGGTGTCTGTCAACATTCTAAACAGTCCGGAGAGTCCGCCATCCAGTGTCTCTGTAGAATCGAGACACAAGAGGTGAAAAAGAAAGTGGAAAATAATTAAAAGGGGGCAGAGTAGACACCCCTTGACCCCCTAGGTTTTCTGAGAGGGGTCTAGAAGGACCCTGAAGGGCAAAAAAACTTTTTTTTTTTAAAATTTACGCGGGGTAAGCGCTGGGTGCGTTCCCAGGTGCACGCTCCGGTACGCGCACCCTGCGTGCACCACAGGAAAAAACAGCCACACTCCCTCACTTATGGTTTCTTTCCTCTCTGAGTCAGGGCCTCATTTATGAGAAATGACGCATCGCTGCGTGAAAGCAGTGATGCATCACTTCTCAGTGCGCTCTCCTTGCGACATTCCTGATGCATCATATTTAATGTATGACGCATTATGTCGCAAGGAGTTACAGATACGTCAGTATTTCTGACGTATCTGTAAGCGCAAAAGTGATGCATTGCTGGAGTGTGTCACAAAAGTGACGCAACTCCAGCAATGCATCCTTTCACATGGGGCCAGCTCCATGTGAAAGGACTTGCGTCAGTCTTATGCCTGCTGTGAGGCAGGCGCATGATTTTGACCAACGGTGTCCTAAAAGTGACGTAGTGAAATCTCATAGATTTCACTGCGTCACTTCTACGACCCTTTCTTGCGTCAATACGCTCACTTTGCATACATTACACCTGGCGCAGGTATAATGTGGCGCAGGGGTTTACAAAGTGAAGCATCTACCTAGATGCGTCACTTTGTAAATATGACTCAACAAGGTGCAATTTTTTACAGCACTGGTGCGTCACAAAAAGTGACGCACCGGTGGCGTAAAAGTGACGCATGGCCTCATAAATGAGGCCTTCAGTCTTCTACTCATGCGTCATATTTAATGTATGACGCATTATGTCGTAAGGAGTTACAGATACGTCAGTATTTCTGACGTATCTGTAAGTGCAAAAGCGATGCATTGCTGGAGTGTGTCACAAAAAGTGACGCAACTCCAGCAAGTAAGTGTAATAGTACCGGCAAGGGTTTTATTTAAGTATCAATGTTGCAGCATTAGGAGGTCTGCATAGCTAGAACTCAACAACTGAAATTATCAGTGGCTGTCTTAGTTAAATTAACACCAAAAGTAATTCATGAAAGGGCCCTCAGAAGGCTACCACACTAGCTTCGAGGAATGAAAGGCAACACCAAAACGTAATTTTTGGGAAGAAACTCTTTTTTATATGAATATCTTTGAATCAAGTTGATAAATTACAAGGGTACATAATCAAATGAATTGATACCAGTTCTTCAGTATAGGGAAAAAGAAACATTCATTTCAACAAATACTAAAGATAAGAAATCCAGTCTGAAAAATATAAACAAAGCGACTTCTTGTTAAAATAACTAGTAAGTCAAATGAAGAGTGCAGACATGGATTGGTATGTCGACGTTTCGGTCTTTCGTGGATTTATCCCAAGACCATCATCAGGACAGAAGATTGAGATGGTAATGTTGACCCTTTGGAGAAACACAATGAACAGTGTGACTTCTGAACAACGATTAGATTTTGTGCTGTTACACTCTTGGGGAGTCAAACCAATCTCCCTTGGACGAAATTTGGTCGAAAGTACCAGATTTTTGTTCTTGAACAATCAAAGGAATAATTCATCAGAATTTAGACGAGCGTAGGCACGGGAACACCAAAACCGCGAAGTCAGGTCAGGGGCAACTCCAGCAATGCATCCTTTCACATGGGGCCAGCCCCATGTGAAAGGGCCTGCGTCAGTCTTACGACTGCTGTGAGGCAGGCACAAGATTTTGACGCAACGGTGTCCTAAAAGTGACGCAGTGAAATCTCATAGATTTCACTGCGTCACTTCTACGACCCTTTCTTGCCTCAATACGCCCCCTTTGCATACATTACACCTGGCGCAGGTATAATGTTGTAAACAACAAGATTGTACAGAGTTCCCCAAGGGCAAGGAAGGATGGAAGGATAGTAATAATAATAATAATTATAACAACTCTCTCACTGGGAATGGTGTAGCTGGTATAGAACCATGACAGGGAGAAACGTAATCCCTTATCGGAACTTAGGATGCCTCACACAACTAAAAAGTTTGGACGACCGTTGTCATCCTACCTGATGGTTGTCTCGTGTCATCATTGGCCTCCTGCTCCAACGACAGGCTGGCGGTGCAATGCCTGACGGGTAGCACAGATGTGCTACTCTTTTGGTGGAGTTCTTTTGTTCCTGGCCAATGGGTGCATGTGTGTGAGGGACCTGCGAGATAAAGAAGTGAGCGTGAAAAAAGAGTTAAAAAAGGTCAGTGAAGTCCACTTTAGTTGCTTTATTCATGTGGCTTACTGCCTTAATAAAATAGTGGAGCGAGGGGTACCGAGGCTGACAAGATTAGGTGGTTCGGCTCCGTTCAACCCTCACTTGTGATGTGGTCAACATGTTTCATGCCTCACGGCAATTCATCAGGACCTAAAGTGCTCATCGACTTGTGAAAGAAGTATTCAAATACAACCTGCGTGGTAGAAGTACCAGTGCAGTGAGATGTCTGTGTCCTGCGGGGGTTCACGCCCTGTGTGAGAGGGAGAGAAAGGAAGGACTCAGTATCACCTTGCAACCTAAAGGGATTCTAGGTCAAAACGCATGGCAGCAATTGGAGCAGTATGTATCCAATGATTCATGTAGACAGCCCATATTAAGGCACAGTGAGAGAGAATATATATTAAGACAATAGGTTAAAAATCCGTGAAAAATCACCGCGAAGGTCACGGGGGGCATATAAAAATTAATGAAAAAAGGTTAAGGCTTGTCACACAATGTGTGTCACAGCTCGCCGGAAAAGGGAGCCATCAGCACTACACAAGGGGGGTGGAGGGGGGGGAAACAATCAGAGGGTATCAAAATACACAAGGTTGATTTCTTACCCCTTGGTCTGGGTGGTTGGTCCCCACGGACTGTCCTCGTGGGGCCTGAGCTGTGAGGTAAATACCTGTAAGAGGAAAGTGGGGTAGAGGAATAGGGAGAGAGAGGGAAATGGGCAATATACCCATGGTTAATGCGTCCTCTAATTGTGAGGACCACAGGTGGTATCACCGTGGTGGGTCAGATTTCAACAACCGAGTTCATTGGGTCCGGCCGAGGGACCCCGGCGTCTCAAGGGACGTAATCTGGGCAGGACATGCCGCGGGTACAGTTGCCCCACCAGTCCAAATCAGGGGGCGGGCAGCCCGACCCTCGGGGCCGATCACAGTCAGTCTGCCCAGGGGGGTAAAACAAGGTGCCCCCGAGGAGATCACCGTCAGTGGCCCAGCGGAGGGGGCGGGTCCCACCCAAGTCCCAAAGGAGACTGCGAATGCGGCACCCCCGCAACAGCCAGGACCAGACCAGTCCGTGTGGGTAATTGCCGGGGCACCGGGGCCGGCCGGCAAAGAGCGGCGCTGGAAATCTCGCCATCGCCGGCGGCTCGGGGATCCCCGTGAAAGAGAGCCCCGCCACTTACCTGGGAATGCTCAAGGCAACTGCCGGTAGCACCTACCCTCCCACGACGGCGAGTTCAAGTCGCAGGACAGCCGCTCGTCAGGTGGGGGTCTCTGTGGTGTCTAAGTACACGGCATCGAGGGCGCCATGTGTGGGCGTGGCCAAGAGACGTCACTGGAGGTCCAGCCCGGTGCGTAGTGAAGGGCGAGGAAGGACTACGGCAAGGCGTCCATCAGGAGCGCCATAGTAGAGTGGGAAGGGGAGTACGCCTACTGGGGGGAGAGAATGCCTGACTCTAGTCAGGAGAGTAGTACAGGGCGAAAGGGGACTGAGACATAGCGTCCAGCGGGAGCGCCATGGTGGAGAAGAAAATTACTCAAGGAGAAGGGTGGGGGGGGGGGGCCGGGGCGGAGATGTCAGCCCCCGGGGGGGGCATACGTAGTGATGTGGGCTAGTGTTGGGGGAAAGGTGAAAAGGGGTTTTTTTGGGGGTGCATCAATATGAAGGGGGAGAAAGCTTCCAAGGAGGAAGGCGTCACATGAGTAGGTCAAGAGGTGCGTAGAGGACCGTTCAATGAGGGTCATCGTGATACTACTGTCCCAATTGCGTGGGCTAATTTGACCGAGTAGGGTTGGAATGGGGGTGTCCCCGAAAGGAACACAACCAGAGTATCAATGGACAGTTTCGAATAGTGCTGCCAGTGAAGTTGGTTGTGTCAGGGAATGTGGAATCGAGGATGCGAAGGCTGCTGGGCATCCGAGGGGGGATTGAGGGGATGGTTACAGTTTGTTCAGTCCGGAGAAAACTCTGTAATTGTGAATAGAGTGAGGATAGGAGTGTGTAGTATTACAATTAACCCCAAAGGCAAGAGGTATAATGTGGCGCAGGGGTTTACAAAGTGACGCATCTACCTAGATGCGTCACTTTGTAAATATGACTCAACAAGGTGCATTTTTTACAGCACTGGGCGGCGTAAAAGTGACGCATGGCCTCATAAATGAGGCCTTCAGTCTTCTACTCTTACTTTTTCTTTCACTTTCTCTGTCTCTTCACTGCCTTACTCACCTTGTCTCACACTCACTTGTCTTTATCCAGTCTGTATCTCCACTCTTTCCTAAACATCACTGCTCTTTTCTTACCCTTCCACGCCCCCGTACCTTTACTATATTTTCTTCACTTATCCTCATTCCCAATGTTCACTCTCCTTCTCCTCACTCTCCTTCCCCACACTCACCTTCTTTCAGTCCCTCTACTTCACTTCCCTTCCCCTCTCGTCCCTTTCTTTGCTTTCTCACTCATTTTCCTCTCCTCTCTCACTGCACTCCACTTCAGTTACTCTTTTTCATTTTTTTAAGAATACAGCTCTTTTTTGAGAATTGGAGGTAGTTTCTTCTTTTTTCCTTTTTTTTGAACAATAACAAAAACAGGGAATGGCAAACTGCTCAACAGGAGCAAAAAAAAAAATTAGGACTGGGGATGGCAGCGGTGGTTCTCTATTGCTCGAACCATGTTCATAACACTTTGTTCCCCATAACAAAGTAGTTGATCACAATGTCTGCATTTAATTGTGGCTTCATTAAAAGCAGGCTGAATATTTGGGATCAGCTGTTCTGGTCGCACCCTCACCGATACTGTTGCTCCTCCAGTTGAAGTAGAAGCACCATCCCTTGGTGCCTCTCGTGCCAGAGCCCTGACACTCTACCGGGCATAGTTCTGGGGATGCCGGCATTGAACATGGCGAATCATGGTTGAATTACCGAAACTGTACTTCCTGCTGGGGTCTCCTCGGGAAAGTACAGTTTGGCAGATTTTGCACTCCACCTTTGGTGCATTTACTTTTTTGCGTCCCTCAGGTATAGAATTTTTTTTCCAGATAAAATGTTCTTTCACCTTCGGCTGAGGAGGCTCTTCTTCAATGAAACCATCTGAATCCTCACTGCTGCTGGATGGTCTGGCAGCCATTCTATCCACAAATTGTTAGCACAGAAAAAAAGAGGTCTTGCTCTCACCAAAATGAAAGTAGAAGTGAAGGAAAAGGGTGGGGTTTTCATTAGTTGTAAAAAAACTGTTAACAACCAATGAAAAGTTATTTTAAGGTCACATGACTTTTTTTTAATTATTTATTTAAAAAAAAAAAATTATTGAACAAGGCAGTAGGAAGACATTGGTACAGAATTAGTACTAAAAAAATATTAAAAAAACATTAAATTCTTCATCATTAGACAAAATTTCTAAACAATATACAAGTGACAAACCTAGAATATATACAATACCACAGCGAAAGTGCAAAAACTGCAATAGCATATGACTGTGCGTACCGATATTAAAGTGCTAGTGCAAGATAGTGCAAAGAAAACAGCTGATATAAGACATCAAAATTACTATTACGATTCATACAAAAACAGCCGATATAACGCGGCGAGGATATCATTGCCATTCTTAAAATGCTAGTGCAGTAACTAACGTGCAAAGTTGGCTAATATAAGATAATATAATAGGCGGCTTATGTTTTTTGAATACCTACAGCTGGTCTATTTTATAAGAAAAGAGATAGGGGGTTTAGATACTTCCCCCAATGTCTTGTTATCAGCTCTATATTGGGAGAAACATAAGGGTATAGGATTTTGGTATAAAAAGTTATTTGTTCCTGGATCATCTCCTGTAATTGTTAGTCACCTAGAAAAAATAAGCCTCACGACACAGTTCGTTTTTACGGATAAAGACTGGGAGGTAGTATGTCATTTAGGAAACAAAACACTCCGGGCAGCTAATTATAGGCGAATGTCCTTTCTTTCTTGCTGGCTGGCGTACTATACCCCGGAGGCCTTGCAGAGAATGTTCCCTGAATGTGAGAATAAATGTTTTAGATGCAAAACTAGGGGTCAGGGTGGCTGGTATCATATTTTTTTCCTGCCCAAAGTAGAATCTTTGTGGAAGGGGATTTTCGTAGATATGGAGCTGGCAATTGGGAAAATACTAGTACCAGAAGCAGAGGTGGCTCTTTTTGGTATTTGTAAAGAAAGGAATAGGTTTAATAAATCAGTAGAAGTATTTATTTGTATTTCTACTGTTGTAGCACGGTCCTTGATTCTACAAAATTGGAAATCCGTGGTGATTCCATGTCAATTAAAATGGGTTAATAAAATGAAAAGAACACGTAATTTCGAGAGAGCTTATGCAGGTAGAGTTGGAGCGATTGCCAGATTTGAAAGGAATTGGAAATATTTTGAGAAGTTGGAATTGATAAAAGGAAGTTGATGCTTTACTATTGCTTTATTTTAGTCAACCTTGCACGATACTGCATTGGTACTTTAAGAATTGCAAGTATATATTTGCTGTTTTATATCGGCTGTTTTCGCACTTTATCGTATTAGCACCTTATGAATTGTAATAGGTATCTTGCTGTTTTATATCAGCGGTTTTTTATATTAGCCAACTCTGCACGTTAATGCACTAGCACTTTAAGAATTGTAACTATATCCTTACTGTTTTATATCAGCTGTTTTTGCACTTTATTGTACTAGTGCTATAGGATTCATAATAGTAATCTTGATGCTTTATATCAGTTCTCTTTTTATATTAGCCAATTTTACACGATACTGCATTAGCACTTTAAGAATTGCAATAATATTTTCGCTGCTATAAATCGGCTGTTTTTGCACTATTTTGCACTTTATTGTACTAGCACTTTATGAATTGTATAGTAATCTTGATGCTTTATAAGGTCACATGACTTGACACGTTTACGCTGTGCGCACCGGAGTGCTTCCGGGGGCGCTTACGCGGCGCGAACGTAGGCGCTTCCGGGGGCGCTTACGCGGCGCGCCTGAGTGACGTTTTGGTAGCTTTACGGAAATGCAAAATCATTTTCATTCGGAAAATCAAAAATACTACTTTTATAAGCATGGTACTGAATGTCTTGCATTATTATTTAGTTTTCATACATATTTTTTTTACGAACCCAGAAATAGCACTCTCGCTGCGCTCTCGGGAGAGCTTACCGGTGCGCGCACCCTGAGCGCTCCAAGTGAAAATGATACTGGTAAGCTTACCGGTGCGCGCACCCTGAGCGCTCCAGGACAAAAATGATTAAAAAAAAGAAAAATACAGTGAACAAATAATTACAAAAAAAATATTTATAATTAATAGTTATAAAAAACAGCTAATAAAAAAATAAAAAAGTTGATATACAAAGGAATTAACTTTAAAAAAAACTATGACATTCACTGAAAAAACCATAGGTTTAACAAACGTTATAGTTAGGAATTAGCATTTAAAACATCTTTGAAATTCACTGAAAAAACCATAGGTTTCACAATCGTTATAGTTAACAATTAGCATTTAAAAAACCTTTAAATTCACTGAAAAAACCATAGGTTTCACACCAGTTATAATTAGCTGAACATTTTACTCATACAAAATCATTGAAATTCCCACGTTATAGTTAGTTGGACTCACTATAACTCGCGCGCCCGCAATCCACTGCTGATGATGTCACATATTACATCATTCATGACATGGTCAGTGACATCACTGATGACATCACTGATGACATCTCAAATGACATCACTGATGACATCACTGATGACATCATCCATGTGATAATACGATTCACCTCCACACACTCTAATCTAACCTTTGATACATCCAGTGTTCAATACAGACTACCATTCCTGAAAGCATTGAAACAGCAATACCACTTACTACATACACACTCACTGATTCATAAGTCTACACACACATCCACTCATTCACCCATACAATCACTCATACATACAGTCACTCATCAATACAACGCTATCATATGCACTCATACACCTAAACAGACATTCACACAGTGCCACTCATCCATGGAGTTACTCTCTAATCTACTCAGTAATGAAAAGAATCAATCACACTCCCATTTCCTCATCTATACAGTTATACACACATAACCTTACTTATTCAAACATATACTAACACATACTTACTCGCTTTTACAATCAGTGATACAAGCACACATTGATCCATACAGTCACTTACGCAATCACAGGCTCTCATGTATAGTCATTGATATATGCCAACTGTCACATGCACTGTTTTTTTACATATGTACTTACTAGGACATGTAGCACTGAGAAATCCATTCACTCACCAACACGCCCATGCACACAGTCAACCGCACATACAGCTGTTTCCACATATACTCTTGAACCCAAACACCAAGTGAATCAACTGCTCACACATCTATGCACAGCGACACACACCTCCCAGCCACTACCACACACACTCACCCTCACATACAAATACTTGGGCAACTAAGCAATAACCCATATAGCCAGTCATATAGCTACTAATCAACACATGCAGCAGCTTACACAACAACAGACATAATGATGCACACATTCAGACAGTTTAGTCACTAACCTATGCATTCAGTAAGACACATTTAATCATTCATTCATACAGTCAGTTACGCACCTACTAAATCCTTCATGCAGAAACTCATGCATATTTTAACTTTACAGGAACACACATTCACTGGATGATGTCATCAGTGATGTCATTTGAGATTTCATCAGTGATGTCATCCGTGATGTCACTGACCATGTCATGAATGATGTAATATGTGACATCATCAGCCGTGGATTGCGGGCGCGCGAGTTATAGTGAGTCCAACTAACTATACCGTGGGAATTTCAATGGTTTTGTACGAGTAAAATGTTCAGCTAACTATAACTGGTGTGAAACCTATGGTTTTTTCTGTGAATTTCAAAGGCTTTTTAAATGCTAATTCCTAACTATAACGATTGTGAAACCTATGTTTTTTTTAGTGAATATATATATAGTCCAGTTGAAGGCAAGGAGCCGAAACGCGTAGACCGTCCGTTTTTGATGCACTTTATCTTGCACAAGGTGTGTAAATAAATTTGTGAAAACCAACCTGTCGCTGTGCCGTGTCTTCATCTGCGGGAGATCGTGGGAAGGAGAAACAGAAACATATATATATATATATATATATATATATATATATATATATTCACTGAAAAAAACATAGGTTTCACACCAGTTATAGTTAGGTGGAAATTTTACTCGCATAAAACCATTGAAATTCCCACGTTATAGTTAGTTGGACTCACTATAACTTGCGCGTGCAATGCACTGCTGATGACGTCACATATTACATCACTCCTGACATGGTCAGTGACATCACTCATGACATCACCGATGACATCTCAAATGACATCACTGATGACAACATCCTTGTGACAAAGTGGCAGACCTCCTATCAGCATAAAATAACCTTTGACAGACACTTTCAAAAATAGAAACTAACATTTTCTTAAAAAAGGAGAAACCAATACCAATTACAACAACTTATTAGGTAATTCCAACATCTACATACACATCCACTCATTCACCAACAGTTCTATATAGTCACTCATGCATGCACTCATCATATGTACTCATACACCTATACATCCTGTTACACACTAATACTCATCCATATAGTTACTCACACACAAATTCACGCATGCAAATAAACTATCAAAAAACCATTTACTTGATTATACTGCTATATACACACCACTACACATACTTCTACAGAAACGGAAACATATTTACTCTCTTAAACAATCAATTATAAAAACACATACTCACTAACCCACCCATACACACAATCATCCACCCATACAGTCTTGCACACATGCTGTCTTCAAAATACATACAAATAGTGAGTCACTCATTCATGCATCTGTGCTCTAAGTAATATCCCTCACCGAACCATACAGACACTGATACTGATACTCAAAAAAACAACTAATAACCCATATACACACTCATGTAGCTACTCACCAACCCATGCAGCCACTTATACACAAAGTGAGACACAGATACAGATATTTAAATATTTAAACATTACTCGCTAATATATGTATTCACTAAGATACATGTAATAAGTCAGTTAACCAATAAATTTTACACAGAAAAAACATCCATTTAGACATTTATTTACCCATTTATTCTTCCATCAACCTTTAGATATACATATATAAAAAATATTTATTTTTCAGAAAGATACACATTCACTGGATGATGTCATCAGTGATGTCATTTGAGATGTCATCAGTGATGTCATGAGTGATGTCACTGACCATGTCATGAGTGATGTAATATGTGACGTCATAAGCAGTGCCTTGCACGCGCAAGTTATAGTGAGTCCAACTAACTATAACGTGGGAATTTCAATGGTTTTATGCGAGTAAAATTTCCACCTAACTATAACTGGTGTGAAACCTATGTTTTTTTCAGTGAATTTAATAGGTTTTTTAAATGCTAATTCCTAACTATAATAACTGGTGTGAAACCTATGGTTTTTTCAGTGAATATATATATATATATATATGTATATATATATATATATATATATATATATATATATATATATATATATATATATATATATATACATATATATCAATCACGAACCGTCCTGTCGCAGAGGGAGCACTTACAAGTTGGTGCTGGAGTCGGGACCAGGACAGGGTCCCGTGTTTAATCACTCACGAAAAAATAATCCAGCACTCCGCTCGTTAGATGAAGTTAGATTTATTCAGCACACTGTTACAGCCTACGCGTTTCGAACCTGATGGTTCCTTCTCACGGCAGTGTTATACAGTTGTCCTACTTCACTTTTGTTATTTATATGTGTGCAACTAGAAGTGCATTGTGGGACATGTAGTTTCGTGCCATATTCATTTCAATGATCATTTTTGAACGCAGTCTGAACATGATTTAAATTACTGCCTTAATGCATGTTTAAGCTTTTACATGTTTACATTTACATTAATTTGTAAATACAGCATTTACATTACGGCTAAGTGCCCTTTTGCTGAAATTATTGTTAAGGCACCTTGTCCTGCTAGCACTATTGACTGGGCAGTGTTGTAGGCTGTGCACAAAAGTGGATCTCAATAGTCCTCTTTATTGAACTTTCTGGTTTAGTTCATGGTTTATATGTGCTTGCAGTCTCAATATCTCGGGCTGAGTGCCCTCACTATAGAAAAATGCCGTTCGCAGTGATTGCACAGTGCCGGATGCTTGTCTGCATTGTGCAATCATTGCGAACGGCACCTTACACAGCGTAAGCGGTCCCTGCTTCCCTTTTCTGCAGCTCGAGTAGATTTTTACTCGAGCTGCAGCTTTCTCGACGTGAACGGCCAGTTTCTTAACGCGAGCATTCGCAATGAGAAACCTGAGCCCCGCGTTGAGAAATCTCACCGGGAGGTTGATTTTCCACACTCTCGTTGGCCAACTTGATCTCGACGATCGCGAAAGAGGAAAAATCTCGCTGGGAGGTTGATTTCCCTCACTCGCGCTTGCCAACTTGACGTTGATGAACACGAGCAAGGAAAAAACACTGCTCCGCTACGTGGACTGGAGCTTTTTGGAACTCCGCATGCTCTGAGTAACGCGGAGTGCGGAAAATTCCACAAACTCCGCGAGCGGAGCGGAGTTCACTGCCCAGGGTTCATAAAAAACCAGAATCTGCTGAGTGCAAAGCAATAACAAATTATTAAATATATGGGAGCACATATGGATTAAAGCAGTTTTAACTATCCACGGCACACCTTATCTGATTCATCAGCAGTTTTCTCATGAAGAACACAATGCATGGAATTTGTCAATGTTTATCCTTGAATTATTTCGCATTTTTACACTGTTCTATTCTGTGGAATGGGTGAAAACAAATGCATGGCAATATTAAGTCGAGAACGATTTCAATCTAGGATTTTCATTTGCTGACTCACTACTGTACTTTCCGATAAATGTATGCATTTAGTTTTTCCACTGACTCAGACACGGCAGCTGTCTGGCTATTGACCCCTGAGAGCTGCAACAGCCTACAGGTCTGCACTTACTGGACCTCTTATGTCATCTTGACTTAATGACTCGTTTCTACAGCTGACTTTCCTTATATGCGCATCACTACCTTCTCCAGTCTTCCCCTGATGCTCTCGCATCCATCTGTCTGAATGGATATTAACTGCAAACATTTTGCCTCATTTAATACAATTTATATTATTGAAATATCAATTTTGAATCGCTACATGTGCTATGTCATTTTATTATTCATAAGTTTCTCCTCTCCAATACACAACATTGGAACTTCAAAAGACTCAAGCACGACTTTTGCTTTTAGCTCGTAAATTATTTCGAAACTGACTAAGGAATTTTAAATGCCGACATGAAAGCTTGCTTCCAAAAAGGTGCTGTTGCAGACCAACTCATCTTGGCTAATAAGAAGGAAAATCACAGCTTGTACGCCACGCCATTAAATCTAGCAATTAGCACGTAGTCTTAAGCTGCCTTTTGTTGTTTCAGACATGGCTCTCACAGCAAACGATCCATCGGGATGGCACCAATGCCATGGGCAGAAGACTGGGTCCCATTGTGATAATGAGTCACCGAGCGGCATTGGGTGGAGTGATTGATACTGACAGGGCTCTTGTGGGCAACATATGGGGTGGGGAATAAGCCGCCAGGCTCCAAGCAATGAATGTTGCTCTCCTGTCATTAAAAAGGAAAGGAAAGTGAGGAAAAAAGACTGTTTAAATCGCGTGTTTGAAGAACAGGTTACCAATAAATAGAAAGGTAAGCTTGGCATTTTTAGTTGTGTTGGATACAATATAAACAAAAAATGTGGCTGGTACCCTACCCGGATACCTTTTTTTAAGATATGACATAAAGTGATGTCGTTTCAATCTAAGGACGAATACCACGTAAAATATATAATTGATTTACCATATTTTATTTACTTTAAAAGGAAACACAAAAAACTAATTTAAGCAGAAAATAGCCACACGATTTTTGAAAGGTGCCACAAAACAAACCCATTGTTTAGACTACGTTAAGGAATCGACATTTGTGCCTTCCATCATTTGTACGCAATGTAGCATATGTTAATTTGGTGGAGATAAAGTATCCTATGGGGCGGTGGTGGAATGTCAACGAGAAATCCAGGATTAACACATTATTGTAATTCACTCTTAGTAGCATTATTGTTCTTCACTTTAGATTCATATTATAGGTAGGTTGCCTCCTTAAAACAGCTCAAAATAAGGAGCACCCCAGCTCCACTACAACCGAAATGTAGCTGAGTTATGTATCTGCTTTACTTACAAGGAAACCATGCAAATGACATGAACGATTTCCGATTTTAGGAATGCATCATGTGACAAGAAAACATGTAAAGGCCTGAGTCATGAATGATAACGAGAATAAGAGAAAATGAATATTCGGTAATTACTACATTATACGATCGTAATACATTGTGTTTATTTAATAATCAGTCTTTACCCTGTGCGAATGTCAGCATTCCGTCCATCATTTGTCAAGACTGATTTGCATATGGCTGGGTCCAAACTGGGGTGGCGTAGTGGTCAAAAGAACAATGGATTTAACCCAGATCTTTTGACTGGGGGAGAATGTTTGCTTTCCGTCCATCATTTGTTTGCTGTAACACTTTTTGCCCTACATGGGATGGGTATGCCCAGATGTGGGTCCCTTGCTCATTGTGCCACGGGAGTCAAGCTAGCCTGGCTGAAGAAGGGTGACACACCCTGAAACCGGTCCCAGGATGCTTGTTTCCGGGCCAGGGAGAACCTGGCCTGACAGTTTGGTCTGGACTATTCCCATGGGGCACAGACTCAAGACTGATTTGCATATGGCTGTGTCCAAACTGGGGTGGCGTAGTGGGCAAAAAACAATGGATTTAACCCAGATCTTTTGACTAGGGTGTATGTTTGCATTGTCAGCATTCCGTCCATCATTTGTTTGCTCTAACAGTTTTTGCCCTAAGTGGGATGGGTACGCCCAGACGTGGGTCCCTTGCTCACTGTGCCACTGGATTCAAGCTAGCCTGGCTGAAGAAGGGTGACATACCCTGAAACCGGTCCCAGGAGGCTTGTTTCTGGTCCAGGGAGGACCTGGTCTAGCAGTTTGCTCTGGACTGTTCCCAATGGGCACTGGGTCAAGACTGATTTGCATAAGGCTGGGTCCAAAAAGTGGTGGCGTAGTGGCTAAAAGAACGATGGATTTAAACCATATCTTTTGACTGGGGGAGAATGTTTTCATTGTCAGCATTCCGTCCATCACTTGTTTGCTGTAACACTTTTCGCACTAAGTGGGATGGGTATGCCCAGACGTGGGACCCTTGCTCACTGTGCCACTGGATTCAAGCTAGCCTGGCTGAAGAAGGATGACATACCCTGAAAACGGTCCCAGGATGCTTGTTTCCGGTCCAGGGAGGACCTGGCCAGGCAGTTCCGTCTGGACTGTTCCCATGGGGCATAGGTCAAGACTGATTTGCATATGGCTGGGTCCAAACTGGGGTGGCATGGTGGGCAAAAGATCAATGGATTTAACCCAGATCTTTTGACTGGGGGAGAACGTTTGCATTTTCAGCATTCCATCTGACGTTGCTTTGCTGTAACACTCTTCAAGATGGTAGCACTGCCCAGGTTTCTCTATGCACTTCATAGCTATCCTTACACACTACCTGAGACCTCATTAAACAAAATCAATGTCATACTTAGTAGATTTTTATAGGATGGCTTTCAGTTGAAAGTTTCTCGTGCCAAATGTGTGCCGGTCCCTGTATGACAGAGGTCTGGGGGTACTGGATATCCAGCTCTATAAATGGACTTCACAGCTGGTGGTAATTTATGACTGAGTATTTGCAGATACCCACAATTTACATGTGGGTTAGAGCATGATCATTTAGAGACCTGGGACTTGGAGATGGTCATGTATAGGTCCACGGTTTCCAGAGGGATCTTGGAAACTGCTAGCACACCCCTTCATTGCTATCATAGAGCCTTGAAACAAATCCAGTGGTTCAAGATAATTACAAAAGAAACTCCCCTGTGGCAGGGTATTTGGCTCCCTCAAGTCTCAGGCCTGTCTGGCTTTGGACCCTGGAACCTGATCGGTATTTCAAAGATTGGCGATGGCCGGGAAGGGGGGCTATCAAGTCATTTTCTCAACTAACAGAGGAGAGCCCACTTCACCATTCCCAGTACTTATGGCAGGTAGATGTGGATCCTTTGGAGGATGATTAATGGCTTGAAGCCAACATGGCTATCAGATGCTTGGTATTTCTAGTTAAGATTAATACAATGTAACTACTTTAGCGGGGCTTGTTACGACACCACTAGACTCTGGCACATGGGAAAGAAGGGGGTTGGTCTTACCAGTGGTGGCATGTTTTCCAGGCTGAGTTTTTCCACATGGTATTGGACTGTCTCAAGATAGCCTTGTATTGGTCTAAATACATGACACACTGAGTACTGTTACTGGTTACATAATACCTTTGGACCACAAGCAAGATTTATTGGGCATTGAGAGTGGGTTTATCGTGAGAACTTGCTACCTTGTGGACTTGGAATTTCTTGTGGCGAAACAACATCTAGCCAGGCATTGGTTAGCCCTGATCCAACGGCGGTTTAAAAATGGATCTGAAGTATGGACACCCAGGCTGCAGAAGGCCCATGGTTCATGCTTAAATATCAGCAATCGTGGGACATGTGCTGGGACTGAGGTGGCATGCATGGATTAGGAAAGGTAGATATTGAGAAACTTGAGGTGTAATAAATCGTGAAGGGGAATTTTGTTTCTTTAAATAATGTTACCAAAGGGCACTGGGACATTGCTGTTTTGTGTAGTACTGAAACATAATAAAAATAATTAAAAAAATGTCTCAATCTTTTGGGTGAGTCAAAACTTACCATTGCCTCAGGAGGATGCCAGTCCACTTTACTTTCCATTGTATCCTTGCTAATATAGTTGCTGATCTAATCACATCACTTGGTATTGCTGGTGTGATACATTTTCAGGCTCATTTCATTTTGGGGGCTATAGGTCAAAGTACTCTTGTTATCTCAACAGTTGAATCTGAGAAGCACCTCCGCCATTCAACCAGTACTGCTAGTGGATCACGGACTCAACATAAAATGTCTGGTGACTTGTGCCAATACCTATTAACCTCATATATCACTTCTGTTGGCCACTTCTGCATCCACTACAGACTCAGTGGTTTATTACAAGTGCAGCAGTCATGGGACTGCTGTACTCTTGGTGGCGGTCCAACCACAACCACCATGGCGGGTCTACTCGCCGTATTAAGAGTATGTCAGTAGTACTGCCACATGACCATCAGCTCTGCCAGAATCAAGTATCCAGCTTTAGTCTCCAGATGGCCTGAATATGCTGATGGTGCCAATGCCGGCACCACTGAGCATATTATAACCTGCATATTCGCTGCCTTTTTCATGGTGGGGTCCCCACCATGAAAAGGGTTGCGGACATGCAGGTCATGGAGCTCTAACATGGCCCCCAGCGAAATCTGGGCCTGGTGGTGCTTGCAGGGGGCACATGTTGTGTCCAACCTGGAATAGCACCCTGGTTCCTGCAAGGCGTGGCGTTCACGACATAGTGCATGGCACACTGTGCAGGAACGTGCAGTAGGCACTCCCATGGCGGCAGTCTGCTTGTTAGGCTCTACTATGAGCCTATCAACCGCTGCTGTGACATTGCCACTGCATCACCTGCCCTGGATTCAAGTTGTAATCTGGTAAGTGGGCTCACCATGGGCTTGGCAGTCTTCCTGGGACCACCGTGGTGGCGGTCCCATTGGAAGACAACCAAACTCATAATAAGGCTTCAATATTGGCCACTTCGCTTCATGAGTTCTGAATCTGCAACCTGTACAGCCAGAGACTGTAATATTATCAACCCTTCTCCCTAATTTTTCCCCACTAAATAGTGCATAAACAGAAGTTTTCTAGGGTGAAGCACTTGTGTGTTTCTTTCCTGATTGGAAGAGCAGTGAGTCTGCTGAAAGATATTTTGTGGGGGCACCAACTCAACTTTTACCCCATATCATAAGGTATTCCATCTCAATATTTACTCCAAATATTATGAGAAAATAAATATCATCAATTTAAAACTATTAGGCGATACGTTAATAGCTTAAAACAATAGTTATCAGTGATTAAAATATGAAATACATACAATGAATAAACAAAGGAGTTTTAGGTTTTTGAGTATCACATGTGAGTTTAATTGATCTGTTTATATAAAAATTGTTTCTTGATAGTTTTATTTTTTAAGCAAAACAGTTAGAATCAAATAAGTTTGAAAAGTAAATTTGGTTTATTCCAATTATCCAATTTTAAGTTACTGTAAGGATTTTAGTTTAACAAATATGTAATTTAATTTCTTAAATACTTTTTAGTGGTTACAGAGATTATTTGTATGTAGTAATTCTGAACCTTTAAAAATATGCATGCTCCCGAATCTTTGTTCGACTGATGTTAGAACAGCAAATTTGAGCCCCCCAGCACATCTATGCACTTTCCACAATATTTATGTGACAGGTGTTTCTAAAGTCATTTGTATTGCGCCCAAAATATTCATTTTCCCGATGATTTTCAGACTGAAGTTGGAACAGTAAATATGATCCCATCAAGTATGCACTTTACCCAATGTTTGCTGGATGGAAGATGGAATCTCTGTTGAACAAGAGATCAAATGCTAAATTTGACCCACAAATGTTTCCCAATATTTCTTAAGCTGATGTTTGTATAATAAATGTTTCCCTGCCCACCTCTTATTGAATGCTTTTTTGCCCTGTGCTTAGTAGATTACTGTTAGGCCAGTAAATCAGTCTACCCACAAAATATGTATGTTATGCAATGTTTTGTAGGATTGTAGTTAGAGTGGTGTTTTCAAATATTTTAATTTGCTTATTTTTCGATGCTTTTAAATTGGAGTTAGGTTATTATTTTTTACGTGAGTGTGGATTATTTCATAAGATATCATGATGGTATTTATTTAAATATTTATTTTCATTATACTTAATGTATTTAGTTTTTTTAATACGTTGATATTTTTAAATATGTGATAAAGTAATATGTATTTAAAACACATTCATTTTCTTACATCTTTATAGACAGTGTTTGAATGATTTATTACATTTTTAAATGTTTTAAGGGTTTTAAAAAAAATATTAATACTGCCAAATGGTTATGGTGTGTCTTATTCTTTAATATAATTTAATAGTATGCATTTTGTTATTTACAAATTATGTTACAAATTTGTATTAATTTATATAAACTAATCAGTTCAATGTATATACACTATTTAGTATAAATCCAAATTTGTATTAGGTTTCTTGAATTAATTACGTTTATTTTGAAAACATGTATTTTTAAGAATATTTTCGAAAAATGTAATACCTTTAAAATTAATAAATTGTTGTTTATATATATTTTATGCATTTTTTAAATGTATTACTTTTTAAATGCAGAATACTGTTAATAACATTCAATTCTATTGATATATTCATACTTAATATTGTAATGTCAAGAGTGTTGTCAATATATTGGTGTAGTAAAACAGTGTGGTACTTTACATTACATCGATCTGAAGTCAATAGTGTGGTTGCAGATATTGTTAATATTAGATTTTTGGACAACATTTGTGGTTTTAAAAAAAATATTTCATCATGTAATCATTTTTTAATAGCACCCCCAATCACTCTTTGATAGCCATATCTTCTGTCTGCCACACCCTTTTTGAAAATATTTTATACATTTTCCTAATTTCATGCAATTTTGAAATTATTTTCTTCAAGATTTATTCTACTCACTATCTGTTTACGACCAGTGAATCTACTCAGTTGTACCTTGGGTTTTTGCAATTGCTCATGTTCAGTGGCCATTGCCACATGACACCTTGTAGACCGTCTTGTAGGCCCACTTGTAGGTGCTTACTCTTTGCTGGTTAATTTGGATTTAAGCATGTGCTGTTTCCTGTTCCCGATGTTAAAGCTTGGGCTGTGCTGTCAGTAGTGTGTTCTCTCGAAGTTTGCAGTAGGCAGTCTCTGATCCGCACAGGCACGGCTTTTTAAGTCATAAAGGCCAGAACCGGAAAATGCCCCGTGTGATTTGGCTGCATCTCCAGTTTCTCATTTTCCTTCATCTCAGTTAGGTTCCCGACCAGTATCATTTAATGACTTTATGGACTTGGGAAAGAACTATTTTAGGGCCCCTGTTTAAAACAACTTCCCATTTTGTTACCTACTATTTACTAATTCAAATTCTATATTGACCAACAATATTAAATTATACGTTAGACTCTTTAGATGACCTCTCATGCCAAGTCATCTCAATGAGTTACCTCAAAATCTCTTTGCATGCTGCAACGGACCTTAGGCTACACCTGGCCTCCCACTCAGCTCTGTGTCTGCCATCTTACTCAAAAGAGAGTTGTATATGCTGTGAGACGAAAAGTCACCATTTTAGACTATGACTGTAACACTGAAAACAATCAATCTCATCTCTTTTTCAAAAATATGATTGTATTGCAATACTCATGTTAGTACATAAGCAGATAATATATTATGCATCAAAGAAGGAAAAATTCCACATGACACACCTCCAAGAAGTAATCATGAATATTTTGACTTCTGAGATGTCTTCATATCCATGGCCAAGGTTTGCACAAATATTGGCATGCCAAATGAGTATTATATTGTGCACACTTTTTATGATGTATTTTTTAGTCAATAGGGCAGGTAATGGGATGAAAGTGTTGATTTGTAAATCACAGTTACAAAATAGATGATATATTTTAGTCAGGTTATTAAGTAATTTGTAATGTGTAAAATTCAATACCTAGCAGGCTGAATAAATGATGAGAGACATATCACCCTGATTGACACCTATATTTGTATTAAAGGAGAAATATTTATGTTGATAACATTTAAAATGTAACAAAACATCATTAGATGGCCATCTTCGCCGAGTGCGCATCGGACACGCGCAGCGGGCGCGCCGCGGGCACGTGCTGGCGTGCCAAAGGCACCACCGTATGCGCCTGTCCGCTCCTGTCGGGCGCCAGGGTCCAGGCATGCAGCTGGTTCCATCAAAAACTAGTAACGGCCAGAAAATTATGTATCTTGAGCCACAATTATTGGCACTACGACCTAAATCATGGCATAGGAAGTGTGTACCTAGTATAAACTTTACTAAGAGGGAGGCTGATCACTGCCAACAGTGCAATTTTTGCCCCATTAATGGTTTGTCCGCTTTTTTGGGTCCTTTAGACTGGCTGCAGGGGTTGGGAGGTGCAGAGATGCATACTTACGGCCCAACAACGAGTAGACCTTCTGTTCTTAAGGGGGCACTTATTAATGGCCGTTCCATGATTAAGCATAAGACAGAAATTGCCCTATTACTATGCTTAATCTGGACTGCCTCTTTATCACCGAAACCTGGGCTAACGAACACTCGGGGCCCGATCTGACCGATGCTGTTCGCCCAGGCTACACCATCCTTTGACATGACCGACCCCGCAGAATGGGTGGTGGCCTAGCCCTTGTGGCTAAAGACTTTCTCAACTGTACCCTTACCCTGCTAGTGGGAGCCCTGGGATCGCATCTAAAGCGGCCACCTTCGGTATTCAATCTGGAGAAAACTGTAGTTTCTCAGGCCTTCTGGTTTATCGCCCTCCAGGGTCCAGGGCAAATTTTCTTGAAACATGGGGCCAGACTGTAGAACCTTTTGCTATAATGACACACTATACAAGTCTTGGGGACTTAAATTTCCATCTTGATTGTAAGCTGAATACTGATTCGGTACACTTTTCTGATCGCATGAATTCCATGGGCTTTGAGCAACCTATTCATTTTCCAGCACCCACAGGACTGGCCAAACTCTGGACGGCATTTTTGTCAACCACAGCTATCTTAAGATCAAAGCTTTTCTGCCTCTTAGGTGGGCTGACCATGGGCTGGTTGAGTCTGATATCACATTTCCCTCCTTTACTAAGGTCACGTCTAATTTGCCTCCCAAAAATATATTCAGTAGAAGAATGCGTAAGGTCATTGTCACAGACTGGAAGGAGGCTCTGACCTTAACCTCGGTCGGTAGCCCTACTGCTTATCCTACAATGTCAGAGGGTTTCCTTGACTGGATTACCAACGCATTAGACACTGTCGCTCCTGTTTAATGCTGTACTACCAAGAGAGCCAAACCCTCAGCCCCGTGGTTCCCTGATGAACTTAGGACTCTTAGACAGCTCTGTCGTAAGCAAGGACGGAAGTAGCGGGCAGCCCCCTGCCTACAAAAAAAGTGATACAGAGATCCGTGCTGAAGGACTATAAGCGTGCCATCTACCAGGCGAAATCCCAATTTTTTACTGACAAAATTAGGTCAGCCAATAACTCGTCTAGCATGTTCTTCAAAGTCATCAGAGAAATGTCAAAAATCTCCTGGAGCTCCACCCCTGAATCCTACCCAAGACTTTTGTGATGACATAGCCCTTTATTTTGAGGAGAAAGTCACTGTTCCCAGCTATCACAGTCTCTCGCACTATGGAACTCCTACTTGGCCTCAAATCCGGGTCTCCTATGGATCCTTGTAGGGTTTCCACACTTAAGCTGGCGCCCGATCTAAAACACATGACATCCTGGATAGCTACCAGAACGGGTTTCGGGGAGGGCACAGCACCGAATCTGCCTTGGTTGCAGCCTCAGACTGTATCCGTATGCAGGTCGATCAGGGTGGGTCAGCGTGCTGATCCTGCTCAACCTCTCGGCGGCGTTTGACAGCATTTCCCCAGTTTGCCTATTTCAGCGACTGCAGGATGTTGGTGTCACTGGAAAGACCTTACAGCTCCTCCACTCTTTTATGCACGGCAGAACCAATGTAGTCAGCTTCGGCGGGTTAAAATCCAAATCCTTCAGTGTACCTTGTGGGGTCCCCCAGGGCTCTTCACTGAGCCCCACTCTTTTCAATCTTTATGTGACCCCCTTGGCTTCACTGGTGAGATCTTTTGGCTTCCAAGTCCTCTCCTATGCAGATGACACGCATTATATCAATCTCTAATGATTTGCAGCTGGTTGCTCAAACGTTCAATACATGCATGACCAGCCTAATACACTGGATGTAGGACAACTCTCTTAAAATTAATACGGAGAAAACCGAAGTTTTGGTTTTCGGCACTCAGCCCCTGATCTGTTCTGCGGCCTGGTGGCCTGAAACCTGTGGCCCTCTTCCCATTACAGGGACAACTGCCAAAAACCCAGAAGTCATCTTTGACAAGGGGTTTTCTTTCGATGCCCAGGTGAGCCGCACGGTTAGCACCTGTTTTCATATTCTTAAAATGCTTAAGTGCTGCCTTACATTTCCTCAGATCTTCATGGCCCACTATCATTGCCCTAGTCACCTCTCGGCTTGACTATTGCAATGCTTTATACCTCAATGTCAGTAAAGGCTCCCTGAACAAGATGGAGGTAAAACAAAATGCTGCGGCAAGACTTAGACTAAACATTCCCAAACATCACTCCATTAGAGAAGGAATCTGTAATTGCTTTGGCTTCCGATCAGGAAGCGCATCACCTTTAAGGCTCTGAATTTGGTGTGAAAAGCCATGCATGGTACTGAATCACCTCACCTTGCAACCTTATTCCACTGGTACACCCCAGGTAGAACCTTGAGGTTCTCCATCCAGAAGAAGCTTGTCCGGCCTAGATCTTATCGTTCCAGGTGGGGGGGTTGCTCATTCTCTGTGGCGGGCGCCAAGCTTTGGAAGACTCTGCCTCTTTTTATCACCACGGCAAACTCACTTGCTTCCTTCAAGAAGATATTAAAGATCCGGTTTTTCGCCACATAGTTGGTGACTGTCTGCTTCCCCACCGTCCCGCCTAGAGCCTTGATACCTTCCTGGTTTAACGCGCTCTACAAATCTCTATCCTATCCTATCCTTGATCAGCTAAGACTCCACGATTTCCCCTCCTCATCTACTCAGGTAATCTTACATTTTAATGAATAAGTATTGAAATATTTAACATTTCTCTAAATTTCTAACATTATTCATTTGGGTAAGGAAATAATTAACCCTGGGTGGGGAACTCCGCTCCGCTCGTGGTGTTTGCGGAGTTTCCGACACTCCACGTTATGCAGAGCTCGCGCCCAGCGAGATTTTTCCTCATTCGTGATTGCCAACATCCAGTTGGCGAGCGCAAGTGTGGAAAATATGTTTATGTTTGTTTATGTTTATTGGTTTATATAGCGCTGAATCACCCATGAAGGTATCTCGGTGCTTAGGACGGCACAGAATATCCAAGGAAAGAAATAAAAAAAGGTAAGTTTTCAGAAGCTTTCTGAAGTGGAGCAGATTCTGGCAGTTGCGTAGATAAAGTAAACCTCCCAGTGAGATTTCTCAGCGCGGGGGGTCGGGTTTCTCATTGCGAGTGGTCCCGTATGCTCGCGATTGCTCATGTTGAGAAACTGCCTGTTCGCCTTGAGAAAGCTGCTGCTCGAGTAAATATCTACTCCAGCGGCCGAAAAGGTAAGCTTGTGCTGTGCATGGTTCTGTTCGCAATGATTGCACAGTATGGACAAGCATCCGGCACTGTGCAATCACTGCGAACTGCATTTTTCTACCGTACTCTGCCGTTTGCGGAGCTACGCATTGTGCGACTGAGCTTTTTTTGCACTTCACATAGCTCCGTGTGGTGCAACTCTACAAACTCCACCCAGGGTTAGAAATAATCAAAATGTATGAATGTGCTTGTTGTCACGGTTTGAATGGGAAATTCTTGTCCATGAACAATATATTCTTCATTCAATTACATCCAGGTCATTCTTTCATAGGTTAAACAGTGTTCAGGAGTGTGTCAAAGTGGACCGCAGCCCCCCTATATTTCAGGAGGGTCCAAGGAGCAGAAATATTCATATAGAAAGTGGTTTCCTCATTGAAGGAAAACATAAACATACATATTTGTGATATATCACAATTATCCTATGTCTTGCTGTAGGAAAGTGCCTCTTTTGAAATGGTTAGCCCCGCTTTTTGCCTGATGACTGATGTAATCTTGAAATATAATGGCCTCTGTGCCCCTGCTAACATGATCCCCAGTGCCAGACCTCTTTTCCTAAAATGATACATCAATTGACAGAACTTCAGTGGCCCCTGTAGGTCCCTAAAAAATGGTACCCCTGGTATCCAGGGCATGGGTACTGAGGAGTGTCCTCAGGGGCAGCAGCACTGGTTATGCTACCCCAGGTATCCCCCACTAAGGCTATGCACTCTGCAATTGCAGGCTGTATGTCTTGGTGCAGAGATATTTGAAGAGTCGACAAGGCACACAGCCCTGTGTGCCATGCCTCCCATACATTGCATGTGATATAGGTAAGTCGGCCATACTTGTAGGCTTTTGTCACTAAGGCAAGGTGAATTATAGCCTATGTGTGGGCACATCAGCACGAGCAGATATGCCCCTACTATATCCTTTGTAAGTGCACAACGAAGCAATAAGGAGTACTTGGACTTCATACTTGTCAATACAAGTTTCCTAGCTCCATGATAGCTTAACTATTTTCTGAAATGTTTAGGACCAAACATTGTGCATGTTTAGTACTAAACATGTTGACTTAATAAATGGTCGCTGGTGCCAGTGAGGGATTTAATAATACATTCACACAGGAGACCCTACCCAGCACTAGTGTTGGTCAGACTCATGGAGTGAGAGCCAACACTCTCAGAGGACCGAGACAAAACCTGCTCTGGGTGGTGGTTCTTCACAACTCCTCCAGGACAGAATGGCTTTCCAGGGTGGGAAGCTTCAAAGGCAATGTCTCCTTTGAAATCCAAACCAGGAACCTCCAGATGGTGGGGGAGGACAAGCCCCCTTTCCTGCTCCCCTTTTGGTGGGAGGACAGGCGGGAAAGTTAGTTAGATGAGGAAGAGGGTCCCAACGTAACCTACACCACCCCTAGGGCAGGGTAGGCAATGTGAACCCCTCTCTTGAAGTTCCACCATCTTGGAATGGTCAAGAAACCTCCAATCCAGGCTAAATTGAACATGTGTGTCTTGGGATTGCTTTCTATAATAGCCTACTATTTAATCCTGCAAATCCAGGGTATTCTGATTAAGAAGATAGATCTTAGAGTTACTTTCTGAAGAAGCCTGAGATTGAGCTTGTGAGGTCTCGACCTTCCTTGAATCTGGTAGTGAAGGCTGAGACAGCAGCTGGAGACACGCTATGGCATTCTGTTGAGACACGGCAGGATGAGTACCGGATTCATCTGAGAAGGCAGCATGTTCTGGGGAAGGAGTAGTAAAGCTCAAATTGGAAGATTGATTATTCTGCTCAATCGTAGATGGCCCTCGAAGCATTGCTGTTATCACGTTAGGTTTTGAAAAAAGCGAATATTCTTTCAGCTTCCCTTGTGTTAAATTCATAGGGATCAGAGCGTACCTAAAAAGAAATATCTCTGTCTTCTATTGCCAGTGTGGATGCTGGATTTAATGGTAGCTCCTTATCCTACCCAGTCACACTGCCAACATTAGATGAGATAGATAATTCATTTGGGCAGGGTCCTGCACGATAAGGGGCAAGGCTGACTGAATACTCCCAACCGTCATTCCCTGATTGATCAAATCTTCCTCCAAACTTAGAGGGCTAGTTACAGCTGCTGACCCTTGGTGTGATTTCAGGCTCTGTTCAGCCCTCGCTGCAGCTGAGGCTGGCTTCTTTGAGCAGTGTGCTTTAGTTTGAAGCCGGCAGCGGGGGTTTCCGTATTCATCATAAAATTTGAGAATTTAAGATGATTTCCCATAGTAGATTAAGTGTTCTTTAATTCAAGGGGCATATTTAGAAGAGTTCTAAGGAAGAGGGTACACCCAGCGACCCACTAACAGGACACGCTGCTCATTATAGCACACTTATATGGCAACCCTTGGTGTGAAACCTGGTTCACCCTCAATATGCAATGGTAAATCATTCAATTTTTGAGAAAATACTGAAAAAACACCAACAAGGTGATTACCCGTCCTTTCACAGTATATTTTTTCTCAATCAGTTTCTTAGTCTGTTGAGATAGAATCCAGGTGACCTACCCAACCAGCCAGCCGCTGCGGCAAACAGGGAGGAGTAACAAGCCCTCCCTGTATGTTGAAAGGCAGCACCAATACTCAAAACAGCCGAGGGACATCAGGGGCAGCACCCAGAGAGAGAGAGAGAAATGAACAAAACCACCACAAACAAATTTGCTTATCCAGGCTCAAAAGCAACCAGTCCAGGCCGTATCTCAGCATTGACTGCTTGTTCTTTTTATATGGAGAAGCTCCCTCTTCATGGAATTGAAGCAACAAAGTAGGGCTGAGCCAAGAGCCGAGTAAGACAATGCAGAGTGAATTATGGGACGGAAGCGGGGGCCTGGGGGGAGTCGCTCACCTAGCGGCAGTGCATGATCCATGGGTTCGCCTGCAGAAGTCAGAAATCTGTTAGAAGAGAAAATATTGCCTCTAAATCTGTAGGGGCCTTAATGAGGAATCCAGCTGGTACGAAAGAATATTTGTCCTGCTGATATTATTTATTAGGGACAAAATAGGCTAGTGCTTTAAGTCCAAATTAAATGAGAGGGTGCCATGCTAGCAGTGATATCATCTCATGGCCAAAATAACTCACATATTTGTAATTTTGTCGTTGTTTATCATTATTTGTAAACTTTGGGCCAGTAAGTACTTGAGCAGCATTAGGCATACAAACACAGTCTTTGAAAAAAACCAACATGATTTCAGACTAGACAGCAAAACAAGCCCTGTGGTCACTGAAAGACCTGCTGGGCAGGACCAGACAAAGTTTTACACATAGGAACCTCGCACATAATGGAAGCAAATTAATCATTTGTAAGATGCCGAAATCCAATCAAGGAAGAATCCAGCTGTTTCTACAGCATATCCATTTATGTCTCAGGGCAACTGCAGTCGGCGTTAGAAGCCTTCTGCTGGATCTGGTGGTCAATATAAAACAAAGGTTACATTTCTAATTGCTTTTTTCTGTCAATATGATTTGAACGGATTTGTAAATGGCTCCATGCGGCATGGCAAGCCTTCTAGCGATCATGCTGTGACAGCTTTCCTGTGATGTGCTGCTGTGTTGGCGGAAAAGCTTGCAATGCAAGTCCTGCGGTGTGGAATATAAACCAGCATGTGAGTAGACTGGATGGGCCTGCAATCCTTCCATTAAAGCAAGGACCTGGGAAAAATGCCCACTAAGCCGAATTTTTTAGCAGATCAGATTAATTTAATATATAATTACACATTTTTCGTAAATGAAGTTACTAAGTAAACAGGTCGATAACTCACCTTGTAGTATCAGAATTTACCTAGTGCAGTCACTTCCTCACTTCCTTCAAGGGTACTCATAATCAGGCCCACTGTTTCAATGACAGTGTTCTGAAACTACTTAATTATACTATTTCCATGGCACATACTTAGACTCGTAAATTCCATAAATAAATATGGGGACCCTTTACATAAAAGCTGTTAAATAAATATGTAGCTTCACTTTAATGTATGTTGTGTGTTTAAAAAGAATTCATTAATTTTAAGGACGAGAACATTACAACATAGGTTCAGTGAACATTTCAGGGTCTATTCACAAAGCATTTATGAGTAAAGGAAGGTGTATTCCAGGAGTACCCTTTTATGTACTGATGTTCTATTTCTTTAAGTAAAATATAACCTAAAATCAGGTTTTCCCGACCCTCTGGAAAAAGCACGGATTTTAATGCCAATGTCTACATGCGCCAGGAAACATGAGGGTTCACGAGAATTACGAGACAATGGTGCTTTTGGGACAGTGATCAGTCCTTTGTTAATCACAGGAATATAGGGGCATATTATCAAGTAAGGGCGTTACATTATCGCCGCTTTTATCGGCAGGAAATTGCCGATAAAGCGGCGATAATGGGCTTGATAATATGTTCTATGAATGCCAATCTAATATGCCCCATATTTCCCTAATTGGTTCCACAAGTCTTTTCATCATGAAAAGACACACTCAAGAACTCACACTAGAAATATGTTTCAGTGATTTTATTTACTTATTCTAGTGTTTACAATGTGTGTAGTTGTAACAATAACAATGAACAAAATAGAGATGATGAAAGCAAATAAACAGGAAAATAAATCAAAGTGGAAAACATTGTAATGGTATTGATGTTTCATAGTCAAGTCTGTGTTCTCCAGACCCTCCCTCCATGTTCCTGAATAAGCTGACTTAGCACCCAAAAGAGCCCAAGTAATGACTAGGGGGCCTCTCATCTGCATGCTTTAACTTGAACAGCGATGTGTTGTTTCAAATTCAGAAGGTTGTTTTCGGTCTGTCTCTGCGCTTGGCAAATGTATTGATTCTCAAGCCAGCAGAAAAGGCCAGATTGACTCCGATGAGTCTCTCTGTTGCCTTCATGAAAGATGTCTGAATCCATTGAATCTTCCTGAACTGAAGCTTTTCTTCTCTGTTAGTCGTTTGTACCCAGTATAAATGCAATTTTCAATTATTGAAAAAACCAGACCAGACACTGACTGATATCAAATGCAGACATTAACATATTAATCTTGTTGCTCCATCACTTAACTTTGAAATGCATTTTAATCCATGTTAAACATATATGTGAACAGTGGCGGTGCGTCCATGGGGGGCTTGGGGCGTTGCCCCACTAGCCATGGACGACCCCGTCACTGCCAAAACATGCATAAATAAGAAAAGTTTTAAAACAGATTGTTTTAAATAAATCTAAGTGCACTGACTCGGCGCTGGCCCGGGAAAAGCCCGACAGAATCGGGCATTGCTTCGGAAGTGGGCCGTGGGGGGCAGGGCTGCCACAGAGTGAGTGACACTCAGAGGGCACAGTCAGGCAGGCAGCCAGAGCACTAGATGAGAGCGGGGTGACTGTGCATGTGACAGCCAGGAGTACTCCGAATGTAGACTGGCCTGCGCATGCGTAGTACCTATTAGACCTCCCCCCCCCCACCCCCCTATAGCCCTGAGACACAGGCAGGGACCAGGGGCCCGGTCTCATTACGAGCAGATTTTATCCTGCTCGAGGGCCAATCCTGGCGCAGTGGCGCTGTTAAGGCTGCGCCAGGATTGGCTGAATTTGTCAGTGTGAGAGCGCGTGACTCAGTCCAGTCCTGACTCGTCGTCATCGTTGTGACCAGTTGTTGTGCGTCTACAGCCTAGCCTACGGCGGACCCGGACGGCGCAATTATATTGCTCTCAGGCCTGGGTAATAATTTTATAATGCTTCTCTTACTCTTCTTAGTCTTCTTTAGAATTTCTTTAGTGGGAAAATAATGCCAATTCCCTCCTTTTCTGTGTGTCGTGACTGCACTCGTTTCAAAAAGGGGGTGGTGATGGACATTACAGCCGTCTTCGGCCCAGCTTGCTTGAATCCTGATGGTGCAGTGAGCAAGGGACTCACATCTGAGCATACCCTTCCACACTTGTGGTGGCCAAAACGATTCAAAAAGGGGGTGGTGATGGACAGAGTATCTGAATTAAGCAGAACACTCCTACCCAGTCAAAAGATCAGGGCTTGATCCATCACCATTTTTTAGCTCACTGCACCATCCCAGTTCAGAACCTGGCTACATGCAAATTAGTCTGTCCCTGGCCCAGTGCATCATGGGAACAGGGCAGACCAAACTACCAAGCCAATTCTTTACTGGAAAGGAAACAAGCTTCCGGGGACCAGTTTCTGGCATTACGGCCGTCTTCGGCCCGGCTTGCTTGAATCCTGATGGTGCAGTGAGCAAGGGACTCACATCTGAGCATACCCTTCCACACTTGTGGTGGCCAAAACGATTCAAAAAGGGGGTGGTGATGGACAGAGTATCTGAATTAAGCAGAACACTCCTACCCAGTCAAAAGATCAGGGCTTGATCCATCACCGTTTTTTAGCTCACTGCACCATCCCAGTTCAGAACCTGGCTACATGCAAATTAGTCTGTCCCTGGCCCAGTGCATCATGGGAACAGGGCAGACCAAACTACCAAGCCAATTCTTTACTGGAAAGGAAACAAGCTTCCGGGGACCGGTTTCTGGCATTACAGCCATCTTCGGCCCGGCTTGCTTGAATCCTGATGGTGCAGTGAGCAAGGGACTCACATCTGAGCATACCCTTCCACACTTGTGGTGGCCAAAACGATTCGTGCCTCTCGTTCTCTCCCTGCGGCCCTGCCCACTCACACTCACTCTTCAAGCTTCGAGCAGCTACACCGAGCGTAACAGCAGGTATTAATCGGGAAGGGAAGGGAGTGGAACGGTGGGATGAAAGACCTAGCCCTCATCCTTTCATAAACAGACGTTGCAGCTTGGTTTTCAGATGGAAACAGGGGTTTTGCGCGGATTGCCAGTCAGTGCCTCACACAGCCGATAGAAGTGCTCCGATAGAATTGCTCAGTGGGTTGAGTGCTCTACTCTGCAACATGTGATGTCCAACAGGTCACTAGATGGAATCAGAGAAAGGCCGACTAAGCTTGCCATCCTTCAGAGGATGACAAATGAGTATAATTAAATGGAATGATAGTAACATTTATTGCCTATAGCGCTTAGTAGCAAAGATAATGGCGGCATCTTGATTCCCACTAACCATAAGCCCCACCCCCAGATCTGGTTTGCTGCTTTGTTCATGGTACCAACCCTTATAGGTGCACTGAGATGAGAGCATTGAGATAAATCACGTTTTTACCGTTAACTCGCTTTTTAGGACGGTGGGTGTAAAGACACGTGCCCAGCAGAACGGTAGAGTGTGTTTGCTCTCTTTAGATGAAAAATAAACCCATGGAAATAGTTTTGTTTTATACATAGATTTCCCAGCCATCTGAGGCTTTGTGGGGCAGTTGCAGCATTCCCATTCAGCGAGGTCCTGTCCATTGAAGTCTGCTGCCCGCACTGCTCCGCGCACGTGCACCTGGCGCGCTGTTGGCGGGAGGGTAGGGGTTTTAATTGCTCAGTAGGGAAGAGTAAGGCATGCAGTTAGCATGGGTTTCATCGCGAGTGATCCATATCGTCTATTCCATTTCCAGTCTGCACCCAGCCCCCTCCCCACTCCGCCTCACCCACTCCGCAGAAGAGGAGTAAGCATGGCGAGGGCGCAAGTTATAGTCACGTGCAATACCTAGGCTAGCTGTTGGATTCCAGTGTTTTTTTAAAAGTTTAAAACGTTACGTTACTGCAAAGTTTTGGATGCTGAGGAGAACTCTGTGAGGGTGGACGGATAGGTTAGGCCTCGCTCCAGAGGACGCACAGCTGTACAGAAGTTATGGATTATCGGCAGCGTGAGGAAGGCAGGGAGGTCCGGAGGAAGGAGAACGGATGGCCGGGGACAGGTAGGCGAGGTGAAGAGGGTGGACTGGAGATCCTGACGGGGGGGAGGGGGTGGATGTCCGTATACCCATGCAGGCAGGGTTTTGGTGGGACAGTGGTGTTTTAGGGAGATGTTCTTATTGGCTTGGGGTTTCATGCTACCCCTTAAGGCGACATGGATGGCAGGGCACAAACATTGTAAATGCAACTCCTCCACATTAGAGGGCCTTTTATTTACTATTGCAATATGTCGCGATTGTGCTATTCTTTCTAGACGTGGTTGAGCCTCAAGGGTGACAGTAGATGGGTACACAAAAGGAGAAGGTTACTATTAGGCTCATAGTAAGAGGCGAGGGGGGAGGGGTCTGTGCAGCATGAATTGCAGGACTTGGGGCAAATTAGGGTACCTTTTTCTGGGAAGCCAGTTCCTTGGAGAACGCAGGCTGCAGACTTTTCCAGAGGTGACAGAAGCCATGATCCAAAAAGTGTATGTTCCTGCAGTGACCACAGCACCCAGGAGGACAGAGTGTGCTCAACTCTGTAGGGGTGACAGCACCCAGGAGGACAGAGAGTGCTCAGCTCTGTGGGGTGACAGCACCCAGGAGGACAGATAGTGCTCAACTCTGTAGGGGTGACAGCACCCTGCAGGACAGAAAGTGCTCAGCTCTGTAGGGGTGAAAGCCCCCAGGAGGACAGAGAGTGCTCAGCACCCCCAACCAAACTGACAAAAGAAGCCGAGACTTGCAAAGGTGTTAACTTAGTTATTTTTCATTGCGCACAAATCCTCTCTAGTATGTAACATTCAGTTGTCTGGACAGATTAATCGAGGACCAGTGCAGTGACCCTCTTAAAAGACTCATCTCCCATTCTGTGACTTTTTTCATGGCAAAGGCAGTTTAGGCACACGCACACGGCTGGTTGCATCTCCAGGGTGTCAGATTTTAACCAAACCACTCAATTTGATCTAATGTCTTTCAATCGAGCAGGACCTCTTTATATCAACCAAATAAGTGTTTTTTGCTCGCAGATTGTAAAATGGCGGGAGCAGATTGTAATTCGATCGCCTGTGCCAAGAAGAGCCTCTCGGTGCAGAGTGACATGAGGAATCTTATTGCCTGGTCAGGGCGAACTCCGTGCCTCTAGAATGAGACGTCGGTGCCACAAGGGCGATTTAGACACCTGGGTCTAGTAATCACCGCAAGAAAAGAAATGCAAGCCAGAAATGTTTCCAAGGGAGTGTATTGGCTGCCTGTATACCACTGTTAATCTCTTTTTTATCCGCAGTGACAGGAAGGAGTGATGTATGGGGTCATGTTGAGCCGGTAGATAGTAGGAATCCAGAATGCAGGCATATTTGGGGTGGGAGGGTGACATCGTTGGCCCTGCTACCTGGGGCTCCTCCTTCATTTTGGCACTTGTGATGCTGATCACCATTCCTCGACCTCTCCTCTATGAGCAGGGTGACACGCTCGATCTGCAAACTGACACAGCCACTTCATCACAATGTATGTCCATGTTTGTGAGTATAGTTGTAGGCTGCATTAAAGGGCTCTTGCTGAGGTGGATGCACCTGGTAGTCAGGAGTGTTGAAGAGCTCACTGTGGTGGGGGAGGTAGTGTTCAATATTCCTGGATTTCATGAAAATAATCATCTCTTTGATGCTTCAATTAAGTTTGTTGAAGTTTTTTCTAATGTTTTTTGAGTAATCCCACCTCGTAAAACACAAACGTGGTTTTGTGCTTGTAATCCTAATACAAGATCATAGATTATACTTTAGGACTTTCACGGTAAGAAATTAACATTTCACCCAACGGGACAGAATGCTTACGCTTTTTATTTAAATTGCAAAAACACACAGTGCCCACACCACAATTACTCATTCAATATTCAAGAAGGGTAAAAACCAGTTTATTGTAACCACCCTTAGACAGCATTACTCAGTGTCTATCATTTTTTGCTTTTTTTCAAATTTTCAAAAAATCATAACAGAATAAAGGACTGGAATATTTACAAGACTAAATAAGGGTGGTTACAATAAACTGGTTTCTTACCCTTTTTGAATATTGAATGAGTAATTGTGGTGTGGGCACTGTGTGTTTTTGCAATTTAAATATAAGGTCTAGCCCCCACTACGTGTTTATGGACCTATCCCCTTTTGGTCTCTATGCTTTTTATTTGGCAGCCTTGTGTCAGTAAATAATGCTTCCTTTTCCTCAGGGAATTTCTATATGATTAGAGTTGCAAATGTCTTATCTCCCTTCTCCTATCTCATGTCTGTACTCAATTTCTCTTCAGCCCAAGTTATTAACCAATAGTTTGAAAATGTTACATTTTAGCTCTATAATAATATTTTGTAATTTCAAAGGCTTTCTGTATTTCTACATGGTATATCCATGTCTATGCTCATTAATCAGCTCATTAGATGACAAATAATTGTGGCAAAACCCAAAAGAATCTCTTGCGAGCTATTCGCTGTAAGTGTACAAATATGCAACGATTTCTGGAATCACCCGCTTTGCTTTTATTTTGGTTTTTTATTGTTGGTATTTTTCTTTTAAATCTGCATGGTTAATTTGTTTTGATGTATTTTGCTGGATATATTTGGATTTAGTATTGTTTTTTTACTTAGGTCTTGGCTGCCATTTTGGGTGCAATGTATAAAATGTAGTTAGCAAACCAGCTGGTGTTTTTGCACACCGTCTGGTTTGCGTCCTGAGTCACATTATTTGATGGAACATAGGTCCTGATTAGTTACATCACAACATCTAAATTAGCCGTAGGTGCTAAAACCTACTGCCTCATTCATATATATGAGGCAGGAAGCAGTTTGCGACCCCCTCGGAATGCCTGTGACTCTAGGTCTGAGAGGGACAGCAGACTTCATTCCCTGCATTTGTAATCCCCACTAGAATTTTTTTTTGAAAAGTATTATCTGTACCTTTAAAGGGACTGAGAGGCAGATTTACCGATTTCTCACGTATCACAGTGCAGCAGCCGCAAATGTTGCGCTGCGCTGCATGATGAGAGACCATGAGAGCACCACATTTACTGAAATATGGCACTCCCCTCAGCCTCCCCTCTCCCTAGGGCATGTGCTGAAATTCGCTGCCGTGCCCACGGAGTCACCTTTGCACCACAGTTCAAGGGTGCCTCCGTTAGTCAAGCATAGGTTTTGTACTGGAAGGATTCTCTTCCAGTACTAAATACTATGCTTAGACTTATTTTAAGCATTTTCCCACATGCAAAATAAAGGAGAAAAAAGACATTTCTCCTTTATAGCGCCTGGTAGAAGGGTGCACTATTTTCTAACGCTGTCACTTTCTGTAGTAATTTGGATTTAGTGTCAAAAACCTTGGGGGGGGTTCATGGGTGTGCCCATGTACCACCCATGGTACGCCCCCTTGGCGCGAAGTAATGCAATGCTGGTTTCACATTATTTCCAGCACTAAACAAGTTTAGCGCTAAAAAGAAAATCAGACTCAAAGATTTTGAGCTGATTTGCGTAACTTCTGTGACACACACACAGCATCAAATCTTAGTAAATCTGCCCCTGAGTGATTTAATAATGCTTGAGACGCTTTAAGAAAAATACAGTCCGCATGCAAGGAATGAAATAGGAGGGCATGCAGTGTGCCCTGCAGCTTTCACTGCTCCAGATGGGACACCTGCCACTTTTAACAACGTGGAAGCTGTCCCCATGAGTCCCGCAGTGCATCTGAGTTACCATCTCATGTCGGGTGTCGGAAACCCGTCAGTGTTTTTTGACAGCAGATGCAGTCTGCGTTCTTCTCTGGAAAATACCTCTAAAGTGCTGTGCCCTCTGTACCCCTGTGCACACTTTTGGTGGCCATGTCATTGTAATGTTCAGGTCGGAATACCTCATTTGCAGTCTGGAGTCAACTTTTAGAAGCCTTATATGGTGAATCCTATTCTGGAGATCACATAATCCTGTTTTTCTGATCCCATATTTGATTAGGACATTTATAGAATTTTTTTATTCCAAGTTTTACATCTATTCATTGAATATTTCACTTAACATTCTCCCCTTACCTCACATCAACTGTGAAATCTGGGGTAATTTTTGTCCTTTCCCACTTTTTTTGCAAAGGTTCGCCAGGTTTTTTTAGGAGTAATTTAAATATGCTGATTAGCTTGAAAAGTTAATTCACAAGGAAAAGGTGTTCACTACGTTTGCATGGGATTTTCCTGGTCAAGTTTTTAATGAGCTCATGCTAGCATTCACCATTGTAACTTTGAAGCAAATTTAAAACTAAAACTGCGTAACAACTCATGACTGTGTACGTTACTAAGGTGTGCATATCATTCATAGGTTTCAATTTGGTAAGGATTTTTGATCAGGTGTGAAATATACAGGCATAACTTACCACTTTTTACAGATGCATTTCAGACTTACACCTGGAAAATGTTGTATGACCATTGCATTGCTCCATAAGTTTAGTCCATAGGAACTGTTTTGTCACTTTTGCCTATCCCGAAGAAATCGATACTGCAAGAAAATGAGTGTTTTTGTGCTCATGTTTTATTTATGGCACATGTGATGTGAGGCTTAGCAAGGTCACATAGTGTGATCTAGGGCAACATTACGCTGGTGGCGGTGCTGTTTTGTTTTGTATGTTATCACATTAGCAGCACAGACCTGTATCATTAAAGCGCCCTTTTCTCGCTTAGCCTGGCACCGTCTTGCCCGAGGAAAGCGTTGGCACAGAGATAACTTTCTAATTTTGGAGAGCAAACACGTCATGTGTGTGCTGGTGGTGTGCCAGTGGAAGCAGAAATAGACACTGTGTCTATTTCTGCTTCCACTGGCACATCACCAGCACTTGGACAGAAAACGATCGAGGGAATCCCGTTTCATGTGGTAGAACGGGCACACCCCTCCTTACAATAAGGAAGAAAGGCAAGCCGCCACTGTGCACTGGTGAGGAAACCTCAAACAGCGCGTGCAGAGCAGAGTTGCTCCTCACGGACTCTGTGGCTTGTCAATAGAGTTGTGCAGTTATGAAGCTCTGTGGTTATACTGTATAAGCAGCTACCTATGTTATATGAAAGCTCTTTAATAATGTAATACCTGCACTTTCACAATTGCTTCATTAACCTTCCTGCTTTCTCAAATTTGCTTGAAAATGCACCATTTTTCCACAATTTTTTCAAAAATTTCGCGGGGGAAATCCCCCGGAACCCTCCTTAGGGTGTTCGGGCTTGCTCGCTACTCTCGCTCGCTACGGTGCAGTATGATTATGAGTTTCCGCCTCACCACTTTCAAATGTCACCAGCCGCCACTGTATGTGAATATATGATACATTATCAAACTGTAATGAAGCAAATGGTATACCCAATGCATGTGCAAATACGAATAATATGCAAAATGTGCACTCAAATAAATGAACTCGTGAACTATATGAAATGCAATCGGAAAAACCACAAAGATCATATCATCCCCGGAATGATAGGACAACAATTCAAATGATATACATGTTCATATGGTTATGCATAAGATAAATGAACAAAACTAAACAAAATGGCAAATATGCTCATTCAAAGTTCAAAAACCCCATAAGAGCTTTCAACTTTCCTAGGGTCTTTGAAGGTAGTGAAATAGTACACATCTGTAAGATGTAGCCTGCCAGTCTTATACAATATAAGAATTTTTAAATGTTTTAAAACTTACTTTGTGCCTGTATTGGACCAAGGCTGTGACTATGCTTTCACGCTATTCACCCTGTTCCATCAAGTGTGATGTATTCCTATAGGTACTGTATCGATTCCCCTATTCCTGACCCTGGTCTGGTTAATAATTAACTAGCAGCCATCCAACGGTGCAAAAACCGTTATCTGATTAAGCCACACCAAGGCACAGAAGCGCGTTATCTGATTAGGTCATAACGCATGCCATCTAATTAGACAAGCGATATTCCTCCAGCCCCTGATAAGGCATACGGAGTTCTCAAAACAAATCAAACCTACAGCGACCTGGGAAATTCCCATAGCCATTGTTTTGATTTCACCGAGAACTTCAGCAAAAGAATGTGCGAACGAGCCGGTTCATATGACATCCTTATTGACGTATATATGTCCATCCTTACGTCAATCTCGGCACCTTTCAGGTATAAATATTACCGACATTGCCTTAAGCAAACACATGCGGTGGTGACGAGATTGGAGCAGCGAGACGTGCCGAGGAGCCCAGCAGAGAGCAAAGCCCACAGGCGCTGCCCCGCCTTCCTGACGCGCTGAGAACGAGACGCTGCCTTTCTCCTGCTGAGAAATCCAGCTCCGGCGCTTCCAAGCAGCCCTCGCAGGCAGCTGGAATATCAAGACCTGGGATAAGAGATACCAGCCCTCCATCATTCTAGATCTCAGGTACAGAACTGAATAACCCCTTGCAGAGAATTCTCGAGTCAGTCCCTTGGCAAAACAAACTTAACTTAAACTGCTACTTATCTACTCCCGCCCACGTATTAGGCTTAGGTCAGGTACACTGGGGTCGGCGTGGTTAGAAGCACCACTTGAGTATGATTAGTCAAATGTATATATGTATGTATCTATTTTATCCATTTTAAAGTATCATATGGCTTAGAAACCATATCAATGCTTTTACAGTATTATTTTATAATTCTGTCTTTACTGTATGCACTTTACTTAACTATAAGTATTACAATAATAGCGATTCATTTCTCTTGTATGAGAAAGGAGACTGATCAATAAATAACATCTTTTATTGAACACGCCCGTCTTTTCCTTTTCTCTACAATCTGGTGAAACTAAGAATGCACTGAACTGACTGAGTAAAATAAGTTGTCTTTTGTTTTCACACGACTCTAGAGATACACTCTTGATTAGGGGAGAGCAAAGTTGTCATGTTCTATGGTTGTCAGAAACTAAATCCCTTCTTGTCTATCCAGGGAGGTTAAAATCCTCCTTGCCTATTCGAGAAAGTTTCTAGTGAACTCTGAGCTAGCTGGCAAACACAAAACTTTAAGTCTAATATCGTCGGTAGAAGACCTAGTTAACCTCTGCCCTAGGTCTATACTATTGAAGATATTATTCCAATGCGCAGAGCCTATTGGGATAATAGGAACTACACTACATGGCGCCCAAATGTTTGGATAGGCGATAAAACTAACGCAAGACATTAGAGTAACTCAGTCGTGCTTTTTCACACAGAACCCCTTTTTTCCCATAATACTCCAAAGACGTCTGGAGTGGGTGAAAGGTCATATCCGCCAAACCTCGCAGGAGGAGACTCCTATGTATGGTTCTTGGTTTATTCAACGTTGAAGGATACACTGTTCCAAAATATTGTGCATCTAATCTTTGTTTCCATAGAAACCTGATCTGCAAACAAACAGAATAACCTTCCTGTCAGTAAAATGACAGAAAGTGAAGAAGAAAGGGAGACAGTTAGAATAGCAGCTGAACTCCTAGTAGAAGACAATACTCTGCTGCAAAATGACCCGGATATAATACTCATCCCGGTCAACATAAGGAAATCTATAACCTTAAAACTTATAGAACATGGACTGACACCAAGAGGTGGTACAGTCATATTCGTAATTGAGGCACACGAATATCGGCAGACAGAGGTATTCTATTCATGGATAAACTTTCCAGCAGCAAACGCTGTAACAAAGGACTTCCACTATTACAAAATAGAGGAACCTCCTAATGAGTACACTCCTTTCGAGGAGGTGGAAATACCACTCAAATTCCAAGAGCACCTGCTCTTGTTTCATGGCGCCCTAAAACATAATAATCCCATCACCAGGCTCGGTCCACTAGGTAGACCAGGAGCAACGTGGCCGGTCCTAGCCGGATACACACCACATCCAGACATTGAAGAAATGCCTGCACCAGAGCTTTTAGCACAGCTAAAACAATTAATAAAAATACATAGACAATTAGTCCAATATGTAATGCGGACTTCAACAGTCCAACCAGCAATTAAAATTCCACAGCTGACCAGTCATCAGGGGAACACAAATAAAATTACACCTCAGAACATACAGTCCTGTCTAGGTAAAGTACCCGCAAAACGGGAACAAATTCCTTTCTGGCTAGCACAAAAAAATCACTCAAATAGAGGCGGTGTTTCCAGATACCACCCCTGTTGAGAAACATAGGATTCTGACTATCTGTCTTCCAATGGGAATCGCACCACATGTGGAGGACTGTGACACTTGGGGAACAGTCTTTGCTTCCATTTACACAAAAACACATGGTGTACCATCCATGTCAGTAATACCAGATGTGCTAAAACAGATTCAAGATGAATACGGTCCAGAACCCGCTTTAACTCTCGGTATGAAACTACTGAAAGATTTCAAGCAGGTCTCGGCAATATTATTAGCCAACATAAAGGGAGAAGCAGCAAATGTGGCGATTCGCCAGAGGTTAAAAGAGACAAATATAGCAGATCAACCATCTGAAATTGCCAGAATCATAGAAAAATTCTATGAAGAACTAGGAAGAGATAGTTTGGGTGGAATACCAGTGAAACCCCAACTAGTTGAAAGTCCTGAAAAAGTATTTATAAAAAATAATTTAAACACTCAAAAAAAAGAGCTGGGATGGAAATAAGCAATCCAATCCTAAAGAAAAAAGATTCAGCAGAAGTGAGCATAGCTCGCAAAGTCCTTATGAATCATCTGGAGACAGTGGACACGAATGAATACATTCAGGTGGAAACTGCAGATACCAGAGTTAGCAAACCTCATAAAATATATGAAATAACATTGCGTATAGAGGGGGATAAGACTAGAAAAATAAGGGGTCTATTTTGGGATAATCTCTCCAAGGGCTATGACATCCTTCTAGCTGAACGAGACTGGCCTCCAGAGTTTGTCAGGGAGTGCCCACATGGCGAAGAAATAATTATGCCTGCCTTCTCAAACAATATTCCAATTCATAAAAAATATACACTTGCAAGAAAGTGGGCAGTAGCTCAAGCCCCTGCCTTATATAAAAATCATGTGGGATGGGATGAGGACTCTCCTCCTCACAAAATCCAGCTAAAATCACAACCGACTGCACAGAGGCAGCACCCGATTAAGCAAGAAGCTAAAAAACAGGTAAAAGAGATCCTAGATCAACTTGAATACCAGGGGGTGATTGAAACTTGCACCTCACAAATGAACAACCCTTTGTTTCCCGTCTCCAAGCCAGACAATTCATATCGTCTTGTTTTGGACTACAGACACCTTAACTCATGTTGCAAAACATTTGCAGTACAAAACTCGCATAGTGCTGCACTAATGAATAACATAGTGCGCAACAAATACAAAACCACATTAGACATTTCTAATAGATTCTTTTGTCAAAATATAGCACCAGAGAGCAGATATTTGACGGCGTTCTCAATAAATGGCACGCAAAAGAATTTCTGTCGTTTGCCCCAGGGGTTCAAGAACAGCCCAGGATTATTCTCAGCGAGAGTAACAGAATTACTACAAACATATGATGACGAGGCATTATCTTATGTCGACGACATCTATCTAACAGATGATGACTTGGATACTCACTTGAAAAGAGTGAACACCATAATACTTGGGTTCGCAGCAGAGGGTTACAAATTCAACTTTAAAAAGTCAAGGATTGCCCATCTAACAGTCCTGTTTTTAGGATATGAACTATCAAGTGAAGGCAAAAGCCTGGCTGACAATTTCCTAGAGAAATGTGCTGTAATCCAAGCACCTAGAACACTGAAAAACGTACAATCAATTCTAGGCTTCCTAAATTTCGGAAGAACTTACATTATAAATTATGCAGAGAGAATTAAACCTCTCTATGATCTTATAAAACCAGAATTTAAAAGAATCAATTGGACTCAAAAACACACAGAAATTTTGAGATCTTTACAAACAGATATGTTAGTTAAAACAAAATTACAAACACGTGACAATACACGCAACCTTGTGATTCGAGTCATCCCAGGAAGATGCGGATTCACATACCTGACCTCTAATGAGGGAGAGAAGGTACCAATAGCATACAAATCACATTTGTACACAGAAGCTGAAAAAAGGTTCAGCATTAAGGAAAGCATTGTTCATGCGGTTCAAACAGCTGTAGCAAAGGAAAAATGCCAAGCAGACGGTAGACAGGTTACAGTCAGAACAGCAGAATCAGCTTTTGAGGCATTAACAACACCATGTAATTTACCGACAACTGCACTAAATCCAGAATGGGTACAATGGGTAAATTCTGTTGCTACAGACAAAGTAAAATACTATTTTGACCTGGAAATGAAAGAATTAAAATTTCTAAAATATGAGAGAGAATACCCTCTGCCAATCGACATTCTGCCTTTACGACAATACGCCTGTGTAATATATACAGACGGACATACTCAACCCTCAGTTTGGGGAGAGCTGGCTTACAACGCCACATGCGAAATTGTAAAAGAAGTGTGGCGCGGAGGTAAATTAAGACCTCTACTTACAAAAACACACTCAGTGGAAAATAATTCAGAACAACAAACTGAAATAATAGCGTTAAAAATGGCGCTAGATAATGCCGATCACGAATTCCCGACACTTATAGTGTGCGATTCGTATTACTGCGTCAAATCATACAATAACGACTTACAGAAATGGATTAAAAACGGTTACAAAGATGACACAGGTGCAACAATAAAGCAAAAAGTGCTCTGGGAACAAGTAGTTCTTTTGCAGAAAGAACTACCAAAAACTCACGTGATACATTCACTGAGTCATCAGCGTGATGGCGTTCACGTTGCAGGGAATTCATTGGCTGAGACAGCCACAGCGGTAGCAAGAAAATCGGCTTCCGTAGCTACAAAAAAGCGTGCAGTAAAATACATTGACGGTGAAACTGTGCTGGCGGTGAAAACGTCATCAAAAGGCGACTGTTCAGCACTACCGATCAATTATCCACTCAATTATACATACATAATCGATGCAAACTCAGTCCCTTTTGCTCGAATCCCTGGAGTGGGGGATAGAGTAATTCCAAACACGGACAGGAGAGGCTTGTTAATAGCAGACGCACATATGGGTGAGGGTCTCAGACACCTTAAGCTAAAAGATTCTCTGGAAGAATTACAATCAGTGTACTGGTGGCCAGGCATGAGCCTGCATCATCACATTTTTGTAAAAAACTGCCCAGACTGCAATAGAGATCGCAGTGGCGAGCGAGGAGGACTATTGCCATGGCACTTTGCTCCAGAAAAACAACAACAATAAGAAAGTACTCATCACGAAAAAGCGTTATATTAACATAAAAAGACTAATTTTTACTTATGATGTAGACCCCAGCGCTCGGCTGACGTCTGGACTGTTATACAAGGATTTGCAAGTCTATAATGGCATATACGCTAGGAGCATGCTACGTTTTGAATAATGTATTCCCTTTAGCCCTCAAGCTTATAGGGAAGCATGGCCAAATGAGCATTGCATAGCGGGACTCTTCTCACTTCCTTCCTGAGGGATACGGGATGGTGTAAAGAAAAAACCAAGACATAAAGCAATCTATAACGGAAAAGGTATTAGGTTCGGGAGCTGGGTGGGTCAAACATTTAATAAGTGTCCAACGTAGTCTAAATAACCTGCCAAGGAATTCTCTGAAAGGGTTCAGTCCGTACGAACTATTGTTCGGGACTAGAATGATGATCCAAGATCTTGATAGTCAGACTTCAGTGGTTAAAGACAAAAGCTTTGATATCAAAGATCGTTTGGCTATTTTACAGGACTTAAATGAAACAAGAAAAGACCTGAGCAACATAAAGTTGAAACAACAGCCAACAACCACTGAAGAGAAACCACCTGTCCCAGCAAGGCCTGTCTGGATTCCAAAAGTCGGGGATCTAGTCAGAGAGAAGATTGCGGTAAAGAAGGAATTTGGGCCTTCTTACAGAAAAGCAGTTCCTGTCTTGTCTGTCAACGGGACAAGATCAGTAGTACTACCGCCCCTTGCTGGTAAAAAGGAGAACCGAGTTGTATCCATCGACCTGGTTAAACCACAATCATGTGGCCGATAACAAATAGTAGGCCAAGTAGACTCCCAAGAAGTAGCAGAACACCAATGTTTGCTACGAATACAGAGGCTCAAACTGGAAGACTGATCACATTTGGAAAATCTACAGTGAATCAACAAGGACTATGCAACAAAGCAATGGAACTTGAACCTCTTAAAACCCAAATCAAAGCTTTTCATCAAGAAACAACAACCTATGATGATGTAACTGCAGACTTTGCTAATGAAACAAAGCAAAATCCAAAAGCAATTGGAACAATTGACAGAACAGCATCCGGCTACTTCATCAACTTCGATGATTCATCTGAAGACCTGAGTGAAGCAAAGAAACAGCCATCAACAAAAACTTTTAAAGACAAAGCTAAGGAACTTTTTCAACAGCTGAAAGAAACCTATCTGATTTCTCCATGGATTGAATTTTGGGTGGCCTTAGGTGCATTTATCCTCATTCTTTGGCTCATCATGGTACTATGCTTGGGACATTTCATTGAAGGAAAATATGCTAAAATGGACACAGCAATCCAGAAAATCAACTTGGTCCTTAAACCACACACATCTTCACACATCGAGAAAAGAGAACTTTCTTCAGTGAACTTCACAGCCAATCCTATACCAGGCGGTGTAGCATGGGACAAAACTGATTATGAAATCTATGGTCCGGTTGAAATCCTGAAGTATCCACACCAATTCAAGATCTCATTGAGTGACTTTGTAAAACCAAGCTCATTTGCTGATGATTGGGACTTTGAAAGTATTAATGATATGATGTCTGATCTTGTGATGTCTGCTAAATTTACAGAACATGATTATTTGCAGGGTTCGTCTAATTATGATCAGATGTTCTGCTACAACCACTATGGTAACCATTATCTACATAAATCTGCACAACCTAGAAATGTTTTAAATTATAACCAATGGGAACATTGTGCTACTCCTCCAAAAGATAGCTCGAAAACATTTTATGATAAATATTCATACTTTTCAGGGTTTAACACGAGTAATGCAGAAACATTCTATTTCAAATTGTCAAATAAGACAGGTATGAAGACCATGCTTACAAACACAAAATTGATATATTCCGATTCATTCTTTGAACAAATTAATACATTTGGGTTTGATTTCTGGAACAATAATATTGAAGCAAAAACTGTTTGGGGTACAAGAGATTGGCAAGTACAAGGTATAGAATCATTGTTTAGAGCCTGCATGATCCCAGAACAAATTATATTCTTGAATGACACTATTCAACAAACTACCTGTCTTGGCTTAGCCAAAATCAAAGATTTGAACAAACCGTCTATTCCAAAGCCAACAGTGAACAGTAATAGCTCTATAGATGATGAGATAGACGTAAACCATATATTAAACCAAAACAGAACACATCCTGAATGGAAAAAAAGGTTGATCTGGCCCACAGATACAAATAACTGTCAAGACAGATTCCTGAACAAAAAACAGGGGTTCACATTGACTAGGCCAGACCCTAGATATTCCCAAAGACAACATCCAGGGATAGTAACCACCTACAGCGTGGGCAAGCTCTGCCTTCAATGGCTACAAACGTCCACACTGGCTGAAATTAAGCAACACCTAACTTTACTTACAGAAGGTGCTGACTTGCGTGATTTCATATTGGTACCACGCAAACAGCGTCAAAAACGTTTCATAGCGGCCTCTATATATGCAGCTTATAACGAAGTTTGGAAAGTAACTCAAAATGAGACAGCAGAAAAAATACGGGAAATTGACCGTATTAATTTGGAAAAATCACTTTCTGTGGTGGACAATGGGTTAATGACTCTGTCCTCCAGAATATATTCTCTGGACAGCATTGTGTCTTCAGCAATCGATATAATATCGCAAGACTTACTGATGTTACAACACGGTTAGTCCCAATTGCGTTCTATTGTACAGCTAGGCTGGACGTTACAAAATCTGCGTTCTGGCTATGTGCCTTGGCGTTTAATCAACACAACGTCATTATTTGATATCTTTAACCTTACTGATAAACAAATCAGTTTGGCGCAGAAGGGTGCTGACTATACAATTCTGAGCATTGAAAGACTTGAGAGATTACCATTGACAATGTCAGAACGACCTGTCATTGAATGGATAATACATGGAATAATAAATATTCCGATAACTACTTTCCAGTTTCAATTCTGCCAAAAATATATACAGGCAGGCCAGTATGAAAGGTTGGGTAAAGGGTACATTAAGTCAATATGGAACTTGCCCTATACACACGAATGTGTCAGTAATAAAGGCCAGAAAGTGTTTCTCAGTGGCAATAATTGTGCAAAATCACTAAGCGGTACACTTCTGTGTCAGGGTATTAGCTTGCATGGAGCCTGTGAAGTGACTTCAAATAACCTTTCATGTTACCAGCTAGGCACACCTGCAACACAAATAGAACCATTCTTTAGGAGACTCTCGAACGGGAGTTACATTCTAATAGTAGATCGCAGATGTTGTAGTTTGCTGCCCGGAAAACCTTATCTCATAACCGTGACGAGGAAGGTCATGTGCTGTGAACGAGTATTGTTCTCGAACGATTCTCCAGACAGGGAGGCAAGGTTATGGCCCGATTTGAAAATTGCTTCTATTCGAATAGATACTTTAAGCAGATTGAAGACTGTGCTCCTACAGACGCCGACCAGGCTCACGTCATCAAAAGAAACGTATGATCTCCAAGTTGCAAGGACAACAGAAGAGATTCATTCATTATTATCAACTAATTCCCCCATACATTTCGCAGAAATACTGAACGAAATCTTAAATATTTCTGATACCACTGGTGTCTCCAGTGTATTTAAAGCAGTGTTTTCGGGTGCTTTAACTCCATTCAAAGCCATCCTGGGTATTTTTCCAGACTTTGTCCATTCCATTTTTGGCGGACTTCCACTCCTTTTGGGACTAATAGCGGGTATTCTATTTTTGATCCTGTTATTTCGCTATGGCAAACCATGTCACAGACAAAACACCTGCGACAAGGGAAGAAATGATCCTAGCCATTGGCTACCGGGACCGGGTAACTAAAATCCTTGGACTATCCCGGCTTAGAGACCTGAACATGACTTGGTCTCTTTCATTTAGACCAATGTGGCAAAGTTGTGTTATGCCTGTATTAAGGTGCTTTGTATGCGGCGAAGAATGCGTGTTGGACACCTGTCTGGCACTACTATCGGATGTGCCAATGGACGCAGATACCTTGTTGGGTCCGGTAACGGCTCATGCATTGTGCTGTCCCCAGCGGCTACCAATCCTGATGACGGCATTCGTGGAGACTTCACCACTACGATTGAGGGGTAGTGAAGTACAAGATGAAAGCAGAATCGATCAGGTACGACCTTCAGTCAGCTATGCTGATCAAAACATCAATGGAGGCAATCATGCTCAGGCTCATGAATGCATGGTAACAACTTTTTCAGAATTAGTGGAACTTACGCAAGAAGCTGTTGACAGTTTTTTCAACAGTCTAAATGATATGATGTTTTCACCAGAGCAGCAGGAATAACTTTGAGCAAACTAGCACTCGGAGTTCCCTACATGCTGAATTTGGCCTTCAACTTCTAAAAAGCGATATGGAAAAAAAAAAATTCTCTCATCATTTTTTCAGACTGCAAGAGCTTTTTCCCCAATTCAAAAATATTTACGATTTTTTGGGACACTTATCTTCTGCTTAAAGTAGACATTATTCTTAGAGAACAAAATTTCTATTTTAGGTAGTCACGAGACATTCGCTATCCTCTAGCACTATTATACATAACTTTATGATTGTGATGAAATGGTCTCGCACCTTTTTTTTCTGTATTAAGAGCCATTTCATGTGTATTTTTCGCATTTTTTCATGATAAATTTAAAATATGCGTTATATGTTTAGCATTATTAGACTGCTTGTGCATATAGTACATGTGATAGTGTAGTGTAGCTCCTATTTTCCCAATAGGCTCTGCGCATTGGAATAGTACCTACAGCAGTAAAGGCCTAGACCAGACGTTAACTAGGTCTACTACTGTCGATACTAGACTTAATTTTTGGGTTTGCCAGCGTAGCTCAGAGTTCGCTAGAAACTTTCTCGAATGTTCAAGGAGGAATTAACTTCCCTGATTAGACAAGAAGGGATAAAGTTTCTGACAACCATAGAACATGACAACTTTGCTCTCCCCTAATCAAGAGTCAATCTCGAGAGTCGTGTGAGCACAAGGCAATTATTTTACTCAGTCAGTACGTGCATTCTTAGTCTCATCAGAATGTAGAGAAAAGGAAGAGACGGGCGTGTTCAATAAAAGGTGTTATTTATTGATCAGTCTCTTTTCTCGTACAAGAGAAATGGATCGATATTATTGCAATACTTATAGTTAAGTAAAGTGCATACATTAAAAGCAATAGTATAAAATAATACTGTAAAAACATTGATATGGTTTCTGAGCCATATGATGTTTAAAATGATTAAAATATATTTACATACACATATACATTTGACTAAACGTACTCAACTGGTGTTTCTAAATACGCCTACCCCGTGTACCTGACCTAAGTCTAATGCGTGGGCGGGAATAGAAAGTTACAGTTTAAGTTAAGTTTGTTTTTGCCAAGTGAATAACTAAAGAATTCTCTGTGAGGGGTTATTCAGTTCTGTACCTGGAATTTAGGATGAATGAGGAATGGTATCTCTTTCTCTGCTCTCGATATTCCAGGCTGCCTGCGAGGGCTGCCCAGAAACGCCGGTGCTGGGTCTCTCGGCTTGAGATAGCAGCGCGTCTCTCAGCGCGTCAGGAAGGCGGGGCTGCTGCCAGCGGGGGTCTGCTTCTGCTCTCGGCTTCGGCAAGTGTGGCTGCTCCGTCTTGTCACCAGGCGTGTGTTTGCATAGGGCAGGATCGGCAATATTTATACCTTAAAGGTGCCGAGATTGACGTAAAGATGGACATAGATACGTCAATAAAGATGTCATACGACTTGCTCGTTAGCACATTCTTTACTAAAGTTCTCTGTGAAATCAAAACAATGGCCGCACGGATTTTCCAGGTTGTCATAGGTTTGATTTGTTATGAGAACGTCGTATGCCTTATCAGGGGCTGGAGGAATGTCGCTTGTCTAATTAGATCTCAAGCGTTATGACCTAATCAGATAACACGTTCCTGTGCCGTAGTGTGACTGCGTCAGATAACGGTATCTGCATCATGGGGGCTGTTCTTGCCTCATGGGCTGACTGTTAGTTAACTTGATAGTTAGTTTAACCAGAATAGGGTCAGGAATAGGGGGATCGATTCAGAACCTATAGGAATACACGACACCCACTCCACGCTAACTATGGTCATATTTACTAATCTATGCATAGTATAACATAGTACAACATACTATAGACAATAGTGTATACCTTACCACCCCAAAATACATAAATGCATTTTGAAATTTTCAAATATACTAAAAAATTGCAGTCATATATATTGTATGCACTTAAGCTATGAATTAAATGCAAAAGTAAACACGCATTTGTATGCATTATTGCTAATTTGGTATTTGAAAAATACACATGAAATGGCTCTTAATATAGCTATACAGAAAGGAAGTTCGAGACCATCTCATCACATAATAAAATATTTGTGAACATCCCAGCGGGCAACTAAAGTTTATAGAGTATCTAAAAATAGGAATCTTAGTTCTCTAGGAATAGTTTCTTACTTTAAGCAGAAGATAAGTGTCCTGAAAAATTTGTGAAAAAATAATTTGGGGCTGCTAAAAAATTGTTGTCCGTGAACTGGTGGGAAGAATTGTTCATGTGACTTTATTTTTAAAGTTGAAGGCCGAATTCAGGGAACGCCGTGTGCGAGCTTGCTCAAAAGTCTCTATTTCTGTTCTGGAGAGAACATCATATCATTCAGGCTTTCGAAAAAACTGTCAACAGCTTCATGGGAAAGTTCCACTAAGTCGGAAATAGGGGTAACCATGCATTCGTGCGCATGATTGTCTGCATTGACATTCTGATTCGCATTGCTGACAGAAGGTCGTACCTGTTCGATGCTGCTTTCATCTTGAACTTCACTACTCTTCAATCGCAGTGGTGAAGATTCCAGGAATGCCGTCATCAGGATTGGCAGCCTTTGAGGGCAGCACAAAGCGTGAACCTTGGTAGGAACCAACAGTGTATCTGCATCCACTGGCGCATCTGATTGTAGCGTCAAACAGGTGTCTAACACGCATTCTTCTCCGCATAGCAGACACCTTAGTACAGGTAAAACACACCTTTGCCACATTGGTCGAAATGATAGAAACCAGGTCATGTTTAGGTCTCTAAGCCGGGAGAGTCCCAGGATTTTTGATATCCGGTCCCGGTATCCAATGGCTAGGATCGTATCTTCCATTGTCGCGAGAGTTTGATCTGTGACATGGGTTGCCATAACGAAAAATAAGGACTAAGAATAGGATTCCTGCAATTAGTCCCAGGATCAGGGGAAGTCCGCCAAAAATCGAATGGACGAAATCTGGAAAAATACCCAGTATGGCTTTGAATGGTGTTAATGCCATCGAAAATACTGTCTTAAATACCCCTGAGATCCCATTGGTATCAGAAATATTTAAGATTTCGCTCAGGATTTCTGCGAAATGTACGGGGGAATTAGTTGATAATAATGTATGTATCTCTGCAGTCGTCCTTGCGACTTGTAGATCATACGTTTCTTTTGATGACGTGAGCCTTGTAGGCGTCTGAAGAAGCACTGTTTTCATTCTGCTTAAAGTATCTATTCGAATAGAAGTAATTTTCAAACTGGGCCATGCCCTTGCCTCCCTGTCTGGAAAGGAGCTGGGGAATAAAGAACGTCCACAGCACTTGACCTTCGCCGTCGTAGTGACTAGATAAGGAGTCCCGGGCATAAGACTACAACATCTGCGGTCTACAATAAGAATGTAACTCCCATTATAGAGTCTTTGAAAGAATGGTTCTACTTCAGTTGCAGGTGCGCCTTGCTGGTGACATGAAAGGTTGTACGAATTCCCTTCACAGGCTCCGTGCAAACTAATACCGTTACACAGAAGCGTGCCGCTTAGTGACATAGCACAATTGTTGCCACTAAGAAACACTTTCTGTCCTTTATTACTGACACATGCATGTGAATAGGGCAGGTTCCAAGTTGTTTTAAGGTACCCCTTTCCCAATTTCTCGTACATGCCAGCCTGTACATATTTTTGGCAGTATTGAAACCTGAAGGTTGAGATTGGAATATTTATGATTCCGTGTATTATCCATTCACTGACAGGTCGTTCTGACATTGTCATTGGTAATCTTTCTAGTTTTTCAATGCTCAAGATTGTATAATCAGCACCCTTTTGCGCCATACCGATTTGTCTATCAGTAAGGTTAAAGATTTGGAATAGTGACGTTGTGTTGATTAAACGCCAAGGCACATAGCCTGAACGCAGATTTTGTAACGTCCAGCCAAGCTGTACAATGGAACGCAATTGTGACTGACCATGTTGTAATAACAGTAAGTCTTGCGATAATATATCGATTGCTGAAGACACAATGCTGTCCAATGAAAAAATTCTGGAGGACAGAGTCATTAACCCATTGTCCACTACAGATAGTGATTTTTCCAAATTAATACGGTCAATTTCCCGTATTCTCTCTGCTGTTTCAATTTGAGTAACCTTCCAGGCCTCATTGTATGCTGCATATACAGAGGCTGCTATGAAACGCTTTTGACGCTGTTTGCGTGGTCCCATTATGAAATCACGCAAGTCAGCACCATCAGTAAGTAAAGTTAGGTGTTGCTTAATTTCAGGCAGTGTGGAAGTTTGTAGCCATTGAAGGCATAATTTGCCCACACTGTAGGTTGTTATTATCCCTGGGTGATGTCTTTGGGGATATCTAGGGTCTGGCCTGGTCATTTTGAAACCCTGTGTTTTATTCAGGAATCTATCTTGACAGTTATTTGTATCTGTGGGCCAGATCAACCATTGTTTCCAATCAGGATGTGTTCTGTTTTGGTTTAGTATATGGTTTACGTCTATCTCTTCATCTGTATCAGAGCTATTGCTAAACATTGTTGGCTTTGGAATAGACGGTTTATTTAAATCTTTGATTTTGGCTAAGCCAAGACAGGTGGTTTGTTGAACAGTGTCATTTAAAAATATCATTTGTTCTGGGATCATGCAGGCTCTAAACAAAGCTTCTATACCCTGTACTTGCCATTCTTTTGTACCCCAAACACTTTTCAAATCAACATTGTTGTCCCAATAATCAAATCCAAATGTATTCATTTTTTCAAAGAATGAATCTGAATATATCAATTTTGTGTTGGTTATCATGGTTTTCATCCCTGTCTTGTTTGACAATTTAAAATAAAATGTTTCAGCATTACTTATGTTAAAACCTGAAAAATATGAATATTTGTCATATACGGTTCTAGAGCTTCCTTTTGGAGGTGTAGCACAATGTTCCCATTGATTATAATTTAAAACATTTCTAGGTTGTGCAGATTTATGCAAAAAATGATTACCATAGTGGTTATAGCAATACATACTATCATAATTTGTAGAACCTTGCAAATAATCATGTTTTGTAAATTTAGCAGACATTACTAAGTCAGACATCATGTTGTTAATACTTTCGAAGTCCCAATCATCAGCAAATGAGTTTGGTTTTGCAAATTCACTCAAGGAGATCTTGATTTGGTGTGGATATTTCAGGATCTCGACCGGACCATAAATTTCATAGTCAGTGTTGTCCCAGGCTACCCCACCAGGTATAGGATTGGCTGTGAAGTTGGCTGAAGAAAGTTCTCTTTTCTCGACGTGTGAAGATGTGTGTGGTTTGAGGACCAAGTTGATGTTCTGACTTGCTGTGTCCATTTTAGCATATTTTCCCTCAATGAAGCGTCCCAAAGTAAATACCATGATGAGCCAAAGTATGAGGATAAATGCACCAAAACCCACCCAAAATTCAATCCATGGAGAAACCAGATATGTTTCTTTCAGATGTTTCAAAAGTTCCTTCGCTTTGTCTTTAAAGGATTTTGATGATGGCTGTGTCTTTGATTCACTGAAGCCGTCAGAGGAATCATCGAAGTTGATGAAGTAACCGGATGCAGTTCTGTCAATTGTTCCAATTGGTTCAGGATTTCTGTTTTTTGCATTTTCACTTGGTACTTCAGTATAGATTGGTGTGTCTCTGCTAAATGTCTTTATTTGGGTTTTCAGAGGTCTGAGTTCTATTGCATTGTTGCATAGTCCTTCTTGTTCTTCTGCAGGCGTTTCGAATGTGATGAGCCTTTTTGTTAGGACCTCTGTGCTGGTAGCAAACCTTGGTGTTCTGCTACTTATTGGGAGTCCACTTGGCCTACTGTTTGTTATCGGCCACATGTTGTGGTTTTACCAGGTCGATGGATACAACTCGGTTCTCCTTTTTACCAGCAAGTGGCGGTAGTACAACTGATCTTGTCCCGTTGACAGACAAGACAGGCACTGCTTTTCTGTAGGAAGGCCCAAATTCCTTCTTTACCGCGATCTTTTCCCTGACTAGATCCCCGACTTTTGGAATCCAGACAGGTCTTGCTGGGACAGGTGGTGATTCTTCAGTGGTCGTTGGCTGTTGTTTCAACTGTATGTTGCTCAGGTCTTTTCTTGTTTTGTTTAAGTCCTGCAAAATAGCCAAACGGTCTTTGACATCAAAGCTTTTTTCTTTAACCACTGAAGTCTGACTATCAAGGTCAGAGATCAACATCCTAGTTCCAAATAATAATTCGTACGGACTGAATCCCTTCAGAGAATTTCTTGGCAAGTTATTTAGACTACGTTGGACACTTATTAGATGTTTGACCCACCCAGCTCCCGAACCTAATACCTTTGCCGTTATAGATTGCTTTATGTCACGGTTTTTTCTTTCAACAATTCCGTTCCCCTCAGGGTGAAATGGACAAGAGTACCGCAATTGCACGCCCATGCTGACCATGGCCTCCTTATAAGCCCGAGAGCTAAAAGCAGGACCATTGTCCGAATGCAGCATGCCAATTGCGTATGTGCCGATAAAGACTCGCAAATCTTTTATAACAGTTCTGGCGTCAGCCGTTCGCTGGGGCCACATCCATATAAATCTCGTGCATGAGTCCACTGCAACCAAGATATATTTATAGTTACCATCCCTTTGTAAGGGACCGCAGTGGTCTAGATAAACACAGGCTAATGGTTTATCCGAGATTAGAAGGGGCGTCTGCGCTGGACGTCTCACCGTTGATACTTTCATCTTTTGACATATTTCACATGCTAGAACATAGTTCCTCGTTTGTCTTCTCATTTGTGGCCACCAGTATCTCTGTTTTAATAATGATACTGTGGCTGAGACGCCAGCATGAATAGAAGCAAGCCCTTCGTGTGCCGCTATTATTAGTCCTAACCTATGTTCCATGTTTGGAATTGCCCTATCCCCCACTCCAGGGATTCGAGCAAAAGGAACATTGTTTGCATCAGTTATGTATGAGTATTTTACTGGAAAGCCTTTAGGGAGTGGTTCTATCGAATCCTTTTCCGAAGCACTGACAGCTTGTAATATTTCGCTGTCTATTTTTGTTTTTGACCGGGTGACGGCAGCTACGGAAGCCGTTTGCACAGCTGCCTTCGCGGCCTCATCAGCCAATGAATTCCCTGCAACGTGAACGCCATCACGTTGATGACTCAGTGTATGTATCACGTGAGTCTTTGGTAGTTCTTTTTGTAAAAGAGCTACTTGTTCCCAGAGCATTTTATGCTTGATTGTGCCACCTTTCGCATCCTTGAAACCGTTCTGAAGCCAGATCTGCAAGTATTCATTATAAGATTGAACGCAATAATACGAATCGCACACTATGAGTGTGGGGAATTCTCGATCGGTATTTTCAAGCGCCATCTTGAATGCTAGTAGTTCAGCTCGCTGAGCTGTACAATCTCCTAGGGATTGTGTTTTAGTGAGGGTTGGTTTAAATTTCCCTTCGTGCCAACGACCTTTAACAATCGCGCACGCAGCACTGTAAGCTTGTTTACCCCCTACTGCGGGTTGTGCTGATCCGTCTGTATATATTATACAGCCGTAGTGATCTAGAGGCAGAATTTCGGTTGGCGGAGGACATTCAAATTCATATTGGAGAATTTCTTGTGTTTTTAAATAAGGATCAAATTCGTACACCACGTCTGTTGCAGCAAGAGAGTTAGCCCATTGTATCCATCTTGGATGGAGTGCTTTAGCATTTGGAATGCTTGCCTTTGTTACCGCCTCTAAGGCTGGTATTGGTGTCACGATTATTATTCGTTTACCTTGTGCCAGGGCTCGTTCTTTTGCTATAGCTGTCTGTGTTACTGTAAGAATTTTTTCCGTTGGGCTAAATTTCATTTCAGCCTTAGTGTATAAGTGTGATTTGAATGCAATTGGTACCTTTTCTCCTTCATTAGAAGTCAGGTATGTGAATCCGCATCTCCCTGGGATGACTCGAATCACAAGATTGCGTGTGTTATCACGTGTTTCTAATTTTGTTTTAATTAGCATGTCTGTTTGTAAGGATCTCAAAATTTCTGTGTGTGTTTGAGTCCAACTGGATCTTTTAAAGTCTGGTTTAATTAGATCATAAAGGGGTTTGACCCTTTCTGCGTAATTTGCAATGTATGTTCTTCCGAAATTTAGGAAACCTAGAATCGACTGTAGGTTTTTTAGTGTTTTAGGAGCTTGGATTACGGCACATTTCTCTAGGAAATTGTCAGCCAAGCTTTTGCCTTCACTTGATAACTCATATCCTAAGAATAGGACCGTCAGATGGGCAATTCTGGACTTTTTAAAGTTGAATTTGTAACCCTCTGCAGCGAACCCAAGTATTATGGTGTTCACCCTTTTCAAGTGAGTCTCCAAGTCATCATCTGTTAAGTAAATGTCATCGACATAAGATAATGCTTCATCATCATATAGTTGTAGTAATTCTGTTACTCTCGCTGAGAATACCCCCGGGCTGTTCTTGTACCCCTGGGCTAACCGACAGAATTGTTTTTGAGTGCCATTTACTGAGAATGCAGTTAAGTATCTGCTCTCTGGTGCTATGTTTTGACAAAAGAATCCATTGGAGATGTCCAAGGTTGTTTTGTATTTTTTGCGCACTATGTTATTCATTAGTGCAGCACTGTGTGAGTTTTGCACTGCAAAGGTTTTGCAACATGTGTTAAGGTGTCGGTAATCCAAAACTAGACGATATGAATTGTCTGGTTTGGAGACCGGAAACAAAGGATTGTTCATTTGTGAGGTGCAAGTTTCAATCACCCCCTGGTATTCTAGCTGATCTAGTATTTCATTTACCTGTTTTTTAGCTTCTTGCTTAATTGGGTACTGCCTTTGTGCAGTAGGTTGTGATTTTAACTGGATTTTGTGAGGAGGAGAATCCTCATCCCATCCTACATGATTTTTATATAAAGCAGGTGCTAAGGCCACTGCCCACTTTCTAGCAAGTGTATATTTTTTATGAATCGGGATTTGATTCGAGAAGGCAGGCATAATTACTTCTTCGCCATGAGGGCACTCCCTGACAAACTCTGGTGGCCAGTCTTTTTCAGCTAGAAGGATGTCATAACCCTTTGAGAGGTTATCCCAAAATAGTCCCCTTATTTTCCTAGTCTTATCTCCCTCTATACGTAATGTTATCTCGTATATCTTGTGGGGCTTGCTAACTCTGGTGTCTGCAGTTTCCACTTGAAGGTATTCATTCGTGTCCACTGTCTCCAGATGATTCATAAGGACTTTGCGAGCTATGCTCACCTCTGCTGCGCTGTCTAGCATTGTCTGAGCCCATTCTCCGTTTTTCAGTTGTGTCCTCAGTATTCTCGGCATTTTTAACTACCTTGATACTGGCTACCTTCTTTTTTGGAAATTGTAATTTCTTTTTTAGTTGAGCAGGTTCCTTGTCTTTGGACTTGGCGTGCTCTTCTGATCGTCCTCTTCTTTCCGATTTCTGCGAGGAAGTCTGAAAAGATTGAGAGGGACGTGTATCAATGTCTTGATATCTATCAGGTTTTTTAATATTATCCCTATTTCTAAGGTTATATCTATTCCCAGAGGGGTCACTCTGCGGTGACCTCTGTCTTTGGTTTGGAGATTTCTCTCTTCGCCTGGGAGACCTCCCTCGGGACTGGAATTTCTTTTCTTTAGGATTGGATTGTTTGTTTCCATCCCTGTTCTTTTTTGGTGAATTATTATTAAAAAATATTTTTTCTGGACTTGTAGTCAGTTGCGGTTTTACTGGTATTCCACCTAGACTATCTCTGCCTAGTTCTTCATAGGATTTTTCTATGATTCTGGCAATTTCAGCTGGTTGGTCTGCTATATCTGTCTCTTTTAACCTCTGGCGGATCGCCACGTTTGCTGCTTCACCTTTTATGTTGGCTAATAATATAGCCGAGACCTGCTTGAAGTCTTTTAGTAATTTCATACCAAGAGTTAAAGCAGGTTCTGGACCGTATTCATCTTGAATTTGTTTTAGCACATCTGGTATTACCGAAATGGATGGAACACCGTGCGTTTTTGTGTAGATGGAAGCAAAGACTGTACCCCAAGTGTCACAGTCCTCAATGTGTGGTGCGATTCCCATTGGGAGACATATAGTCAGAATCCTGTGTTTTTCTAATGGGGTGGTGTCAGGAAACACCGCCTCTATTTGGGTGATTTTCGGTGCCAACCAGAATGGTATCTGTTCCCGTTTAGCTGGAACTTTACCTAGGCAGGATTGGATGTTCTGTGGTGTAATTTTATTTGTGTTCCCCTGGTGAGGGGTCAGCTGTGGAAGTTTAATCGCTGGCTGAATTGTTGAAGTCCGCATTACATACTGAACTAATTGTCTATGAATTTTTAGTAGTTGTTTTAGCTGTATTAACAGCTCTGCTGCAGGCATTCTTTCGATGTCTGGATGTGGTGTGTATCCGGCTAAGACCGGCCACGTTGCTCCTGGTCTTCCTAAAGGACCGAGTCTTGTAATGTGATTGTTATGTTTTAGGGTGCCATCAAATAAGAGCAAATGCTCTTGGAATTTGAGTGGTACTTCCACCTCCTCGAAAGGAGTGTACGTTTCAGGAGGTTCCTCTACTTTGTAATAGTGGAAGTACTTTGTTACAGCATTTGCTGCTGGAAAATGTATCCATGAATAGTATACCTCTGTCTGCCGATATTCGTGTGCCTCGATTACGAATATGACTGTGCCACCTCTAGGTGTCAGTCCATTTTCTATAAGTTTTAAGGTTATAGATCTCCTTTTAATGACCGGAATGAGTGTTATATTCGGGTCTGCTGCTTGCATGGTAGCATCAGCATCTGCGAGTTCAGTTGCTAATCTAACTGTCTCTCTTTCATCATCACTCTCTGCCATTTTACAGACAGGATGGTATTATGTTTGTTTGCAGATCAGGTTTCTTTATGGAAACAGAGATTAGATGCACAATATTTTGGGACTGTTTTTATCCTTCAACGTTGACTATACCAAGAACCATACATAGGAGTTCCCTCCTGCGAGGTTTTGGAGGATATTACCTTTCACCCACTCCAGACGTCTTTGGAGTATTTGGGAAAAGGGGTCTGAGTGAGAAAGCACGACTGAGTTACTCTAAATGTCTTACGTTAGTTTTATCGCCCTTTCCAAACGCGTTGGGCGCCATGTAGTGTAGCTCCTATTTTCCCAATAGGCTCTGCGCATTGGAATAGTACCTACAGCAGTAAAGGCCTAGACCAGACGTTAACTAGGTCTACTACTGTCGATACTAGACTTAATTTTTGGGTTTGCCAGCGTAGCTCAGAGTTCGCTAGAAACTTTCTCGAATGTTCAAGGAGGAATTAACTTCCCTGATTAGACAAGAAGGGATTTAGTTTCTGACAACCATAGAACATGACAACTTTGCTCTCCCCTAATCAAGAGTCAATCTCGAGAGTCGTGTGAGCACAAGGCAATTATTTTACTCAGTCAGTACGTGCATTCTTAGTCTCATCAGAATGTAGAGAAAAGGAAGAGACGGGCGTGTTCAATAAAAGGTGTTATTTATTGATCAGTCTCTTTTCTCGTACAAGAGAAATGGATCGATATTATTGCAATACTTATAGTTAAGTAAAGTGCATACATTAAAAGCAATAGTATAAAATAATACTGTAAAAACATTGATATGGTTTCTGAGCCATATGATGTTTAAAATGATTAAAATATATTTACATACACATATACATTTGACTAAACGTACTCAACTGGTGTTTCTAAATACGCCTACCCCGTGTACCTGACCTAAGTCTAATGCGTGGGCGGGAATAGAAAGTTACAGTTTAAGTTAAGTTTGTTTTTGCCAAGTGAATAACTAAAGAATTCTCTGTGAGGGGTTATTCAGTTCTGTACCTGGAATTTAGGATGAATGAGGAATGGTATCTCTTTCTCTGCTCTCGATATTCCAGGCTGCCTGCGAGGGCTGCCCAGAAACGCCGGTGCTGGGTCTCTCGGCTTGAGATAGCAGCGCGTCTCTCAGCGCGTCAGGAAGGCGGGGCTGCTGCCAGCGGGGGTCTGCTTCTGCTCTCGGCTTCGGCAAGTGTGGCTGCTCCGTCTTGTCACCACGCGTGTGTTTGCATAGGGCAAGATCGGCAATATTTATACCTTAAAGGTGCCGAGATTGACGTAAAGATGGACATAGATACGTCAATAAAGATGTCATACGACTTGCTCGTTAGCACATTCTTTACTAAAGTTCTCTGTGAAATCAAAACAATGGCCGCATGGATTTTCCAGGTTGTCATAGGTTTGATTTGTTATGAGAACGTCGTATGCCTTATCAGGGGCTGGAGGAATGTCGCTTGTCTAATTAGATCTCAAGCGTTATGACCTAATCAGATAACACGTTCCTGTGCCGTAGTGTGACTGCGTCAAATAACGGTATCTGCATCATGGGGGCTGTTCTTGCCTCATGGGCTGACTGTTAGTTAACTTGATAGTTAGTTTAACCAGAATAGGGTCAGGAATAGGGGGATCGATTCAGAACCTATAGGAATACACGACAATAGTACATGTGATTGTGTTTCGTATATTTCGTAGTTCCAATTTTTCAGGATACATATGAATGTATTTTGGGGTGGTACGGTATACACAAACGCTACTGGTTTCACTATGCCTAGATTTGTAAATATGGACATAGTCTACGTGGAGTGGGTGTGATGTATTCCTATAGGTACTGTATCGATTCCCCTATTCCTGACCCTGGTCTGGTTAATAATTAACTAGCAGCCATCCAACGGTGCAAAAACCGTTATCTGATTAAGCCACACCACGGCACAGAAGCGTGTTATCTGATTAGGTCATAACGCATGCCATCTAATTAGACAAGCGATATTCCTCCAGCCCCTGATAAGGCATACGGAGTTCTCAAAACAAATCAAACCTACAGCGACCTGGGAAATTCCCATAGCCATTGTTTTGATTTCACCGAGAACTTCAGCAAAAGAATGTGCGAACGAGCCCGTTCATATGACATCCTTATTGACGTATATATGTCCATCCTTACGTCAATCTCGGCACCTTTCAGGTATAAATATTACCGACATTGCCTTAAGCAAACACATGCGGTGGTGACGAGATTGGAGCAGCGAGACGTGCCGAGGAGCCCAGCAGAGAGCGAAGCCCACAGGCGCTGCCCCGCCTTCCTGACGTGCTGAGAACGAGACGCTGCCTTTCTCCTGCTGAGAAATCCAGCTCCGGCGCTTCCAAGCAGCCCTCGCAGGCAGCTGGAATATTAAGACCTGGGATAAGAGATACCAGCCCTCCATCATTCTAGATCTCAGGTACAGAACTGAACCTTGCAGAGAATTCTCGAGTCAGTCCCTTGGCAAAACAAACTTAACTTAAACTGCTACTTATCTACTCCCGCCCACGTATTAGGCTTAGGTCAGGTACACTGGGGTAGGCGTGGTTAGAAGCACCAGTTGAGTATGATTAGTCAAATGTATATATGTATGTATCTATTTTATCCATTTTAAAGTATCATATGGCTTAGAAACCATATCAATGCTTTTACAGTATTATTTTATAATTCTGTCTTTACTGTATGCACTTTACTTAACTATAAGTATTACAATAATAGCGATTCATTTCTCTTGTATGAGAAAGGAGACTGATCAATAAATAACATCTTTTATTGAACACGCCCGTCTTTTCCTTTTCTCTACAATCTGGTGAAACTAAGAATGCACTGAACTGACTGAGTAAAATAAGTTGTCTTTTGTTTTCACACGACTCTAGAGATACACTCTTGATTAGGGGAGAGCAAAGTTGTCATGTTCTATGGTTGTCAGAAACTAAATCCCTTCTTGTCTATCCGGGGAGGTTAAAATCCTCCTTGCCTATTCGAGAAAGTTTCTAGTGAACTCTGAGCTAGCTGGCAAACACAAAACTTTAAGTCTAATATCGTTGGTAGAAGACCTAGTTAACCTCTGCCCTAGGTCTATACTATTGAAGATATTATTCCAATGCGCAGAGCCTATTGGGATAATAGGAACTACACTACACAAGTTCTCATCTGAGATGTAGATGTCATCAATATATGACAACACCTCTAAATCTTCTTCTAAGATCTCCTTAATCCAAGCAGCAAAAAGCCCATTATTAATATTATAACCCTTGGGCAATCTCATATATGCATTCTGAAACTGTGATGCAGGCACTATATTTAGGCTAAAATATAAGTTTGAATTATCTAACATGTTTTATGTTTTCCTAACTAAATTTGTTATCCTTCCAGTACTGTGATCATTTTGCACTGAAATGTGCATGTGTATGTCTTCAGATTTCAATAATCTAAAACTAGTCTATAGGAATTGTCTGGTTTCAACACAGAGAAAAACACTATTAGTCCTTAATGTTGTAATTGGTTTGAAATATCTTTTATAATGCACTCAGCTTCTGACTTTCAAAGGTATAGGGCCGGATTCACAAAAGTAATCTGAGACAAAATCCTAACTTTACGACTTTTGGTATTCACAAAAGGCATTTAGGAGTACTACTTTCATTTTCTTAAAATGAGCTGTAGAGTACTAAGATTTCTCTTTTTTCCTAACACTGATCAAAGTCTCATGTGCAGGCTCGCTTTAAATTTGTTCTCTGAAGTATCCCTTTTTTTATATCTTTTATGCAATATGAATTATACTTCTTTTCAGTATGATCACTGCTTTCTAGCCTTTTCATTCCCCAGTGCCCTGCATCCCAGAATACTGATATCAATTTGGATTTTTTTCCACTGTCCCTCAAATTGCATCCACCTCTACTGGACTACTGCTGTGGTGGGAATCTTGACTGTTTGTTTAGTTTTACTTCTTAGTTTCTGTGCATCTTTTTTTACGGGAACCCTCAGGCTAATTTTTTGTTTTAAGCAGTGGTTTTGAGGCTCGGGAACCTAAAGTGTCTTGACCCATGGCAGTATATACTCCTGAAATATTTCAGAAACCTCCCATTCATGACGTTGACTAAGAGCAGCAGCCAAACAATAGCATAATGCCAGAGCCAGCAGTTCCCCTTTAACATTACTAAGAACTATTGAAAAGACTACCTCAAAATTACCTATCAATTTCATACCCAAATCGACATCCAAAGCAGCACCATGTTCATGTTATATTTATTTTAATACTTTTGGTAGCACCAATTATGAGCGTGCATCCTGTGTAATAGTATAGATACTGACAAAGATAGTTCCCCATGTGGTACACTCTTCCTCGTCTGGGACACATAAAGTCAACATTCTATGTTTCTCTTGGATAGCTGTGTGAGGATAGACCACTTTCAAATGTTTGGTTTTGTGAGCAATCCAAAGCAGAATGGTGTCTCACTTAATGGGAGCTTTCCCCATGATGTCATAAACAGTCTGTGGACTAATTGCCGTATAACAGGATAAGACATTAGTTGTGTAGGAACACTAGGGATCACAGCCCCTTCTCTCTGTAAAATGTACTGTCAATATAACTTATATATATAAAATAGTTGATTTAGTAACTGTCTTCATTCCAGAGCATTCAAATTTCTTGAACCTGGATGAGAAGTATAACCGCCAAATACTGCCCCGTTTACCCATATATTGCTTAGGGGACCATTCTGATACTCACCAATATATATAGTAATTGTCCACCAAACCAAGAAAAGTATTCTTGATACTAACAGGATTTTTAGATGATTGTAAAGTTCATATTCTGCAGGTGTGGCACCAGCTTTGTATGAATGAAAGAGGCTAGTCTTTGGATCTACAGGTACAAACTCCACCCATGGGTCAAGAATTTCAAAGATGTATGCAGTTTGTGCATTACTGACAAAAATGACATCACCCCCATGTCAGGTAAACCTTACTGTGACTGTCAATGGTACCCTAGCATTCACTCTTATCACAACAGGTGTTGTATCCATAACTTAGATTAAAAATGATATGAGATTCAAAATCTAAATCTAAATTTAGAGGACCAATTAATAGTCAAGAACCTGACCAACTCATAGCAGAGAGGGAGCTGTGTGGACTAAAGGGGAACCAATAATACAACAGACTTCTCTACTACAAGTAAATATTGGTAACATTGTTTGTGTGTCATTCAATATTACTCAAAGATTGAACCTACAGGGAGCCAATGATACCTTTTTGCTTTAAGCAATGCACGCCCTGAGTCAGTTGTTCTCATTCCCCCTGTCAATAGCACTGGCTTCAAAGGCCAACTTACCCACATAATACAGGAAACCTGATGGACTTCAGCCCATAAACCATCTACAAATTAAATGAGAATGATGAATCTGGAGCAGAGATTAGTTCTTTGAGAATAACAGGAAAAAACCTCTAAGGGGGTTCCAATCCTCTTCTCATCACGAATAGATACACTCAAAAACTCACTCTAGAAATATGTTCAAATGATTGTATTTACTTTTTCTAGCGCATACAATACTTATTTATTTGTTTATTTCTTATTTTTTTTAAAGAGTTTTATATAGCGCTGGTTAGACCCGGAGGTATCAGAGCACTTTACATGAGGTTAGCATTGTTAGAAACTTACAAGAACAAATCATTGCATAGAGAAAAAACCTTGTTACATAATGACATCCGTTATTAGAGCATTACAAAACTTAGAAAACAAGGGCTATATTATCAAGAAAGGGCGAAAATGGGCTTGTTAATATGCCCTTGTGAATTCCCATAGAAGCCTAGGTTCTGGTGTTAACCTGGGCTTCTATGGGAATTCAAAAGGGCATATTATCAAGCCCATTGTCGCCGCTTTATCTGCAATTTCCTGCCGATAAAAGCGGCGATAATGTATCGCCCTTTCTTGATAATATGCCCCTAAGTTCTATAGTGCATTGAGAGTGGTGGGGGAAAAATAAGGGGGTAGGGATGCAGATCAGGACAGGTAGGAACGGCCATGGTGGATAGTACTTAGAGGGAACACCAAAAATATAGAGTAAGCTTGTCAACAAACCGGTAGAGTCCAATAGATCAACATCATCCAGGGCCAGGACTACTTCACTGCGTCAGCTCACGTTAGAAAAGGGAACGGGTCAGAAGGAGGCAGCGTAGGGAAGCATCCCAATGAAAAAGCAAGGAAAGAGGCGTGTAAGAGTTCCAAAAGGGGATCAATTAAGGCGATGATGACACTGAAGGGTACAAGGCGTAGACCGGAGGCAGGAGTCGATCTGAGTGTCTTTAGAGACCGCAAAATGGAGGATCCAGGTCATGGACCCCAATAACTTTGTGAAAAAATGGCGGTAAAGTGGGTAAAAAACAGTCCGTTTGAAAAACCAACAAGGGAACTTACCCCAGAAGCATGGCTGGAAGGGGAAGGTTGCCTCCAGATCTGGTGGGGGAAAGCTGCTGGATGCCGACCGTTCACGGGTCAACGCAGTCAGGTGGCAGTCAGCGCGGGCACCCAGACAGGGACCTCGGAAGAGGAAGGCAGCTGCCGGATCAGGAGGGTGCTCCAAATCGAAGGAAGAAAGGGAAAACAGCCCCAGAGACAATGGCAAGCAGCGATTTCGGCACACTATTTGCTGCTCTGTCGGGGTGACAGGTACCATGTGTCTCAACTGCAGTCCAGGAGAGGCAAAGTGGGACGTGAGGCAGCCACGGCTCAGGTCCAGAGGGCAGGCGACGGCCACAGGGCTGCTCCCTAATCATCACCCCAGAAGCACCCAGGGCAGGCCAACTGGGCATCAGCAGCGACAAACAGGATCCGCCATCGGAATTCCCCCGGTGTTTGATCGTATGGTGAGGGGAAAAAGAAGACAAGGTGGGGGGACAAGAACTAAGGTCAAGTCCAGAGGGTAGGCGAGGACAAGGAGAAAATGGAGGCAGCAGTGGGGACCAGGCGGACACGCCTCCCATGGCTTGGAAGGCAAAAGCAAGCTCAGGGGCACCGCGCTGTGACTGGCTCCATCGACAGCAAATCCTCGGCGAGGAGGAAGGAGATAACAGCGGAGAGACAAAGACAACTTTGCCCCATGGCCGACTGGGTAGGTGACGGCAGAATGAAAGAACCCGAGCTGGTCTCCTCTATAGCCAAACAAGCAGCTCCACCGGGCATCGGCCATATTGATCGGACTCCGCAGTCAGGACTTCAATCATGGTTCATCAAGAAGAACTCGAAACTCAGTCACGGGAGTTGGAGAAGACGAGGACTGCAGTCCACACAATCCAGGTGAACAAAAAGGGTCCAAGGAGGGGGCGAATTCGAGGGATAAGAGCCAAAAGGCAATCCCTGGCCAGGAGCTCCTGACCGGAGCTCATCACCTGTAGGCCATCTTGCCTAGTATCATCTTGCCTTTATATTTGTAGCTATATAAATGAAAAAATAGTAAAAATGAAATCCAGTAATGAAAAGAAAATTAAAAAGAATTGCAACATTATAATGGTATTGAGGTTTGAAGTCTTTGTTCTCAAGTCCCTCCCTTCTTGCACACTAGCTAAGCTGTCTTAGCACACAAAGGAGCCAGTGTGACTTTATATGGCAGCTTCTGACAAGTACACCTTAACTTAAACAACAGTGTGCTGTTCCAAATTCAATAAGGTCGTTCTCCGCGTGACCTCTGTGTTTGGCAAACTCATGAGACACCAACTTTCACATAAGTTAAACTGACTCTAAGGAGCCACTTTGTGGTCTTCGTGAAGATGTTTGCTACTCCCAAGAGCTGAAACTTCTCCTCTCTGATAGATGCATTCTTAAAACCAGTTTAAATACACTTTCAAATTATTTTGAAAATGGCAGGCTTCGCATTGAATATGGAAAATGCAAGAATTAACATATTAATTGTGTTGCACCTTCACTTAATTGTATAATTTAATGTAATCCATGTCAGACATGTATGTAAATAACTGATGCCCTAGCAAACTGTAATAAAACAAATTCTAAATGATATACATGTGCAAACAATACAGACATTACATGAATATATAATGAAAAATGTGTATTGGAATAAATGAATATATGAAATGCAATGGGGAATTACATAAGCAAAAAATGCAAAGATCATATCAGTACTCTTACATACTTTGGCGAATCAGCAACAAAACTGTAAGCATGGGCCAAAAATCTGTTCCGCTTGCGAAATTTGCAGATTTTCGGCAATTTCGCAATCCGTGAAACTCGCGAAATTGCCGAAAATTCACAGTGTCGCTCGCGGGCGGAATTTATTTTTTTGGAGATGGCCAGCTCACTCAAGGGACCCCTGCGCCCTTCGGCGCGATGGCAGTAACACACACATGGTCACTGGAGACAACTCTTCTGGCACTTTATGCAGCTGTAGTGTCGGAAAAGCACTATATTTAACCAATGAGGTAGCACTTACTGATTAGCCAGTAGAAAGTACTCCAGTCGAGTAGAGGTATCGCACAAAACGATGGCGTCTTCTTGGATAAATATGAAGGGCAGGGTTCATTGGTGGCACGATGCTCCTGTCACAAAAATTAAACCTCAACAGGAAACGCTTACAGATATAAATGAAGCAGGTGCCAGAGTTGCTTACTTGCAACTATTCTCTGACCCTGTCCTGACCCTAAAGAGCCGGGTGCCCGAGGCAGGGTCAGAGAATAGTTACAACTAAGCAGGTGCCCGAGTTGAAGCTCAAATTCAGTAACGCATTCATCAGCCCAAAAACAATTGTGAGCTTTGTCGAGGCTGGGAAGGTGTGCTTTCTCCCCATATCTATCGTTGAAAATTAGCTGTGATACTGGATAGAGGCCTCTGCATCCTTCACTTTCACGAGCGCAATCCCCGTGCAGTTCCTGTGTCCAGGAGATTCTTTCTCCTCATCTGCTGCTCTGATCGGTCTCTGACCTTTTTTACACACAAGAGGCATGTGAACTCGCATAGAAGCCCCGCTCTTTGGCCCCATCCACACACTAGTGGTGTGCACCGTTTTCCCGCCCTGACCCTCATCTGCTGCTCTGTGTCTTGTTTTCGTCTGTCAGATTCCTTCTGACAGTGGTGAGTTTTTGGATACCGAGGCAGTAGCCTCATTACTCCACATTCATTTTGAATATTTTAGTCACTCTTTAGGTTGTCTTATTGATGTGTGACGCATTGTCACAGTTGAGGTTGTATCACAAGGTCAGCTCCGTGATGGGCCGGGGGTAGCAGTCGATTGAGTTTGCAGAATTGTCAGCATGTTTCCTCAAAGAGTCTCGTCTTTGTCTTTCTAGTACCTTCTGATAGTGTTGAGTTTTGGGTGCCTGCCGAGGCGATTATGCCGTCAGACAGTGAAAGGGTTTTGGTTGCCTGCCGTGGCGGTTGCTGTCAGGCCGTGGTGAGTTTTGCGTACCTGCCGGGTGTTTGCCTTCAGGCAGTGATGAGTTTTTGGATGCTGCGTCGCTGTTTCAGTTTCACAAGGTGAGCGCTTCAATGGGCAGTGGGTAGCGGTCAAATGGGTTTGTAGCGATGTCTGCGAGTTTCCTGATCAGTGGGTTCTCTTTTTGATCCAATCCTTTGTAGAATGTCCTGTTGAGTTTGAGGAGATGGTCGTCCAACATCTCAATTCCTAGGTCTCTGTGGAGGTCTGCTGTTCGTGTGAACATAGGAGCACCTGCTGCAATGCGTGAGGCCTTGCTCTGTAGTGTCTGTAGGTCTTTCCGAAGCTGCGGGCGGCAGCCACTCCAAACTGGTAAAGCGTATGTCATAGTTGGTCGAATTATTGCGGTGATTGCTCGCACCTTGCTCTGCATGGGCATCGACTTGGTCTTCAGGAGTGGGTATAATGCAGCCAGTTTGGCTGCTGCTTTCTGGCAGGTCTTCTCTATGTGGTTTCTCCAGCTGAGTTTAGAGTCCAGAGTCACCCCCAGGTAGGAGCTGCTGTTTTCCCATTTGATCTTATCCCCATTGAGGAGGATCTGTGTATGTTTCCTATTCAGCTTCCTGGTGAATAGTGTTGCTATGGTTTTGCTTGTGTTCAGGGTGATCTGCCAGTCGCAGTACCATTCGGAGAGTCTGCAGAACGAAGTCTCAAGGTTCTTAGCCACTTCTTTGTCGCTGAAGGATTGGGGGATGACTGCAACATCATCTGCGTAAAGGTAAGATCAGTCTTTTTTAGGTCCGTGGGGATGTCATTTGTGAATATGTTGAAGAGGAATGGTCCGTGCAGTTCCTATGTCCAGGAGCTTCTTTCTCCTCATCTGCTTCTCTGACCTTTTATACACACAAGAGGCATGTGAACTCGCATAGAAGCCCCGCTCTTTGGCCCCACCCACACACTAGTGGTGTGTACCTTTTTCCCGCCCTGACTCACTATGATGGACAGCTCACTCAAGGGACCCCAGAGCTGGGCATGTGTGCTTTCTCCCCATATCTACCGTCGAAAATTAGCTGTGATGCTGGATAGAGGCCTGTTTGCAACCTTCACTTTCACGAGTGCAATCCCCATGCAGTTACTGTGACCAGGGGCATCTTTCTCCTTATCTGCTGCTCTGATCGGTCTCTGAACTTTTATACACACAAGAGCCCCGCTCTTTGGCCCCGCCGCACACACTAGTGGTGTGCACCGTCTTCCCGCCATTTACCCACTATGATGGACAGCTCACTCAAGGGACCCCTGCGCCCTTCGGCGTGATGGCATAGTAACACACACATGGTCACTGGAGACAACTCTTCTGGCACTTTACGCAGCTGTAGTGAAGGAAAAGCACTGTACATTTACCCAACGAGGTAGCACTTACTGATTAGCCACTGTAGACAATGGGAAACAGTCTTTTTGGTCAAATCCGCGAGTTCACCAATTTTTTTGCAAACTCGCAGAATGTTTTGTAAATTTGCGTAAATTTGCGGACCGCAGATCCGCAAAATTTGCCCATACTTACAAAACTGCCAACTTCCTATATCTGTTAAAGCTAGGGTCCAGGGCCAGACTGAGAACACAAAAAAGACCGGGCAATTTTATTGGACAGGCCCTTGTGGGGGGGGGGACGACTAGGGTGGGGGAGGAGGTTGGGTGAGGGTGCACATGTGAAGCACTGCTACTTATCTAAACCGGTCCTCAGCACTGCTGCTTTTGTTACAGGGGGCCCAATATTGGAGCAATGGTGCTTACCGGCCCCCAATAACAAACCAGTCCCACACCGCTCCAAAACTGGCCCCAAAATTTCCAGCCTCCTGGGGAAATATCCAGTGCCCACTAAGCCACTCCGGCCCTGCTACTATCTATGACGGAACAGTTATTGATACAAGTTTTCAGTACAAAATGTAATACAGATGACTGCTTTGTGGAGCTTATTCACAAATGTTTCAGTATGTAAAGTCATTGTACTCCTTTAGTACTCTTTTAAGTACTTCTAGATGGATATGTAAATTAATAAAGGAGGAAACATCATATAAGTACCTAGGACTGAAATTGGGGCGAGGAGCAACAAACAAAGAACATAAACTATACCTAAAGGCAAAAGCACAGTCCCTGATCTACGCATACCGGCACCTACAAAAAAAATTAATCTGTCCAAACTACACACACCTCCTGAAAGTGATAAAAGCGCAAACCCTACCCACCTTGTTATACGCACTGGTCACCTGGTGTGGCAAAGTGGCGGGCTGTTAAACCACCTACAAACAAAGGTATATAAGGCAGCTTTAAACCTTCCAAAATCAGCATCACCAGCGCAGGTTCGTTTGGAATTCGGTCTGCTGAATCAGAAATTCCACAGTATGGGAACTTTTGTGAAACTCTGTCATAAGCTACGTATGTCTGAAGATGGCTCACTGGACAACCTGTGCTGGAGAGAAAACATCACCCAGCAAAAACAGCACGTGCCAAACAGTTGGGGAGATTTCTTGTCCCAATCCTTGAATGGTATAGGACTCGAAGCAACATGGGATTTGACCCCAGACAGAAACAGTTTCGACAAGATTATAAACAATGCAGTCAAATGGGAATCCTATCTGGAAGACAAAACAACTACGCAAAACGACGACACGGGTGGACTGTGATAAACTCATATTCTGGGGTAAAGTCACAGTCTTATCTGGAAAGTCACTTTAGTAGGCCACTAAAACAAATATTCATAGAACATCGACTGGGCCTACAGTTTTCAAAGGACCTGCTACTATCCTGGAAAGGTAGTCATGCTGACCCTAATTGTCGTCTATGTGGATATCAAAATGAAACTTTAACCCACTTACTATGTACTTGCCCGGCACTTACGGATTTGAGGAGACGGCTTTTAAAGTCCATTTTTAACAAACTGAACATCCGAATATGCAGGCAAGCTGTAATTCGATAGTTAGATGGATCATCTGCCATATTGGCATGTAGGGGGGTTAAATACATGAAGTCAGTCCAATCACTCCTACAACAAGCGGAACAAGGAACTATAATACCACACTGAAATATATGAGCCCAAATTATCTGTATGGACTATTCATTTTAATTGATTATTTAAATGTTAATATTAACCTAATATTTTAACGATGATCTAAATGCATTTTGTAATAATTTTTATTAATTTTATGCAATAAAAATTGACTTGACTTGATATGTACATTGGACCCTAAACATCAAAAATGGGAATACTATGGGAATATTCCCGGGTATAGTAAAATGCAGTTAGAGCGCACGGAAAAGGCTGAGGCTTTATTGTAAATGGGGAGTTGTTATTTTGAGGTGCTGATTCACAAAGACGTGTAAGAAGAGTACTAAAAGATTTCTCGTGTGGTACTACTCCTAAATGATCATCTGAATCTGGTCCCTTTGACTTAAGATCAACAGGTCTGCAGCTCATAATCGTTAATGACAATAAAAACGTGCTATGTATCTCCGGTTGTATATTTCTTTGTTGATGCTTCCTTTCATTTCTTCAATCATGTCTCAGAAGCATATTTCAAGCCCCGTGGTTTTTAGGACATCCATTTTACATATTTTAAAGTTAGAGCACGGACTGTGTTTGAAATAATCAGTAATCCGAGGATCAATGTGCTTTAAACTCATTCTGACAGCGAAGGTTTACAGAATTATCTGCGCGAATAGTTTCTTTCCAATTGTTGCATTTGCATGTGGAGGGCTCTCGAAAACCAAACGAGCTGACAACACTGCCATCTAGCGTTCCTATTTTCTGATAATGGTAATATTATCTTTATATCGCAACGAATACGAACTGCAAACACCCACTGCAAACAACAATCACAACGTAAAAAACGCAAAAGATAAGCAAATTTTGTGGGCGACTTTCAGACATTTAATGAGAAAAATCAACTCGTAATAATGTTAAACTGAAACGCTGATTAAAGACTAGAAAATTAGCTAACCTAATGGCAATATTTTTTAGTATAAACGCAACAAAATGCATGGAACAAGTCAATAGAAAAAATTCTATTCTAGTTTCTTGTTAGAAGCATTTTTATTTAAAGTATTTGATGTTTATTGACTTATATAATACCGCTTACTTTATGTTGGTATTTTCATATTATCATCAGTCGTGTCATGTTGTTGATCAGATGTAGTTCAATGTCCAAAAATCTATACAGTGTAACTAGACTTAACAGTAAACCTGTGATAAAAGGTCAGGTCGAATTTTCAACAGAGATGTGACGATCTGCTCAAAAATATTTGAGAAGGTGTACTACAAATATTATTCAAGAATTACATATAAGCATTTAAGGTGCTACTACAAAAAGCTGCATTTCTATTGATATTCCCAAATTAGCTTTCAAATCATCTCTATATCGAAAGGGCAGACGTGTTAATGATAACACATGCAGGTAATTCGTGCTCAATTTATTAAAATAGTTGATTTTACATAGTGCTTTATTTCCTAATGAGACGCCGCAAGGCACGCAGCTTACATTGTTTATCGTTGTCCTCATTGAATGGGTGTCCGTAGTGGTCATTACTGGATCAATGGAGAAGCAGTCCATTGCATGCACTGGACATGCACAGCCATGGCACATTCTCTATATAATGTCCCTGGAACAATATGTCAGAGACTTGTAGGCATGCATTGAGTACACGTCACCATGGAATTTACAGCCATTGTAAATGATCTTTAGACACTATATAGAAACGACAGAAGCGTAATCCGTAAGAAAGTAGTAGGATAAAAGCACCAGGGACTGAAATGTCTCACGGATACAGTGGGAAACAGGGACTACCCAGAAACGTCAGAGGGATTGTCAGGATGAACTGCAATGGCCACATACAGTCAGAGTAAATGCTCTACAAGAGCCACCAGGAAGCAACAAGAAAGAAACCCACTGCCATGCAACTTATAATGACCACCAGGCGGCTAACATGACTGATCTCCAGGTGGAGGGACACTTTGAATGTGTAAGAAATGGGGTTACTGATTGACTGGGGTGTGAGACCTGGTCAATCAGTATCAACAATCTTTATCAGGGTAAGGCACGAGCAAACCCCATATTAACCAGTGCTCAATCCCTTGGTAGCTTGGCACGGAGCAGTCAGGCTTAAATTAGAGACAACATGTAAAGTATTTATGCAACACTTCAAACAGTAAAACAATGAAAATACCACACAAAAAGAATCCCACACCAGGTTAAAAAAACAGACCTTCATTTAGTAAATAAAACAAGACCGAAATGACAAAAATCCAATTGGTAGAACCGAAGAATATCATTTTAAACGTTTTTGAGAAAACAGAACAAAAAGGCATAAAGCGCCAACTGTGGATATCTGGTTTTGTTAGACTGGCACAAAGTCACAAATTCAGGCAGAACGCACTGTAGCATGGGTCAGCAACTGGAACCCAGGCATGCCCGCTGAACAGAGTACCTTCAATACTGGTTTGTGGAGTGTTGTGTGGATCTTCGTCAAAGATGCATCACACAGCCAAAGTAATGCATCAGTTCCATGCTATGGCAAGGCTGTGAGACGAGGGCCTGTGTCATCATCGAGGATCTCATCAATGGGACTTGCTATGCAAAGTCGGGCATCAAGGATGCAGTGTGCAGTCAGGGCAATGGGTTGGTTCCGAAGAGGTTGGTTGACGAGGCTGTCGTCAACGAGTGATGTGAGTAACTGTGGTGAGGATGCATCCCACCGTGATGATTCTCAAGGTATTGCGGGGGCGATGCACGTCTTTGTGACAAGTTCAATCAAGCAGCGGCAGATATTTGTCCGTTCCGCTTAAGTTTGAGCCTCACAGCAGAGGAGATGCGTCGGTTCCACTTGAACCACAGAGGCTGGTAAAGCCCCTTAAGCCCAGGACTGGGGTGGTTCCACTTGGCAGGGTAGACTCACAGATGGCAGAGTACAGGTGCAGAAGCAAGGTTGTTTGAAGCCTATGATGTCCCTAAGGCTTTTGATCAGGAGGCCTGCCAGCTAGTCCTTTGAGTCACTCTGAGTTCTGGGTTCAAAAGATGCAGGTCCAGTTCTCACCCATGCAAGATGGTAGCAGCCAGCGGTCTAAAATTGCAAAGCAGGAGTCCAGTAGGGTGCAGTCCAGCAGAGTGGCAGTCCTTCAGCAGTACAGCAGTCCTTCTTCCTGGCAGAGTATCCACAGGTCCAGAAGTGTACAGAAGTGGTCGCATTTGAGGTTTCAGTATCTATTCCCAGATGTACCTTTGAAGTAGGGGAGAAACTTCTCAAGGTTTCCTTTTGAAGTCCCCAGGCATGCTGCCTTCTCTGTCCTGGGTCCAGTCTAACTATAGGGGGTATGCAGTCCTTTGTGTGGAGGAAGAACACAGCCTATTTAAGCGTAAGTGGTGCTGTGCCCAGCTCCTCCCTGCCATCCTACTATTAATGGCTCATCCAGGCACACCTAAGCTCTGTATTGTGTGTGGCTGTCTAGGAGGAATACACACTGCTCAATTGCCAGCTACACTGAATCATGTGACCAGAGATAGGCTATAGGTATTAAATGGCTAAAGCAATAAAATGCCAACATCCTTAAAGCGTAATTTTCATCAAAGCATTTAAAATCCAAATTCACCATAAGTAAGGATTTTAAAAAGTGATTTTAGAGACAACAAACAAGAACTTGTTAACCGAATTTAAGAGTTTTTTACTACCAGCACTAATAAAGCTTAAATGTATACATTGCAATTTTTAAATACATACCACCCTGCACTCTGGGCTGTTCTAACCCTGCCCTAGTGGTGACTTATATGCATTTAAAAGGAAAGTGTGGGCCTGGCAAAAGGTTTAATTTTACAGGTCAAAATAGCAGTTTAAAACTGCATACAAAGGATTTTAACTGGCAGGCCTGCAATGTGTTTGAGGGGCTACTTAAGTGGGTGCACAATCAGTGCAGCATGCCAGCTAGTAGCAATTAATTTATAGGCCCAGGGCTCATGTAGTGCCACTATACTAGGGGCTTATAAGTAAATTAAATATGCCTATTGGGTATAAGCCAATGTTACCATGTTTAAAGGAGAGAGCACAAGCACTTTACTACTGTTTAGAAGTGGTAACGTGCTAAGGCAAGCAATAACAAGATCAGAAAAATGGAGTAGGAAGGCAAAAAGTTGGGGGGAAAGACCACCCTAAGGCTGACAGGTCTAACAGAATGTATATAGCTGAAATGCAATGAAGTTCTGTTCATGGTCAAATCAAAGTTTTATGTGAGTGAGTAATAAGAGAGGAAGCTGATTTTTTGATGGTTAATGCATTGTGATGTAGTGTTCTTTAAGAGGTCATTCTTTAACTCTTTCCTACATTAGAGCAGGGTTGGGGCAGACCAAGGTAAGCTGATCTGTGCCCGTCCTCATACAAAAAGGCCATCTGGAGAGTGTTATCCAAAATGTACTGTTTCTGAATGTGGTCTATTCTGTCCATTTATAATTTTCACACTCTCTCTTGTGTTACTAGCAATTAATTCTCCCAGCCTTTACCATGGACTTGAACTAGTTTCCTGTGGCATCCATTGGCTAAGGAGGCTGTGGAAATGTATGGCCTCATTTAAGAACACACTGCATGTTTGACCTGTGGTTGGAAGCATGGGGGATGGCTTCCGCAACCCATGGGCTAATCGCAGCCCACTGCAAAATTACTCCAACTTTGTGGTTCTGGTGATGCTTTACTGATTTAATGCTAAGCTGACAAAATTGGCAGTCAAATCAATCAATCAATCAATCAATCATAACACTTGTATAGCGCACTACTCACCCGGAAGGGTCTCAAGGCGCTTGGGGCAAGGGGTCCTCTACTGCTCGAACAGCCACGTCTTGAGTTGTCTCCTGAAGGCGAGATGGTCCTGGGTCAGCCGAAGGTGGATGGGGAGGGAGTTCCATGTCTTGGCCGCCAGGTAGGAGAAGGATCTGCCTCCGGCGGTGGCTCTTCGGATGCCTGGTACGGCGGCGAGGGCGAGGCTAGTAGATCGTAGCTGGCGGGTGGGTGTGTAGAAGGTCAGGCGGTCGTTGAGATACTTGGGGCCCAGGTCGTGGAGAGACTTGTGTGCGTGGGTGAGGAGCCTGAACGTGATCCTCTTGCTGACGGGGAGCCAGTGCAGGTCCCTCAGGTGGCTGGAGATGTGGCTGCATCGGGGGATGTCCAGGATGATTCGGGCAGAGGCGTTCTGGATGTGTTGGAGTCTTTTCTGTAGCTTGGCTGTGGTTCCGACGTAGAGGGTTTTTCCGTAGTCCAGTCGGCTGGTGACGAGTGCCTGAGTGATCGTCTTCCTGGTTTCGGTCGGGATCCGTTGGAAGATCTTGCGGAGCATGCAAAGGGTGTGAAAGCATGATGAGTAGACGGCGTTGACTTGTCTGGTCATCGAGAGGGAGGAGTCAAGGATGAAGCCCAGGTTGTGTGCGTGCTCTGTTGGCTTGGGAGTGGTGCCCAGGGCGGGGGGCCACCAGGAGTCGTCCCAGGCGGAGGGCGATGATCCCAGGATGAGGACTTCCGTCTTGTCTGAGTTCAGTTTCAGGCGGCTTTTCTTCATCCATTCGACGACGTCTTTCATCCCTTCGTGTAGGCTAGTTCTGGCGGTGTCGGGGTCTCTGGTGAGGGAGAGGATCAGCTGGGTGTCGTCAGCGTAGGAGATGATGTTGAGGTTGTGTTGGCATGCGATGGCTGCAAGAGGTCTCATGTAGACGTTGAAGAGGGTGGGGCTGAGTGATGATCCTTGCGGAACGCCGCAGATGACTTCGGTGGCCTCGGAACGAAACAGGGGGAGGCGGACTCTCTGTGTTCTTCCGGCGAGGAACAAGATGATCCACTCCAGTGCCTTCTCTTGGATGCCGATGTTGCTGAGGCGTTGTACTAGGGTGCGGTGGCAGACAGTGTCGAACGCTGCATAGAGGTCCAGGAGGATGAGTGCCGCTGTTTCCCCGTTGTCGAGCAGGGCTCGGATGTCGTCGGTGACTGCGATGAGGGCGGTCTTGGTGCTGTGGTTGGCTCTGAAACCGGACTGCGAGGGGTCGAGGGATCCGTTCGTCTCGAGGAAGGCGGCAAGCTGTCTGTTGACGATCTTCTCGATGACTTTGGCAGGAAAAGGGAGGAGCGAGATGGGGCGGAAGTTCTTGAAGTCGGTGGGGTCCGCTGTTGGTTTCTTCAGGAGGGCGCTGAGCTCGGCATGCTTCCAGCTCTCTCCGGGAAGGTGGCGGTGTTGAAGGAGGTGTTGATGATGTTCTGGAGTTGGGGTGCAATGGTGGAGTCGGCCTTGTTGAAGACGTGGTGGGGGCAGGGGTCGGTTGGAGATCCGAAGTGGATGGTGTTCATCGTGCGGGCTGTATCGTCGGTGGTCACCGTGGTCCAGGTGCGGAGGGTGGCGGTGGGGGGCGTCAAACGTATGGTAATGCTCATTCCTCTAATAGGAATAAACCTTAACAATGGTACAATAAGATATCCATTTTAAGTTGGTTGGTTCACATGAAATTGTGGCAGAGAAGCATGATGAGGTCCACCACTCGATTAATGTTGCCCTCACCATTTATATAGTATGGTCATATTGGCACTATGCAGTCCATCTATAGCATATTGTACAGAATGGTCATTATTTTCACATTGTGGATTATTTATATTATGGTTCTCATTTTGTAAAATTATAGGGTCATGTTTATGTGCAAACCCAGCTTATTAAAAAGACTGTAATGTTATGGAGAAAAAACAAATAAGCCCAGATTTGTCAGGTCTTCAAGTGAGTTGCAGGTCGGCATGGGAGATGGGATGAAGATCCAACCGTTCCTGAGTATGCGGCCAGACCAGATCCTTTGTGCCCCACTATGGAGGAAAAGGAGTCAGACTGGGGACAAGCTCCAACACTTCATGTGATGCCACGAACTGCCACATCAGGGAGAAATTCCAATCTCCAACATCCTTTGCCAGAGCCCTTGAGGAGGGGCTCTACCACCAGCAAGCATGCTCTACCACCAGCAAGCACTCATAAGCTTAGTAGGCTCACCGCAGCGCAGGATGCCATGAACCTTGACTGCGAAGGGAAGCTCCAATCCTCAGCATCTTTTGGCAGACGCCATGAGGCGGTGCTCTATCATCAGCCAGCGCTCATTAGCGCAGGAGAACACTGCGGCATGGGATACAACTAACTGCCACAGCAGGGGGAAACTCCAATACTGAGTATCCTTTGCCAGAGGCAAGGAGGAGGAGCTCTACCACCAGCAAGTGCTCAGAAGTGCAGGAGGACACTGTGGGGCAGACCTCATCCTTCATAGCCCGGAAGAGAATGGGTAGGTCCACCCCTCTTGGCACTAAGTTTTGGATGCACATTGGATTGCAGGTACTATTGCGCCACATGACTTAACCAGTACAAACTGCCAATTTGTATTACTTAATTTTTTTTTTCACTTGTATAGCAACCTACTTTAATATTTTTTTTGAGCTTGCTTCCCCACTGGCTGGCTGACCCGGAATCAAATGGTCCAGTGAACCTGTTTAATTCATATTTGATGTTACAGTTCCAGTCGGTCATATCTCAGATGTTGTTTAACATTTGTAGAGGTTCCAACTGGCTAGACTTATATGATATCCTGCACAAATGATTGACTATCGCTAGCAGGAGTGGCCTGTGCAGGTAAGAGGGGTGGGGCGGGGGGCTCGGGCGCAGTGTCGACAGACGATGACGAGGTAAAGTTAAATTAAAAAAAGAGAACACCACTTATCTTGCGTTCGCCGCATCATTGATGCGGCGCACAAGGTAAATGTTTAAAAAAAATGTTCATTTAACTTTACCTCGTCATCTTTCAGCTCTCCCGCATGTCCCTCCCCACAAATCTTACCTGCACGAGCCGCTCCTATACGACAGCCCATTTTGGTCTTGCACAAACCAGGATAAATTGAACTTTAAATAAAGAATCATTGTTTCTGAGTTGACTGTCGATTTTAATATAATCACCGTCCTCGTCTGCAGTATCTTAATATTTAAATAGTTTTGCAGCTTCAGAACACACTTTTAGTTAAGTACGTAAAGCAGTGAGTTTCCTTTTATAGGTCTATATAAAGGCCATTCTATTTATGTACTGTCATAAATTAGGACAAAGTAGACAATAACAGCAGACTAAAAGTTTTTACAACTCTAACTGATATCAATAAATGTAAACATAAAATGAGAAACAAATTTAATTAATTCTGAGAATTGGCACACGAAAAGCAACTAAATCAATGTCTGTGGTGGTAGGATGCCAAAGTCCATAATGCATGATGGATGGAACTGCACCCTAATAGATGTAGACAACCTAATATGAGAAGTTGAGATGATGCTAGGAGAAGAAAAGAATCCGAGTGGCAATCATAATCCTTCAACTAAAATAACCAGATGAATTACATTATCATCAACGCTTAACTCGAAAGCGATAAAAAATCCAGTGATATCGGCGAAATGCCTGAATATCGCTGGAAATCCAGCGATAAAAAATCAGTGATAGGGAAATCTTTGATAATAAGCCATGGTGGACTTATCCTAACAATCCACCACCCATTGACAAGATGGCTAAGTGAGGTTTCAATCAGGCGTTCAAATACCAGCAATAATTATGGTTAGCGCTATTTTTATTATCGCTATGCGGGTCCGGGGCTGGATTGATAAAAGAGCGAAGTTTTGTTATCGACAGTTTTCATGTTATTTCAGTGAGGAAAGCCTACTTTGCATAATATTAGCGATAAATATCACTGACATGCAAAGAGACAGGATAAACGGCAGCTATTGCAAGGATACTAGCGCTAATGCATGTTAGTGAGTCCTTGGTGATAGTGCGATAGGAAAATGGCCGCTTTTCCGGCGATATGTGCCGGAAAAGCGGCAGAACTTTCCCTGATAATATGCCCCTATGTCTGATGATCAAATCTCTTGCTCAAAAATTCAAAAAGGTGAAAGAGCTGGTAAACGTCTTAACTCAACAACTAAGGATGGCATTGAGAGGAGGCGCGAGAGGTATTTGCAATGCTGTTATAGAGCATGCAAATAGAGCTACGGACAATGAGCAGACACCAAGGGAAGTCTATACTCCATTGATTATGAACCTGCCTCAATCATCTTCACATAATACAATTCTGTAAACTACCAGAGAAAATTATTTTGGTTACAAGAATAGGCAGAACATCACAAATAATATCACTCATGGTAACAAAAAGACACTACTAGGTGTCAACAAATTGACCAACAATGAGAGGTGGGTGGAATACTCTGTTCCACAGGTGTAATTGGTGACATTTTTGTGACTCTACATTACTCATGTAATGCGGAGTTCTGAGCAAAATTCGGCAAACGCCGGCTGGCATAATTCTTTCTTGTGCACAGCTCCAGAAAGGTAGATTGGTGCCCTCAAGCGAGATTTGGCATCCCCAACGTGATTTTCAGCAGTAAGAGTACACCCAGTGAGATTTTTCTAATGTGGGCATGGAGTAGTAAATCTAATAGAGTGGCAGCAGAATCAACTTGAACAGCTTCGCCCTCTGCAGCACAACGTGGTACCATTACCACAGATATTTCTGTGTGGATTTTACCGGTGTGAAGTCACAGCCAGAGCAAGTCAACATGCCTATTTCTGCATGTTGGCATTACACAGCTGAATCTAGCAGACTTTTTATGGAACTCTGCAGAATTTCACAGTCCAATTCTGAAAGTTTCCCCCCCTTCCCAATGTGAAGCCCCCTTCCAGTCACAGCCTTTTATATTTGGAAAGCATGATAAGAGGCTCCCTGATACACACCATGAACAACAGACCCTAATATATGGCCACCACAGACAATCTCCTAATATTAGCAGACACACAAAATCGAGAAGCAATACTTATATGGGAGCTATAGTCTACATGACGAACTTTAACAAATTACCATACAGATCAAGGGAGGACAATGAATCTCCAATAAATAAAGCCACACACTGGATCAGACATAAACACTAGTGCCTTTCATTTGTTCAATCAGAATGCTCAACAAATTATAGAAATGCCTGACCCACATGACACTATTAAACTCATTTTAAAAGATCAGAAATGGCTGGACAGCTTGATCGCCCTGAGCTTACGAACATCTCCTCCAAATGGATCTCTTATACAATTCAAGCTGAATAGACCATCATTTGACACTTCCCCAATCCACAACCAGAGCACTTCAGCATATCATGCTTCCTTAACGGCCCACTGGAAAAAGATGACAACAATGCCACGAAGGCCACAAGAAGACAAAAGTAGTCATAGGCCCACTTCTAGTACAAGCGAGTGTAGATTGACAGATTCCCATAGAATTTAAACAATATACAGATCATACATCTATTTTATTAGCGACCACTTGTCATCAGACTCTTGATTTAGCTTGCCTTAAAACCAAAAGCGTGGAAGGGTATACTCAGATGTGAGTCCCTTGCTCATTGCACCATCAGGATTCAAGCAAGCCAGGCCGACGACGCCTGAAATGGCAGAAACCGGTCCCCGGAAGCTTGTTTCCTTCCCAGTATAAGAATTGGCTTGGTAGTTTGGTTTGCCCTGTTCCCATCATGCACTGGGACAGGAACAGACTAATTTGCATATAGCCAAGTTCTGAGCTGGGATGGTGCAGTGAGCTAAACAACGGTGATGGATCAAGCCCTGATCATTGGACTGGGTAAGAGTGGTCTGCTTAATTCAGGCACTCTGTTCATCACCACCCCCTTTTCTGAATCATTTTGTCCACCATAAGCGTGGAAGGGTATACTCAGATGTGAGTCCCTTGCTCATTGCACCATCAGGATTCAAGCAAGCCGGGCCGACGACGCCTGAAATGGCAGAAACCGGTCCCCGGAAGCTTGTTTCCTTCCCAGTATAAGAATTGGCTTGGTAGTTTGGTTTGCCCTGTTCCCATCATGCACTGGGACAGGAACAGACTAATTTGCATATAGCCAAGTTCTGAGCTGGGATGGTGCAGTGAGCTAAACAACGGTGATGGATCAAGCCCTGATCATTGGACTGGGTAAGAGTGGTCTGCTTAATTCAGGCACTCTGTTCATCACCACCCCCTTTTCTGAATCATTTTGTCCACCATAAGCGTGGAAGGGTATACTCAGATGTGAGTCCCTTGCTCATTGCACCATCAGGATTCAAGCAAGCCGGGCCGACGACGCCTGAAATGGCAGAAACCGGTCCCCGGAAGCTTGTTTCCTTCCCAGTATAAGAATTGGCTTGGTAGTTTGGTTTGCCCTGTTCCCATCATGCACTGGGACAGGAACAGACTAATTTGCATATAGCCAAGTTCTGAGCTGGGATGGTGCAGTGAGCTAAACAACGGTGATGGATCAAGCCCTGATCATTGGACTGGGTAAGAGTGGTCTGCTTAATTCAGGCACTCTGTTCATCACCACCCCCTTTTCTGAATCATTTTGTCCACCATAAGCGTGGAAGGGTATACTCAGATGTGAGTCCCTTGCTCATTGCACCATCAGTATTCAAGCAAGCCGGGCCGACGATGCCTGAAATGGCAGAAACTGGTCCCCGGAAGCTTGTTTCCTTCCCAGTATAAGAATTGGCTTGGTAGTTTGGTTTGCCCTGTTCCCATCATGCACTGGGACAGGAACAGACTAATTTGCATATAGCCAAGTTCTGAGCTGGGATGGTGCAGTGAGCTAAACAACGGTGATGGATCAAGCCCTGATCATTGGACTGGGTAAGAGTGGTCTGCTTAATTCAGGCACTCTGTTCATCACCACCCCCTTTTCTGAATCATTTTGTCCACCATAAGCGTGGAAGGGTATACTCAGATGTGAGTCCCTTGCTCATTGCACCATCAGGATTCAAGCAAGCCGGGCCGACGACGCCTGAAATGGCAGAAACCGGTCCCCGGAAGCTTGTTTCCTTCCCAGTATAAGAATTGGCTTGGTAGTTTGGTTTGCCCTGTTCCCATCATGCACTGGGACAGGAACAGACTAATTTGCATATAGCCAAGTTCTGAGCTGGGATGGTGCAGTGAGCTAAACAACGGTGATGGATCAAGCCCTGATCATTGGACTGGGTAAGAGTGGTCTGCTTAATTCAGGCACTCTGTTCATCACCACCCCCTTTTCTGAATTAAAACCAAAAGAGGCCCTGTAGCCATTCTGAATGTGTATTCAGATGTAGATGTAGATAGCATCCGTAAATTACCATGACAAGTGGCTACAATAGAAGATGATCCTTTTCCTCTACTCTACTGGAACATGGCTGGTCTTAGGTAGAAATGTAACAATCTGACTGGCACAAACTCATCGACCAGTGTCAGGTGTGTATTTGCCAGGAAACCGGGTTAACTAGCCTATCATATAGATTAGGTTATAAAACGTATTTTGTTAACCCTACTTCATCCATGATGGGCAGATTATTAGGTGGGCTTGTGATTTGGGTGAAAATGTCCCTCGATTGCCAAACTGACATCATACATCTAGAAGTGACCAAAACAATAGGTGGGGGGTGCACAGCCTTAAGTTATTTGATTTTTTGTGTATTTCTTAAGGTATTCCTTAAAGTTAGTTGATGGTTGGGTGCTCCACCAGGTGGCGTGTCCGTCCTAACACGTCAAGCATATATATCCCATTCAGTGCGTGAATGTAAAAACGATTCTATTGGCTGATACTGCAGTTTCCACTCTGGTCCTACAGCTATGGAGCATCCTCATTGGCCCATGTAACACTTATTAACTTCCTCCCTGTTCCAGTCAAGTAAAAACGATTCCATTGGCTGATAATACAATTTTCACTCTGGTCCTACAGCTATGGAGCATCCCCATTGGCCATTGTAACATATATTAACTTCCTCCCTGATCCAGTCGGTACCTCCCCCTCGGCTCAGGATTAGTCCAGGGGTACCGACGGACAGGTGAAGAAGCGACGCCAGCCAAGCTCATGCAGCTCTCTAAAGCGAAGCGGTCTCCTACTTCATACTTAGGAGAGTGCTCATTTTCCAGCTTTACACAGCGAAGCGTTTCTCTATTTTCATTCTTAGGAGAGCGCTCTGGATATCAGCATACGGGCTCCTTGTGTATTATTGTTACTAAATGAACTAGGTTCGCTATCAGCCAGCCTTGAAGAGCCTTTTTCACTACTCTTACATTGATATAGTGTTAGAATCAGAGATCTGTTACTAACTGTGTCTCACTCTCACGGCAGCCCTTATAGTTGCTGTCTGTCATGTACTCAGAAACAATGCCTAAGTTTTTAGCACTTTGTGCCAGTGAATCATTAGTATGGATGTGATCTAACCAGACACCCACTATTTTATTTCACAAATTAGAGCGGGGCCTCCAACCCTGAGCAGTGGCCAGGATGAGGTGAGGCTTTCTCCCAAGTATTTTTGGGTGAGTAAAAATAAATAAAAAAACATATCTCTATCGTTTTGGAGAATGACCTATTGGCATAAAGAAACATATGGCCTAAAAATAACAGAAATGTGTGTCTGTGTTCTACCTATTTGTTGTCCCTTGGTGTGTATCTTCCTTTTTAGGAAAGAATCCTAAATACTTTATTAAACAGACATCCCCCGTCTGGAAAATCCAATGTACGGTAGGATGTTTTGTATCATTAATTTGTGTTAATTTTTACTTTTTTCACTAAGCTTAGGTCAAGCTTAATTGCAGTAGTGTTCAAGAAGTCCTGACGAAAGCCCGGTAGGCTTAACTTTACTACAATGGCTGAAACATGTTGACCAAATACCATCCTTAATAGACAGTAATTGTGTCAAACTGTCTCACACTCATTTTAATTTTGACAACATGATTTTCCCTAATAAAGTTTTCCTTAAATCATGGTAGCCAATTTTACATCTCACTTTTTGATTCTTTTTGTACACATTTTTTCTCACTGCAATTTAACATCCCACACCATTACAAACTGATTTGACTTTTGGTATGATCCATCACTGGTGGTTCCTTGGGTTTGGAGAAGCACATAATTCCAACAGGTGTGTGGCTCCCTAACCGGACCATCATTGGTTCTATCCCAGATGATGAAGCTCTGCCATATGGGTGGGCTGATGGGATTCATTTCCTTTTTGTTGTACACACTTTACAAGTAGACACAGAGTCTGTCACATTTTCTTTGCCCCTATTAGTTGTACAGACCAGTGACAGTCCTTTTGTATTTTTATGCCCTAGGTATTTATACACGCCTAAGGCAGAGGAATGCAAAATCCCCAGTTATCGCCTTACTAGAAAGTCACTTAACAAGCTTCAGTACTAAAGATTTGCTAAATATTGACGGGGATTTTAACATTACTTTAGAGCCACTTTATGGTTTACATTTAGTGACAGAGGAAGAGGATGAGATGAGAGGTATGCCAGCACTTGGTTCCTCTTCATTTAAACCTCAGGGCACAGCAGCCTCATAGTTGACTCTTCCTGCAATTAAAAACATATTGCTGGCTTGTAATGGCAGGTCAAAATCTGATAAACTAGGATCATACACTTTTAGTAAAGGAGGCCGCAAATTAAAGGTTGACTACATTTTGGTTGATGTTTGTCTATGGGATACAATGCTGGACATTAGAGCAGAAAGCAATCATCAACCTCTACATCTCATAATGTAAGGCTTGTTAATCTCGGAGTCCCGCTGTCACTCTGGCCTTTCCAGTATAGCACCAACTATCAGGAATACCCATAGGACAATTAAATGGCCAAAAATACTGAGGGTCATAGTTAACCTAATTAGGATTTATATAGCATACATTTAGTCTTTAACTCTATATGGTGATCTTCCACCAGGAAACATTCCAATAGTCAACTTTTATGACGTTATTTTTGCATAATTAAAAAGAGAATCTTGGTTTACAGAGGGCTGACTCACCGCAAAAAAAGCCTTGAATGGATACTAAAATCCCAGTCTCCTCTAGAAATACGTGAGGCCAAGATTTGTTATAAGAAAGCGCTAGATAGTGCAAACCAAAATTGGAATGACACAAATTGGAGAGATCTGATAGAAACATGGACGCTAGGTGACTCTGCAAACTTTTGGAGAATTATAGCACAGGGCAGTAGAGAATGCTATACTCAGCCTGACCATCATATACAGCCTGCACAATGGATAAAGCATTTTTCGCACTTATATTCAGATACTCTTGAGCCTGAGCTCAATACAACCACAGCAGACATTGAAATAAACAATAGTGATACATCATCTAACAAAGGTGACCAAATAAGATTCTCCCTAGAGGAGCTAAAGACTGCCGTTTAGTCTATTAGACTAGGCAAAGTACTGGGCCCAGAAATAAATCCTGGGGACTTATTTTGCTTCAAGCCTTTGATATGGGTCCACTAAGTCAATTTGTTATCCAACTCAATAGCAGCTGGCATGGAGATTCCCGACACATGGAAGAGGGCGGATATCATCACAATTTATAAAAACGGAGACAAGAGTATCTCTAGTAGGGGGAAAATGGGGTCTGCACGCTAAGCAGCTGCTTGCTCCCGGAGCTCCCGCTCCCGCCGTTGGTCCTGATTAATCCCCTAAAAACTTCCCGGGCCTCTGTCTTACTGTTTGTTATCAGGCTTTTCTCCTCTGAATTACCGCTGCTGATTTTTTGATTCTGGTACTGTTACTGCTGTTTAGCCAGGAATCTGTTGCGGGGAAGCTGGCAGACACCTCTCCGTCTTGTCTCGCTGGTCTGAGGCTGCCCTGGAGCTCCGCAGGGGCCGCAGAGCAGCAGCTCCTGGACACCCTGGGTGAGCAGTGGCAGAGACAGCATCAGCGTTTTCTTCCGGAAGGGTGACCAGAGAAGCCAGCAGGAGGTTTTCTGCAAGACTTCGGAGGTTTCTGCCCCATCGTTGGAGTCAGGTGCAGGGGTTGCGGAAAGGGGCAATGATAGCCGGAAATTACTGCAGCTATAGGAGGCTTCAGTCCCTGGGTTTCAAGCCCCACAGGAGGATCACCCCTTCTTCTGCAAGAGTCGCAACCTATCACCGCTTCTAAGGGGGGCACCACGAGGCACAAAAAGGGCGCTGGGGTTGGTTTGGGACCCACCAAGCCACCATTAAAAAATATTCCTAACAAGGGTTCTGAGATTGTTCAAAAGCAAACCGTTGATAAAGCCACTCCTGAGTTACTGGTTACTCCTCTTTTTTGTTCCCCTGCTCTGACCAGTAGCTCTGCCTTTCAGATGTATCAAGTTAAAGGCAGATCCATTAAACCTAGGAGGCCTAAAAGTAACCCCGTTAACACCATTATCAGGGTTTCTGCATCATTGCGCTCATATTTCAGGGTCCAACCAGAGGTCCTGGATATTATTACATAGGGCGAAGCCCTGAGGAAAAGTCCAGTCACTTTAGGTACCTCAATAACTCTTATACTATCACGGGCTGCAGCATCCGAAAAAATCATGGAGCCTGCAACAAACGAGTTCTCGCAGCAGAGAAATTCCAATACCATCTCGGAGCCCGCTGTTGTCGCAACCAGCTCTACTACTAGCCCTCTGGCTGTCTCAAACCCAGTTCCAGCTGCAGCCAGCAGCGGCTTCCAATAGTGATCCTTTTAAGGAACAAGTGGTGGCCGCATCTTCATCTTCAGCCTTGAAAGCTCTCTTTGACACACTATCTGAAGATATAAAGAAGGGCTTTGCGGTTTCTGCAGTCAATCAGGGAGGGATCAGAAGCTTTTGTGAATCTTTGGAGAAAAAGGTGGATCTACTGAACTCCAGGAATGCCCCCCTAGTGAACTACATTGGTGAATTGAAAGAAGATCTCGGAACGGCGAATTCAGACATGGTACTGTTAAGGAAAGAAGGGGAGATAGAATGGAAATATGGGAAAACAATGCTCACAGAAACAACTTGCGTCTTTTGAATGTCCCAAAAGGGAGTGAAGGAGCAGCAGATCTTCGGGGCATATTATCAAGGGCCGGCAATAAATATTGCAAACCGCGCTTAGCTCTTACATATTTATCGCCGGTTATCTCTGGTTAGCGCATTATCAACAACTTGCATCGCCGAGGCGGTAAAAATTCCAGAGATAGTGGGGATATCGCCATTTTCCAAGGTGGAAAACGGCGATATCCTAGATGATAGGGCCTGTGGTCTTAGCTACACAATTCACCCTCTATGTTAGGTATGCCTTAGTCAGGAATTTAACAGACATTAATTTCCTGCGTTAAGGCATACTTAACGCGATTTTATATATCGCTAACACTCCTTGATAATATCGCGAAGCTGCTTTCGCGATCTTATCACATGTTGTTTTCACAGCCACGCCTCCTTTACATCTCATTAGCGATGCGAGGCGAGCCGTGTGAAAAACGGGCGATTTGTGAAGGAATCATGCACTAGCGTGTCCTTGATGATAATAAGATAGTATTATCGCCGCTTTTCGTCCGAAAACGGGCTCTAAAGCGGCGATAATATTATCTTCGCCCCTTGATGATATGCCCCCAAGATCCTATATTGTATCTCTACTTAAAGCCTCCCTACAGCTCCTGGACTCAGGAGAATCACTGAGTCATGACATACAGAGGGTGCATAGGGATCCCTTTCGTAGAAATCCCAACAGATCTAAGCCAAGGAAGATACTAATCAACTTTCTTGCCTTTGCTTTAAAAGAGAGGATCCTGAAATTAGCACTGAAAGTGAAATCATTGAAGGCTAAAGAATGTTCCTTTGAAAAAAACGTTCTGACCTTTCCAGGCTTACACTGGATAGGCAGTGGGAGTTGGGAAGGAAGTTGTAAGATTTTTAAAAGCATGGTGTGGTAGCCCAGAAAAAGTTTCCCGCCTTCCTGAAAGTTATGCATAACAATAAAATGCATAACTTAAGATCAGTTCAGGAGGCGGATCAGCTGCTTGATATAATTAGCAAGGCGGCCCCTTAAGAAGTAAACTCAGTCTGGGTCTTGCTACTGTATCCCTTCTTACCAGCTGATGGCCTTTCCTTTCGTTTCACTTCCCACCCCCCCGTAATCACCATAATTGATAATCAGATAATGGAGTTAGAGCAATAGGGAAAACTACATAGTGGGTGGTGGGAGGTTGGCTAATTTGAGCAAGGAAAGCAGGAATGGAATTTATTTTTTTATACATTAATGGGAAGAAGGACACAAGGGTTTTGAATAAATGGAAGGAAAATTAAATTTAAAAAAGGGAAAAACCATTTCTAAAGGATAAAAAAAAACTGATTTACACATAAAAACAAGTGCACATTTTTCCTCCCCTATCGTCTTCAATGGTTCGTAGGGTTCTTAGGGTTTCTTTCTTCATACTTTCTCATATTTTTGTAGGTTGGTGGGGCGGGTTGCTCTGGAATGCAATCTCTGAACTACATCTGTCCAGATAATCAGGGTAAGGGTTCTCCAGGGTTGAGGGGTGGGTTGGAGGGGCACAGTGTTTGGGTATGGAGTAGTGGGGTAAAAAAAAATATATATCCCAATTCACCTTTTATCATTCTCATCAATCTCATTTTTCAGAGCTACAATTACGGAATTCCATTGGATCGGGCGCTGGTGCTGGCTATTTCAATCTCCTCTCTTGGTAACAGGCCCACCATGAGTTCTATACAGATTTTGTTGTGAAATGTCAATGGCCTGCGCGTAGGACCGAGACGAGACAAGATTATGCAATATCTTTGGGATTCCCCCGCACAGGTCATTGTTCTCCAGGAAACACATTTGCTTAAAGAGATTGTTACTCTTCTGAAGGATAAAAGATGGGTTGGTTCTTATGTCACTACTAGCCAGTCAGCAAATATTAGAGGGGTTCTAATTTTATTTAAAAAATCACCCAAGGCTCGTATTCTACCACATCTAGTTGACACATGTGCCAGATGGGTCATTGTGAAAGCGATTATTCTGGGGATCCAGTTTACCTTGGTCGGCTATTATGGACCCAACCGAGATGATCCCTCTTTTCTTAAAATAATTTTTTCTCATTTGCTGGATTTTCCTGAACCAGTAGTTCTAGCAGGTGATTTTAATATCGTATTAAATCCCTTACTAGATAAGTCACCAAACAATAGAGCTGTGGTCCCTTCTAAATCTCAGGATTTCTTATTGGGGGCGATGAAGCAGTTTGCCTTCTCTGACATTTGGAGGGAAAGATCAGGCCAGCAGTTGGGAGTTTCTTACAGAAATTACAAGTATCGGCACAAATCAAGAACAGATTACGTGCTGATAAGTCAGTCTCTAAGAGGCAGAGTTAAAAAAATTCTTACTTGGCATCTCATCTCTCAGATCATTCTGGCATCTTGCTCGATTTTGAGTGCCCACTACATAGTCACACCAGGTCATGGTCCTTTGACCAGGCCTTACTTTTGGAGGAAGAGGAGATCTCTTTCTTATCCCAGGAAACCAAATGTTTTCTGAGGGTGAATTTAGACTTTGCTTCAATATCAGTTGTATGGGATTCCTGAAAGGCTTTCATGTGGGGTCAAATTACAAGTAAGTCGAGCTACCGAAACAAAATATATAAAGAGGAAATCTCATTAAGTGAAGCTAAGCTGAAGGCAGAGGAGGCAGATTTAAATTTCCAGTCTCCTCCCGAAATCCAGCAAGAAAGTCAGACTAACTTCAATAAACTGAAGGGCCTGTTGGAGGACATCTTGCATACTAGGCTCATCCGAAAATGGGAGGCAAGTAAAATTGCCCATTTCGAGTATGGTGAAGGGGCAGGAAAGCTCCTTGCGTGGAAAACTAAATCAGACCAGTCATGAAACCAGATCAAAGAAATTACTAGTGGGGATGTTAATTTCTCTTGGGATGAGAAAATCGGTGATACATTTCAGGCTTTTTACCAATGGGATAAATTGGTGGATAATTCTAATGTTAAGAGCTGGCTGGATAGTATCTCTCTGCCCTCCTTGAAATCTGAACAGCAGGATCACTTTGATCAGGAATTTACCCAAGATGAGGTTAGGGAAGCTATATCACTCTGCAAGAACGGAAAAGCTGCAGGACCCATTGGGCTGCCAGCCGAGCTCTATAAATTAATGAGTGATATGATTGTTACCACCTTGACAAAGTTCTTTAATCAGATACTACAGGCAGACTTAAAGCACCCGGTCTCATGGAATGACTCCACAATCATTTTAATCTTGAAACCTGGGAAAAATCCATCAAGTTGTGGGTCATATAGGCCCATTTCAATTTTGAATGAGGACTATAAAATCTTCGCTTCAATTTTAGCGGCCAGATTGGGACTTGTGGCGGGTGATATTCTCCATCTGGATTATAAGGGCTTTGTTAAGGGACGACAACTATCTGACCTTACTTATGACCTTATAGGGGCGATTGTTCTGGCCTCTACATATTCACTTCATTAGTGGCCATGACCTTAGACGCCACCAAGGCGTTTGACAGGGTGGATTGAGCCTACCTGACGGAAGTCTAGGGGGAAATTCAACCTAGGGAAAAGGTGTTGTTGAATAGTTCGATTGATATACCATGAACCAACAGGCAGACATTTTGTTAATGTTAATATCACGGAATCTTTTAAGATCTCGATGGGGACCAGGCAGGGTTAATCTTTCTACCCTCTCCTCTTTGATCTATATATCGAGCCATTTGCTCAACGGCTCAGGGATGATCCTAGCATTCAGTCTTTTAAGTATGGGGAGTGGGAGAGGAAGGTCACCCTGTATGCTGATGACATTTTAGTCTTTTAGTCTTTTCGGCCAACCTGCTTTTTCCAGCCGTGATTAGCCTGGCACAAGATTTTGGTCTTGTCTCAGGTTATGAGATCAATGCCGCGAAGACAGAAATCATGGTTTGAAACCCTGGGGGGACCCTGCATCAGAACCAGATCAGCTGTAAGATGAGATATTTGGGGATCAACATTGTGCAAGATATTACAAAGATTGCTGAGACAAACCTAACTATGGTGGGTAGGGAGTGCCAGAGGTTGATGAAATCCTGGGCTCAACTTCCTTTATCCATTCTTGGGAGGGTCAATCTAGTCAGGATGTCGATACTCCCCAAGGTCACCTTTCTCTTTAATTGCATTCCCCTTCACTTCGAAAAATCTGCTATAGACAAGCTACAGCGGGATATAAATTCTTTTGTTTGGGCGTACAAATCAACAAGAATAGCTTGGAAAAAGCTGAGGCAGAGAAGAGAGAAAGGAGGCACCCCCTCGACCTCCAGCGATATTGGACCATTTGCCTTTGTTAGATTCCGAATCCCTGGACCAATTAGCTCTCCAAGTAAAATCAGGATCACCAAGCGACCCAGCCCTGCCAGAAATAATACTGTTGGCCAAACAAGTTGTGCTTCCCATCATTATGAATCTCTTAAACTCCTCCATCATCTCCTGCACTGTCCCGTCTGAATGGAAGAAGGCCAAGGTCCGGGGTCTGTTGAAAAAACCCAACCTCGATCCTGAGGATCACGGCAGCTACCGTCTCATCTCTCTGCTCCCATGGGTGAGCAAAATTCTCGAGAAATATGTCAACATCCACCTAATGGACTTTCTCGAGAAAAATCAGCTACTAGATGTCACCCAAACGGGCTTCCGACCTAAGCACGGAACAGAAACCGCCCTGATAGCAGTTACTGAGGAAACCCGAAAGATCCTGGATCAAGGGGGATCAGTGGCAGTGGTCCTCCTTGACCTCAGTGCTGCTTTCGATACGGTCAGCCACGCCACCCTGCTGAACCGTCTAGCCGATGTAGGAATAACAGGTGGGCACTGCAGTGGCTCCAATCATTCTTGAGCTCTCGCTCCTTTCAGATCTTTGATGTCTCAACAAGCAGGCCTCTAAACTGCGGAGTCCCGCAGGGCTCCTCTTTAAGCCCTGCACTTTTCAACATCTATATGAGACCACGAGCTGAGGTTGTTCGTCTGTTTGGCATTAAAATCATCTCATATGCAGACGACACCCAGCTAGTGGTTTCTCTGGCGCAGGAGGATGGTCAATCTGCCCCATTGGGACTATTGAATTGTTTGGAGGCAGTTAAGGGATGGATGACAGCATCCTCCCTTAAACTCAACGGGGACAAAACAGAACTGATGCTTCTGGGACCCACATCTCCGGAATATTTCAACTCTCTCTGGCCCCCCTGCCTAGGCAGCCCACCACCCCCCAAGGACACCATAAAGAGCTTAGGAGTCTGGTTGGATAAGGCTCTTTCCTTTAACACCAAGGCCACTAAACTGTCCGCAACCTGTTTTGGCCTTCTTCGGATGTTGAGGAAAGTCCTTCCTCTGTTGCCTATGGAGGCCAAACAGGTAGCCATCCAGGGCCTTATTCAATCCTGGCTGGATTGCAACAATGCTCTATATCTCGGCACTCCAGATTATACATTACGAAAACTGCAGATTGTGCAGAACTGCAGCGCTCAAACTCTGCTCCAGCTGCCCCGCAGACAATCAGCTAAACCGGGGCTGATCAAGTTACACTGGCTACCTGTACGACAGAGAATCATCTTCAAGGCAATGTGCATTTCTCACCAGTCCTTTTGGGTCACAGGCCCAGCAATTGGCCGCCAACTCATAACCCAATACCACCCCACCAGAACTCTTAGATCTAGCCAGTCTTTTCTGGCCGTGGTTCCTAGAATCAAGAGAGCAAGAGCTGGTGGTAGGATGTTCTCTCTCAATGCTGCCAAACATTGGAATTCCCTTCCCTTGAAGCTCAGATCCAACCCCAATCTCCTTTTGTTCCGGAAACAGTTAAAAACTCTTCTGTTCAATGCCCACCATTATTTTTTTTTCCTAGCTACCCCTCTTTTGTTTAGATCAGATAATGCTTTATTCGATTTTGTTTTCAAATCATGAAAGCGTACACATAAAAACAATCGTAAAAAAGGCAGCAAACATACAGACAGTAATACAATGCAGTCAAATGTCTACAGGATAAAATAGCTACTAAATTAAGAAACGTGTACCCAGACTTTTGAAGTACTTTCCAAATTTAAAAAACGTGCTGTGTTTAAAATTGGGATTACCAACTAATACATGAGGCTATCCCTTTATACAATTCCATAAGTAGTTAAGATTATTATACCGTGAATCAAGTCTCTTAGATGCAGAAAGAATATTACTACCACTGAGAGCATGGAGACTCCTTCCCAGCAGATGGGTATAGTCTGCCTTTGATCTTATTGGCAGTGTATATGGGGTACTTGGGTAAAAATCGTGAAAGTCCCACACAGATATGGGGCCGTCTCCTTTTTGGGGCGGGTAGGAGCGTAGATAAGGGACAATGTTCCTATTTCTAAATTTCACTAGAACCAGGTCCCCACTGATGTCTTTGGGTAAGGACCCTAGCCAGCCCCCCCTTCTAACACACAGGATTCCACCATCGTGATAGGGTGTAAGTGGTCTGTTTTTAGATAGCCAGAATATGACCTTGTTTAGAAGTTCCTGGCGTCTTTCGTATTTCCCGTGGGAGGGTGCCGGTATTCCTGAGAGAACGAGGACAAATGGGGCGGCTTCTGGGGGTAAGTGTATGGTTGCTTCTCTGTCTGGATCCACTCTAACAGCGGTATACTTAGTAATCCCAGATTTAGGGGCGACTTTAGGGGCAATTGTAGCAGTTTTATTGGGCAGAGGAGCATTGGGGGCTTTAAATGGGTCAAAGCCATTGGGTATTACCTTCTTGGAAGTGGACAGAGAATTGATTTTAGTGATTTTCTCTTTACTTATAGTAGTTGGCGAAGGGGCTCTTCCCCCATTAGGTGGATCTTTGATGGTTGGTGGAGAGTTGGCTTGAATAAGTTTCTCAATACCTGTTAGTCTATCACCCAGAACATTCATTTTTTCTACCAATGGTAGTACGATGGAATTTAACAATAGCTCTAACTGAGACAGTAGAGAGAAATGGGGGGAAGATACTTGGTCGTCGCAATTTCCAGCCTCCACCGTAGTTAAGGTGGGGTTAGTGACAGGCGAAGTAGGACCAACGCACAGTTTTGGTATTTTCGGTTGAATCCGGCTGTCATTAGACCCGTCATGCTTCCTTTTAGCGTTTAGGCCCTGAAACAATGCAATACCTTGGGTGTTGTCTTTTAGAGATAGTAGAGATAAGTCACAAGGTTTCCTAATTGGGGTAATGGTGCAGATGCCTTTTACGGGGGATGGTGATGCCAACGGGGCATACTTAGTGCCACACAAAGTGTTTAATTCCTCCCAAAAAGACAAGTTCTGCAGAGTATCAGAGATCAGTGGGGGAGATTGCCTAGTAACTATAGATTGACACAGGTCACTCTCAGCTTCTCTAGAAGCGGGCAATGTTCTACTAGTCACGGTAAAATTTAAAGTCCCCTGACCTGGGTCGCGCTGTGAAGGAGATTTCTTATTGGTCCCCTTGCGTGACATATTACAGTGTGCTACAATATAAACGATGATGGTGGCTATCAAGGGAAAATAAGCTGTCCATAGAGTGTCAATGAAAGGATAGGTCAAAACGATGTACCTCCTCCTCTTGTCGCGAAATCAAGGGGGGTGGCCCGTCCCGTCCTCCTCAGGCCTCTGAGGGCCACAGAGGGCCCGCCCTTTGCCCGGGCTTTGCCCCGGGCTGTGTCCCGCGTGCGTCCTCACGGGACGAGGGTGCAGGCGAGTCTTTATGCGCCTCCTGGCGCGGGGAAATGCGCAAAGAGCCCCTGTGGCTCCTGGGGCTTGCAGTCTGGGAAGCGGTCTGTTGCGCTGGACCGGCGGAGCAGAGCTCGGCCGGTCGGTGAGGGCGGGGGGCGGTGCTTAGCCCGGCCGCGATGCAAGGGAACACCCACAAACACGAACACCGTTGGACTCTGCTGCAGGCGAGTCTTTATGCGCCTCCTGGCGCGGGGGAAATGCGCAAAGAGCCCCTGTGGCTCCTGGGGCTTGCAGTCTGGGAAGCGGTCTGTTGCGCTGGACCGGCGGAGCAGAGCCCGGCCGGTCGGAGAGGGCGGGGGGCGGAGCTTAGCCCGGCCGCGATGCAAGGGAACACCCACAAACACGAACACCGTTGGACTCTGCTGCAGGCGAGTCTTTATGCGCCTCCTGGCGCGGAGGAAATGCGCAAAGGGCCCCTGTGGCTCCTGGGGCTTGCAGTCTGGGAAGCGGTCTGTTGCGCTGGACCGGCGGAGCAGAGCCTGGCCGGTCGGTGAGGGCGGGGGGCGGAGCTTAGCCCGGCCGCGATGCAAGGGAACACCCACAAACACGAACACCGTTGGACTCTGCTGCAGGCGAGTCTTTATGCGCCTCCTAGCGCGGGGGAAATGCGCAAAGAGCCCCTGTGGCTCCTGGGGCTTGCAGTCTGGGAAGCGGTCTGTTGCGCTGGACCGGCGGAGCAGAGCCCGGCCGGTCGGTGAGGGCCGGGGGTGGAGCTTAGCCCGGCCGCGATGCAAGGGAACACCCACAAACACGAACACCGTTGGACTCTGCTGCAGGCGAGTCTTTATGCGCCTCCTGGCGCGGGGGAAATGCGCAAAGAGCCCCTGTGGCTCCTGGGGCTTGCAGTCTGGGAAGCGGTCTGTTGTGCTGGACCGGCGGAGCAGAGCCCGGCTGGTCGGTGAGGGCGGGGGGCGGAGCTTAGCCCGGCCGCGATGCAAGGGAACACCCACAAACACGAACATACCTTCTATCAGCGCTTGGACGCCCTTGGGCAACAACCGCGCTTTATAAATACCCATTTTATTTCATTTCATTTCATTTCTCTGCCCGATCTTCAGTTTTATGCCTGGACCTTTCAACTCACTCATTTGCGTATGCTCTTGAAAATGCCGGTGAGCACTGGAGCAGGGGGGAAGTTTCTCGCCATGCTCAGGGGAGCCAACTTACCTGTGGAGGGATTTCTGTTTAAATTTGGAGACCCAAAGTTTTTTTAAAAAGGTTAAGCTGGTGATCCTTCAGGGTTTTGCCAAAACTTGTGCTACACTTAGGTGTACGGCTGCGCTCAGTTATTTTTCAAGCTTGGCCCCCTCTGGGATTCTCCTGGTGCCCTGGAGTGCCTGATGGATAGACTGGCAGTACCTTTGAGAGAAGCTGGGTTGAAGGTCTGGGGGGATCTGGCCTCTGATGGCATTCTTGTTGAAGTAGGCCTCTCAAGGTTTAAATATCGCCAGTTAAAGAGTTGGGCCCAATCACCACTAAATCATAAGAACCCAATAGGCAGCAGCAATGTTTTAGAACATCAGCTTTTGGCTAAGCCACCTGGGAGGAAGGAGGTTTCTTTTTGGTATTAAGCCATAATTGAGTCTGTAGACGGCAAATTTAAACTGGCCAAGGAACAGTTGGGGGGAGGGGGTACCTTACCTGCATAAAATTGTGACTATTTATGGCAGAATTCTTGTAAGATCCTCCACGAGGTAGTTAAACCAGCTTGTCTGAAAAGGAACCACCTGTTCATTATTCACAGGCCTTATTTCTTCCCCCCAAAAGCTCTCTAAAATTAGCAAAGGTCCACCAGTTAGCTGCAAGAAATGTGGTCTGACTCTAGCTTCAGATATTCACATGTTAAAATGCCCCGCCTTGACTACCTTGTGGGTTAGCCTTGGCAATTTCTTGGCGAGCACATTGGGTTGCCCAATTCACATAGACTTACCTTTGATCATTTTTGGTTTTACACACAAAGTTACGGGTCCATCCAGATAATTGCCTTTCTATGCTATCCTGCTAGCCAGGAGACAAATCTGCAAAAGATGGACAGTATTCACTCCCTCCTTCTTCTCAGATTGGCTGACTTCGGTGCTAGCGGTATCTAAGTTGGACCTAGCTAGATCTTGCAATAGGAAGAAGACAGCATTCTGGGACGTGCTGCAACTCAGACTGGGTTCAGAGCTAATTGACTACTTTTTTTTTTCTGAGTCCCATGATTATGCTGCCTTGACACTCTTCGGCTAAGACGGCTAATCTCAGTTTCCTCTGGCAGTATTACGATGATTGTCATCAAGCTTTTGGAGCTTTGCGGAAGAGTTATCTTATCTGGTTTTCATTAGCACCCAAGCAAGTCATGATACCAGTAGGCGGGTCTTCTAGGAGGTCTCCACTTCCAATTTCCTACCTTCCAATTGTCTACTTTTTTCCGCATTGCTGAGTATGGGTATAGACATCTTGAGTGCGAAATGAAGTGAGGTTGGCGGCAAATGAGGATAAAAAATCAAAAAAAGAGTATCTCTAGTAATTATAGACCAATAAGCCTGATAAACAATTTGCCAAAGATCTGTACATAAGAGAGATTAAACAAACAAACAAGAAACAATAGAAACAGCGAAAGTTCTTTCACTCTTCTAGGCTGGCTTTGGACAAAAAGGTCAGGACAATAGATCAGGTATTCAGGTGCTCTATCATGACTGGGAAATACATGCAATGAAGAGGGGAGAACCTATAATAGACATTTGTTATGGGACTCTCTCAGGTCGACTGATGTTCCATGTGTCCTACTCTCTCGTATAATAAGACTCAAAGAGGGGAATTATGTGCAGATAGACTAGGGAGACCAGGGTGAGCTCACTGATCATATCTTGGTGAAATGGGGAGTAAGATAGGGCTGTGTCCTTGCACCCACTCTGTTCTCTTTGTACATAAATGATTTTGCAGAGTGACTTTCAGACTTCATCAATCAATCAATCAGGAGTTTATAGAGCACGCTACTCACCCGTGAGGGACTCAAGGCGCTGGGGAGTGGGGGTGCAGCTCCGGATCAGTCGAAGAGCCAGGTCGTGAGTTTCTTCCTGAAGGTGTGCAGAGTGGTGGAACGTCTGATGTTGACTGGGAGCTCGTTCCAGGTCTTAGCTGCTACGTAGGAGACGGCTCTTCCACCTGCTCTGGTTCTGCGGATGCGTGAGGTTTTTGCCAGGGAGAGGTCAGCAGAGTGGAGGTTCCTTTTGGGTAAGTGGAAGAAATCTCTTTCGCTGAGGTATCTGGGTCCGATGTTGTGGAGGGATTTATAGGCATGGGTAAATAGCTTGAAAGTAACTCTCTTATCGATGAGTAGCCAGTAGAGGTCTTGTGGGTGCTGGGTCATCTCTTCGTGTCGTAGGGTTCCGAGGACGAGTCTGGCTGCGGTGTTCTGGATGGTTTGGAGCTTGTGTAGCAGGGTTTTGTTGATACCGGCGTAGAGGGCGTTACCGTAGTCCAGTCTGCTGGTTATGAGTGCGTGGGCGACGGTCTTTTTGTAGTCGAGGGATGCACTTGAAGGTCTTGCGGAGGATGTGGAGGGAGGCGATGGCATTGATCTGGCATGTCATGGTGAGAGAGGAGTCTAGAATGATGCTGAGGTTCCAGGCATGGTCCATCGGGGTGGGTGGGTTTCCGAGGGCAGGGGGCCAACAGGAGTTGTTCCATGCAGTGGGGGGTCCAAGGATGAGGACCTCTGTCTTATCCCAGTTCAGCTTTAGGCTGCTGCCGCTCATCCAGGCTGCGACGTATTGCATTCCTTCTTGGAAGCTTAGGCTGGTGTCTTCGGGGTTCTTCATGAGAGAGAGGATGAGCTGTGTGTCATCGGCCTAGGATACTATGCTGAGCCCAATGCTGTCTGACGATGGCGGCAAGGGGGGGCCATGTAAAAGTTGAAGAGTGTGGGCCTGAGTGAGGATCCCTGGGGTACTCCACACTTGATCTCTCTAGGTTCGGATAGAAAGGGAGGGAGTCGGATCCTTTGGGTTCTGCCAGCAAGAAAAGAGCAGATCCAGTCGAGGGCAGTTCCCCTTATTCAGACGGTGTGGAGTCTGGCTGCAAGGGTACAGTGTCGAAGGCTGTAGAGAGGTCTAGTAGGATGAGGGCCGCAAAATTACTCCCCAAAACTAAATTACTCCTTTATCCTAACTCTGCTATAAACAGATGTAAAATGCATCAGAACATGACTTCTAGAGCGATCTCTCCTGTCTTAGAAGTCTACAAAGTGAAGGTACAAGCAGCTGCTCTGCATGGAGCTGAAATATGGGGTGCAGAAAAGACAGCCCCACTGGCATTGGGGGAGAAGATTTATATAAGATCACTATTACATCTTCCGAGAAGCACACTGCTTTTTCCCTTGTTCTTCGATTTCAGTCTGAAAAGAATAGAACACCTGGGGATCCCCCCTTCTAGGGTTTGTTAGAAATGGGGGTCTCTAGTTGGCAAGGGTTTGCACATTTGTCCAAGTAGGGACCCTTCCTTCTGGTCAGAATAAGGGAGTTACACTCCTAAAATAACTCCTGATCACCCCCTTGATAGCTTGGCACAAGCAGTCAGGCTTATCTTAGAGGCAGTGTGTAAAGCATTTGCACATAACTAACAGTAATACAGTGAAAACACTACAAACAGACACCATACCAGTTTTAGAAAAATATCCAATATATTATATACTTAAAACAAGGCCAGAACGATAAAAACCCAGAATACAGTACTTAGAAATCTTCAGTTATCAAAATAGACTTGAAATATAGTTCCTTGAAGTCGATAGCCCCATCTGGAGCTATTGCAGTGTCGTGAACAACAAATCCAAACCGTTCTGGCTGACCGCTGTGTTGCGGGCCAGCTCCGGTGTCGGAAAGACCCACAAAACAGTACCTTTAGAAATGCAGGGCATCAGCGAACTCTCAATGAGCCCCGATAGGCCGGCATACTCAGCAGGAGTAGGTGCCGGAGATTGGTGCAGGAGTCGTGAGGCCCTTGAAGTCACATGCGTTGCATATCGAAGTCAGTAGCGCCGCTCATCGGCAGGCATCGGGGCTGCGGTGCAAAGTGCAGCGGTGTGGCGTGCAGTGCCCTCAGGTGGCAGTGTAGGCAGCGGCTCGGTGCTAGTCGTCCAGTGGTGTCGGTGAGACCAGGACTGCGGTGCGAAGTGATGCGGTGCTCTTCACAGTGCTGGCAGGTCACGGTGCAAGCAGCGGTGTTGTCGTTACTGAAGCACTGTCGTCGGCTGACGAACTGGAGTTGATGGCTCCAGCGTCAGAAGGCCAAGGCTGCAGTGCAGTATGGGGACTGCATGTTGTGTAACTTACGAGCAGTGTCCTCGAGCCACGGTGCAAGCAGCGACATCGATATGGGCGTGGAGCTGCATCATCAGGGATACCAGGGCAACAGCGTGAAGCAAGGTGGTGCGGGGTGCGGTACCCACAGGTCAAGGTGCAAGCAGCGGCTCAGTGGCGGTGTCAGGTGGCGTTGTCGTTTAGACCAGGGTTGCGGTGCGGCAGTGCAGCGGTGCCCTTTGCAGTGCCTTCAGGACACGGAGTCAGCAGCGGAGTTGTAGATAGCGTCTGGTTACTTTTTTATGTTGCAGCACAAAACACACAGCTCCCAGTGCTGATGGCAGAAGAACTTGAAGTCTTTGCTGTTCCTGAGTCTTCTTGAAAAGGGGGCAAGCTCTACCTCAAGCCCTTTGAGAAACTCACAAAAACAAATTGCAGAAAGTTCCGCCCAGTCCTTTCAATGCCCAAGACAAAAGCAGCCACTTCAGGCCAACACAGCAAAGCACACAGCAAAGTGGTAGTCCGTCCTCACAGCTTCTCCAGCTCTTCTACTTGCCAGCCTTCTTGGTTTCAAAAGAGTTCTGGAGTTCTGGGGTCTGGGCCCAAATATTTATACTCCAAATTCCTTTGTCATCTCATGTAGAGAGTGTCTGTGCTTAGTCCAAACCAGTTTGTTCATCTCGGGCCCAGCTTCCGAGCAGGAGGCGGAGACAGCATTGTCCAAGGCAGACAGGGCTTATTCAGTTGCAAGGGAAATCTCCTTCCACCACTCTAAATGCAGAACAGGGCCTATTCGGGTGCTAGTGACAACTCCTCCCACTACTCTTAATGCAGCCCAGGTATATTCAGCCCAGCCCTGAACCATCTAGACTCTCTGGAGCCACGGCACATCCCCAGCCCCTGTCACTCCAAAGCCAGACAGTCAATACACTTCCAAGCAGAGGCACACTGGATGGCTAAGCAAGACAATATCTACTTTCTAAAAGTTGCATTTTAGCATTCTGAATCCGGGCATACTAAAATGTATTTTCCTACCTTGTTCCCAGGGGTAGTTATGTTTATAAAATGTTATAAGTAAACTCCCCATTCTATCCTATGCAAACAGGTAGCCTTACAATAGTGAAAAATTAAATTGCCAGTATTTCACTATCAGGACATGTCGCCCACACCAGAGCATGTCCGACCTTTCACATGCACTGCACCCTGGCCACAGGGGTACCTTGGGCCTACCTTGGGGTGACTCCCATGTAAGGAAAGGTAAGGTTAGGGTTTGGTAAGTGGGTGCACTTGCCAAGTCGACATGCAGTTACAAACTACGTGCAGACTCTGAAGTGGCAGGTCTGAGTTACCTTTTCAGGGCTACTCATGTTGGTGGCACAATCAGTGCTGCAGGCCCACTAGTAGCATTTGATTTGCAGGCCCTGGGCACACACAGTGCACTGTACTAGGAATTAACTAGTAAATCAAGTACGCCAATCATGGAAACACCAATCCATAACAGAAATTTCACAGAGAGCATGTGTACTTTAGCACTGAATAGCAGTGATAAAGTGCCCAGAGTCTTAAAACCAACAGAGGGTCAGGAAAAAATAGGAGGAAGAAGCAAAATGTTTGGGGATAACCCTGCAAAAGGGTCCATTTCCAACAGGGCTTAATATTGGGAAGGTGGTGGTCCCCGGGGCTTTTTTTGACAATGAATGTGTGGGAGGCCCAGAAGGCCTACCCCACTGCTCCGGAGACAACCACCACCCCGGGGCTCATTTATTTATTACATGGGCCCTCTCGCTTCACCTCAGCCCCGGGAACAGCCACCTCCCTGGGGCTTAATCGCAAAAAATCCCGGTGGGATGCGTGGGCCTCCCCCATAGCCCTAGGGGACACCACCTCCCAGGGGATTAACATTATTGAATGGGGGGGCCACACAGCCCCCCTAGTCCCAGGGATCGCCACCTCTCTAGGGTTTTTACAAATTTGAATGCAGGGTGGTCATGTGACCCCCGCAGCCCCATGGACCGTCACCCGCAGGGTCATCTCCCTCAATGTCCCGGGGTGCCCACCCAGGGACATTGCTGCTTGCTAGGGCTTGGCAGGAGCATTGCCGCTCCAGCCAAGCCATACTAAACTCTGCTACGCTTCTTACAAGTGAGAGCATGTAAAATGTTCTTGCTTGCACGAAGTGGAGCAGAATTGCTTTTGGACAGACGGAGCTGCATGTTTAGCAGCTCCATCTGTCTAAAAGCAATGCCGGCTCCCGCAGGACACAGGTAGCTGACAGGGACTACGGGAGCCTTCAGTATCCTCCCGCGGTCCCCAACATGAGAAACTGTACCCTGGGTGGGATCAGGGAACCCAGTATTGTGGCCAGGAGCTTGGGAGATGGGGTCTCTGGGGGCAAAATTGGCCAGGGTAGTGGGACCACGCAGCCCCCGTCCTGTAAAAAAGCAAATTTAAAAAACATGCCATCTGGCGAGACTCCAGTAGGAGGGGATTACTCTGGGGAGCAAGGTAACCATTCTTCTGTATTGTCCATAAGTCCAGGAGTTCACTGATAAGTAGCTCTGGAGGTTCAATAGTTGTACCTGGTGCCAGCCTTTGAAGGAGGGGCGGATTCCCTATACTTGCCCAAATATAAATCTGGAAATTTCTATCCTTCCCCTGTCAAGCTCCAAGTAGTCTGGGCTGACAAAAGAGCAGTGTCAGATTTCTTTGTGTGTTTTGGAAGTAAACCCTTTGAAGTGTAATTGGGGAAAGACACAGCTCCGCTCCAAGCCATCCTGCCCACACCTAGTTCCCTTTTGCATGACTGTCTGGAGCTTTACACAAGCCCCAACAGCAGAGTCATTCACAGTAATGTGCCCCAGGACTCTGCTAGAACGCACAAGTGGTTAGGACAAGAAAATGCCAACTTTCTAAAAGTAAGAATGTAAAACAGCTGGTATGCACTCAGTGGAAACAAATGAAACAACAACATTTGTCAGTCAATAGCAACAAAATATTCAGTTTGTTATGTACCCAAAGAGGAGGTACAGCCCGACCAGCCCACCCCCTGCTTGAAAAGTAAAAAACTAGGACAATTGTCTTGGATTTCAGGTGCACTACAACTTTCTAAAAGTGGCATTTTCAGAATTGTTACTTAAAATCGGACTTTACCAATAAAGAGAATTTTAAATTATCATAGGATTGAGTCTAATCAGCATATCTCCATCTGCTACAAACCAAAGTTATTACTTGATAAACGTAATAAAGCAACTCCATGTTAGTCAGAGGGAGAGATAGGCCTTACAACATTGAAAAACATCTTTAATAGTTCTTCACAGCAAGCACATGTGAAACCTAAACCCACATGTCCTACTTTTTAAATACAATGCACCCTGACCTATGAGCAATTAGGGCCTACCTTAGCAGTGACTTATATCTATTAAAATGGAAGGCTTCATTTTGCCAGGTCGAAATAGAAGTTTAAAGCTGCACTACAGGCTGTGGTGGCAGGCCGGAGACATGTTTTGAAAGACTGGAAAGGGTGGATCAATAAGTGCTGCTGTCACGTTAGTAGCAATTAACCTACATGCCCTAAGTAAATGTATGACCATTTACTAGAAATTTACAAGTAATACCGATTAACAGGAAAAAAGAGCAAAGAGTTCTAATGGCAACAAAAACAGGCTCAGCAACAAAAGGTAAAACATCTTGGGGTGGCCGTACAAAAAAGGACCAGGTCCAACATGACCTCGCTCTAACCAAAAGCTACGGTAGACTGATCAATTCCTTAATGAATTCACTGCTTAGGCGATAGAACGTGGACAATGACACTCTTTTGCAGTGACCCTTGCCAGTTCTATGCCAATCTAAGCCTAAATGTATCCACTTGGCTTTAACTCCTGCCGTCAATAGAATGGTCCATGGAGAACCCTTCTCCTCATCTGTGGACCCCATCTTTGAAGCTCCTGAGCTTAACTTGATCAATGTTGCATCCCACTAAACAGACAGTACCACCATGGCGAACAAGGTGATGTTACCCATTCCACCCCTTAAGTCAGACTTCAGTCCATAACCCAGAGAAAACTCTACCCTTAAGGATAACTACTAGCAGACAGCACTGAAAGCTGTTGGTCTCAAGAGCCAGGCTCTGGACCATTCACTGTCATGTGGTGGGTCAGAGGGGGCATTAGGCAGCCTCACTTCCAGACATGGGGCAGGCAAGGAGTTTGCTACTTGTTCCTGAGTGTTCCCAGATCGTTGTGGCCTCTCAGAGTGGTTGGCACTAGCCCCAGGCATTTGGTCCCTACTTCCAATCTCCTTCGCACCAGTCCAGAGGTGGTAGGCTGTGACTGGCCTTTTAGGCCAGGATCTATGCACTGCGGTTAAACAGGAGCTTGGCAGTGATAGGTTATTTAATAACTTGTTTTCTTTTCTGAGGGTCCCTCAGCACCACATTGTTACTGTGTAACACATAATTCTGCATTTGTTGACATGCAGCCTGTCAACTTTCAAACCCTGTCCCATTACCTGCGAAGTCAACTTCACCCATCTTATGCCTCTACACTGTGTTAAAGGTATAGAAAAATAACTTTAAGATGGCTGCCTTATATGCTCATGAATAAGAGTTGGGCATCTCGAAATGATTTTTCTTTCATTTTATGAAAAATGTTAACAAGAAGGCCTCCACGAACGTAAGCACATTTACGATCCATCTATATTGAAAGTTCTTTACAAATCCAATAGGTTTCATTGGTAATACCTGTTGGTTTTGCCAATGCTTGTTCATGGAGTTTTCGACAATTATGTAAATTAAATGCTAACAGCTATTTGAAGATGGGTTCTGCATTAACTGATTTACCTAAGTGTGCTCAGTTCCTCTTCTACATCCATAAAACTCTGACATAACACTGCCTTCGATTACATACCTACAATAACACACACCTTCTGTTTCTTGCATATAGAACAATGTGATATAAAACACTGTAGTAAATACTGCTATTTCGCCATACATTGCTTCCAGATTCATTGCATTTATTTGTGCGTGGGTGGCAGGCAGCAGGTTAAAACACAAATCTGGTTTCATTCTGAACAAATTGACCCCCATGAAGCCAGAGCAAAAAAAGGTTAAATTCACGTTACTCTATTTCTGCAATCCATCCCCCAAATAACAATTACACGAAGTGTCTTGGGTTAACCGCTGTGTATAAAATAACACGTTCTTGTTAACTGCTAACCCTTTTAACTCGAACTTCAAAAAAGCCAGACTGCGCAAATGTGTTTTATTGTAAGATATTGTTTTCTGAAGCCTCGGGGATAAACAGCACCAGGAGAAGAACTTCATTTTATGTTCTTAGTATGGAAACCACACGAAACAACTACAAATCAATATTATTTTGAAATGCTTTTCCATACATAGGAAGTAGGGAGCTGTGTGTCAATATAGCAGGCTCCTCACAAAGGGCCAGGCTTTGCAGTTCATTTAAAAAATGTCAGTTCAGCACTACAGCTAACTACCTGCAATAGATATGGCCTTAAAACTGTCTAGTCCGATAAATCAAGGCTGGAATTTGAATAACCTCCGGTGGCATGCCATTTTTCAGAACAGCCTAACACTTTCTATAGCCTCAGACACGCTATACGAAGTCTGCAGCCTTTTGGCAGGCATTAACAAAGAAAATAGCCGGGACTAAGACAAGTGTGTTTGTTTATTGATACACAATTACAAAGCGCCTGGTTATATTGCTGGCTGCATAATGGGGTATTCAGGGTGGGAAATAATCCCCCTCCGTTTAGGATACATATCTGATAAAAAAAAAAAAATCTAAGACCGTCTTAGACAAAAAAGTGGTTAGCATGTTCTCAAATTGCAAGACATTCCTTACAGATATAGGTATAGATGCATCAACAATGCCATTTGCGATTCCTTATTAGCGAAAAATAAGTATTCGCTAATAAGGAATAGCAAAAGGCTATGCATGTAGAAATCGCAAAAAAATTAGCAATTTCTAAACATTCCTTAATTGCGACTAACAAATTGCGAGTCGCAATTAAGGAATACCCCCCATTCATTCCTATGGGCCTAGAGGCCCATAGGAATGAATGGGAAGACATTCTCAATTTGCGATTCTCAATTAGAGAACCGCAAATTGAGAATGCAAGTCCAAGGGTGCCAGGCTGTCAAAAGGACACCCTGTTGCACCCCTAAAATCTGCATATGAGAACATCTTGCAGACACACATGCTCCAAGGGCATGTGTGTGTGTAAAATGGAACTTTGAAAAAAGCACTTTAGTGCTTTTTTCAAAGTTTTTGCAAATTACCATGAAGTTCAATTTCATGGTAATTTGCTCCCCCTATTAGCGAAATCGCTTATTTTTTTACTCTGATGCATTGCATTTAAGGAATCTCAATTTGAGATTCCTTAAATCCAATTGCAATTTTAGCAATCGCAATTTTGCGATTTCTTGAATTGCAATTTTTGCATTTGGGATGACGCATCCCAAATGCAAAAATACTGGTCACAAAGGGGCAGATTCTGAGAATCTGCCACAGAATCTGCCCCTTTGCGGCCTGTTTTTCCTTTGATGCATCTATACCATAATATTTTAAGGCATTTTAGCACTATTCAAGCTAAACATCAAAGCGGCTCAGAATGTTAGTACAATCATGATTTAATTCGGATTTCTTCCTAACAGCACCCCAAATTCAATGTCAGATGTGGCACCTCTACAGCACTCACATGAGCATCAGACGCTTTCACAGCAATGAAGACAATAGGAAGCTCAGAAGTTGGATTGATGAAGTAGGAGCCCCAAGATTAAATATATGAAAATGAGGCCTGATGATGTTTTAGGAAGGGCAGTGGTACTTGAATTATCATGATACGTGCTGCATTAGAAGCAGACAGGCAGGGAAACTAATGAGAAAACTTAACAGGATGCAGAACTCTATTCTAAGTCAAGTGAAGGACAGTCTAAAAGCCCAGTTAAGAATGACTTATGGAGAAAAATGTGTTATAAGAAAAAGTTGCATTAAAATTCACAAGCCAAATTTATCTATTAAATAAATGAATTGAGCACACAGAAGCAGAGACGTCTTGCTGGATTTGATTTCTAAGACAAGTTCAGGATTAAGTCTGTAAATGTAAATTCCTTTTCTTAATCGCTCAAAATGTGCCAAAAACGCAGTTTGACTCTAATAGATGAACCAACACTAACTTCCCTTTTTTCCTCCCTCAGACCAGACATTCCTTCCCAAGTTTACAAGAAAGAGAGTTCTAAGATATGGCTAACATTAAACCTCAATGTAGTTACTCAGGCCCAGAAGCACCTAAAACATGAAAGGAACAGTTTGTATTGAACACAAGACTTTTTTGCAAATCTCGCCTGCCTGAAACATGCATACCCTTTCAGGAATGTGCATAGTTACCATCAAACCACAAACTAACCGAGGGTGGAGAACTCAGCTCGGCCGACGGAGTGTGCTGAGTTAGGCCTGCTCTGCGCTCCGCGAAGTAGGTGGAGTAGGCAAACCTCCGCACACTCGCAGCGGAGCGGAGTTCGCCTCCCACCCGCACTATTAACAATTATGTGTAAGTTTTAAAAAAACAAATTAAAGACTGAAAACTCCTTAACTTATCTCCGGCGTGCCCGGGCTGCCCTTTTCCTCCATTGCAACTTCTTTGTGAAAACTGCGCATGCGCGGGTGCCCACACAAGCGCATTTCTCGTGAGAAATTCGCTGGCCCTGGCACCCATGCATGTGCAGTTTTCACAAAGAAGTCGCGATGGAGGAAGACGGCAGCCTAGGGATGCCTCAGATAAGGTAAGGAGTTTTCATAGTCTTTAAATCTTTTTTTACACTTACACATAATTGTTGACAATACCAAGTCAGGGTCTCCGCTGGATGCCTGCCCTCTTAGGATCCTGAAGCAGTGTAGAGGAACTCTCTCACCCCCTTTGCTTGACATCATGAATGGGGTAATGAGGGAGGGTGTCTTTCCACAGCAGTGGAAAAATGCGGTGGTAAAACCACTGCTTAAGAAACCCTCCCTAGATCCAGGGGTATTAAAGAACTTTCGCCCCATCTCACTGCTCCCAGCTCCCGCGAAGATGTTAGAGGCCCATTTAAATGGGCATCTTGCTGTCTTTGTGGAGAACTCGGGCTGTCTGGATCCTTCCCAGCATGGGTTCAGGAGGGAACATAGCACCGAGTCTGCCCTCACCCTGGTGCTCGATTCCATCCGTATGAGCGTGGATGGGGGTCGGACATCCCTCCTGATCCTGCTGGACCTCACGGCTGCCTTCGATACCCTTTCTCCCCGTGTCTTAACATCTCGACTGGGTGAGATTGGGGTCCGGGGGGCAGCCCTGGGATTGCTCTCCTCTTTTCTCGACCACAGAGAGCAGAGGGTGATGCTGGGAAAATTTCTATCTCCATCCCTGTCTGTGCAATGTGGGGTCCCTCAGGGGTCGGCGCTTAGCCCCACCCTTTTTAATATCTATGTGACCCCCCTTGCCAGACTTATTAGATCTTTCGGGATGGAGGTAGTTTCCTATGCGGATGACACCCAGATCCTCGTGTCTCTCTCCCAGTCAACCGAGCTGACAGCCTCCAATTTTAGATCTTGTATGGAGGCTGTCAGCCAGTGGATGATTTACAACTCACTGAAATTGAATGGGGAGAAGACCGAGGTGATGGTGTTCGGCGGAAAGGAAGAGATCTGGTCTTTGGACTGGTGGCCTGATTCATTGGGTGCGTGCCCCAAACCTACTTCCTTGGCTAAAAATCTCGGGGTTATGATTGATCCCATCCTTGGTATGGGCCAACAGGTTAACAGGACGGTATCCACCTGTTGAGGCATAATCCACATACTGAGGAAAATTAGGAACTACCTTTCTGTGCAGGCAAGAAGGCAACTTGCTGTCGCCCTTTTGGGTTCCCGTCTGGACCACTGCAATGCGCTGTATGCTGGATTGAATAAGAGTCAGCTGCAGCGCTTGCAGGTAGTCCAGAACGCGGCAGCCAGATTTGTCCTCGATCTTCCCCGCCGCTCTTCGGCCACGTTGGCCAGGAAGCAGCTTCACTGGCTTCCGGTCAAGGAGCGGATAGTTTTTAAGTCCATGTGTATGGTCTATAAGGCTTTGGCGAAAAGTAGCCTCACAGCCATTGGATCCATCCTGTCTTACTATAACCCAGGCAGGAACCTCCGCTCCTCTAATCATCTTCTTCTTCGCGTCCCGCGTATTCGCAAAACTAGATGGGGTGGTAGGGCTTTCTCCCATCTGGCCCCCAAATGGTGGAATGATCTTCCGTTAGAACTAAGGTCCCTCCCCTCTCTTCAGATTTTTAGATCTGCTCTTAAAACATATCTCTTTGTACAAGCGTATGAGTAGATGCGCCCTGCACTTCTGATCTTTTGTTGGGCGCCTTGACACCTTCGGGTTTAGTTTGCGCAATACAAGATGCATAATAATAATAATAATAATAATTGTTAAAAGGGCTGGTGAGAAGCGGATGGTGCATAGTGGAGCTAAGCGGAGTGTGCAGAGTTTGTTGTCAACTTTGAGGCACTCCGCGTAGCCCACTAGGCCAACTACGCCCAGGCCTACCACAAACCCTCCATTATAACTTGTCAATAAGTAACACAATATATACAAACTTGGTGCAAACACGTGCTAACTTCGACCTCTAAATAGACCTAGGCAAAACTCGCGGAGTTTCACTCTGTGGGATTCCGCAGAGTTACAACAAAACTCCACAGATTTCCAGGAACTGGCAGAAAAAGGCACCTCGCACTGTAATTTAGCACCAGTAGCTCGTTCCATGCTGAAAAATCACTGCGAAAGGTACTACATCTTGAGCCAGAGCGTGTAGCTTCTCAAGTAGATTTTCTAAACGAACAGCAGCTTTCTGACCGTGAATGGTCTCAACCACCTGCATTGGAGAAATCATGCTGGGTGCCCTCCTAGCGACCGGAAATCAGGCTATGGGACACCAAATCTCGCTCGCAGTCACCTGTTTTCGATCTGCACGTAAGAAAAAACTCTGCCACGCAGAGGTTGCTGGAATTTGACCGGAACTCAGCGTTGCAAGCATAATGTGGACTAGCAAAAATTCTGATAATTTCGCCGGCAGAAGGGGTATATAGCAACCACCCCTACCTGTAACCAGAGGGTGCCCAATGCTGTCCCAGAATGGACGGAGGAGTTCCATAATTTCACGATAATCAATGAATTTTGAATGAGTTCAATTTAGATAAGCTGCCTTTAAAATAACTCTATGAGGCTATCTTGAAAATATGGCATTGATCCAGTCTTATGAGACTGGTGATGGACAAACCAGCATTAACTCTTCTAGGCTCTTTAAAGTCATTCTCAGCGGCTGTGAAACACAGTTCGACCATCTCATCAAAACACTTTCATGAAGTAAAGAAATCTCTATGTGCTATTATTAGTGACACTTTCACTTTCACGGATCATATACAAGGGCCTGATTTGGGAGTCTGTGTACAACATGCCTTTGCTTTGGCTGCCCTTTAGAAAATGCAGACTGATACTTCAGGAGATTCATGCATGCGTTTCTGTAATACCAATTGTGTGCCATTCAAGTTGTGGGACAAGTGCAAGTGTTCCCTCATTTGCATGTGAATGGCCATACACTAATGTATGACATTACAAAGCATACATTCACAACGCATTCCTTCACAATGCAGTTTTTACACTGCAACATCCCTTAAAACGCATACATTTACATTGCATGCCATTACAACTAATTGTTTTATACTACATTTACAACGCATTCCATTGCATTGCATAATACCTTTACAACGCATACCATTACATTGCATTTAAGGTAAGTGTTGGTTAGTGTAGGGGTAAAAATTACTATTCTAACTCCAGGGGGTGCAACAGTAGGGTCAGTGTTGGATAGTGTAGGGGTAGAAATTACTATTCTATCTCCAGGGGGTGCAACAGTAGGGTAAGTGTTGGATAGTGTAGGGGTAAAAATTACTATTCAAACTCCAGGGGGTGCAACAGTAGGGTAAGTGTTGGACAGTGTAGGGGTACTATGAGTTGTAATGGTATGCGTTGTAATCACATGCGATGTAATGCCTGCGTTGTAGTGACATGCGTTGTAAAGGATGTTGCGATGTAATGACTTCGTTGTAAATGTTGTGCAATGTGATGACTGCGTTGGAAAGGTTATTTCCCGCCATACATATATGGTCATTCCACCACCTGAGCACAAGCTTGTATGAAAGCATGCACTCAGTTAAGGAGAACCTTAAAAGACACTTTGAATCTGCCCCAGAGTCGAGGCCCAACAAGACATCTGGGGGCAGATGTATCAAGATTCTATTTTGCGATTCCTAAATAGCGATTTATAAGGAATCGCTATTTAGAAATCGCAAAATGGAATGTATGAAAAAAATCGCTATTTTTTTGCGATTCCTTACACTTCCTTATTTGCGAATTCGCATTTTGCGAATTCGCAAATAAGGAATAATTTCCCATGCATTCCTATGGGCCAGGAGGCCCATAGGAATGATTTTGAACTAATTCTCAAATTGCGAATTCGCAATTTTCTAATCGCAATTTGAGAATTATTTCAAGGGTGCAGGGGTGTCTGAAAGACACCCTGCTGCACCCCTGAAATTTACATATGTGTGCATATGGCGCACATACATGCCCCATGGACATGTGTGCGCGTCACATGCCACCTTAAAAAATTTAAAATTGTGCATTTGTTGAGGACTTCGCAAATTACCATCAACTACAAGTTGGTGGTAATTTGCGATTCCTCAACCAAAATTCGCAACAGAAAAATGCTTCATACATAGCATTTAAGGAATCGCAAAAATTGCGATTCCTTACATGCTATGGCAAATTAAGGAATCGCAAATCTTTGCGATTTCTTATTTTGCGAATGTTTGATACATTCAAAATCATGCAAAATGACCATTTGCTAGTGGCAAAGGCCGAAATTCTGCGAATTTCAGCCTTTGCGAGTCGCTAAACGGTTGATACATCTGCCCCTATGTCTTCTTGACACCCTTGGGTGTTCACATAGACCTGGAAGGGGCCCTCCTATAACAGGTGCAATTGGACACTGCATTATTCATGATGAGTGTCAAGGGGTTGGGGGTAACTGTAATTCATTTAAAGGAAACTGAATTGCTCACAAACTCTGTTGGGCAGGCTCGATGTGTGCCAACCACATCAGTTGCTGCATACCACATAAAAAGTGCTTTAGGTGGGGCACTAGGGCTGCGAAGAAGTTCAGTCCCATCTAGAATTGCTTCAACTCTTACATGTACCTGCACAGCCCCTTTATGGAAGGAAGACATTTTCACAACCATAGAACAAAAAAGATCACTTTAAACTTTCTGCTGTACAATCACACACACACATGGGCAAATTGACCAGTAGCAGTGCTCAGCAGCCTTTTGGCTAGGTTTGTGCTATAGAAATATCATCTACAAACAGACAAATTGTGACATCACACATGGAGACTGCACATTCTTGCTACTAAAGGGTACAGATTCATTGTAAGTGTGGTGCATATGTAAGCTGAAGAACCTCTAACTGCCATTTTGAAGCCGATATCTAAGAACCCGGATCTCTATTTGAACAGGTTACTCAAAACTCTGAGCCATAACTCCTCCTATATACCAAACTGTTCAGTCTCCCCTCAAAAATCACGAAATTGCATGCCTTTAGATCTATCTTTAAGATTCATCAGATGTATCGGCCTCATGTCCTAAGACTTTGTAAAATGACAATCTACATGTTGCAATATACAACGTGTAAGTCTGTCAATCGAAGAGAACACAAGACAGGTTGTGTCATCTTTGTTACCTTTAATCTTGAAATACAAACAGTTCTATGATACATAACAATTATTATTATGAAAAGATACATTTAAGACTTACAAAAAGTGACAAATTATTCTGTCAGAGAAGGAAGTATTAGGTGTGCAATTTATTCTCACAAAGTATCTAATATTGGCCGTAATCATGGAAGGCACTTTCAGTCAGAGAGATCAGGGAAATCAACCCATATACTTTGAAACGTGTGAGTCTTCACATTTTGAAGAGGGTTTGCTCAGTGAGTATACGTTGTAACACGTCAGCAATCCGGGTTTCTATTCTCGAATAGGACATAGGTTTCTCATTTTCAATGTTACTTTTATTACCACCATGAGGCTCCTGACGATACATCTGTTTTGAGCTTTGTCACATGTAGGTGATGCTGGGACATCGAAGAGAATATTTTACTGAGATGAACGGCTGTCAATAGAGGTTGTCAAATTAATTATTGCCTGGAGGTCCATAGGAATGAATGTCAATTACCGAATCGGTAAATACCGATTCGGTAAAAGGGGAAAAACATTGAAAGTTGGCAGGGTGTCACTCTGTCACCCTATTGCACCCCTCAATTGTGTATGGGTGCACATGTTACAGACATACATGCCCTAAGGTCATGTATGTCTGCAACATGGCACTGTTGGAAAAGCAAAAAAAATGCTTTTTCAAAGGTTTTCATTATTTACCACCAACTTGTAGTTGGTGGTAAATAAGGAATCCTTAACTGAGGAATGCACTAACTAGAGTGCTCCCTACATCCTGGATTCGGTAATTTACCGAATCGGTATGTTAAGAATTCAGTATTTTACCGAATCCTTAAATTACCGATTCCGTAAAATACCGAATCCAACAAAAATGCCACCTACATCTAAAAAGCCCAATACCGTTCGGTAACGGCCGAAATTCGGTAATTTCGTCCGTTACCGACTGGTATTGGGTGACCTACATCTGGCCCCTAGTATTGATCAAGCCACATTTCAGTCTATCAAAAGGGTGGTCAGCTATGATGGTGGTGTTACCCCTGCTCCTCATATCCTCTTGTATCCCCCTAGTATCACCTATGTGTATAAGTTGTTCCCTTGAATAACAGAGTCTGGCATTCCCGGGGAAATGATGGCAGCGTGGCTGGCGCTGAGCGCGGCCGGTGCGCGGACATACATAGACGGGCCTGCCTCTGGCGACCAAGAGGGCGTCGTCACGGTGACCCGCTCTAAAAGGTGGAAGTAAACCAGCACATCTTGGCCAGTAAAGTGCGAGTGCAAGATACAAATTATTTCAAGAATTACACAATTCCCAAAACCCAAATAAGCAGCAGTATTTTTTTAAAGAATCTAAAATTAATGTGTCTTAAAAGAAATCAAGCGTTTTGCGGGTAGGGTTATGCTCACTGCCAGTACAATAAGATGTCATGAAATCTGCATGCTTGCGTCACCCTTCCTAAATAGGGAGTAGTGTGCTGAAGTCGCAAAAGCTAGAACGCTGACTGACCACGATGGCGTGTCACAGTGACATGCTCTAACAAGTGGAAGTACACCAGCACATCTTGGCCAGTAAAGTGCGAGTGCAAGAAAAAAATTATTTCAAGAATTACACAATTCCCACAATTCCGAAATCCCCAAATAAGCAGCAGTATTTTTTTTTAAGAATCCAAAATTAATGTGCCTTAAAAGAAATCTTGCGTTTTGCTGGTAGCGTTATTCTCACTGCTGGTAGTTTAAGATGTCCTGACATCCTATTTGTGTTGATGTTAGCTGTTGGCCTTCATATAAGACATTGACATTACTGCATACATTTGTAATAAAGTTCATTCTTTTTATTAACTCTAGAAGATCAAGGACATTGTAAATGTCCTTCAGAATATCCAGCCCTATCTAACCCAATCAGAGCATAATCTGCACACCTATCACTATTTCAATGATATTTGTAAGTGCTCTGCTTTTATCCATTCATTTTCTTCTCTTTATGAATGTCTCTTTATGAATGTAATCTCTATGGATAAGTTCTGCCATCATACCATTTGCTCTTGTAGCGCATATTTTTGGCAACATTTTCATATCTATATTTAATAGCTATAGCATTTTATAACTTGCACATTGCTTCATCTTTAATACTGCTAACTGATGCTAATGTGCATGTGATCTATGTTTAAAACATGGTAATGTTGGCTTTTCCACAATTGGCATATTTAATTTACCTGTTAGTCACTAGTAATGTGCACTACATGTGCCCACGGCCTGTAATGAAATGCTACTAGTGGGCCTGCAGCACTGATTGTGCCACCCATTTAAGTAGACCTATAAACAAGTATCAGGCATGCTGCTGCAGAGCCTGTATGTGTAGTTTTAAACTGCCATGTCGACCTTGCAAGTAAACCTACTTGCCAGGTCCAAACCTTCCATTTTATTCCAAATAGGTCACCGCTAAGGTAGGCCCTGGACAGTCCATTGGCAGGGTGCAGTGCATTTAAATAGTAGGACATGTCCTTTTAAGTTTTACATGTCTTGGTGGTGAAATACTCTTAAATGTATTTTTCACTACTGCAAGGCCAATCTCTCCTTTAGGATAACGTTGAGATTGCCTTATTACATTTTATAATTGTAATTTCCAATTGGGAAAAGATGAGACACCCGCATTTGGCGTCTCTGGAATCACATTTTAAAAACAAAACTGATGGTGAAGTTGGTTTTAAAATTGCAATGCTGAGAAAGCTCCTTTTAGAAAGTTGGCATTTTCTTACTGTAACCATTGGTGTCTTATGCTAGACTCTGGAAAATATGTCTAGGGTTGGTGACAGCTGGCTTTCTGCCTTCCCTCTAGACAGCCACACACAAAGAAAAAATGGGTGTGACTGAGTGGCCTTCTGCATGCTGATGGGTCACCCTGAGCAGAATGGGAGGGAGGAGTTGACACTTACACCTGAAAGAGATGTATACTATCCCCACACAAAGGGTTGCAAACCTCTCTGTAGTGAGTCTGAAGCCGGGACAGGAAAGAAAGGCACTCTGTGTGCTTCAAAGCATCTCTTTGAAGTCACCCCCACTTTAAAGGCCCAACTAGGCGTAAGTACTGGACCTCTGACACCACCAAATCAGAAGACTTCTAGTACTGAGGACATTCTACGAGGAAGAAGGACTGCTGGAGGGACAGCAAATTTGCTGAACTGCTTTGTTGTGTTGGCCTGCTACCTTCTGCCTTTTGCCTGGGAGTAAGGTGGAAAGGACCTGCAACTCTACATCCCAGAACCAAAGAATCTCCAAGAGCTTGTTGGCTTGCTTTTTGTTTTCTGAAGTCACAAGGTTATTAAAGACTTCTCTCTTCAACCTACAAACAGCATCTGGACTCTGTCTGCTGTGAGTTCTGCTTTGCCAAGTGATGACAATCCAGCCCTGGGCCCTTGGAAGTGAGTATAAAATGCTGCATTGGCCAGAACCCATGCATCAACATTGTTGCGTCGATTGGAACTAACGCATCTCTGCCATTGCGGGAACCAGATCCATGCATCACCCTTGAAACCACTGCATCGCCTCCAGAACTGCTGCATCGGAACCAACGCAACGTCGCAACTGTGTTCAGAAGATCAATGCATCACCTTTAGAACGTGAGGAAACCCAGCACATAACATTCAGAACCACTACATCTCGGAACTGGCACATCACCAAGGAATCGACGCATCACCACCATTGCGTGGAAGAATCTTGCAGGTCACCCCATCTGCCTGGGGATCACTGATGCACCTCGTTGCTGGCGACCAGGATCGAGATACTTTTGCTCAGCGGGCCCTGCGTGGGTCCTACATCAGGTCTGCACTCCATCATGGTCGGCCTGAATGCTTGACTTTGCCTCTGTCCTACAGAAACAATTAACTCTTTAAAATGCTTTCTGCTTCTAAGTGCTATTTTTACATTTAATCTTTAACATTTCTTATTTTAGCTTCTACTGCTTGGATTGTTGTTGTTTTGGTCTGGTTTCATTTAGAAAAGTATTCTCTATTTATCTAAATTGGTGTGGAGTATCTTTTTTGGGGTGTTCCCACTGTGTCAGAGTTTGATATGTGGCTCTTAAATTAGGCCAAGCTACCAGAGTGTTAGCACAGGTTAATTTACTGTGTGTTACTGACTTACCCAGACTAGGATTGTGGTTCCTGCTTGAACAGGGTGCATACCTCTGTTAACCAGAAACCAAATTTCTAACAGGCACACTCCCAGATGTCTTAAAAATGAGCCATCGGCTCACTAAAACCAAGCTGTCTTAAAAATCACATATACCTAATACACCATCACAAAATATTTTTCCTTGATATCTTTATATGGTAGCCTAATAGCACATACATAGCAAACCTACGGGTATATTATCAAGGACCGGGGCTAAAATTATCGTCGTTATAAAACGGCGATAATGGGCTTGATAATACTCCCTTGTTAATTCCCATAGAGCCCATGTTAACACCAGAACAAGGGCTTCTATGGGAATTAACAAGGGCGTATTATCAAGCCCATTATCGCCGTTTTATTGTCAGTTTCCTGCCGATAAAACTGCGATAATTTCAACACCGGTCCTTGATAATATGCCCCCTAATTCCTTTCTTTGCCTTAAACATTATCAAATGCTGCTTATCCTTCACAGGCCTAGAAGGCACTGCTTCTGCTGTTTAGTGTTTGGCTACCTTTCAATGTTTGGAATTGTGGACTTCCTTCAATTTGCACTCCTGTACATGCAGAGTACATGCGGAGTGTCACAGTTGTATGAGCAAGTTCGAAGACTCATTTATTTCCAAATGGAGTTTCCTTAAATATGAGTCTATCATTGTTTTCTGTGATTTGTTTTGCCCCTTCTGAGACTTAAACTGTTCAGGCCACCAGTTCTTGTGCTCTTGGTATGTTGATTATCTCAAGACCAAATGGGTTCTGGAGAAAGCAAAGTAGAAGAGAGTTGGTGCTATCACCAAGTTGGTGCAAATGATATGAGAGGCCGTATTAGGATATTATGCAATGACATTGTCTGTGGTTTTTGCAAAATATTTACATACAAATTTGTTTCCGTCCAAGCAGCACTAAAATCGGATTCATATTAGAGATGGGCGGAATGTTTCATTCCACCCACGGAATTTGATGACACCGCGTTATTCTTGTAATGCAAAGTTCCAGCCAACTTCCACCAATCACCTCATGGTGGAATTTTTCCACAATAGATCGAGAAATGTGAGCGTGATTTGCCATCCCTTAGTGCCATTTTCTAACTGGGCAATCGCACGGGAACGTTGTTGGGTAATAAATCCATTAAGTTGGTTAATACATCCTCCAACCTTTCCTCAGAGCGACGCAAAGCAAATAGACCCCAGCTGCCACAAAACACAGGAAATGTTCTTGCACCTTTGTCTGTTTATTGGCATTCCGAGGCAGAATACAGACGCAGTGTCACGTCTTGGAACAAGCTTCTTCTGCCCCTCATAGATAGTTACAGGAGAATATATAGGGCAGAAAGTGCAGTCATCAGTAAAATCATAAGATGTGGACAAGGCCAAATACGGTTGTACATATACAAATAGAAGTGTCATGCAGGCCCAGGACATAGAGCAATATGAGGGCACTAGGGACCAGAAAGCAAGTTTAAGCCAACCTGCAAGATTCAGAGGCTTTTCACAGCTGTTAACCCATGACGTGTCAAAGAGGGCAATACAGGGCATGGGGTCCAGCTTTAATAGATCTGTAAGGGGAGGGGTGTTCAGGAGCACAGAGCGAGCAGTTTGGTCAGCGCAGGCCTAGTTAACTCAGTGGGTGAGAGATATTGTGGAGGGGAATATGGGATTGGTTCACTTATTTGGCTGATGCAAACATATAGATATATATTTTTCCCCACAATATCCCTCCTTTTTGATAGCAATATCAAATACCATTGTAAGAAAAATATGAATATATATATATATGGTAGAAATATTGAAAAAGTACTTATCTTTGACTAGCATCACACAGTGTTTAAATAACATGCATATATTGGCGTAGACCCATCCAAGAGGTATTCATTTTTCAACATAGATACAATTATATATTAATACTCAATGATTTTATATTATATCTCTATAGCCATTACTTGAAATGTTTCTTTGTGTTCTTTCTGTACATCCTGTTGTATTTGAAGATATTTGTAGGCTAGCTCCTGCTCTGTAGGAGGTAGAATTTTAACTGCGGAAATTGAATGGATGCTTTTACTACACCATTGCTGTACCATGGAGCAGCAACACTGAAGACAACACAAAAATATCACTATTGTTACAAAGATACCCAGTAGCGCTAAAAGTAAGTGCTTTACCATCATGTTGGTAGCCATGACCATAGCCAGGACCAGTCATCAGAATCTGTAATATTCCCTGCTCCACTGAATATTTGAAGTGCATTCTTAATTTGTGCCACATCCCTTGCTATGTTTCCACTTTTGTTTAAAAAATAACAGCAAGAGGAATTTAATAAAATGCACAGTCCTCCTTGTTGTAGTGTCAGGAGGTCATGTGCAATTCGGTGTTGAATAGTCATGGCAGCTACTGAGTTAATTTCCATCTTCAATTGTTGAAGTGCATCTCTTGTTGCATTTAATTCTACAGCTAGCTCAGCAGACATATTAACTAGAGCCAGTTCTAAATCATATACCCCATATCCAGGGATAAATATACGCATTCGTTCAAAGAATAGACCCTGTCTAGTTTCCAGAATAGGTGCATGTGTATCTCTTTTATATCTATGAGCAAAACTCCCCAAATTTAGTAGCTCATGGGCTGCAATGTGTAGCACGACTGAAATGTTTGGTGTAAGATAAGAAATAGCACACATGCCTTGCCAGTGCCAGGGAAGCACCTTGTATGCTTTAGTGCCAAAAACAAAATACATCCCGCCCTGTACCTGTGTGTCTAATGTGTGATATTTACTGAGCGGAAGGCCTACCCCTTCAGGGAAAGTGTTTTGGAATTGATCACACCATTTGTAATCAATCCATGAAGAATTTATAAGTGTAACATTTGCACATGGCGCCACTACGGCAACTCCCTCTACGCCGGAACCACCGCCAAACTCCAGAAGAGACTCCAGCGGATCCAGAACACCTCAGCACGACTCATCCTGGACATCCCCCGCCGCAGCCACATCTCTGGACACCTGAGAGACCTGCACTGGCTCCCGGTCAACAAGAGAATCACCTTCCGTCTCCTCACCCACGCACACAAAGCCCTACACAACCAAGGCCCAGGATACCTCAGCAGCCGCCTCAACTTCTACGCTCCCACGCGCCAGCTCCGATCGACCAGCCACGCCCTCGCCGCCGTCCCCCGCATCCAAAGAACCACCACAGGAGGAAGGTCCTTCTCCTACCTGGCCGCCAAGACCTGGAACTCCCTCCCGACCCACCTCCACCTGACCCAAGACCACCTCGCCTTCAGGAAGCAGCTCAAGACCTGGCTGTTCGACCAGTAGCGGACCCCCTCCCCCCAGCGCCTTGAGACCCCCCGGGTGAGTAGTGCGCTATATAAATGTTATGATTGATTGATTGATTGATGTATGAGCAGTGAGCTGACCATAAGGGGTATTCTAATATTTTAGAAATCACATTTGGCGCCCTAGCATGCCTATTCTTTTGCTCAATAAATGGATCATATAGAAGACCATCAGGTGTTATTAATAGTGTCTCTCCATCTACAGTGATGTTCCAGTAATGCAAAGTATAGTTTACTTGTTTTCCTCGTACCTTAGCTGTCCAGTTCCTACTTACTAACTGTCTGTCTTTTATGTTCCAATTCCCTGTGATATTATCAAATTCTAATATGTTAGGACACTGGCTACTTTTTAAATGTCCTAAGTATTGCGAAGCTGGGTTATATCCTGTAACATGATGCTTTAAACATACAGGAAATGCTTTTTCCTTGTCTTTGTATTCTACTGTAGGAGACACTTGGTATTGGGCTTGAATATTTGGCAGTATGGTACAACTTGGGTACCATCCAATCCTTCCTTCTCCACAATCCCAGGTTACATTGGATATGAGGCATCCTATTCCTTGCGCATCATTTTGTATAGGCACAGGTGTTTCATAAAGGCCAATAGGGTCGCTGGGGTGTCTGGATAATTCTCTACAAATCCAGAAATTTTGAAGACCTTAAGCCTGGGTAACTTTCTCATGTACTGCAATGAGGGGATGGTCAGCAGGTTGTTGCAGTACAGGTAGCACTCACATAATTAAGGTACTAAAAAATATTGTTAGCATAATGCAATGCATTTTCTGGACAGTGGTAAATGTCACTTTCTGTCTCAGATCCAGGGTACTTTCTGTAAATGTCAATAATGAAAGTTCTTGTGGTGCGCTGTCATCTGCTTCTCCTCCTGGTCCGTAGTCGTCTTGTTCAGGGGCGGTTTCACGGACATGCCCTGCATGCTTCACTCAACAGCATAGGTTCGTGTCACCGTTCCTGGGACACTTGATGATGGACCCTCAGTGTTGTTGTTAGGAAAGGTCTGGTCTGTCTCCCCCTTGTCCTGTGTTTTGCGCTGCTCCACTTGTGGCCGTTGCTCATCTGTTAAAGGTGACTCTGCCTCAGGCGTTGTTGGTGCAGCCCTGCATTGTGTTCCGTGTAGCCACTTGTCCCCTGCACCTTTAGTGATGTTCTGGTAACCAGGAGCACAACATGGGGTCCAGTCCACCTAGAAGTAAGAGAATTTTTTTTTATTTTTCTCACCATGACCATGTCACCAGGTTTAAAAGGGTGTGTTTGTTCCAAGGAAGGATGGGGCAAAGCTACCTTCACCTGGAGGTGTTGATGCCTCAATACCACTGACAATTGTACAGCATAGTCAGAAATCTGCTCATCCGTCCACAGTAGTGTTGCTTGGAATGCTGTGAGAGGCAACCTCAACCCCACCGACATAGGCCGCCCCATCAAAACCTCATGGGGGAAAAGAGAGTTGTTCTAGATGATGTTGCTCTTATGGCATGCAGCACTAAAGACAGCGCATCTGGCCATTTCAGGCCTGTTGCATCAGTTGTTTTGGCTAATTTATGTTTTATTGTGGAGTTCCTTCTCTCCACCTGGTCTGAACTTTGTGGTGGTAAGGGGCATGCAGTTTCCACTTTATTCCCAAACAGTCACACATCTTTTCCATAATGGCAGCAACAAATTCACTCCCTTTGTCACTGTTTATGATCTGGGGGACCCCAAATCGGGGTGTTATATCTTTCATCAAGCATCGCACAACAGTTGCTGCATCTTTCTTCCTAGTGGCAAACGCCTCCACCCATTTTGAAAATTGATTCACACATACCAGCAAATATTTGAATCCATTCACTGGGGGCATGTAGGTGAAGTCTATTTGAAGGTTGGTAAAGGGACCCTCTGGTGCTGGCAAGTGATCATGGGTAGCTGGGGACCGACCTTTAGCATGTTGGGCACAGACAAGACACATTGGGAGCAGAATTGTGCAGTGAAAGCTGTTATCCCTGGTGCAAACCATTCTTGTCTAATCAAAGCATTCATTCCTCCTTGAGCCATGTGAGTGGGTCCATGGGCAAGCCTTGTAAGGGGCAGGAACCCACTGCGTGGGGCCACAGGTCTCCCATCCTGGTGGACCCACAATCCCTCATCATTTGGCTCACATCCAGCATCACTCCACGCTCTTTCTTCCTCTGGTGGTGCCAACCATTGTGCTTCATTCACATCAGCGAGCAACAATTGTCTCTGAATCAGCTGTATTTTTGGAATACTTTTTGCCATTGAAGGCACCAGCTGTACGGGCTGTAACATGCTCTCTTTTGCTGCTGTGTCAGCCATGACGTTACCTATATCTATCTCAGTATTAGCTCCTGTATGTGTCTCACATTTTATTACTGCTATTCTGTTGGGCAGTAGTATTGCCTGTAGCAAATTCTTTACTAACGGGCCATTTTGAATGGGGCGTCCTGCTGCTGTTATGAAACCACAATACTGCCACAGCTGGCCAAAATCGTGGACAACTCCAAAGGCATAATGTGAATCAGTGTAAATATTAACATCTTTCCCCTCAGCTAGGATGCATGCTCTTGTTACAGCATACAGCTTGGCTTGCTGGGCAGATGTGCCAGGTGGGAGGGCTGCACTTTCAACTATGGTGTCTACTGTCGTTATAGCATAGCCTGCTCTGTAATGAGTGTCTGTTAGTCTGCGGGAGGAACCGTCAGTGTACCACTCATAGTCAGTTTTTTCCAATGGTGTTTGCTGCAAGTCTGGTCTGGGTTTCGTTCATGTCTCTACAACTTCCACACAGTCATGGTCAGGGGTCTCATCGGAATCACCTAGTGGAGGTAATAATGTTGCCAAATGACCAGGTGGGCATCTTTTAATGGTGATATTGGTGTTAGACAACAGAGTGATCTCATAACCTATTTGCCTGGCCGCCGAAAAATGTTGTGTTGCTACAGATGACAACAACAAATGTACCGAATGTGGCACATAAACAATATAAGGGTAGTCCAACACAATGGGAGCCGTCCTCTCTAATATCACAGCTGCTGATGCCACTGCTCTCAAGCAAGCTGGATGCCCAGTTACTGCTGCAGGCAAAGTCATGGAGTAGTATGTCACAGGTCTTTTTCCAGAGCCGTGCTGCTGTGTTAGCACACCATTTGCAATGCCATTTTGCTCTGACACATAGAGATGGAAGGGCAGTTTGTAATCAGGCAGCCACAGGACTGGCGCAGTACACAAAGTCTCTTTCCGTTTCTTAAAACAGTTTGCAAGTTCATTAGTCCATACAATGTTGTTGGGAGCATCTTGTAGTGTACATTGTTGCAGGATGACATCATAGGATCTGTACTCAGGGATCCACTAGCGGCAGTAGTTCATCATCCCCAGGAATGACAGCATTCCTTTCTTGGTGGACGGAGGCTGCATGCCCCGAATCATTTTTATCCTGTCAGGTGATATGCGGCGTGTACCTTTGGATAACACATAACCCAGGTAAGTCACTTCTTTTTGGCAGCACTGGAAATTTGACAATAAAGCTTTGTGTCCTCTTTCCTGGAGGTGATTCAGCAGCACTACAGTGTCTTTTTCACATGCCTCAAGTGATGGAGATGCCACGAGTAGATCATCAGCGTACTGCAAGATGATGCTACCTCCTTCCAGGTGTAGGCTATCCAGGTCTCTTTTTACTGCCTGCGCATAGACCGTGGGACTCTCAGTATAGCCCTGTGACAGTCTTCTGAAAGTAATTTGCGTACCTATCAATGTGAAAGCAAAACGGTACTCGCTCTCTGGATGGACTCTAATATTGAAAAATGCAGAGGAGAGATCAATGACTGAAAAGTACTCTGCCTCTACAGGTATAGAAGATAATATAGTATTGGTGTCAGCCACAACAGGTGCTAAGGAAACCACAATGTTGTTTATCTGTCGTAAGTCCTGTATGAACCTATAGTGCCCAGTATTGCCCTTGGGTAATGGAATGATAGGACTATCACAGGGGCTGGGTGTCTTTTTAATGATCAAAAAAGAAGAAATTCCTTCCTGCGTAATATAATTTCAGAGCAATAATGTTGCTAGCAAACAATAACATTTAATCTAAACAATTTTTCTCCCGCCTCATCCTATATTGTATTTAGACCACAATAAAACATAAAATGTATCTAAAGAATTTTTTTGTCTGACAAACTGCTTTTAATTGAATATGTTTTATGTACTACGAATCATGTATTATGTCTAGTAAATATATGCACATTGTTGTCTTGATATATATTATATGATCTTTTATTTTTGTGATGAAGTGTTTATACTAAGCATGTGAAGATAAACCTTTTTTTATAATAAAAAAATTCTTTAGATACATTTTATGTTTTATTGTGGTCTAAATACAATATAGGATGAGGCGGGAGAAAAATTGTTTAGATTAAATGTTATTGTTTGCTAGCAACATTATTGCTCTGAAATTATATTACGCAGGAAGGAATTTCTTCTTTTTTGATTGTGATATTTCCCGGTCCTTCCTGGGTTGAAGAGGGAAAACTCTCATTTTTTTCAGTCTTTTTAATGATACCTTGTTGCAAGAGAGATTCAATCACAGGTTTTATTCCCTCCTCAGCCTAAGGTGACAGCCTGTACTGACGGACATAAGGAAATTCAGCATTCTCTTTAAGTGTCACTTTATGGGGAGGGCATGTTTTCAATAATCCTGCCTCATTTTTGTGTTTTACCCAGACCTCTGAGTTCACTTGCTCTAAGACTTTGTTTTTAGTCAGCTGTAAAGCAATATTTCCTTCAAGTTTGTCAAAAACTGCAGTCCTGCCCTTTCTGTTCATAAACAACGTCCAACACCACCCTTCTCCATCTCCTAACGCAGACACCATTCCTAAAGGAAATGTAAAATCCTTTGTTCTAGGTAAGTCCTGAGGCGTTTGACCATGGGGCCCAAATCCTTAGGGTAGTAACCTGGCGCTACAGCTGTGGATACATGTGGTTCAGAATCTGGCACTTGAAATAATCTAATTTCCTGTGGTCCTAGTTCAATGCTCACTGCACACCCTTCTTTTCCTACATATAATGTGTCCTCAAGCAACTCCATTGTCCAGTGCAAATGTTTATCTGTCCTGTAGACGTACCATTCGGGCTCTGCTCCTATGAAAAATGCTGCAGTACAGTGTATGGGCTCAAGTACTAATGTCAACTGCACTAAATGAGTGACCAATTAACTCTTAATGTCAGGGCTGTATTTCAACAGTTCTTGAAACATGTTTTCATAAAAATCTCCATGTAATGGAGTCCATTTGTAACGTGTTGGAGAGAGAGAAAAGACGGAGGGTGCACATTACACAGAGTCCTCACTTAATTTGCAAGCACTAAGTGCTCTATTAGCCAATTCTAACCTGTCCTCAGGTACTTGTAAGTAAATCCCATTTTGTGAAAAATATAACGTTGCATGCAATTTACAGAGGAGGTCTCTCCCCAGCAAATTGATGGGTACATCTGGTGACAGCAGAAACTGATGGGTCATTCTGAAGTCATCAACAGAAACTGGTAGGGGTCTTGACAATTCTTCATGCGTCATCATTCCATTTACTGCTATAGTAGTGACTGTTTCACCACTACCAGGACCCAACTTGTTTCTTACTGCGGATAGGGTTGCACCACTGTCTATTAGGAAATCGATCTCTTTATCTCCTACCTTAATTTGAAACATGGGATTCTCCTCTGGTGTCTCTGATACCTTCATCATAAAGCACTGGGCTCTGGTTGCTGCAGTTTGTCCCATCTCTCTCTCGCGTTGTCCTATGCTGATCCATGTTGCTCCTGGAAAGGATTCCTCAGGGAGTGCTGGGTCTGCTTCAGGTCTCTGGGCATGGGTGGTGCAGATGGCTGGGTCTCATTTCTGTCTAACCTTTCATTCCTGTTTCTATCATTTCTATTATACTGGTCACTTCTCTCATTCCAGTCCCTTCTACCTCTATTATTTCTACGATTGCATCCCCAGTGCCCATACCTCTGGCAATTATAGCACCGATCCCTACTCTTGTCTCTCCTCTGGTATCCTTGTCCATTATCATGTCTTTGCTGTGCCCCCTGACAGTACATTCCCTCTGGCTCCTCCTCTCTTTGTACTGGCTGCAACATCATTCCTTTGTCATTTTTAGCGATGTTCTTTCTTACCTAAAAATACCATCCCTTTCCATACAAGGGACCAGAATGCAAGTTTAAGCCAACCTGCAAGATTCAGAGGCTTTTCACAGCTGTCAACCTATGACGTGTCAAAGAGGGATTTTGGAAAAGGGGGGTGGTGATGGACAGAGTTTCTGCATGATGCAGAATACTCTTACCAAGTCAATAGATCATGGTTTTAATCCATCACCGTTTTTTAGCTCACTGCACCATCCCAGCTCAGAACCTGGCTATATGCAAATTAGTATGTTCCTGTCCCAGTGCATGATGGGAACAGGGCAAACCAAACTACCAAGCCAATTCTTATACTGGGAAGGAAACAAGCTTCCGGGGACCGGTTTCTGGCATCACAGCCTTCTTCGGCCCGGCTTGCTTGAATCCTGATGGTGCAATGAGCAAGGGACTCACGTCTGAGTATACCCTCCCACACATAGTGTGGATAAAACCGATTTTGGAAAAGGGGGGTGGTGATGGACAGAGTTTCTGAATGATGCAGAATACTCTTACCAAGTCAATAGATCATGGTTTTAATTCATCGCCGTTTTTTAGCTCACTGCACCATCCCAGCTCAGAACCTGGCTATATGCAAATTAGTCTGTTCCTGTCCCAGTGCATGATGGGAACAGGGCAAACCAAACTACCAAGCCAATTCTTATACTGGGAAGGAAACAAGCTTCCAGGGACCGGTTTCTGGCATCACAGCCTTCTTCGGCCCGGCGTGCTTGAATCCTGACGGTGCAATGAGCAAGGGACTCACGTCTGAGTATACCCTCCCACACATAGTGTGGATAAAACCGATTTTGGAAAAGGGGGGTGGTGATGGACTGAGTTTCTGAATGATGCAGAATACTCTTACCAAGTCAATAGATCATGGTTTTAATCCATCACCGTTTTTTAGCTCACTGCACCATCCCAGCTCAGAACCTGGCTATATGCAAATTAGTCTGTTCCTGTCCCAGTGCATGATGGGAACAGGGCAAACCAAACTACCAAGCCAATTCTTATACTGGGAAGGAAACAAGCTTCCGGGGACCGGTTTCTCGCATCACAGCCTTCTTCGGCCTGGCTTGCTTGAATCCTGATGGTGCAATGAGCAAGGAACTCACGTCTGAGTATACCCTCCCACACATAGTGTGGATAAAACCGATTTTGGAAAAGGGGGGTGGTGATGGACAGAGTTTCTGAATGATGCAGAATACTCTTACCAAGTCAATAGATCATGGTTTTAATCCATCACCGTTTTTTAGCTCACTGCACCATCCCAGCTCAGAACCTGGCTATATGCAAATTAGTCTGTTCCTGTCCCAGTGCATGATGGGAACAGGGCAAACCAAACTACCAAGCCAATTCTTATACTGGGAAGGAAACAAGCTTCCGGGGACCGGTTTCTGGCATCACAGCCTTCTTCGGCCCGGCTTGCTTGAATCCTGATGGTGCAATGAGCAAGGGACTCACGTCTGAGTATACCCTCCCACACATAGTGTGGATAAAACCGATTTTGGAAAAGGGGGGTGGTGATGGACAGAGTTTCTGAATGATGCAGAATACTCTTACCAAGTCAATAGATCATGGTTTTAATCCATCACCGTTTTTTAGCTCACTGCACCATCCCAGCTCAGAACCTGGCTATATGCAAATTAGTCTGTTCCTGTCCCAGTGCATGATGGGAACAGGGTAAACGAAACTACCAAGCCAATTCTTATACTGGGAAGGAAACAAGCTTCCGGGGACCGGTTTCTGGCATCACAGCCTTCTTCGGCCCGGCTTGCTTGAATCCTGATGGTGCAATGAGCAAGGGACTCACGTCTGAGTATACCCTCCCACATATAGTGTGGATAAAACCGGCATAGGGTCAAGCTTTAATAGATCTGTAAGGGGATGGGTGTTCAGGAGCACAGAGTGAGCAGTTTGGTCAGAGCAGGCCTAGTTAACTCAGTGAGTCTGAGATAGTGTGGAGGAGAATATGGGATTGATTCACTTATTTGGCTGATGCAAACATATAGATATATATTTTTCCCCACAAATGTAGTCAGATGGATGCTTTCCAAGTAGATTTGCTGCCTCTTGAGTAGAATTTCTACTCGGGTTGCAGAGAAATCAACTCGAATGGCCCCATTTTCTTAAGCACTGCATGGCGCTGTCCGTACAATTTTTTCAGCGTACCTTATGATACTGGCACTAAATTGCAGCGTAACATGCATATTTTCCTCCTGTTGGCAGCACTCCAAGGAATCTCACTGTTTTCTGCAACTCCACGGAGTTCCGCCTACCCATAATTCAGATCCTGATTTTATCAAAGGAAATATTTTCATGGTAGGTTATTGGGGGAGGTTAATCCAGACAAGATAGATTGATTGCCATAGTTACAGGGGGGTTGCAAGGAAATTAACTGGGATGTATGTGCAGCCTTTACAATCCATCATTATATCACAGGTAAATACATCTCAGTTGTTACATTGCGGGAAAGTACATTAAGAGTCCTTAATAGTACCGTTACATCGTGCAATTTTTTTTTATTTGTTTGGTAGATAACATCACCATAAAAGAATGCAGATCCATAATAATAAAATCAGTTACATTGATAACAATAAGATCAAACAGTACAGTTACTTATAAAAACAAGAAGCATGTAAAACAATTACTCAGGTCTTGTTTCCCTCGATGCCCAGACTGCCCGTAAAAAGGATAAAACAGTGAAAGTCACCCACACCTTGGGTAGCATCTGTAAATACATCAAGGTGGGCCTAACTTGTTTAAAATGCAATGATGTCAATAAAGGGATTAAAAAACATTCCCTTGGCCACTGACGTAAAAGCAGAACATTATAAAATGGAGCAAATCCCGTGGAGACACATTGAAACAGCCGCAGGGTGCCCTTCCTTCAGGCCAAATCCACCCACGTGGAGAAGCCAAACGATGATGCAATTGATTACACCTAAACCTTCCCAGTAAAAACCTGTCAGGCTGTGAGTGAACCAAGCCCAAGTCTGACTCCGACTCCTGTACAGTTTTTAGAAGCATGTGACCCCTAAATGTTGGCTTCTGACGGGAGCATTACAGGAACAATCTTTTAACACTCTCCCACTCGTGGGTGGAGAGAGCAGTTGGATTCATAAAAATATTAGGCCTACCTAGAGAGAGAAAAAATGCCTTAACATGAGCAATCCATGGTATACTGATTACACGGTCCAGAGACAGACAGTCCTCAAGAATCAACCAACTTAATTTCAGCTTCTCCCTACTCCAAATTTTAATAAAGCACAGGACAGGCTTAAGGCGACTAGGTCCGAGTCATAATCAATCCCAAATTCCATGTGCACCGAAAACATCGGGGTGGACTGGGGGACCTGGATTATTTTGAGCAGAAAGTTGTTCTCCATAGTCTGAATCAGATCCACCTTAGTATACCCCCAAACCTCGCTGCCATAGCACAGCTGTGCAATACACTTTGCTTGATACATTTTTAAAATGTCCCTTGGTGCCCTGGAACCAAACTAATGTGTAAAACTGAGCGCCAAGAAACCTATGGTGATAGTAAGCGGTACAAATACTTTTAATAGAATAGAAAACTAAAAACCGCCCCCTAGTTTTTACGGACTCTGATCTTTTGGCCTCCACCAGGGGTTTCCAACAATTTTTAAAGTCAAATAAAACTTCAAGATAAGGAAAGGCCCTGACTTTGGCTCAAGTAAGATTGGATACTTAGAAGGTCTGTCTGCTAGTGGATTTTGGTCCCACTACCATTAAATAGTAAATTGTAAATTGATACTTGTATAGCGCACTACTCACCCGCAAGGGTCTCAAGGCGCTTGTACGAATACCGCTGTGGAACCCATCCTGGCTTTCCCTGTGAGGTGTCCACTCCTGGGCACCCCCAAGGTGGAGGCCAGGCATCCTTAGCGGGGGGGGGGGATGTCGTGGAGATTAAGCAAGCTATTGCCCAGAGTTGCAGAGTGGGACTCCATGATTGGAATAGGCACCGAGGCGAGAATTATCAGGTCCGTGGAATTTTGAGCCCAAGACCGGGGATTTGAACCCTGGTTCCGGGCTAGACCTCTGCATCAGGGTCTGCCGCTCTAACCATTGAGCCACACTTCTCCACTAGGATTTCGAGAAATGAACCGAGAGGTCCAGGAGTCCCATAAAAGACACATACATGGCCAGCAGAAAGTCCAACCCATGTGCGGTAAGGGTCATCGGGACCGCATCGTCTGCATATAGCAGAACAGGAAAAAATCTGTTTCTAATCTTAGGGCAGTTGGCTTAGACCGATAGGAGGATGGACTCTAACCTGTTCAAATACAAATAAGGTGCAGGTATGCACCCCTGGTGATTCACACAGCTAGTTGAAAATGATCAAGTACATACTGATTTTTGAGAAAAACGCACCAAGGCTGAGGTTGATGAATGCAGATCAGATAATAATGCTACAATGCTAGGATCAACACCCAACTCACTTAGCAAAGCCCACAATTTTGCACAGTTCACCCAGTCAAAAGCGGACGTGAGGTCCATAAATGCAAGATGTAGAGATTCAGACCGAGCCACCGTATTCTTGTCGATACCCCAACCCTAAATCCGTACTTGACGTCACTCAAATTATTATTCATTTCTGCCCAGTCAGATAGCATATTTAAAATCTCCCTCCCCAGAACCTTGACCGTAGCATCCAACAGTAAGAATTTACCGATAGCATTGCAGATTCTCTTTGTCCCCTTCTTAAATATGTGGACAATCACATCAGTCGACCAGGAGGGTAGCAACCCCTCCTGTGCTGCTGCATTCAAGACCTGCGTTAATAAAGGGGCCCAAACCTCACTATTAGCTTTAACCCCTTCCGTGCTCATGGCGAGCTCAGCTCGTCATGAGGTATACCTCTAGGGAGCTCATGACGAGCTGAGCTCGTCATGACCACACCCATTTACATTGAGTCCCAGCACAGGGGAAAAATGTGCCAAGCAGCCAAGGTGTTAAACAAATTGGGTGGTATACTATCTGGGCAGGGGCCTTGTTTCTGGACAAGGCAAGAATTCCTTGTTGGATTTCATCCAATGTGAAAACCACTCGGTTACCAGTTTTAACAGATGCCCTGGGGGGTTATACCACCCGCCCCACCCCCATGGTTATAATACCCTCAAAATGAGCCACCCACTGTTTCTCCGGGATATGATGTCATAAAAGCGAGCCAGGGCCCTCAGAAAAACAAGGCCTATTTACAACAAGGCAATTACCCCCATTTCAGAGGCTTAACAGAGCTCCTCCCAGGATGACTCCTGTAAATTATGTCTACACCCTTTCAATACACCCCCTGTGTCACTATCCAGACAAATATTAAGATCATGCAGGCAGGAATAAAAAAGAGAAGTTTGAAGACACAGAAGGTCCACCTGAGGCCAATTCAGCATTCTCCCTTTATCTGCAATGGACAAGCTCATAACAGCACCCATCGACTGTGGTTGTGGGCCCAAAACAATGTCCAGGGTTAGGGATAATAGATTGTGGTCACTGAAAGGTCTCACAATGATGTTACAATGATACATGAGCAAATATAGTGGTGCTGAGACCAAGATGAAAGCAATAAGCAAGCCCCTGCCCCTGCCTTTATAAGATAAGCCAATTTCTCCAAAGTAAAGACTAGGGGCAGATTTATGAAGGCCTTGCGCCGCCGGTGCGTCACTTTTTCCCATGTTAAAAATGACGCACCGGCGGCGCAAGGCCTTCATAAATTTGCCCCCAGGTTATGAGTATCAGGAGCTCATTTACCTCCCGCCTCTCCTGTGAGCGAACAAAATGTAAGCCTTGGTTCAACCAACAACTACCACTGGAGGCACTCCCCTCTGGGGAAAGATTACATAAGTGACAATTAAAACCACCAGCAAGGACGATTAGTCGTTGGTCATGACCCATTGCTGATATAAAACTCAAGGCGTGATCCAAGCACGGGGTTCCGGAGGGCTCAGATCCAGATCGTCTTCCCTTGTTATTGTAGAAATTAATTAAAACCATGGGAGAATGTCCAGGCAATTTAAGTCGTACACCCTGCAGTGTATGTGCTTGCCACTTAAGGTCCGAGGTAAACCCACTCAGCTCTATTTTAACAAACATAATTAAGCCCCCCTTGACCCTACCAGCCACTGAAGGCACCACAGGTACAAAATAAGTTGTGAATTCCTCCAAAAAAAAGCTATATGTTGTCCATGTTTCTTGAAGACAGATTATGTGGAAGGATTTAACATAGGACACCCACCTAGGGTCACTAAACGTGGAAACAAGACCTGCAATATTCCAGGACAGCAATATAAGACCATTTGGTTGCTGAATTGTAGCTATCTGGGGGGCGCTCAAAGTTCTTTGAGGCTGGGAATATTCAGATTGGTTAAGTCAATTGCAGGACTCCAATCCATTCAAAAGGAAAAATCTATTGGTGAAGAGTATTAGGGGGGTGGCCAAATAGCAAGATGTATATAACAAAGGAGGGTACCTGGTTTATGTGTTTCACCACTATTTATTTTATGCGGAGAAGAAACAATGACCGTTAGGTTCATATGTTCCTGGTATGTGATTTACATTTTTTTCATGATACATATTTAAAATGGACATTCATTTCATGCCTGAGAAGCGACACAATTCACATCCAAAATTTGAAATTTGAATACATCTGTTAAGTAAATAAACAAAAAACACAGTACAAGAATTTGACAAAAACAAAATGAATTAAACAAAATACACAAAATTACACCAGCATAACACACTTATTGTAAGATCCCCATTTGGCCATTCAACAGGTGAAAATAAACAGCGGTGAAACACATAAACCAGGTTCCCTCCTTTGTTATATATTATTGAAATTTCGTATATACCTGGTTTGCTAAAGACAAAAAAAAACATTTCACATACAAATAGCAAGATGGTCGTTAGTTGAGCAGGACCTCCTACCAGAGGGGTGAGAATGTGAAGCACTAAGTAGACTGCCTGGTCTGTAGAAAATTCCCAGGGGTAGGGCTACTATCCCTGGTGGGCCTAATGTCAATCGAGGGGGGGTGGCAAGTAGTTTGTAACTAGTCAAAAATTAAACACCACACAGTCTCCTGGCCACAGTTTCCTATCCTTGCCTATCCAACTTACTCTTCATGCCATAATAAAAGTATCCGCAAGCTCCCTCTTGTGAGAGAGATCTGAGCTGATACAGTGTATCACCTTATTTTTGTGTTCTTGAAATGATTTCTCATTAGGGCTGTAACAAGATGGGACACTACCTAAGACCATGACATAAGGTGCTGCTGCTGGGGGCAAATTTAGAACACATCCCCTGTTTATGGAAGACGCAGGACACTGAATCCCCCCTAACTCCACCCGAGGACTTGGAAGGGGACCAATACTATGGGAGCTATGAGTTGCTTCCACAGGCCTATGCTTTAAACCTGCTTGGGAGAACCCCAACACTACCACCCAGCTACCAGGGTTGCTGTAGGGCCCCTTCCAGGATTAAGTTCACCTATCCGCTGCAGCTCCTCTTCAATACCCTGCCTCTGGTCAAGCCCACCCCCCCCTTGTTCATCAAGGAAAATAATTCAGAGACCCTATCTTCAATGTGAGAAAGTCTCAAAAGAATTGGGTCCAGCTTGTTATTCAGCAATTTCTCGAGGTCCCTAATCAGAAAATTCCTGTGAAGAGAGTCTGTCTCCTCTCCAGGTGAAATGGGAATAGGAGGGGCCACCGCAAAAACTCTGCAGAGGGCTGCGTTGATGCACAGGCCTCCCTTTTTCTTTTCCGCCTTGGACTGATGGCTAATATTGTTGGTGTTCCTGCGCTCCCCCCCCTATCGCGGGAAGACCCCGCCACACTGCTACAGGCAGATAGCCCAAGGGGGGGCATTGGGGGTGCCCTTGTCTCGCGAGAGCCTCCTCTCAACAAGTTCTATTTCCTTGGACCTGGGTGCAGCGCTGGTAGCAAAACCTCTCTTTAGAATGCTGCAGGAGCCCTGCTGGGGTTAAGCTGCACCGCCTGGTGTGAGCACAGCCCCAAGCGGCGTCCTGCTGTGATCGTCACTGGGCGCCATAGTCCTGCCCCCCACTTCCACACTTGACACTCACTGAACCGAGTCAACTTCCACACCTGGACCAGAGACCTCCGCTTGAACTGGAACAGCTCACTAGGAATCCTGCACAGTGCTGGGGACATTCTCGGCACTGCAAAGGCTGAGGGACATTCCCAGCACTGCAAAGGCTGAGACAGGCTGAATCCCAAATCACAAGCTGAAAAGGAGCATTCGGAGTCTGCAAGCCAATGCACACCACACAGCGCCAAGGGAACCTCACCGGAACTCCAGTCTTCAAGCGGCAGGCCACAGCTTGTCCCCAGGCTGCTGAGTCAACACCAGATCGGTGTTGCTCAGCGGATGTCGGATCGGGAGCAAGTCTCAATCGGGGCCTTCAATAGCCCCCTTGCGGCACAGACTCCTCTGCAGGAAACAGCCTTTCCTACAAAAGCTGGACAACGAACAGCCTCTACAACTAAGGCTGTACTATGCAAGCCTTACAGCTCATATGCCTTAACCACGCATGTGAGTGATTAAGGCTTATACGCTGTAGGGCTTTCAGACGGACGGAAGCAGGAAGAGATCGTGGTGAGGTAAGTGGGGTTGGGGATGGGTCAGGGTTGTTTTGTGGGTTGAGGGTGGATCAGAGGTATTTTTCTCGGCTGAGGTGTGTCGGGTTGTTTAAAGTTGGGCTGGGTTGGGGTATTTTTCTGGGCTGGAGTGTTGGGGGTTGTTTTGTGGCCTGATAGTGAGTCGGGGTAGTTTTCTGGGCTGGGGTGGGTTGGGGTAGTTTTGAGGGCCGGGGAGTTTGGGGAGCTTTTCAGGGGTTATGAGGTAGTTTCATTTTCAGGGCTTGGAGGGCTATTTTAGGGTTCAAGGTGGGGGCAGGGATTGTGATACCTCTTAGGACTTAGGGGGGCATGGTTGTTTTAAGGGCTTAGTGGGTAGTTTCACTTTCAGAGCTTGGTTGACGTTTTAGGGTTCAGGAGGGTCATTTGTAGGGCTTAGTGGTAGTTTCGTTTTCAGAGCTTGGGTGGCCATTGTGGGGTTCAGGGCGGGGGCAGGGGTTGTGATACCTCTTAGGATTTAGGGAGCAGGGTTGTTTTTAGGGATTAGAGAGTAGTTAGATTTCAGGGCTTGGGGGCCGATTTAGGGTTCAGGGCAGGGGCAGGGATCATGATACCACTTAGGACTTAGGGGGCAGGGTCATTTTTAGGGCTTAGGGGGTAATTTTTAGGAATAAGGGGAGGGCGGGTGAAAAAGTTACTAGAGCTAGGGAGTGTCGGGTAGTTTAGGACCTCAGGCAAGGGTCGGGGGGGTTAAGACTTACCTCTGCATTATAAAACAGGGATATGTCTTTCCAAATATGCCTTAACAACGAATTAATCATTGTAAAGGCATGCGTAGTAAACGCATATTTGTGATTAAGAATTTTGTTGTTTAGCCTTCGTGGAACTGGCATGCGTGGTTCCATCATACAACCCTCCCCTGCAGCTCCAGGTATCGCTCAAGGAGTACAGCCACCCTAGGCCTAGGTCGCAGCCACCATTTCCTTTCCTTCTTGCTGCTCTGGTCTTTACGCTACTCCACTGCGTCTCCGCTCCTCCCCGTGTTTGAACAGCAGTATCAGGCGCGTCATGTCACTTGGTGCATGTGTAAATTTAATCCAGTTATTCTTGTTCACAAGAAGTAATGTATTTCTTAAGGGAGGGCTGGGTTGCTAAAGAGGCGAAGAGCATATTTAGGGAGCTTTACAAATATCTCACCAAATCGCTGTACTTAATATCGTAGGAAACATTTTTCAATATTTAAAGTGTCATAATTATCATGTATATATATAGATATAGGGGCCCCCCTCCCAGGCCAGGGACCCCATTCCTCAGGGCATGGCTACCTTGTTGGGGACAGCAGGGGAGCCTCAAGGCACCCGCAGTCCCTACCGGCTCCCCGCCTCCTGTGGCAGCCGCCATTGCTTTTGGACAGAGAAAGCTACAAACATGCAGCTCCCTCTGTTCAAAAGCACTTCTGCTCTGCTTCATGGAAGCAAGAGCATTTTACGTGCTTTAGCTCCCATGAAGCGGACCCAAGTTTGCTATGGCTTGCCGTAGCAAACAGCAATGTCTAAGGGGTGGGCACCCCAGGACATTGCTGGAGCCAGACCTGGGGGGTGGCGGTCCACAGGGCCAATAGGACTCCTGGAGAGGGGACATGTAGCCCCCCTCCCATTTTGTACATAGCCACGGGGAGGTGATGGTCCCTGGGGATGGGGGCTGCAACAGACCCCCTCAATGATTTGTTTGTTCCCCCGGGTCTGCCCCGCTTTTTATTTTTTTAATAAAAAGTATGTGCCCCGGGGAGGTGGCAGTCTCTGGGGTAGCAGGATGCTGCATGGCATCCCTTATTCGAATCAATTATAATGTGTGTGGGGGGCTCCAGCCCCCATGCAGCCCTGGGACCACATAGGGAGGCAGGAGCCCCCCACGGATTATAATGTAATATTGCCCTGGAGAGGTGTCTATCCCCAGTGCTGCGGGGGGCCATACAGGCCTCTGCATTTTTATTTCTAATTGCCTCTGGAACCTGGCCCACCAGGGGGCCTAGTTGAGCGAAGTGCGGCAACCCATGCTTTGTTTTTTTAATTTTCTGTGGTATTCGCAGATCCAATTCGGCTCTCTACGAAATTCTTTTTTGAAAAAAATGCTTTTTGATCCCCGTGGGACCTCCCAAGAGGCTCAGAGTGTTTCTACCTCACACCCTTATCTATAAAATAAAAAAAGATTCTTGTGACTCTGTTCAACTGAGTCACAAGATGGCTGCCAAAACTTCCTTGTTTGAAGGATTGGCAGCCAATCAGGTCTCAGGCACAAGATCGGGATGGGTCACCGATCCACTGCGGCCATAGTTGTATATCTGAGAAATCTTTACAGTTCGCAGGAACTAATAAACGGATTTACCCTATTTAACAAAAAGAGTGCTTTTTAGAGAAAGAGCTACCTTTTTGCCAAATTTGATGTAAATATGTTCAGCAGTTCAGTCTGTAGCCGGGTCTAAATTTTCCTATGGGAATTTGCATGGAGAAAGACCATTTTGAACACCCCTTTTTCAAGGCCCCCGTCAGGCCTCTATGTAGCTAAAGTAAGATTTTATCTTGCATGTATAAAAACTATAAAATTATATATATAATCCAGTGGTGATTGCCATTGAGTAGTTATAGTTAGGATTATGTCTCTAGGAAATGCATTTTTGTGTTGCTAATAGCTTTGACGCTGTTTGATGAAACTCTGTGAAACTTTCTCAAATAGTGCAACTTTTTGACTAGTTTGAACATGAAAAGTATTGGGTGATCCATCAAGTGGAGGGCCATTAAAAAGGGTAGTCCTAGAATGTGTTTTCCCCATTCATTTTCCCATAGGAACTTTAGACACAGCTACAGCCTGAACTTCTGAACCGATGTACACAGATTTAGCGGAAAGAAATATCTAGGTGCAGAAAGAGTGTTGTTTGTTGTTGTTTTGGTGTACATCCGTTCAGTAGTTTGTGAGCAATTAATGCTCAAAAACATTGTATATCTAGAGATGCAGAGCCTCCGCAAAGCCTGATAGATCACAAACTAAGAAAGAAAGAAACAGAGAAAGAAGAAAAAGAAAGAAAGAGAAAAAAATAAGAAAGAAAGAAAGAAATAAAAAAATAAAAAAGAAAGACAGAAGGAAAGCAACAAAAAAAGAAAGAAAGAAATCAGCAAGAAGATAAAGGAAAATGAAGAAAAACAAAAGAAAGAATAAAACGAAGAAAGAAAGAAGATACAAGAAGAAAGAAAGAAAGAAAGAAATAAAGAAAAAATTAAATAAGAAAAAAGAAAGAAAGAACAAAGGAAGAAAAAAGAAGGAAAAAAGTAAGACAGAAGGCATGAATGAAAGAAGACAAGAAAGAAAGAAATAAAGAAAGAAAAGAATGGAAGATAGGAGCAAAGAGAGAAAGAAAACATAATAAGACAAGAATGAAAGAAGGAGAGAGAAAGAATGAGCACAAAAAGTAAAGAAGAAAAGAAGGAAGGAAATCCAGTAGGAATGAAATAAAGAATGAGAGAAAGAAAAACGTTAAAAGAGGCTAACTTAATAAAGAACCGTTCCAAGAGGACTCAATCTGGTATGCTGCAAAATAGCAACAGCCAGAAAAGCAATACTCTCCAAAAGAAATTCAAAACATCATTGGCAGGAGATGGGATCTGATAAAGATGGAATGTACATCAGAAGCGTCCTGCTATCACATCGGGCTCTAGACACAAAACAAAATCACTAGTAATGAAGGGAACTCACTTGTGTGAGCATGTGTTCAGTGTGAACGAGCAAAGTGCAGTCCCTCAAAGTGAGGTTAACCCATGGCTTAAGTAGGCTGACCCACTGCCCCAGCTATATGCTTCAGTAGGCAGAAGCAAAATGTGAATACCACAGCAACACATCAATGGATGATGAGAGGTGGCTGAAAACCCCTATATGTAAGTATTTTATACATATTTTAGTAAAACGAAAAGGTTTTGGCTAACTCCAGACCGAAAACAAATGTGGCAACCAATTATGTACAGTTTCCTGTTTGGATACCCAATGATATTTCTAGTGCAGTACAGTACTGTGTGCATGTGGCATTTTCTATTGCAGTAATGGCACTGTAAAATAAGGCATGTTCTGTGCCCCATTACTTCTAGCAGAAAAATCACGAAAGTGTAACTGCACCGCATGTTATTCCTCTTTCTTTATTGAAAAAATGAACTAGAAGGAAATACCCAGTACTAATGGTAATATTGCTGCATACCATTTTCTCTACATTTAATAGCGTTTGCAGACTGTGGCCATTAATATAGCCTTATAGCCCGCCGTAGCGGGCTATACCGGCTATTAAAGGCCCGCTGAATCGTTAAAGGCCCGAGCCGAAGGCGAGGGACTTTAACAAGACAGCGGGACTTTAATAGCCGGTATAGCCCTGCTACCAAGGGCTATAAGGCTATTAGAACATTCTGCTACTAGAGGGTAGAATGTTCTTACAAATTAAACAAAGGGTTCTCGAAGATCGAGGGGATATTATAAATCCCCTCGAGCTTCGAGAAACCTTTGTAGAACATTGGAATGTTGTCTGCAATGGAGCTCCCAACATTCCAATGTTTTAATATACAATTAAATCCACTGTGCACATAGCTTACCTGGAACAAGGGGATAATGAATGAACACCACTAGGAGAGCATTCTATCCTTCCTTGTCTATTGATTCATTGTTGTCATAATAAAACTATTTTGATATATGTATGTGCTTCAGAGTAGCCATTATCCCTTTCAAACAGAATCTTCACTCTATGGCTAACACAATTAAAACATCTAAAATAATTTTTTTCAGCAACACTCTATTCTCACTGGTCAAGGATATACCATACGTTTGAGGAAGCTGAGTGATTGAAAACTTTTTTTCATCTAGGCCGGGGGGAAATTTAAAATACACCAGTGTAAATCATGCAATTTGAGGAATTACAGTCTCACTTGTTACCTGAAATTCATAGAATTACACCACTCTGCATAATTACGCAGCTAGGGCCATATGTATCAAGGAACCATTTTGCGATTCTGTAATAGCGATTTTTAAGAAATCTCTATTTCAGAATCGCAAAATGGTATGTATCAAGAAAAATGCAATTGTTTAGCGATTTCTTGATTTCTTGATATTCCTTAATTGCGAATTCGAATTTAAGGAATACGTTCCCATTCATTTCGATGGGCCAGGAGGCCCATAGGAAGGAATGGGAATTTTCTCTCAATTCGCGATTCGCAATTTGCAAATCGCAAATTGAGAATGATTTCAAGGGTGCAGGGGTGTCCAAAGGACACCCTGTTGTACCCCTGAAATAAGCATAGGTGCACATGTGGCGCACATACATGCCCTAAGGGCATGTATGTGCGTCACATGGCACTTTGAAAAATGCAAAAATGTGCATTTTTCAAGGAATTCGCAACTTACCACCAACTAGAAGTTGGTGGTATTTTGCAATTCCTTAAGGCCATTTAGCAATTTTTTTTGCCTTCTTACATTGCATTTAAGGAATCACAAATTTTGCGATTCCTTAAATGCAATCGCAAAATAAGGAAGCGCAAATTTTGCAATTCCTTATTTTGCATCTGGATTTCCTTCATACATATAATTTTGCGAATTCGCATGCAAAGGCCGAAATTCAGCGAATTTCGGCCTTTGCGAATGCGAATTTCAATGATACATATTTCCCCATATGCAGTACAAATTCACAGTAAAGGTGCAATTCTTAACGGTGAGGAGGCAAAATATCGATTTTTTAATATCGACCTACCATAATATCGATGTTTTAATATCGAAGGGACAGAATATAGAAGGTAAGTAATATCGATTTTTTTTATATCGAAGGGACAGAATTTCAGAGGTAAGTAATATCGATTTTATTAATATCGATGTAAGTAATATCGATATTAATAATATCGATTTTTATATGATTTTTATGTATATTATTATGTATTTAATATGTATTATTTTTAAGTAATTTAAGTAAATGTTGTATTTTAGTACCATAGCGGGTTGTGGGTTCATAGGGGAATAGGGTGGGAAGTAATTTAATTATACTAAATTATTTTTTAATTTTTTTAGGAATTATAAATTAATTTTAATTAATTGGTAATTCATTTTTATTAATTGGTAATTTATTTTAAATAATTGATTAATTGATAATTATGTTCAAAAGGGGTAGCCTTTACATGGCTTCCATAGATCTCAAAACGGCTTTTGACCTGGTCCCTCGAGTAAAGCTGTGGGAGACACTGGAGAAGATGGGTTTCCCCGGTTCGCTACTGAGTTTTATTGTAAGGCTCCACGAGGGGAATTATGCGAGGATCAGATGGGGCACCCAGGGCCAGCTGACAGATAGGGTGCCCGTGAGGAGGGGAGTACGCCAGGGATGTGTTATGGCCCCGACCCTCTTCTCTTTGTTTGTGAATGGAGTGGTGGATCATCTGAGAGAGGAAGAGGCGGCGCACCATCCCTGGCGGGGGAAAGAATCCCCACTCTACTCTTCGCGGACGATACCATACTGATCTCTAAATCCCCGGTGGGACTTCAAAAGCTTCTGCACCGATTCAGTACCTTTTGTATAGATAGAGGACTTACTATTAACACCTCGAAAACTAAGCTCATGGCTCTCTAACCCTCCAAAAGATTTAGAAATAATTTTACGCTCAATGGGGCCCCCTTGGAGTTGGTTGATTCATTCGACTATTTGGGGGTGCGGATAAATAGTCGGATGAATTGGAAGGACCACCTGGCCAAAATGTTACTTGGCCATAAAAGAGTATCAGGGGTGACCCTGAGGGAGCATCGGGAGTCAACGAGTAAACCTGTGGCACCGGTCATGGCAATCTATGAGGGCCAGATACTCCCGGCTGCATTATATGGCTCCGAGCTGTGGGGCTTTGAAAATGTGTGTGAGCTAGTTGTAGCGGAAAACAAGTTTTTGAGGGATGTGGTGGCTCTTCCTGTTTCTACCCCGCTAATTCCATTGCGGCTAGATCTGGGCAGGCGATCCTTCAAAGATCTAGTGCGGCAGCGCCCTCTACTGTTTTGGGCTCGGTTGCGAAGGACCAGGGAGCTTGCCAAATATGCTGCTGGGCTGGATGAACTAATACTGCTTGACACCGGTAATAAGATCGGGTGGTTGAGCAACGTGAGGCAGTTGGTGGTGCAATTGGGCCTGAGAGATGTGTGGGTGAGTCAAATGCTACCCCCCAAACCGGTGATCAAGAAGCTATACTGGGACTGGGTTCAGGCAGAGGCAACACGCAGTGGGGTTGGGGGTTTACTCACTGAACGGTTTTTAGAGTTTAAATGCTCTAGAAAGTTGGAACCCTTCCTCGACCTCATAGCCAAGCCTCTGGACAGAGCCCTTTATTTAAAACTCAGGTACGGGACCCTTCCGGTGCATGAGTTCACTGCGGGGTGGTCTAACGCTGGTGGTCCCCCGTGCCCCTGCCCCGGGTGCGCGGCTCCAAAGGAGTCTGTGGCGCATTTACTTTTTGCCTGCCCCGCTTATAAAGTTGCCAGGAAGGTCTGGTTGAAACCAGTATGTGCGGGGTTGGGTTTGAGGTGCCATAGAATGGCCTTACGAGTTCTCACTACCGACCCGACATCCTCTGCCATGGTATGTGGGGTGGCCAAATATTTGAGCAGCGCATGGCTAACTCGTACAAGGAGGATGAAGCTATATTCCATCTTGCCAAATTGCTAGCAGGCCCTATTGTCTGGATGCTATGATGATGACTGGATGGATTTGAAGTCATTCTAACCATCATGTATAATGTATTGATGAGGATGCTTGATTGGGGTATTATATCAATCACCCAATGTATTGTATAATGTGTAGGCTTGAACCTTTTAACCAGGGAATTTTATTGTCGATAGTTTTTACTAATGTTTTACAGTGTAAAATGTATACTTTTATGGTGAGAATTTTTACCGAATAAAGATTATAAACAACGATAATTATGTTTTGTAGTGGGTTGTGGGTTTATAGGGGCATAGGGTGGGAAGTAATATAAGTGTAATTAAGTAATAATTTATTTTTATTAATCGTTTTTGCTAATTATATTATTGTTAATTAATTATTAATTGGTAATTCATTTTTATTAATTGGTAATTCATTTTAATTAATTGATAATTATGTTCAGTGTACTATTTTATTATTGGTGTTTGTTTTGCATTTATAATGTATAAAGTAATTGATATGTAATTATGTTGGTATTACATTTATAGTTGGGTATTGATAATTAAGTAATTGAGAGGGAGAGGTGTGGCGCCGCGGCCAGGGCGACTGATGCTGGAATCTGGGGATCAGGGTTCGATCCCCGGCTCCGGCGGCAGGTTAGCTCAGCACCATGTGACTCTGGGCAATAGCTCGCTTAATCTTCCCGACGGCCCCCAGCGCCTAGAGATCCTTACGGGTGATTGTGCGCTTTACAAATGTGGATTATTATTATTAATATATTAATTATTAATTGGTAATTATTTTTTAATAATTATTTATTGGTATTTGGGAATAGTTTAGATTAATTTAATAAATATTTTTTTAAATATTTTAAAATATTAGTTTATTTATAAGTATGTTATTTTTAACTTCTATGCTATCCAACACTTTCCCTACTGTTGCACTCTCTGGAGTGGGAATAGTAATTTTTACCCCTATGCTATCCAACACTTTAACTACTGTTGCACTCTCTGGAGTGGGAATAGTAATTTTTACCCCTTCGCTATCCAACACTTTCCCTACTGTTGCACTCTCTGGAGTTGGAATAGTGATTTTTACCCCTACGCTATCCAACACTTTCCCTACTGTTGCACTCTCTGGAGTGGGAATAGTAATTTTTACCCCTTCGCTATCCAACACTTTCCCTACTGTTGCACTCTCTGCAGTTGGAATAGTGATTTTTACCCCTACGCTATCCAACACTTTCCCTACTGTTGCACTCTCTGGAGTGGGAATAGTAATTTTAACCCCTACGCTATCCAACACTTTCCCTACTGTTGCACTCTCTGGAGTTGGAATAGTAATTTTACCCCTACGCTATTCAACACTTTCCCTACTGTTGCACTCTCTGGAGTTTGAATAGTAATTTTTACCCCTACGCTATCCAACACTTTCCCTACTGTTGCACTAACTGGAGTTGGAATAGTGATTTCTACCCCTACGCTATCCAACACTTTCCCTACTGTTGCACCCTCTGGAGTGGGAATAGTAATTTTAACCCCTACGCTATCCAACACTTTCCCTACTGTTGCACTCTCTGGAGTTGGAATAGTAATTTTACCCCTACGCTATCCAACACTTTCCCTGCTGTTGCACTCTCTGGAGTTTGAATAGTAATTTTTACCCCTACGCTATCCAACACTTTCCCTACTGTTGCACTAACTGGAGTTGGAATAGTAATTTTTACCCCTACGCTATCCAACACTTTTCCTACTGTTGCACTCTCTGGAGTGAGAATAGTAATTTTTACCCCTACGCTATCCAACACTTTCCCTACTGCTGCACTCTCTGGAGAAGGAATAGTAATTTTTACCCCTACGCTATCCAACACTTTCCCTACTGTTGCACTCTCTGGAGTGAGAATATTAAGTTTTTACCCCTACGCTATCCAACATTTTCCTTACTGTTGTTTTTTTGGGAGTTGGAATAGTATTTTATTCCCTTTGTTACTTAATATTTTTTGTATTATTTTAGTTAATGTAGTATATAATAATTTAAAAAATATTTAATTTTTTATTTTATTTGTTTTGCATAATTATATAATTTTTATTTACGTAATTATTTTATGTGTATAGATGAATTTGTAATATATAATATTATTAATTATTTATACGCTATTACAATAAATATTACAACTGATTATTAAGTATATATATTATATATTATATGTATATGTTTAATAATTTTTTTATTACATTATGTATATTACTTATTAATTTTAGATAATGTAATATATTTTGTACTAAGTTTATTATATTTGTAAGTATTTTTTAATTAATTTTACATTTATTGTTTTTTTAACGATATTTTTGAATAAAATGATATTTTTGACATCGATATTTTTTTCCGATATTTTTGTACCTACCTTTCTGTAGATAGGAGGCCGATATTGTTGACATCGATATTATTGCTCCGATATTTTTGTAGGTCGATATTTTGCCTTTCTATATTTTGTCATAGATCCCCAACTATGCCCAATGCATGTTAACAACAGAACGATAGCGATGGTCGTTTGAGGTGCTTTCGCTACTTGTATTTTTTTTTTGGTTTGTTTAAGACGGCATGTGTTCTTGGGTAAAAAATTTACTCCGGGACATTTTTTCCTGTAAAATATAGCGCAAAATGACAGATTTGATTTTCATCTAATGACACATAATTTCGAGTAATTTTGCAGCAATTTTGCATAATTATGGAACAGCAAATTATGTGAATTTCGCACATCCCTAATATTATTTTTTCTTTTGCAGCTTTACTTACACTTAGAACCCAAAAATCATTCCAGTGGAATGCTCTCTTCTATTAATCAATTTCTAATTCTATTCTAAATATTTCACTTGTGAATAAATACTTTAGTATTAAATCTTTTTTATTAAGCCACAAAGGAAAACATTGCATTGAGTACAGCAACCGGTGCCTGCATAGGCACAAGCCGGTCAAGAACAATTCAGTAGCGTAAACACGGCCAAGAGATGCTCCAACTGTGAGCGTTAACATAGCAAGCCGCCTACAACCCATCCGGGCCGGCCGCGTCTTAAAGGCTAAAAAGCGGGTGCATGCTGTATTGATTATGAAACATGAAGAAAAATGGAAAAAAAGAAAAAGGAAAAGAAAACCCCCGTCTTCCACCCTCCTCCCACAACCACCTCCCTCCTTGTCCACAGAGCAGAGAAATAGACTATAGGGCGTCACCTCACTAATAGGTTCCATAGGTGGCAGATCCGCCCGGAGTCTTGCGCTTGCCTGGCTGCTCTTTAGGTTCCGCAAGCGGGGTGTCTGCGAGGTGTAGCAGCCGCAGGTATCGGGGGCAACTCAGTTCTCGGAATTCTCCTGTCAGCAGGGTCAAGAACGGCCGCCATAGTTCTCCAAATCTTTTTCCCTTCCCTGCCTTCGCCAGTGATAGTTTCTCCATCCCCAGGTTCGCCCATAGCCTATGCAGCCAGCCCATTTGTAAGGGAGGTTGGGCGGCTCTCCAATGAGCTACTATATTTTGCAGAGCTGCCCCGAGTGCAATCGCAATAAGCCTCCCTCTCCTGGATTTTAAGGGGTACATCAAGGCGTTAGGAAGGCCAAGCAGAACATAAGCAGGGAACCTGGGGAGTTGAGTATCTAGGTGTGCATCTATCAAATCTAGGATTGAGTTCCAATAAGGCTGTAAGCGGTCGCAGCTCCAAAGTAAGTGCTCCAATGTTCCAAGCTCCCCACACCCCCTCCAACAGCGGTCGCTAACTCGGGGGTCCCAGCGATGTAGGCGTTCAGGTGTGTGGTACCAGTAGGTGGCCACTTTGGTCAGAGTTTCGGTAAGGCCCGTGTGGTAGGCAGAATGTCTGGCTCTGTAGTAAACACCCTCCCATTCCTTGCGTGTGAGTTGTCTCCCCAAGTCCCTCTCCCACCTGGCCTTCCCCGCGCTGTAAGTGTATATGTTGGTGAGGAGTAGGTGTTGATACAGATCAGAGATCAGTTTTTTATCAGAGGTGCGTGTCAATAGCAATTTCTCGTACGGGGTGAGGAAGCGCTGTGCACCGGGTCTGACCGATGGCTGTAAAGCCCAATGGCGAACCTGCAGGTAGGGCAAACGATCCATTTCCGGTATGCCATAGTCCTTTCTCACCTTCTGAAAGGGAAGGATGCCTTGAAGATCAAACATATGTCCCAAGTCCCTGCATGGTGTAGTCCTCCACGTCATGAATGCCCGGGGGTCAAGGCCGGGGGAGAAGTCAGGGTTGTCGAAGAGCGGCGTCATCGGGGAGGGGAACGAAGTGAGCTCCCGCGTAACCGCTACTTTCTCCCATATATCCAGGACGGTGCTCTTGATTAGCGATGCGTAGAGGTTGAGAGGTCTATGGCAGCGTGGCAAGAACGGGACACCCTGGAGTGTACGACCTGCCACCGCCTGGTCCTGAAAAAGCCAGTGTTTGCCAGATTCCAGTTGGTGCCACTCCACCATAGTGCGAAGTTGGGTCGCCTGAAAGTATAAAGTGAGGTTGGGCACTCCTACTCCGCCATGTTCGGGGGGGAGGATAGCGATCGTATGTTTAAACCGTGGGCGGCAACCGTTCCAGACAAAGCATGCCAGGTCCGATTGTGTCTTCTGGAGCCATCCCGCAGGAGGGCGTAGGGGGAGGGTCTGAAACACATAGAGGATCTGCGGCAGCAGAGTCATCTTGGCGGCCGCTATACGACCCAGCCAAGATAGTGTGAGGTGCTTCCATCTCCTGAGGTCGTCGCAAAGGCGGCAGCTGAGTCTGGCATAGTTGGCATCCGCGGTGGCTCGCACCGTCGGGGCCAACAAGACCCCCAAGTAAGGAATGGTGGACGCAGACCACTACAGGTCAAACTCAGCTTTGGCGTCCGCCAGCACTTCCGGCGACAGCGATATGTTCAGTGCCTCTGATTTCTCCACGCTGATCTTAAAGCCTGATGCCAGTGCAAAGGTGTGGAGCTCAGTAAAGAGCGCTCGGAGAGACTGCATCGGGTTGGTCAGGGAAAGTAAGATGTCGTCTGCGTATAAACTGATTGTGTGCGTGTCCCCGCCGAACGGGATGCCTATGATGAGGTTATGTTGCCTAATACGTTGTGCCAACGGCTCCATGTAGAGCGCAAACAGGAGGGGAGAGAGCGGGCACCCTTGCCTGGTCCCCCTGCCGAGGGGAATCGCGGGGAGGTGTGGCCGTTAACCCGGACTGCTGCGTTTCGTTGGTGGTAACAATTAAATATACGGTTGCGGAGGGTTTCTCCTACCCCGAACCGTTGTAGCACCAGGTCCAGATAGGGCCAATGCACCCTATCGAATGCCTTCTCTGCATCGATAGTGAGGAGCATGCAGTCCGGCCTCGTCCGCGACCCAGCTTCGATAAGATGGAGGACTCGCCTGGTGCTGTCGCTGGTCTGCCGTTGCGGGATGAAGCCTGCTTGATCGGGCTCTACCAGTTGATGCATGTATTGTGCCAGTCTACCTGGAATTATGCCCGTGTAAAGCTTCAGGTCGATGTTTAACAGGGATATTGGCCTGTAGGAGCTACACCGGGTGGGGTCCCGTCCGGGCTTGGGAATCACCGAGATTGCCGCTTCTAATAGATCCGGGGGGATGGCACCAGGTTGATCAAAGGTGTTAAACAGGTCTTTCAGCAGTGGGGCCACTTGTGGGCAGAAGGTTTTATAAAAGGCTGCTGTGTAGCCGTCTGGTCCCGGTGACTTCCCCAACTTGAGACGTGAAATCGCTGAGATTACCTCCTCAAGGCCAATGGGCCGGTCGAGGAACGTCGTCTGTGCCTCAGTCAGGGATGGGAGGGAGGCTCCTTGCAGGTAATCATGGCCATTCTGCAGGTCGAGGCGGTCCGCCATATATAGTTTAGCGTAGTAGTCACCGAAGGCCACGGCGATGGCCGCGTCCTCTGTGATGGGGGCACCGTGGCTAGGCTGGAGGGTTCGGATATGTTGCCTCTGACGCTGCTCCCGTAACCTGCTCGCTAACAGTTTCCCGCAGCGGTCCCCTCCGGTATAATATGCGTGTCTTAGGCGCATGGCGGCGTATTTTGCCACATCCTGGTATAGAGCTGCCAACATTTTCCGCTCCGTACACAGCTGCCGCCACGCCGGAGCCGCCCCTGTGCGTTGGTGCATCTGTTCCAGTTCCGCCACCCGTTGGGTGAGTTCGTCTCTCTTCAGTGCGCGCTCCTTATTATTAGCCGTGGCTATAGAGATAAATTCACCGCGGAGGACCGCTTTGAGAGCTGCCCACTGGGTGGCTTTGGTGGTATCATCGTTAGCGTTGTGAGAGAGGAACTGGACAAGCGCCGTTTTAATCCGTTCTACTGTGGTTGGATTCTGCAAGAGGCAGTCCCGTAGTCGCTAGTGCTGCTGTGGGCCGGGCGTGGCCTGGATAAGGAAGGACGCCACCACCGGTGAGTGATCGGATAGAGAGGCCGGGAGGACCTCTACGTCTTGTGCCTGAAGCACCAGCTGTGAGGAGCACAGGAGGTAATCAAGTCTCGCATATGTTTTGTGAGCTTCGGAGTAGTAAGTGTATGCCATGGCCCTTGGGTGTGAGTGTCTCCATAGGTCGACTAGATCCAGGTCTGAGAGGTGAGTGTGCCGCTGATAGTGCCCCCACCTGACCAGACCGCTGGCTAGAGCGGTCCGCAGTGTTGTGAAATACTAGGTTAAGGTCGCCCCCGAGCAGTAAGTGTGGATGCGTGGTGGCCGTGGCAGCCTCTAGGGCATTATACAAAAATTTCTCCTAACCTTCGTTAGGTGCATATATGGTACCCACTAACAACGTCTGTCCCGCCACTAGGAAACGGTGGACCAGCAACCTGCCCTTGATCTCAGCCTCCCTCTGCAGGACCCGCCCCTCAAAGGATTTGGCCACTAGAATCGCCACCCCGGCTACCTTTTTATTTGTGGACGAGAAAAACTGCCAGGGAAAGGATCGGGACTTGAGTCTGTGCTGATATTTGGGCAACAAGTGTGTTTCCTGCAGGAGGCAGATGTCTGCCTTCGAGTGCTCCAGGAGAGATAGGACTGCTTTGCGCTTGATAGGGTTATTGAGCCCTCTCACATTGAGTGAGAGAACAGTCAAAGGGCGTGTCATTGTAATCGGTCAGTTGGGCTGGCTGCGCGCTGTGCCTGATATGCAGTAGTGAGGTGTGTCGTTGATTCAATGTCGTGCTGCGTTCTGCGCGTATTGGCCGAGGAAACTCAAAATTAAACTCGAAATTCCGTGGACAAGCAGAACCCCCCTCCCCCCCTTACCCCCCCAACTCCCACTCCCCCCCAACACCCACCGTCCCCTCCCTTCTCCCCCTCCCCACCCCTACCCCAACTGCGAGCAACCAACTAGTGAACATTGTCCCAGGTCTAGTCATCAGTCTGGCTAGGCATGTGGTAGAGTGTAAAGTTGAAGGGGAAACAATGGTGATGGCTGCCCAACGGCCCCCCGCCCCGACCCCCTCGCATTGTGGCGGCAGTGCACACCTGCAGCCTCGTGAATAGGGTCTCATGGTGCGCTAGCCCTGTCCCTGGTCACCTCTTGTATAGCTGCTGCGTGCTCTTGCGCCACAGTCTCTGGGTCCGGCTTGCTGACTTTCTTCTTCGGTCGTCTGTGCCTCACCTTCTGCCAGCTGTCCTCGGTGACCAGGGAGAACGCCGATTGAGAAGTGGGAGCACCAGTCTCGTCCCCGGATCCATCCCCTTCATGGGGGAAGTTTCATGCAGGGATCTGAGTTGGTGTAGGGTCCAATTCCACCTAAAGATGATGCGGAAGGGGTGACCCCAGGAATATGGGACCCCTTTGTCTCGTAGGAATGTAGGAATGTAGTGACCACCTTGAATGTCCGCCGCTTTTGTAAGGTGATTGCAGACAAATCCTGAAATAGTTCCACCGCCTGTCCCTGATATTGGAGGGGTTGTTTTTGCCGAGCCATCTTCAAGATACGCTCCTTGAGGGGAAAGTCAGGGAGGAAGGGAGGAAGGCTAGAATGTCTGGTGGGGGGGCAGATGTACGACGTGTGAGCCCCACTCTGTGCGTCCTGTCTATTCTGATCTCGAAGTCTTCAGGCTCCCCCAGTATGTCCCGAAACAGGCCCTGGAGATAAGCCGCCACATCCCCTCCTTCAGCCTAAGATGGTACATTCCGTACTCGGATGTTGTTGCGTCGTGAGCGTTTCTCCAGGTCTTCTGTGTGTGCCTGCAGATCCATCTGTTGCTCCTGAAGCCTGAGTATATCTTGCTGAAGAGTGTGCACCTCCTCGCCTCTGGCAACCTCCGCGATCTCCACCTCTGCCACTCTCTCCCCAATCTCGTCCACGTCGCGACGTAGTTCTTTGTACCCCCAGACATCTCCTGCTTGAGGGTCTGAATATCTTCCTTGAGGGAGGCGAACAGAACTTCCATAAAGGACTTTGTGGCCGGTGCTTCCCCGTCGGCACGATCTCCGTCTTTGGGTTGAGGCAGTGGCGTCTGTTTGTCGGGACTCTTCTCCCCTTTGGCTGTTCCTTTTGCGAGCATTTCAGGAATAGTGCGACCACCTCTGCGGTTGGAGGAAGACATGTCCGAGGCGCGCCTCCTGTTATTGGTGCCTCAATCCCCTGCAGCGCCCTGCACGGAGTCGTTGCTGCCGCTGGGCCGTCACTGGGGCCCGGTGATGTAGGCCTGGGCCTGCTTTGCGGAGAAGCGTGTCCGCCGTGAACGTGGGGCGCTAGGGTGTGTCCGCAGCGGCCGTCAGCTGCATAAGCCAGTCTTTATCTCCGGTGGTCGAGGGCCCGACCCGCCCCCCCCAGGTTTGTGCCCTCCGGGTCTGCTCTGTCTGCGGGTGGGTCTGTGTGGATGGCTTCAAGTGCTTGACCGGGGCTTCGCCTGTGCTCCACCCCATGTGGCCGGTGTGTGCCCCCCGAGTGCCACCTAGGTCCCCCCGGCCGTGCATTATTTGGTGGGCCTTCCTCTCCTGTGGCGCCGCGGGGCCTAATCGCGCCTCTTGACTGTCCCCGCTCCTGGGTCGCCTCAGCCCAGTCTCTGCGCGCTGCTCGCCGGGGGCCCGATTCACTGCCCCCCGAGTCCAATGTCTGGGACGCCCCACCGGCTGCCTCCTTACCTCGGCGTCCGCTGCGGCCGCAGGACGCGGGTTCAGGATCTCCTCGTGTAGGCCGAAGCCGGGGACCCTTGTAGCATCCCTCGCTAGCCGCTGCAGCGCCCCGCTCCGGGAGCTGTGCCTCCGCCGGGCGGCGGCTGGACCCTGCGCTGTTCTTTTGCGGGGGGAGGCCACGGTACTCAGTGCTGCTTCGTCCGCTCCCTGGACACCGAGCCTCGACCCCGTATCACTCCCGGCGGGATCGGTGGCCCCAGCCGGCACCGCGCAGCGGGCTCCGCGGCCGAAGGGCGCGCTCCGGGCCTCAAGTCTGCTCACCCCCAGGGAGGTTGTGCGTGGTTCCGTGGGTATCGGGCTGGTTTCCCCCACAGAAGCCTTCCGTTAGAGCAGCGCTCAGGGTGCAGAGAAGCTAAATACAAGCTTTATAGGGAGTCGGGACGAGGAGCCGCTGCGAGACACGTCCCCTTAGGCCGCCATCTTGGCCACGCCCCCCGTGAATAAATACTTTAAAGAATTTAAAGAAATATATTTTTTTAATAGATACACACTTTCGATACTTGATATATGTTGCGCATATTAGAAACCAGGGGTGCTTCAATGCAACAAGGCAACAATGCCGAAACAAAAACAATTTCATCCAACTGAACAAGCTCAGAGATGCACAACACTTGCACTACCATAACGCAAGGTTAGACAGCAGCTTCAAGGAGACAAAAAAGCAGTTACTTTCTGAATTCTAAAATTCTTTTTTTATTGTATAGGAACACCGCAAGAACTTTGCGTCGGAGCCCCGAAAATGTCTCGACCATTCCTGGAGAAAACCGTTTGCGCTGTAAGCCATGACTACTTCTTTTTAGAAGCATAAGGAAAGTCTGACACTGCTTCTTTCTATCATAAAGTATTAAACTGCTAAGTTTCTATATAGCGCCTAACAGTGGCAGCTAAATCTGCATCTAAGCCACTCATAGTTTGTACATATAAGAGATTTAGACAAAGGCGACTCCTTCTGGATGATTAGAGCAAGGCGAGTCCCCACCCCTCTATACATCAGATGGAGAACACTCTGCCATTTGCACAGGACCCCTGCCCAGTCCTCCGAAGGTCAAATTATGAGTGGCTAATACATTCTGATGGGCCCCGTAACAGGAGTAAATACATTTAGCAAAAACATCCCTAATGAGTGTCATGCCACCAGGAGATTAAGGGGCATATTATCAAGGAACGGCGTTAAAATTGTCGCTGCTTTAGCGCCAGGAAACTGCCACTAAAATGGTGATAATGGGCTTGAGAATATGCCCGAGAGACTACCAATAGAAGCCCATGTTAACACCAGAACACAGGCTTCTATTGGAATTCTCAAGGGCATATTATCAAGCCCATTATCGCCGCTTTAGCGGCAATTTCCTGGTGCTAAAGCGGTGATAATTTTAACACCGTTCCTTGATAATATGACCCTAAATCTGGTGAAAGCAGGAGAAGTCTCCAGGTAGAATACTGGGCCAAAAGCAGACATGAATCAGCACAGCAAATCCAATGTCCGATGACATGGACCGTGGGACCTTCCTGGGGTCAAATGAAGAATTCTTCTTTTTTTTGTGTAGCCATGGAACCGCTGAAGTACTCCGAGCTCCGCAAGGCCCCTCTGTATTTTTGAAGAGGTATTGCTGTACCGTGATGCTGAACAAAATGGCTGTGGGGTGGAGGTCTGGCTGTTGATCCCACGCCCACACCTAACTCCAGGACACACACAACTTCACCCAAACATTCAACACCCCACCCACACACACAAAAAAGCACATGCACGGCAGGAGGTCGACCAAACCCAGGGAGTTAGACACAAGTTCTAGAAACAGACGAGGTCCGGCAGCCAGCCCTACATAGAGCATTATGTATAATATATATCACATTTTATACATAATACAATTTTCGAATATAAACTTAAAACAAAAGCATCTTAAATTGAAGTTTGGGTAAAAACATGAAACACAACCTTCCATGCGATTCAGATACCACATATTCAATATGATTTCTATAGTTAGCTTTCTTAGCAGCAAAATTATGTACTTTTTCTTCTCTTTGGGAAACAAATAATCGGCTTAGTTGTTCAGTTCCACAGTGTCAAATAAAAAAATAAAAAAAAGCCTATCAAGTAGTTTAATTACAGCAAAGAAAGAGACTGGAAATGTCTGCGAATCTCTAAAACATTGGAGACTAATTTCAAAAGAACCATTAGTTGAAAAGGGAATTGTCAAACATTATGCCAGGTAATTTGCTGCATCTGGTTTATTACTATATTCATAGGGCACATATGTTTGTATTTATATTGTGCACAATGCGGCACATTTGATTGTGTACAGCTAATGCTGTTCATGCCAAACGTGACATTTAGTTATATTTAACCTGTGATGCTGTTTTGCTCTTCAGTGGCAATAAAACATAATGGGTTTATGCACAAGTAACAGATGCAGGAGCAAGTTACTTGTGATCTGATTAACATTGTAAAAAGATTCTGAAAGTTTCCTGATTCTAAAAGAATAAAAGAATAATGCTGGTCACCCTATGAATTGATTTTCATTGTTATGTCGATTGCTCGTGTAGCCCTTTCTGAACCTTTTGAGCGCTATCCCACTATGCCCCTCAAGAAGTATAGATCAGACGATGGATGATGTAATCAGTGATGTCATCAGTGATGTAATCAGTGATGTCATCAGTGATGTAATCAGTGATGTCATCAGTGATGTTATCAGTGATGTCACTGACCAGGTCATGAGTTATGTAATATGTGGCGTCATCAGCAATGCGGGGACGCGATATATAGTTTGCTGAACTAACCATAACGGGGGAATTTCACTGGTTTTGTACGAGTGAAATGTCCAACTAACTATAACTCCCCTGAAACCTATGGTTTTTTCTTTGAATTTCTAAGGTTTTTTAAATGCTAATTTCTAACTTTAATGTGCCGGCAACCTATGTTTTCTTCAGTGAATTTCAAAGGTTTTTTAAATGCCAATTTCTAACTATAACATGCCTGAAACCGTTGATCTCCACCACTCTACAAACGCGACTACTAGTGAAAGAAGCATTTGCAATGTAATAGGTTTTGCATTTGGGAGAGTTAGAGCTATTGACATTGTAAATGTAAAAGTTTTTAACTAATGTTTTTTGGTGTAGAGTGGATGTATGTTGTGTGTAGTGGAATTAAATGGTATGTTGTGCAGTGAAATTATGTGGATAGAAAGTACATAGTATTTAGTGTTTATGAATTATGTAGAGTGGGAATATGTGTTATGGAGAGTAATTATGTGGTATTGTAGTCTGTGTTGTGCAGTGGTAACCTCAGGTTTAGTCTTCCTCGTTTCCATAGAAGCTAAAGTATGAACTTAATGAGACACAAAAAAGAAGGAACCACTGAGGAGCACTTTTGGACCTAGTTGGAGGTATGAGCAGAGCACTAGAATTATGTGACTGTTCGGCTGCACCAATTGTCACATAATTAAACATTTTCCACTTTTACCAAATATTCCTTCATCTGCTGCCTAATCTGCAGATTTGAACAAAAAAAGCCTTGTATCTAGCTCAAACGGCTCAAATGTTTCCAAAAATGTAGCTTCATGTGTTACAGTGTCGTGGAAGGCCCTTTGCAAAGCTGGAATGGTCATGTATTACTTATTGCTAAATGTGGGTATTAAATTGGTATTAATGGTGCACAAACCTCTCTTCTTTCTGTGCCTCTCTTGCCTCTTACTGCATTTCTCTTGCATATTTCAATACCTTTCTTCCTCTTTCTGCACCTCACTTGCCTCTTGCTGTACTTCTCTTACCCCTTTCTGAACACCTCTTGCCTCTTTTTTGCACCGTTGTTGGTTCTTTATGCACCCTTTTGCCGCTTTTCTGCAACTCTCTCGCCTCTTTCTGTAGTTTTCCTGCCTCCTTCTGCACCTCACTCGCCTCTTTCTGAACCTCACTCTCATCTTTCAGTACCCCTATTCCCTCTTTCTGTACCTATCTTGTCTCTCTCTGCACAGCTGTTCCTTCTTTCTGTACCCCTGTTGCCTGTTTCCACAACTCTTTGTAGTTGTCTTGCCTCCTTCTGCACCTCTCTTGCTTCTTTCTGCACTTCTATTACCTCTTTCTGCATCTCTCTTGCTTTTTTCTGCACCCCTGTTCTCTCTTTCTGCACCCCTGTTGTCTCTTTCTGCACTTGTCTCCTTCTTGCCTCTTTCTGCTGTTCTCTTGTCATTTTCTGCACCTCTCTTGCCGCACCTCACTTGCCTCTTCCTGTACTTTTCTTGCTTCTTTCTACATCTCTGTTGCTTCTTTCAGAAATTATCTTGCCTCTTTCTGCACTTCTCTTACGTGTTTCTAAACCTCTTTTTGCATCTTCCTGCACCTCTGTTGCCTCTTTCTGCACCTCACATGCCTCTTTCTGCACCCCTCTTGCCTATTTGTGCACCCTTTTTTCTCTTTCTGTACCTCTCTTGCATCTTTCTGCACCCCTGTTCCCTCTTTCTGTATCATTCCTGCCTGTTTCTGTACCCCTCTTGCCCCTTTCTATGCTTCTGTTGCTTCTTTCTGTACCTCTCTTCCTCTTTCTGCACCCATTGTGGCTCTTTCAGCACCAGTTGCTTATTTCTGCACTTCTCTTCCTTCTTTCTGCATCTCTCCTGCCTCTTTTTACACCTCTGTTGGTTCTTTCTGCACTGCTCTAGCTTCTTTCTGCACCTCACTTGCCTCTTCCTAACCCCCTGTTGCCTCTTTCTGGACCTCTCTTGCCTCTTTTTGCACCCTTGTTCCCTCTTTCTGCACCTTTCCTGACAGTTTCTGCACCTCTCTTGCTTCTTTCTGTACCTCTGTAGCTTCTTTCTGCATGTCTCCTGCCTCGGTCTTCACCCCTCATGCCTCTTTAAGCACCTCAGTTGCTTCTTTCTGCACTTCTGTTCCTTCTGTGTGCATCCTTTCTGCCTCCTTCTGTACTCTCTTACCTCTTTCTGTAGTTCTCTTGCCTCCTTCTGTACATCACGTGCCTCTTTTTGCACTTATATTGCCTCTTTCTGTACCTCTCTTGCCTCTTTCTGAACCTCACTCTTCTTTCTGTACCCATCTTCCCTCTTTCTGCACCTCTCTTGCCTCTGTCTGCACACCCTCTTTCTGCAGCCTTTTTGCCTGTTTCTGCATTTCTCTTTCCTCCTTTTGCACCTCACTTGCCTCTTTCTGCACCCCTGTTGTTTCTTTCTGCACTTGTTTTCCCTCTTTCTGCACATCTCTTGTTTCTTTCTGCACTTCTCTTGCATATTTCTGCACCTTTCTTACCTGTTTCTACACCTATCTTGCCTCTGTCTGCACCCCTGTTCCCTCTTTCTGTATCTCTTTTGCATTTCTGCAGTTCTCTTGCCTCCTTCTGCACCTCAGTTGCTTCTTTCGGCACTTCTCTTGCCTCTTTCTGCTCACCTGTTACTTCATTCTGCACTTCCTATCCTTCTTTTTCCACCTGTCTTGCTTCTTTCTGCACCCCTGTTGTCTCTTTCCGTACTTGTCTTCCCTCTTTCTACACCTCTTTTGCCTCTTTCTGCATCTCACTTGGCTCTTTCTGCACTTCTCTTGTTTATTACACCTCTGTTGCTTTTTTCAGCAATTCTCTTGCCTCTTTTTGCACTTGTCTTTCCTGTTTCTGCACTTCTCTTGCATCTTTCTGTACCTCTCTTGCCTTGTTCTGCACCTCTGTTGCTTCTTTCTGCACCCCTGTTGCCTCTTTCTACACTCCTGTTCCCCTTTGTACAACTCTCTTGCCTCTTTCTACAAATTGTTTCCCTCTTTTCTGCACCACTCATGCCTCCTTCTGTGCCTCTGTTGCTTCTTGCTGCACTTCTCTTGCCGCTTTCTGCACCCTTCGTGCTACTTTCAGCACCTCTGTTGCCTCTTTCTGCACTTCTCTTCCTTCTTTCTGCACCCCTCATGCCTGAACCTCACTCTTCTTTCTGTACCCATCTTCCCTCTTTCTGCACCTCTCTTGCCTCTGTCTGCACACCCTCTTTCTGCAGCCTTTTTGCCTGTTTCTGCATTTCTCTTTCCTCCTTTTGCACCTCACTTGCCTCTTTCTGCACCCCTGTTGTTTCTTTCTGCACTTGTTTTCCCTCTTTCTGCACATCTCTTGTTTCTTTCTGCACTTCTCTTGCATATTTCTGCACCCCTCTTGCGTCTCTCTGCACTTTTTTGCCTCTTTCTGAACCTCACTTGCTTCTTTCTGCTCCTCTCTTGCCTATTTTGGCACCCTTTCTTCTCTTTCTGCACCTCTCATGCTCTTTCTGCAACCCTGTTCCCTCTTTGTGCACCTTTCCCGCCTATTTCTGCACCCCTGTTCCCTCTTTCTGCACCTTTCCTGCATGTTTCTACACCTCTCTTGTGTCAAATTGCATCCCTGTTCCTTCTTTCTGCACCCCTCTGGCCTCCGTCTGCACACATGTTCCCTCTTTCTGTAACCCTTTTGCCTGTTTCCGCATCCCTCTTGCCTCCTTCTGCAGTTCTCTTGCCTCCTTCTGCACCTCATTAGCCTCTTTGTGTACCTTTGTTTCCTTTCTTCACCTTTCCTACCCGTTTCTGCACCTCTCTTGCCTCTTTCTGTAACTCCCTTGCTTCTTTCTGTACTTCTCTTGCTCTTTCTGCACCCTGCATGCCTCTTTCAGAAATACTGTTGCTTCTTTCTGTTCTTCTCTTCCTTCTTTCTTCACCCCTCCTGTTTCTTTCTATACTTGTGTTGCCTCTATGTGCACCTCTCCTACCTATTTCTGCACCTCTCATGCCTCTTTTGGCACCTCTTGGTTCATTCTGCGCTGCTCTTGCTTCTTTCTGCATCTCTTTTGCAAATTTCTACATCCCTCTTGCCTCTTTCTGTACCCCTCTTCCCTCTTTCTGCACCTCTCTTGCCTCTGTCTGCACACTTGTTTCCTCTTTCTGCACCCCTTTTTCCTCTTTCCGCAACTCTCTTGCCTCTTTCTGCAGTACTCTTGCCTCCTTCTGCATCTCGCTGGCCTATTTTTGCATCTCTGTTGGTTCTTCTGCACTGCTTGTGCCTCTTCCTGGACTTCTCTTGCACATTTCTGTACCCCTCTTGCCTCTTTCTGCACCTTTCTGTACCCCTCGTGCCTCTTTCTGTAACTCTCTTGCTTCTTTCTGTACTTCTCTTGCTCTTTCTGCACCCGGCACGCCTCTTTCAGAACTTCTGTTGCTTCTTTCTGTACCTCTCTTCCTTCTTTCTTCACCCCTCCTGTCTCTTTCTATACTTGTGTTGACTCTATGTGCACCTCTCCTACTTATTTCTGCACCTCTCTTGCCTCTTTTGGCACCTCTTGGTTCATTCTGCACTGCTCTTGCTTCTTTCTGCATCTCTTTTGCAAATTTCTATATCCCTCTTGCCTCTTTCTGTACCCCTCTTCCCTCTTTCTGCACCTCTCTTGCCTCTGTCTGCACTCTTGTTCCCTCTTTCTGCACCCTTTTTCCTCTTTCCACAACTCTCTTGCCTCTTTCTGCAGTACGCTTGCCTCCTTCTGCATCTCACTTGCCTCTTTTTGCATCTCTGTTGGTTCTTTTGCACAGTTTGTGCCTCTTTCTGGACTTCTCGTGCACATTTCTGTACCACTCTTGCCTCTTTCTGCACCTTTCTTACCTGTTTCTACACCTATCTTGCCTCTGTCTGCACCCCTGTTCCCTCTTTCTGTATCTCTTTTGCCTTTCTGCAGTTCTCTTGCCTCCTTCTGCACCTCAGTTGCTTCTTTCGGCACTTCTCTTGCCTCTTTCTGCTCACCTGTTACTTCATTCTGCACTTCCTATCCTTCTTTTTCCACCTGTCTTGCTTCTTTCTGCACCCCTGTTGTCTCTTTCCGTACTTGTCTTCCCTCTTTCTACACCTCTTTTGCCTCTTTCTGCATCTCACTTGGCTCTTTCTGCACTTCTCTTGTTTATTACACCTCTGTTGCTTTTTTCAGCAATTCTCTTGCCTCTTTTTGCACTTGTCTTTCCTGTTTCTGCACTTCTCTTGCATCTTTCTGTACCTCTCTTGCCTTGTTCTGCACCTCTGTTGCTTCTTTCTGCACCCTGTTGCCTCTTTCTACACTCCTGTTCCCCTTTGTACAACTCTCTTGCCTCTTTCTACAAATTGTTTCCCTCTTTCTGCACCACTCATGCCTCCTTCTGTGCCTCTGTTGCTTCTTGCTGCACTTCTCTTGCCGCTTTCTGCACCCTTCGTGCTACTTTCAGCACCTCTGTTGCCTCTTTCTGCACTTCTCTTCCTTCTTTCTGCACCCCTCATGCCTCTTTCTGTATCCTTCCTCCCTTTTCCTGCATATCTCTTGCTTCTTTTTGCACTGCTCTTGCCTCTTTTTGCACCCCTCTTGACTCCTTCTTTATCTCTGTTGTTTCTTACTGCACTGCTCTTGCTTCTTTCTGCACCTCTCTTGATAATTTCTGCACCCCTCTTGTCTCTTTCGGAACCCCTCATGTCTCTTTCTGTACCCCTGTTCCCTCTTTATGCTCTTCTTCTGCCTGTTTCTGCACCTCTGCTGCCTCTTTCTGAACTTCTATTGCCTCTTTCTGAACCACTTTTGCTTCTGTCTACACTTCTCTTTCTCCTTTCTGCATCCCTCTTGCCTCTTTCTCTTCCTCTGTTGTTTCCTTTTGCACTGTTCATTCATCTTTCTGCACCTCTGTTGTTTTTTTCTGCACTTCGCTTGCTTCTTTCTACACCACGTTCTTCTTTCTGCACCTCTCTTGCCTCTTTCTGCACCCCTCTAACCTCTTTCTGCATCTCTTTTGCTTGTTTCTGCTCTTCTTTTGCCTATTTCTGTACCCCTCTTACCTCCTTCTGCACCCCTGTTGTTTTTTACTGCACTGTTCTTACTCCTTTCTGCACCTCTCTTAAAAATTTCTGCACCCCTATTGCCCCTTTCAGCTACCCTGATCTCTCTTTCTGCACTCCTGCACCCTCGTTCTGCACCTCTTCTGCCTCTTTCCGCACCTCTCCTGCCTCTTTCTGAACTTCTCTTGTCTCTTTCTGTACCTCTGCTGGTTCTTTCTGTACTTCTCTTCCTTCTTCCTGTACTCTTCGTGCCTCTTTCAGCACATCCGTTGCTTCTTTCTGCACTTCTCTCGCCTCTTTCTGTACCCCTCTTCCCTCTTTCTGTACCTCTCTTGTTTCTTTCTATATCCCTCTTGCCTCCTTCTCCAACCTACTTCCCACTCACTACATCTCTGTTGCTTCTTTATGCACTTCTCTTGATTGTTCCTGCACTTCTCTTGTGTCTTTCTCCACCTGTGTTGCATCTTTCTGTACCTCTGTGGTTCTTTTTGCACTTCTCTTGCTCTTTCTGCACCCTCTGTGCCTCTCTCAGCACCTCTGTTGCCTCTTTCTGCATTTCTCTTGCTTCTTTCTACACCTCTGTTGCCGCTTTCTGCACTTCTCTTGCTTCTTTCAACAACCCTCTTGCATCTTTCTGCACTTTTCGTGCCTCTTTCTGCACTTCTGACTTAGGGGTAGTTGTGATCTCCCTGCCCTATTATGTACTAGGGCCTTACAGGGGAGGTCATGTCAATCACAGTGGTACCCCAACCCATAGTGTACCCTAGTATATGTAGGTGTTTTCACTATATTCTTAGTGACTTTCAGCATAGTACTGGCTCCGGGCTTGGTTAGTCATAGTTAGTTACCACCAGTACCAGTCAGCACTATTTGGGGGCACAGGATGACTTTGCAACAAGGCCTCTTTCTGCACCTCTGTTGGCTCTCCCAGCATATCTCTTGCTTCTTTCTGCACCTTTCTTTGTCTTTCTGGACTTCAGTTGCCTCTTTCTGCATTTCTCTTGCTTTTTCTGCACTTTTCTTCCTCTTTTTGCACAAGTCCTGCCACTGTAGGCCTAGTTAGAAATTAGCACTTAAAAAGCCTTAAAAATATAGGTTTCAAGGACATTCTAGTTAGGAATTAGCATTTAAAAAACCTTAGCCATTCACTGAAAAAACCCTAGGTTTGAGGGGCATTATGGTTAGAAATTAGCATTTAAAAAACCTTTGAAATTCACAGAAAAAAACATAGGTTTCAGGGACAATATAGTTAGAAATTAGCATTTAAAAAACCTTAAAAATTAACTGAAAAACCCGCAAGTTTCAGTGACGTTATAGTTAGTTGGACATTTCACTCGTACAAAACCAGAGAAATTTGGCCGTTATAGTTAGTTGAGCTAACTATAACTAGCGCCCGCGCAATGCACTGTTGATGACATCACATATTACATTATTCATGACATGCTCAGTGACATCACTGATGACTTCTCAAATTACATTACTGATGACGTCATCCACGTGAAAATCTGATGTACCTCCTCATACCCTAATATAATCTTTGATACACCCTCTTTAAAATACAGACTACCATTTTCAAAACAATAGATACACCAATACCAGTTACTATGTACCCACTTACTGATTCCTAGGTCTACACACACACATACATTCATTCACCCATATAGTCACTCATACGTGCAGTAACTCATACACCTAGTCAGTCATGCAAAGAATCAATCACATTCCCATTTACTCACCTTTACAGTTATACACAAACCACCTCGCTTATTCAAACAGATACTAACACATACTTACTCTCTTATACAATCACTGATACAAGCACACACTCATCCAAACAGCCACTCTCACAATCACTCACTCTCACATATAGTCATTTATTTACTCCAACACTCACATATACTGCTTTTCACATATGCAGTTACTCACACATATACCACTGAGACATCCATTCACTCACCAACATATCTATACACGCACTCACCCACCCATACAACCCTTCACAGATGCATTCCTGAACCCATACACCCAGTGAATCACCCACACATCTATGCACAGTGTCACGCATCCCCCACCCACCCACACAGACACTCAGGCACCCATATAGGTACTCAGACAACCAATCAATAACCCATACATGTAGCTGTTCACCAACCCATGCAGCCACTTACATACCAACAGACTGATACAGACATTAGCACAGTTTAGTCACTAACCCATGCATTTAGTAAGACATGTTTAATCACTCACTTATACAGTCAGTCACGCACCTACTAAATCATCCATTCAGACATTTATACACCCACTCATTCTTCAATACACCTTGGCATATACATATATAAAACTTATTTAAACTTTACAGAATCACACAGTCACTGGATGATATCATCAGTGATATCATCAGTGATGTCACTGACCATTTCATGAATGATGTAATATGTGACATCAGCAGCAGTGTATTGAAGGGGCGCGAGTTATAGTTAGCTCAATTAACTATAACAGCCAAATTTCTCTGGTTTTGTATGAGTGAAATGTCCAACTAACTATAGTGTCCCTGAAACCAGTGTTTATTTCTGTGAATTTCTAAGGTTTTTTTAAATGCTAATTTCTAACTATAACGTCCCTGAAACCTATGCTTTTTTCAGTGAATTTCAAAGGTTTTTAAAATGCTAATTTCTAACTATAACGTCCCTGAAACCTATGATTTTTCTGTGAATATATATGTATATACATAGACACATACACACATACATATTTATATATTAAGAAATTAAATTTTTGGATGTTTTTCCACAATATTATTGTGGAACTATATTTTTGCTCAATATTTTTGTACTTATTATAAGGATTGGGAAACAATATTTTTGTAAACAATATTTTTGACACAATATTTTTGTTACACAATATTGCTGATTCCAATATCGTGTCAGTGATCCCCCTCATTGGACGCACGCAAGCTGAACCAAAGGCTATGCTCACTTTTGTCACTGGATTTTGCCAATGTCCTGTGACCTCTCCTAGTCCTCTTGTGATACGTTCTGCTTATAAACTGACACAGACTTTTTGCTATGTTTAACTTCATGAGGCCGCTCTATGCTCTCTGCCTGTACTATATGTATTCACTGCAATAATGAAAGGTTAAAATAAATTAAAAAAAGATTTTCACAAACAGCGCCAAAGTTATTAGCAATTAAACTAAAAAAGACAATTGCTCCTGCAGGATAGATACATTGAAGTCACAATAGCTGGAAACCTTTTTTTGTTACTTAAGTGCTGCTTGAACCATAATTTGTAGTAAAATCACTATTATTCAAATAATCTGTTTCTGATGATTAATGATAGAGGTACTACAGTCAAGAAGGCAACTGACAAGAACTGTAATTATCACAGTGTGTTTACTCATACAACTTCGCTTTCTAATTACAACCACTCAATCATGCAACTTACTGAAAAGCCATAAGCCGTTTTAGCTGTCCAATGTACTTATACAGAAATGCAATAAAACAATAATAACATCAAGGCAATCAAATTATGCCCAGGTGATCAGTATGACCACAATGACGGACAATCGGCCATTGTTAGCGCGGCGGTTAAATACAGTCAACATTTAAGAATGCCTGATTATGATAGAATTGATCATATAGCATACAAATCAACTACATAAAACGATACTTTTAGCAGTGATCTATAACAAAATTCTTATTCTATGTATGTTTTTCCTATATGTTGTTGATCCTGGATGATGTGGGTTGGCACATTTTGGCCTTGTACTTTGTGGACTCTTCAGGACAATGTTGAACAAGAGTCGCCCAAGCTTTAGAGAAGAAATATCAATCATCTGTGATGGATTCAAAGTGTTGTAATTGACAGAAATAGAAATACTAAAGTAAGGCTTAATATATTGTTCCTGCACAAGTTGCTCTGGTGTATTAGCAACAGGCTGGTTACCCCAGTGCCACGCATATTGAGCATTTATTGTGATGTTACAATGAAGAATGGTGCAATGAGTTGTTAGCATCCCATGCCAGAACATAGTCACCTAAGTTACCACCTGCAGACTTATGAGGCTGAAAAAGAATGGGTGCGTCCATAACCAGTGGTGAAAGGTAAAAAAATGGGAGTGTAAACTTCAAAGTGCATAGCCAAATGTGGAGCGATCCCAATGGTGGTAGTGGTTGTGTACAGAATACATCAATAACAACGGAGCCAGTAGGTCGAGTGGTGCTGAGATACAAGAATTAACACTGGTTAGTTTGCACAGAGAAAATAACTATGGTGACAAAGAGTCAAAAAAGGCTATCAACAAGTGCTGATTAAGTCCTATCAGCCCACCTGATGGCGGAGCCTCATCATGTAGGACTTCCAAACCTCGGTCTGTGTGCGATCGCCCAGTTGTATATTAGCAATGCATCACTGGACCAAGGTCCGGTCACCGCAATTGTTCGTACAAAAGGTAAGGCTGATGTGTGCAGTGCAAAAATTAAATCAGGTGAAGTGTCTAAAATGGCTGTCAAGGCAAACAAAGACCTTTAATAGTGTTTGCCTGGACGTCAGATTAAAAGATAGTGAGGGGACAGTGTGAAAAAATCACTGTCTGACTTGCTTGGTAGAAATCCAAAAAGATCTATATAGGGCCAACATGTTTCTGCCTTTCTGTGAAAAATCACTGGCATTCGTCAGGGCCAAGCTCTTGTATGCTACTGCAAAACCACTATCGTGTGTGCTAGAATAATAGAAACAAAGAGTCACTAGACCATTGTCCAAAAATATATAATAAGAGTGGTCATTGAAGACCATCCTACCACATCTTCTTAGTATTGCTCAGTTGATGCAATTGGTCTTTCCTGTATAAAAATAAATATAAAAAAGGAAAAAGAACCTTGTAGACATTATTTATACATAATCCCCAATGTTACATATTCAACATGTGCTACGTGAGGTGCTATAACTGTGTAAAACCAGTGACAATTCAACTAAACTCAGACTGGACCATCACTACTTAATGATAGCCACATTCACGGTGCATTACGTCACCAACATTTAATCAGCATGCAAACATTTAACACTTACCCATCAGTATGTGGGAAGTAAGCCTCACCTCACCCGGCAACTGCTCGGACGAATAAGGCACCGCTCTAAACATATAAAGACAGTCTCTTTAGTAGATAAATGCCTTAAGGATTAGACCTCAGTGTGTTGTTCAAAAAACCCAAATATTTTCTAATCTGTCTAAGACATATCCCACACCAGTGTACCAGATGGCGGCATCAAACGACCTAGTCATGTAACTCCCTTGAATAGATCCAAGATAGGTGCGGTGACCGGACCTTGGTCCAGTGATGCATTGCTAATATACAACTGGGCGATCGCACACAGACCGAGGTTTGGAAGTCCTACATGATGAGGCTCCGCCATCAGGTGGGCTGATAGGACTTAATCAGCACTTGTTGATAGCCTTTTTTGACTCTTTGTCACCATAGTTATTTTCTCTGTGCAAACTAACCAGTGTTAATTCTTGTATCTCAGCACCACTCGACCTACTGGCTCCGTTGTTATTGATGTAGCTACACAGGGGGTATTAGCCTGTTTGGTCGTAAAACACCTCCCTCGGACCCTCTCTTACGAGTTGTTATGATGTGCACAGAATACACCATAGAAGGAGATGAACATAGATCCCCGCTTAGCAGAAAATGATCAACAATGACATCATGGGAGAAGCTTTAGGAAAAAAGTGAGTCTGAGGCGCTGCTCTGAATGGGGGTTGAAATGAATTATATGAGTTCATAATATTAGGCCATGAAAGACAACTTTTTTAGATTTGAAGAGACTATTTATCTCCTGGTCTCTGGGACCAGTATGGGCAGCGTTTTTGCGCCTAACCTTGCCAACCTATACGTCCATTCCTTTGAACAACGTCACGTTCTCACTCCAGATAATCCCTTCCATGAGTCTATTCGCTCATGGAAGCGGTATATAGATGACGTGTTGGTGGTTTGGCGAGGCAGCCCTGATTTGGTTATACAATTCCAACAATGGTTGAATAGTAGGAATGATTTCCTGTGGTTCACAGCTGAAATGGACACAAAACGGAATAGCATTTTTGGACCTTTCCATCTTTTCTACTCCCAAGGTACTAGAGAGTGAAGTGTATCATAAGCCTATGGCGCGCAATTCGTTGCTCCATTATGATAGTCAACACCCTAAGTCTTTGCACGATAATTTGCCGTATGGACAGTTTCTCTGGGTTCGGAGAAACTGCTCCACTATGGACAAATATAACGAACACGCTGCGAATCTAGCTGAGCACTTGAGAGTCAGAAAATATCCTTAGAATTAATCAAATGCTCGTACAAACGTGCCACCAACAACAATCGGGAGGCACTTCTTGAGCCACCTGTTGAGAAACCACCGATAGGTCGCCTTACCTTTGTCAATTCTTATAGCTCATTAACTAACAGAATACAAAAGTGTGTCCGGAAACATTGGCGGATCTTGAAGAGCTGCACAGATAAGATACCTCTTCCACTATTTTTGTTGAAAAGGGGTACAAACCTTGGGGATAAACTAGTACATACTCGACCATCAGTTTTGCCCCTACGAGCTGTGGGTACACTATGGGATCTCCCTGCGATTCATGGCCACTTTCCCTGTGGGCCCTGCGCCATTTGCCCCCAGACCCAACATTCAAAGACCATTGACATAGGCACTAACAGACCATGGGTCTAGACCAGCTTCACAAATTGCAAAAGTGATAATTTAAAATACCTGATCACTTGTCCATGCAAGATCCGATATGTGGCCATGACCACTCATAAGGTCAGACTACGAATGTTGGAGCATAAGAGCTCGTTTAGGTGTAGAAAGACGAACACCAAACTGGCTAAACCTTTTTGCAATCTAGAACACAAGGCCGAAGATTTTTCTTGGACAGCACTAGAGAAACTTTTTATACCCTCACACATTAGTGACGTGTCCAGATTCCTCTTTAGGCGGGAGCAGAAATGGGTGTTTAAGCTTTCCAGTGACATAACAGGACTGAACGATGCAATACCATGGGTTACATTAAATAAAAAGAGGGCTCACTATTTTGTCTACATAGAGACCAGCATCCATTCTCTAATTTCCTAGTAATGAGATGTACTGGATACAATATCCATGAATCTGTTATCAATATCTTTCCACAAAGGAACAACTGTGGTTCTAGGTCGCTATAAAGTGTTCTACATAATGTTGATCATAGTGTTAAGGGCGTTTGATTTACAACATGTGAGCCAGTCATTATATGTAATACAAAGTTTTATACAGATTGTTATACATTTCCCTATACTTGATACGTCATGTTGTCGTTCTTGGTAATGTTCAAGACCAATTAGAATTTAGAACTACAACACCCAACATCAAATACAGCACTTTGTACTTCAAAGTGACGTAATCATGAGGCGACACAGTGTCCACAGACGTGCATACCAGGATGCGAATACAGAACTTATAAGCCTGATTGACCTTCCTGTTCGTTACCTCCACTTCCAGCTCTCCCAGAGCTCGAGGTAACGACGTACAGGTAAGGAGCAGGGTGGGCATAGGATAAACTGGATTAGGTGTTTTCACGCTGCCAGTTTAAACACCCGGTTAGTTCTTCAGTTCTAATACAGCGAAGAGTGTTAGTTGGCCAGTGCATGAATAGGATGTTATTTTGGCCAGTATATTTATACCTTGATGCCGTTTTGGACCAAAATGAAAAGGCATTGTGTTACAGTTAACATCATTGTGTATAGGCATTGAAAGCTGATTGAGACACGCTTATTTTTGTAGCTACACAGGGATAAATAATTCAACTTTATGTACTGTGTTGTGGCTTTGTACATATGTATGTGATATTTGATGCACACTTTTTGAAGTAATAACTTCTGGAAATAACAACATTTGTAACAATAATAGATTGAGCCACCATGACCAATCTCTTGTTTTTTAAAGAGTTAGACAAGCCATATACCGCAAATCTGAAACATGAACAGACACTGAATGTGTTTTATGTGTTTCAGGTTTCTTGCACAGTTTTCGCCATGTCTTTAAAAAGGATTTCATTCTCATATCGGACACCCTAGTACACAATGATATATAAAAAAAAATCCTGATTATTAGACAGGGTTTTATTCTGACATACATATAGCTAGGGAAATTTGGGTGTATCGTAGGGCAGTTTGATCTATGTGACCTATCCTTATGTGTCCCCTTCCCTTTATGTCTGTCACAGCGTGGCTTCATTGACTTGAGTTGGCACCAGTTGAGGTGAGGTCCGGTCCTCGTATCAGATGGGTGAGAAAAATATTTTTATAAAACTGTTTTTCGTACTACAATTTTGTAGTTGTCCTGAGGATATATTGTTTTTACCTTAGAGCTGTTCTCCAATTATTAGATTCTACACCTTTCTTTTCCTTATCCCATCACTCAGAATATCACTATGTATATGTTTTTCAGATGTCCTACACATCTCGCTGATACGAAGGATCAGAGCGGTACATCAGAGGTTGTATTAGTTCCAACCTGTATGTATACAGTTTATTCTTTATATTCTTTATATTTCTTCTCATTTTTTCACAGAAAGTGTTCTACGCAGTAGCAATAAATACTACCGGATAGGTCCTGAAGAAAGTCATGGACTAGTTGTCCAAGAGGCTGAAACATGTCAACCATTTTCTAAACAGTGATTTTAAACTACTTTATTTTGCACAGTTTTTTTAATAAGGATTGCAATAGATATTCTAATAAACACATTTTCTTTCTCTTTTGCGAATCCTTTTTTAACTTCACTACACGATTGCACTTCACTTCTCATTCCCACATATATTTTGGGACTTTCCTCCAAGCTATGTGAGAGTCATATATCTCTGTTTTCTTCCTGTTCCCTCTACATGACCCTTTAGAGGATATAATCCACCCATTTTCCCTCTGTGATCAAGAGGGTAAATGGCTGGTTGGATGGAGACCCAAACGATGATGATGATCACATTGGTAAATGATGGGAATCCGATCAATAGCAAGAGTCTTCTCATTCTTTGATACTCCACAATCCTTTTTAGGTCTCGGCTAGCATAGGCTGCGCACATGCGCAGTCTCGCTGGTGAGATTTTATGTCTCTCAGTACGAGGTTAATGCCCGCCCTTCTTCTCCATTGGCTGGCCTCCTAAACGGCGGCTAGCCATTGGAGAAGAGGTCTCTGTGACGTTCTCTTTTTGCTGTAAGCCCCGTCCTTTTTGGATTGAGGGGCGTGTTTCTTACAATTCTTTCTCTCCTCTCCTCCAGCCAATGGAGAAGAGGGGAGAAAGAAAAACACCCCCCCAGTCTGAAAAGGACGGGGCTTAGAGCAAATGGCGAGCGCTCAAGCGCTTGTTATGTGTACTTTCTTTATTGGGAGAGCGCCGGGAGAATCAAACTCACTCTGCGCCGCAGCTGGTTGTCACCCCGGACGAACCCCCACCACGCTCCTAATATCTTCCGCCCATGGCTACGGAAACACTAGAGTGCAACGCTACACACACGTTCTCATTGCTGCCGCCCGTACCTCCCTCGTGTGCCTCTAGCCACACCTTGTCTCCCGGGAGGGATCCACTGTAGCGCTGGCTAGTGCTGGCTTGTAGATGTCTCTGTACCACCAGCCGCACCTAGTCTCCCTCGGGCTCCGCCCTCCACCTGCGCCGTCTTCTCGTCCCCGTTCAGTGTGTGTGCGTCTCGTTTGCTTCTGTTCTCACTCACCCGGTATCGATATGCACACACTGTGGTGTCCGATATTGGTTCCTTTGCTCTGCCTGCTTCTACTACGCGCCGTTCCCCTTTCTCACCAGGGGTGGGATGGGGTCCTTTGTTTGCTGCTGGCGGACGCCATCTTTGTTCTTCAGCCGGAGGTTTTCCTTACAGTGGTCAGAACTCTGCTCCTGTGTCTTCCTGGTCTCCCCGGATTGTCTCTGTCAGTGGCGGCGTGATTCCGATGTTGGGAGGTGTCTTCCTTGTGTTCCGATGTTTCTTGCCTGCATGCTCCTAACGTCTGTACCTCCCTCGTCATTTCTTGCCTGCATGCTCCTAACGCCCGTACCTCCCTCGTCATTTCTTGCCTGCATGCTCCTAACCCCAGCTTATATTTTCCTGGTTCACACGTTCTCATTGCTGCCGCCCGTACCTCCCTAGTCATTTCTTGCCTGCATGCTCCTAACGCCCGTACCTCCCTCGTCATTTCTTGCCTGCATGCTCCTAACCCTAGCTTATATTTTCCTGGTTCACACGTTCTCATTGCTGCCGTCCGTGCCTCCCTCGTCATTTCTTGCCTGCATGCTCCTCACCCAGCTTATATTTTCCTGGTTCACAAGTTCTCATTGCTGCCCCCTGTACCTCCCTCGTCATTTCTTGCCTGCATGCTCCTAACTCCCGTACCTCCCTCGTCATTTCTTGCCTGCATGCTCCTAACGCCCATACCTCCCTCGTCATTTCTTGCCTGCAAGCTCCTAACACCTGTACCTCCCTCGTCATTTCTTGTCTGCATGCTCCTAACGCCCGTACCTCCCTCCTTATTTCTTGCCTGCATGCTCCTAACCCCCAGCTTCTATTATCCTGGTTCACACGTAATATATATGGTTTGAAAAATGGTCAGAGAACCTCCATATTGCTGACTGAAATAGCAATTGTCTCTAGGTGCGTGGTGTCCTGTCAGTTCACAACATTTCTCCAAACAGCGATTTACCCACTTTTATATTAAAGACAAATGTAATCATGTTCAAGCTACATTGTCAGTGGGAGTTTGGGAGATGTCGCTGGCGTCCCACACCCTCCCTTTCCCCGTGCGCATGATAGCAGCTCTCAGATGTTGTTCAGTTGTGTGACTCACCTCACTGGACACACAGAAGGGAAAATGCAACTGCAGCACATTCCGGCTGAAGATGGAAAACCTGCTTTGATCCTTGGCCCGGCCTATCTATCGCCTGCACAATACGTAGTGTTTGTAAACAGCAGGCTGTGTGCTGACACAGGAAGGGCCCAAGCTCCCAATTAAGGCAAACATTGGATAGATCCTGTTTAGTGTGGTTTACCGGTGGCCATTTTTAACAGTTTATACAAATTAATATCCACTCGGAGGTCCAAAAACCGTCCCACATAAGGTTTAAAAACACACCTTAGAACGAGGAGAGGGGATATATACGTGTGGAATATATATATGTTATATTTTACCCCAAATTCACATTCATATGCATGGTATGTACATACACGTTTAAAAAAACCCTACTAAAAGCAAAGCTAAAAGCGACCTAATTACAAACAGAATTGCTTAAGCTTAAGATTTGATTCGTAGTCTTCCATTTTATTGTTAATGAATGTTCTCAACCGTATTGTCAGAATATTATAGAATGTACATATATTTGGCACTTCTGAGTTCTGCTGGCAGAGAGGCCAATGATTGAATGTGCACGGAGTCTGCATTATCACAACCCAGTCAGCGGAGCGCCCACAGGTGGGCAGTTGGAGTAGCCCCACACTTCTGAGTGAACAAGTCTTTGGCGCTTTTAACCCTGCAGTTTTCACCTGTCTCCTAATGCCCCCTAAGCGCCTAGATGCCCGTCAGTCGGAAGGGGGCACTATTCCGGAACCTTAGTCATCGGGGGGGATTTAAAAAGGCAGTGCTTTCGGGTACCCCTAAAGTCGCACACGGCACAAGGGAAACGCGATCCCTTGTACACTACAGACTCAAAAATTTACACGGAGGTGCAAGAAACCTCTCCTGCCAAATGTTTGCACAAGGCCCACCCCCTGCGGAGCCCCGCCTCTCTTCCATATGCCTATCTTACTTTAATTCCTCCCGTGTTCTCTTCTCCTTCCAGGTTAGTTTCTTTTTCTTTTAAATTTGTCCCCTCCTCCCCAGTTCCCTTTCCTTCATTTCCCCCTTCTCTCTCGCTCACTCTTGAATTGAACCCCCTCCCCTCTCCCCCAGGACCGTTGGAGTGTCTTCTCACACATCTCTTCTCTGGGGTAGGAGTATCGTATGGGGAGAGGGCGTCTCGGCAGCACCTGGAGAGGATCTCATGCGCTCTGGTAGAACTCCGGAGGCTTTGCAACGGTGAGCGGTGTCTGTTCTGTACTCTGGGGAGGTCTCATAAGTTGTAGCACCATCTGACACACTCTCCTTCTGAAGGGCTGCACACTGATGGGGTCTCAGAGGTTGTAGAACCATCTGACACTCTCTCCCTCTGACGGGATCTCTGCTGCACACTGAGTGGTCTCACGGAGTCTAGCAGTTCTTCTGGGAAGGTGTCTCTACTGCACCTGGAATGGTTCTGACACTCTCTCCTCCTGAACACTGAGGGGGTCTCATAGAGTACACCAGTTCTTTTGACACTCTCCCATGATAAGGGGTGTCTCAGCTGCACCTGGAGAGTGTCTGACACTCTCTCCTTCAGAAGGGGTCTCTTTTAAACACCTAGGGGGTCTCATAGAGTGCAACAGTACTTTTGACACTCTCCCATGGTAAGGGGTGTCTCAGCTGCACCTGGAGAGGGTCTGATAATTTCTCCTTCTGAAGGGGTCTCTTTTGAACACAGAGGGTGTCTCATAGTTTATCTTTGTGTTTACCACTGCCGCTGTGCTCACCAGTGGCGGCGGGTCATCAGGTGCTGCTAGCTACACACGTATCTCACTTCTGTACAGAATGGCGCGCACAATTTGGGTCGGTTGTCTAATTTAACACCATTTGATATTCTGTAAAAACAGCACCACAATGATCTGTTGCACTATCAACATTCCTTATCTGAATTGACTTGTTTATTAGGGGGCAATATCCGCGTAGACTGCCTAGTCCTGTTTTTACTTCACATAGTATGCTGCATCCTCCATTGTCGCGCAGTGACGCTCCACACAAGCCCCCCCACAGAATCTAACCAGAACTTCGTTTCTGGAAAGAAAGTTAAACGTGGCTAGATCACTGTTCGAGAGAGCCCTTCCACCAGAAAATTAGAGTGCAACAGTCACCGTCAAAGAAAGGTGGTGGCTTGGTGTTGTGTGTGTGTGTCTGGCTCTGTGTGTGTGTGGCTCTGTGTGTGTGTGTGGCTATGTGTATAGCTCTGTGTGTGTGGATCTGTGTGTGTGTAGCTCTGTGTGTGTGTGTGTGTGTGTGTGTGTGGCTCTGTGTGTGGCTCTGTGTGTGTGGTTGTGTGTGTAGCTCTGTGTGTGTGTGTAGCTCTGTGTGTGTGGCTCTGTGTGTGGTGGCTCTGTGTGTGTGCGGGGCTCTGTGTGTGTGCGGGGCTCTGTGTGTGTGCGGGGCTCTGTGTGTGTGCGGGGCTCTGTGTGTGGGGTTCTTTGTGTGTTTGTGAGTGTGTGTGTGTGGGTGCAAATGCAATAGGTCTTGTATTTGGGAGAGATTAAGCTATTACTCGCTAGTACTCTCTAATGCTTACCTATTACCATTTTAAATGACAATACCATATATCTATCGGTTTAAAAAAAAAAACAATAAATGAAAAAAATGACATTTGCGATGCCAATAGCTCTAACTTTAACAAAGACGAGACCATTGCATTGTAAATGCTTGTTCTTCTTTTTCTCTTGTGGTGCTACTCTTGAGGTGGTAGGAGTGTAGTTTTTTTCTTCAAATAAGTAGCTGGTTTATCAGACCCCAGATTATTTGTCTGTTTTTTGCACTATAGATTTGGGGATTTAATCCGGATTGAGTCTATAAATTACCTTGGACCCTCTATTACCTTTTTGTTTATTACTTAATAATAATAGGAACAGTCTCTAAAGGGACTCAAAATGAGCAAGAGAATATCTTACATGTTATTTCTTCTTTAAAGAGCAATTAATGCTGCTGCAGAGGCCCTCTGGAGACTATACAACATAGAAGGAGTGAGCCCCAGATCTAGTGATAAAAAATGGGGGTCTGCTGGGTGTTTAGCAGAGACAGTGGAAGTACTTCGTCAAAAATCCCTAAATGAAGGAGACCAGAGTTAAGCAATCCAGCTAGTTAGAGCTACAACACGAAGTCCCCAAGGCGGTACAAACGTGCTTTGCCAAGTAGTGAATCGAGAAATAAAGGGTATCGTCAGATAGCTTTGTGTCATAGTCGCGATCCTCAAGCTGGCGTGTGGTGAGACAAACTATACAGATCCAAATGCTGTGGGTTTGCTACAGCTACTAAACGCCGAGATGTAAAGCGTCTTAAAGTCAGGTGGATGGGTGTAGTGTGTGAGGATACCCCACGTCAGATTACTGGAATGTAAACAATCTTAATCGGGAAAAGTCTAATACTTAGCACCATGTTGGAGGGTCCGGCGGGGGCTAAGTAAAGTAAATGTGGTTATTGATGCATACAGTAGTACATGAGCAAAGGCTCCAAAGTGGAACAAAGTTAATGGAGTCAAAAGGGAAACTGGATTAGGGATGTGTGTCTGTGTGGAATGGCCTGCGGCTAGCAAGGTAAAAACTGTAGGATGGAAAAACATATAGCTAGTGAATCATCCACAGGCGGGCAATTGGGGTGCAGTAGATGACGATACAATCAGAAGGGGGCTGGATCTTGTCTATGTAAGATGCACTAGATGCAACTATTTTAGGGGCTTTAAAACTAAAGTTCAGTAAAATGCATGCAGCATGCAGTATTAGTAGAAAGAAGTTTAGGGATATCTTGCAAATGTATGACATGATATATTAAAGCGTGATATATTAAAGCGTGACGGGTCTGTAACCATCAAAGTAGAAGTGGGGTAAAACACATCCTGTACTGGGTACTTTGTTATTAAGGAACTCCAATTCTTTGTTACAAATCCACTTGTTGGTTTTGGCCTCTTCTGTCAAGGTCTGAATTTGATGACGTAAGTCTGAGGATTGATCTTGTGTGAGTGGACGGTAATGGTCAATATTGCTCAACTGTTGTAAAACCTCTTTGTCATATTTTTCCACATCCAGACCACTATCCCTCTCCCTATAACTGAAGGTTTAAAATGGTCTTTGGATTATGAAATAGAGACTTGATAGCTTGTTTCTTCTCATGATTTAAATTGTTTTGAACATATGGATGATTGTGATGAAGATTGTCTATTTCATTGAGGACTGTTTCCTCAAATGCTATTACTTGAGGTGGCATTGTGGTACTCGGAGGACGGAATGCGGAGCTATTTTCAAGCCCTGTCACACTCTACTTCTGTGTTTTCTTTGTCGGAAAAGAGGAATTGTAGGCATATTTTTCTAAGAAATTGTAGGACATCAACTTTTATTTGTACGGATCTTGCATCATGAATGGGACAAACGAAAGGCCCTTACTTCGAAGGGATTGCTCTGCTTCTGTCGGTGTGTGGAAAGAAAGGTTATACACAGGTATCTCTGTGGGAGTAACCATCTGTAAAACTTTCTGCGTGTTTGTATTTCCCCTGGATAATGAGCTCTCCCACTGCCTCTGAATCTGCCTCTGTCGACCTGCCCTCTGACTAAAAAAGAGGGCTGTGAAGTAAGTATGGGTGAATTTTGCGAATTCACGATCTGCGAATTTGCGAATTTGCGAATTCGCGATCCACAAAATTCGCGAATTTGCGGATTATTTTTTTTTGCGTGTTCGCGGGGCGATTTGCGTGTTCGCGGGGCAATTTGCATGTTCGCGGGGCGCTTTGCGTGTTCGTGGGTTTTTTTTTGTGCGAGACCGCTCGTTGTTGTGCCATTCTGCCCTCTGCCCCACTCGTTGTTGTGCCCTTCTGCCCTCTGCCCCACTCGTTGTTTTGCCCTTCTGCCCTCTGCCCCACTCGTTGTTGTGCCCTTCTGCCCTCTGCCACACTCGTTGTTGTGCCCTTCTGCCCTCTGCCCCTCTCCTGTTTTATTTTAGAATGGCGCCGGCAAGCTGCCAGCGCCATTCTAAAATAGTTACTAAGTTAGCTTCATCAGGAAGGACTAATAGATAAAATAAAGCAGGTGCTTGAATGCAGTTAAACTCGAGCACCTGCTTCTATTAGTGCTTCCTGTTGAAGCTAACTTAGTAACTATTTTAGAATGGCGCTGGCAGCTTGCCAGCGCCATTCTAAAATAGTTACAAGCTTGAAGCTTGAACTTTTGCCCCCCCCGGATCCGTTCCGCTCGCGGAATTGCGGATTTTCGGCAAATTCGCGGGAATTCGCGGATCGTGAATTTGCCGAAAATCCGCAAAATCCGCGAGCGGAACGGATTTTGCGCCCATGCTTTGTCAAAACCCTGTGCCTGCTTGAAGCAGGCGCAAGGCTTGATGCAGCATTGGGGAGATAGGGCCCCCCCAGAGCATTGCTGGAGCTGCGTCGCAAGAGCGATGCAGCTCCAGCAATGCGCTGCTTTTACGGCGCAGATGCGTGACTCATCTATGCTGTTTTTGCCACATGGTGCGCCGCATTGTAAATGCGGCGCACCATGGGTGGCGGAGCTGCGGCGCACAATAACTGGCGCATCCCTGGGGATGCGCCAGTTATTGTAAATCTGCCCCTATACATTTAGCCAACGAGGGAGCGCTTACTGATTAGACAGTAGAAAGTACTCCAGTTGAGTAGAGGTATTGCACAAAAAGGTGGCATCTTCGTGGACAAACATGCAGGGCGGGATTCATTCTGCCCCCTGTTAGACTCGTTTTTTGTGCCCTTCTGCCCTCCGTTAGACTCGTTTTTCCCTTGTTTTTCTGCCCTTCTGCCCTCTGTTAGACTCGTTTTTCCCTTGTTTTTCTGCCCTTCTGCCCCTGTTAGACTCGTTTTGTGTGCCCTTGTGCCCTCTGTTAGACTCATTTTTCCCTTGTTTTTCTGCCCTTCTGCCCTCTGTTATACTCGTTTTTGGTGCCATTCTGCCCTCTGTTATTCCCTTGTTTTTGTGCCCTTCTGCCCTCTGTTAGACTCGTTTTTTGTGCCCTTCTGCCCTCTGTTAGACTCGTTTTTGTGCCTTTCTGCCCCATTAGACTCGGTTTTTTGTGCCCTTCTGCCCTCTGTTAGACTCGTTTTTCCCTTGTTTTTCTGCCCTTCGGCCCTTTGTTAGACTGCTTTTTTGTGCCTTTCTGCCCTCTGCATCACCACATCATCACTCAGCGCTACCCCAGCATCACTCAGCTCCACCACAGCACCACTCAGCACCACCACAGCACCACTCAGCACCACCACAGCATCACTCAGCACCACCACAGCACCACTCAGCACCACCCCAGCATCACTCAGCACCATCCCAGTATCACTCAGCACCACCACAGCACCACTCAGCATCACCACAGCACCACTTAGCACCACCGCAGCACCACTCAGCGCCACCCCAGCATCAATCTGCACAACCATTCAACAACAACTGGTTCAAATATGTTCTCTCAATGTTTCAAACTTTATTACAAATGTCACAAAAAGATGTTAATATTTCACTTCTGTTCTTGGATTTTCGTCACAATAAAATACACTGAACATAATCTTCACAAAAGTTATTTACAAAAGTTTAAGCTATTGCCATTATAAATTAAAATCACTTTTATTTAAGTATTCATTATTTAAAAAAATTAAAAGCCATTGTAATTTGTAATATCAATACAGCTAAGTCACGTAAATACAAAACATGCGAGACCTATTGCATTGCAAATGCTTGTTTGTACTTTGTCATCTACGAGATCTTTGCAATGTTTCAAGAGAGAGATAGAGAGAGAGGGAGGGAGAGAGAGAGTGAAAGAAAGAAAGAAAGAATGAAAGAAAGAAAGTAAGAAAAAAGAAAGAACGAAAGAAAGAGAGAGAGAAAGAAACAAACAAACAAACAAACAAACAGGGAGGGAGAGAAAGAAAGAGAGAGACAGCGAAAGAGCAAGAAGGTGAAAGAGAGAAAGAGAGGGGGAAAGGGAGAGAGAGAGAGAGGGAGAGAGAAGAGGAGAGAGGGATCGAGAGAGAGAAAGAGAGGGAGAGAGAAAGAGAGAACGAGAGAGAAAGAAAGAAAGAGACAGAGAAAGAGCAAGAGCAAGAAAGTAAAAGAGAGAGAAAGAGAGAGAGAGACATGGAAAGAGAGAGAGAAAGAGAGAAAGACACACAGAGAGGGAAAAAGAGAGAGAGGATGAGAGAGAGAAAGAGAAAGAGAGAGAGAAAGAGGGAGAGTGAGAGAGAAAGAGAGAAAAAGAAAGAGCGAGAAAGAGAGGATGTGAGAGAGAGAAAGAAAAAGAGGAAGATAGAGAGAAAGAGAGAGAGAACAACGGAGAAAGAAAGAGATAAACAGAGAAAGAGGAAGAACTTGAAAGAGAGAGAGAAAGAGATAAATAGAGCAAGAACGGAGAGAGAGATAATAGAGAGAAAGAGAGAGAAAGAGAGGGAAAGAGAGAACAAGAGAAAGAAAGAGAGGCCGGATCTCTGAAGGGCCAGATTTCTGAGTTGCCCCTACAGAACATACAGCTTTTTATTTTTAGCAAAATGCATATGAAAATTGTGCTGTAAAGGTCTCTTATAGTTTAACCTCTCCTGATAACTCAAAATGGGTGTATTTGCCATCCTCTCCCTTCTTCCTGTTTTTTACATCTGTAAGTGCTTCCTGATGAGGTTTAATTCCTGGGACATGTGCCTCATTGCCTACTTGTAACTATTCTCTGACCCTGCTTCAAGGGTCAGAGCAGGGTCAGAGAATAGTTGCAAGTAGGCAACGAGGCGCCAGGAAGCACTTAGCAGCAGGTGCAGTAGAAGTTAATTTCTTTGTAACCCTTTTGTAAAATGTTACAAAGAAATTAGGTTCAACTTTTGCACCTGCTGCTGTAACCCTTGCTTGGCTGAAAATCGTCCCAGCTGATTCGCGGATTTACCGCGATTTCGCGAGATTCGCGGATTGCGAAATCGCGGAAAACCCGCGAATTCACCCGCGAAACGGATTTTACGCCCACCCTTACTGTGAAGGAGGTTGGTTGCTGTTTGTATTACTTGTTTGAGTTTCTGAGCAGGACTCTCTGCTGGAGATATCAGAGTACTTTAGTATATTGGGATTATTTAAAGATCGTCCTTTATAAAAATCGTGCAGTAAATATGGATACGTGTTCCCTATATTATATTTACTGATCTCCGATTGAGGGTGAAGGTCCTAATTTCAGCAATTTGTTTGTTTAGCTCTTCGAGTGTTTTTTAGTATCATTGATGGTTTGGGTCATCCAAAATCTCTTTTGTAGCTCCTCTAGTTCTTTGAGTTCTTGTTCACTCCTTTTAAGGGCCGTTTTGATGGAGAGCACTAGCCAGTCTCTAGAACACCTAGGGGCATATTATCAAGGGGGTTTATCTCCGCTTTTTTGGCTTTAAAAGCCAAGAAAGCGGAGATAAAATTATCTCCCTATTACCTAGCTGTCGCTAACACCAGTTAGCGACCGCTAGTAGGAGATAGAGACCATCTTGGGCCCCACTTTGCATGTCAGTGATATTTATCACTAATGACATGCAAAGTGGGCGTGCCAAGATGTTAGCGACTGGAAACAGTCGCTAACATCGCTATCTCCTATTACCAACTTTTGGAGATATTCGCGCTAAGCGCGAATATCTCCAAAAACTAACACCTGCCCTGAGCAGTTCTTAGCCATGTTATCCAATGGGAGGTGGATAACATGGCTAAGAGCATTAGCTCGGTAATGCATGAATATCGCTGACTTTTCAGCGATATTCATGCATTGCGGCCGTTTTTTATCGCATTTGCGATAAACCTTGATAATAGCAAGGTTTATCTGCGATAATTTCTGACGATGCTTAGCGGTAAATAATTCGTTGCTAAGCATCGTTAGCGATAAATATCGCTTAACGTTGGTAATATGCCCCCTAGTATCTACACCACTGAATTGTGTCAGGTAGTTTTTGTCATAACTGGTACATTCTTGACTTAGAGGCCCCATGGGATAGCGTTATTTTTAAGATGTTCCAATAGGACTTATGAATGCACGTGCATGTTAATTTGCTTCTTTTTAAGTATTTTTAGTTTTTCTATCTTACCTAGCTTGCCATTAGAGATGGTTATGGTGCCATTTCTTAACAGTGATGGATTATGAAGGAGCATGGACAAAAGTTTTTAGCAAGCCAAAAAATCAATTTCCTATGAAATCCCACTTCTAAATGTGACTACACGGTGGTGATATTATTGTAACACTCTCTTCAGCTCTGAAAGGGTGCAGTGCCAAAGTGAGAAAAGCCGTTTCCCATTTCCAAAACTCCAAACAAACCAGTCTGGAGGTGCGCACTGCAGAACAATGTGTTTTGTTTTTAGCTAAGGACAAAACACATTTTTTGTTTGTCTGTTGCTAAAATTAACATATTATGGCAATAACATCTTACTTTACTTCAGAAATTCACTGAAAAAAACAAAGGTTAAAGTGACATTACAGTTACGTCAAAATGTTGGTTAAAACATAACATTAGAGCAATGTAGGGACGTGTTACAAAACAGGGGATTTGGCAAGGGTGGCAGTTAAGTTGCACTGGTGGGACTATTACAGTGGATCACCGTCAAGTTACAACAGCCATCTCTGTAGCACTTGCTAACCGTTCTGGCAATTGGAATCCTTTTCCCCTTTTGCAAAAATCAGTGAAGCTTCTGCTTTTAAGCTTTCCAGGCTCTTTGCTTCACAAACCTTTGTTTAGTTTAGTTACAAATAACCTTGCAGGATATGAAGGGCATGCCTTTGCAGATCCCAGGTCAGAATGGATTCAGACCCTGGGCTGAATTGAAATTTGAACAGTAAGAAGACCTCTTAAATTAAAATGTACCCCATTTGCCTAGTACACATAGTGGGGAGGGGTATGCACCTGTTACAACGCATTCGTTACTCCGCACTACCATTACAACGCGACTTTTATAACGCATACCATTACAACGCATTGCGCTGGGGGGCGCTATAGGATAGGGAATGGTATAATTTACTATCCAACACCTTCCCTAGGGTCCACGGGGACTGGAGTTAGAATAGTAAATTATACTTACCACTATCCAGCACCCCAAAGCGCTATGCGTTGTAATGGTATGCGTTGTAATGGTCGCGTTGTAATGGTAGGTAGTTGTAACGGTATGCGGAGTAACGTCATACATCCGTGGGGAGGAGTTGCTACATTTGTGATTGATGAGCCTAAGCCCTCTCTGCTGACAGAAACTCTACTTATCCATGTATGCTTGAGAATAATCAGTCCGCATGGCATCACAAGGCTGCTCTGTTTATGGCAAGGCTTGCAACACAATGTTTTTACTATTTGGGACTGCTCAGCAGGAAAAACAATTCATGTTCTCTGGTAAGAAATTAGGTTATTGTTTGTGAAGGAAGTGAGTCCTTCACAAATAATAAATAAATCCATAACGTTCTCTTTACTGGGGTCCAAGTACCCCATTGTAGTACTTCACTCACTCAGAGTAGCGAAGCAGAGAAGTCCATGGCCTATTCAGGGGAAGTTGTGTGGGATCGTACCCCAAGCTTGCTGGCACGCAACAACAATACTTAATAAATCATGGCCCTGACAGAGCTGTTGTCAGCTGGCTGTATGTCTGGTGGAGACTGCGGAAAAGGCTGGTTCAGCAGTTCTTTAAAGTGCTCCACCCATCTTCATTGTTGGCCTTATTTACCCATGATTATCTTCCCAGCTATGACTTTATCAGGTTTTCCTAGCTTGCTGAATCTGCCGGAGAGCTTCCTTGTTAGGTGGAAGAGTTTGTTCAAGTTTCTAGGACTTCTGTGTCAAGACTATGGATGAATCTTCACTTGTCTGCTCATAAGCTTTTCTTTGCTTCTTTGTTGGTTTCGGTGTACTTGTCTTGAGCATTAATTTTTTTCTGTTCTTGTTCTGCTGGTAACTATAGCTTTCTTTTTATTTATCCCATGGAGTTTGTGTAGAATCTCGTTGGAGATCCATTGCATATACTGGTGTTTCTTGGGATCCAACAACTCCTGGCATGGTAATGTTAGTGTTTCTTTGCTCTTCACCCACTGACTTTCTACTGGCTCTCTGTTCTTGTTGCTGAGGGTGACTGAGTATTCACTCCATTTACGTGCATCTTTGAGGAGGTGATATTATATCGCTAGTATCAGTTTGTCTGTTCCATCCATGCTTTCTTCAGCTTTAGATTCACCCTGGCCACAACAAGGTGATGGTCTGCCACCACGTTTGCTTCTCTTATCACTTTCAGGGTCCTCATGAACTTCTTAGCAATGCAGAAATGGTTGCCTAGTATATTCCTTTGTGTGAGAATACACTGCCACCTATCACCAGACTGTTCAGTATGCAGAGATCTGCAAGCCTTTTTATCATTCTTGTTCATATCACCAAGGTCATGGTTGACAATGACTTCTTCATACCTGGGGTTGTTGCTTCCCTTCATAGCATTGAGGTCCTCCATCAGTGTGGTGATCTGTCTCTCAGGATATTTCTCCCGGACTGACTTCACTGTCATCTATGGATGCATAGCACAAGACAACTTTCATATTGATCCTTTTTTGGGGGGCAGAAGGTTGATGTGATGATACTGGTATTCCCACCCAATCAGAGCTCTCGTAGCTGCTGGCGATAACATCAGTACTACTCCCTGAGTGTGTTTACCGTTCTCCATTTCATGGCCAATCAAAGCATGGTTGTAGTTTTTCATCCCCGCTGCCACTTGGGCTATCTCGTGCATGGTTCTCATGGTCCATGTTCCAATAGTAATGGTCTTGGTTGAAAGCAGGTAGATCCGCTTTGAGGCTCCCAGGGATCTTTGGCTTTCACCACAAGGCATCACAGGCAGCTGGCAAGGACTTTGTAACTGCCTGCAGCAAACCAACTAGGACAAAACATAGCAAGCCATAAAACATCTGAGAAATGGGAAGGCAGCAAAAACTGACAACATTCCTGCAGATGCACTAAAGGCAGACATTGTAACAATGAAACATCAGTACTCTACCCCATGTTTAGAAGAGGAAAAAGTGCTATCAGACTTGACAGAGGGATATATTATCAAGATCCCCTAGAAAGGTTACCTGAGTAACTGCACAAACTACAGAGGGACACCTCTTCTATCAACCCCAGACTAAGTGTTCAACAGAGTCATACTGAACAGAATGAAGGAACAAGTAGGTGATCAGTTGCACGCTGGCTTCCACAAAGACAGATAATACACAGATCATATTGCAACACTTTGTATCCAACCCAATCCAAAAATTCTTTATTTCGGTCATGTAGACCATAAAAGATGCAGTACATAAAACATAAAAACATTGCTTACATAAAAACACATTTCATACAGTCTTAAAATTGATAGATTTCCCACCTTGGAGGAAAAAGGGAGGTAAGAGCAAACCAATTCAGTATCACACATTAGAGTTTTTTTTTTCCTAATCTGCCATACTGCCATTAAAAATTTGGCTACTGCAAAGACAATATGGGCGAGAGTGCTGGTTTTCATTACTCTGTAAGCGTGTGAATGGTTACTGAACCCCAAGTTTCTACAGAGGGGCGCTAACCAGTATTTTCTAGATTTACTGTAGGCAGGACAGGCAAACATAATATGAAGCTCATCTTCCTTATGAGTATTACAACTTGGACACATTATATCGCCACCATTGTGCCATTTGTGAGTAAATGTTCCAATGGGCAGTGTACCTAGCCTCCATTGTACAAATAATTTCATCGCAAGGATAGGAAAAATAAGGTCCATAAAACTTTCAAAAACATAGGAATTTTTGGATTCCAGGAACCGATCTGTGGGAGTGCCGCTGGTTTGTGCGTTCAGCAAGAGTGAAAGTCTTTTTTTTTTTAATCATTCGGCCTAAGCTTTTGCGTGGAACCCTTCGGCAGCCCAGTTCAGGGTCCTCCCAGAGGTCAAATAAATTCAAGGCCTGCAGTTCTTTTTTAACAAAAGCGAGCCAAGAGTTTTTATTACTTTGGTTCAGGTTCATGACATGGATAAGGTCCTGCCTATAGTGATGCAGTTCGTTGGTGGACCATAGCCTATGCCAGAACCTCACCGGCTTTGACTCTAGCTCCTCAGTAATAGAGGGGAGGCCCGTGTCTAATCTCAGGGGCAAGAGCGGTGTGCCTCTAGGAAGAGCCAAGAGGCGTCTCAAAAAATTATTTTCCACTCTAGCTAGTTCTTGGCCTACTTTATGCCCCCATAGTTCACTCCCATATGTTGCAGCTGCCTTAGCTTGGGTTTTGTACAGTTCAAGTGCCGGGCTAATGGGCTTATAAGTTGAAGTATTTGCCACTTTCAGTATTGCACCCGACAGCAGGGACAGTTTGAGCCGTGATCTTATTATCTGGGGGTCCCAGGATAGATTTTCCTGTAACGTTACTCCCAGATACAAAAAGGTGGTTACCCTCTCAAGCCTGGCATTACCCAGGGTCGGATTGGGTCTGGCTTTTTTAGGTGGATTAAATATCATGAACTTGGTCTTTTCTGTGTTGATCTCTAGACCATGTTGGCTACAGAAAAGACCAAATCCATCCAAAATCCTCTGGATTCCCATTGGAGATTTGGAAAGGAGGAGGGTATCATCGGCAAACATAATTGCCGGGACCCGCCTGCCTGCCAAACATGGGGCATCATTATCCTTGACATTTGCTAGATGGGCTATAACATTATTAATAAAGAGGCAAAACAGGGTCGGTGCCAGAACACAGCCCTGCCTCACCCCTCTACGCACAGGAAACCTGGATGACAGTCTACCATCCCTCCCACACCTGACCTGTGCATAGTTTTATCGTGTAACCTGGTTATGATGTTTAATATCTGAGCGGGTACCCCTAACTTTTCCAGTACCTCCCACAGTTTCTTACGTGGGACTAGGTCAAAAGCTGACCTCAGGTCCACGAACACCATGTACAGCCTTCCACCCTCTATCGTTACCGTCTTCCAGTAAAGCAAAACAAGGCGGAAGATCTGGTCCATGGTGGACGTGTTTTTCCTGAAGCCAGCCTGAAGGGGACTCAGAATATCATTGGCCTCCACCCAGTCTAGCAGGTGGTTCAGGATTAGACGAGCGAATAGCTTTTGGGGGACGTCTATAAGGCTGATCGGCCTGTAGTTGGCCGGGAGCAGAGGAGAGCCCTTTTTGTATATGGGTACAATCTCTGCCCCCAGCCAAGAACAGGGGAGCGCCATACCTCCTAAGATGACATTAAACAGAATAAGGAGGTACGGACCCCAGACTTCAGGATGGTGTCTGAACAGGTCCCCCGGTAATCTATCTAACCCAGGCGCCTTCCCCATCGCTAATCGCTCTATTGCAGTCATCACCTCACCAAGCGTAAGTTCCAGGCCAGCCTCCAAGGAAGCGGGAGCTTCGACCTCCGCACCATCAGGCGGTGAGGTGGTGTCTTGGTAGAGTGACCCAAAATGTGCCTCCCACACTGAGGGGGCAATGTTGGGCTCCACTGCTGATTTAAGTTCCCCTGTCCCATTATTCACCAGAGCCCAAAATTTCCTCGAATCTTTAGCGTCAAGGGCTTCAGATAGATCATGCCAACGATCCCAATCCCACTCTACCCTAGCAGTTTTCATTGCCGCTTTGTAATCCCTCCTGAGTTCTGCAACCTTGACCTTATTCGAGCCTGCTTTTATGGTAGCAATTAACTCAGACTTAATTTTCGTACAAATCGAGTTATACCAGGTCGGGGTTCGAGTCTTTTTCCTATGTAGTGGAACCACTGGATGGAAAACCTCAGCAAGACCACCTACAAGTTCTGCATGAAATTGCGCTAATTTCTTATTGTAATCTATGGGTCTCAGTTGGTCTATAAGGTCATCTACTTCATTAAACCTGGGGAGTGCTATTTCGTATAACTTATTCATGGCACCTTCCCCCTTTATCAGATTCCCCCATTTAACACGACGCCTGTTGGTAGTGAGAAGCAAATTCCCAGGGTCACCGCTGGAAGTGGAGGATGGAGGCCCATCTACAGGTGCAGGATGTTGCACCTCTAGTAGAAGCGCATTGTGGTCACTATCTATTCTGGATACCACCCTGAAATCCTGAACTTTAGGCCACATGGTGATGTCTATAAATATATAATCTAACCTAGACTCATGCTCTTTCCTATTGAAGGTGCACATTGAGGGGGTATCAGACGGGGTACGCCCATTACAGGCCCTTATTGCATAATTCAGAGTAAGGGACATTATCTGTACTGCCAGAGGGGACCAGGTTTTGGGGTGTGGGGATGAAGATGGAGGAACTCCCCAAAAATCGTCCTCAGTAGTGAGGGCACCCTCCTTTAACCCTGCTAGAGGTTCGAAATGGCAGTTTAAATCCCCAGCCGTCACTACCCTGTAATCACCTGGAAGCTGACCCAAAAAGGATGAGAGGTCATCTAAAGTAGATGACTCCATGGCCACGGCAACAGGCCGTGAGTATACATTAATAACTGCCCAGGTTACTGAGCCAGGCCATCTGAGCAGGACACACTGGATGTCCTGCGAGAACGTAACCATACTTTCCGCCTGACACCCAATGTGACTCGCTACCCAGACCGCCAAGCCACCCGAGGGCCTCCCTATACCACTCCACTTGGCCGGAATCTCGAAAATTTCATACCCCGATCTACTCAGGGGTTCCCTCGCCCAGGTCTCCTGAAAGAGGCAAACATCACTGCCATCTATCAGAAGATCCCAATCCATTGTGTTCACTTTATTTGCGATCCCCGCCACATTCCAAGAGAGGACCCTCATAGGTGGAGTACGCGATGTTCATGCCCCATCATATGTGGTTACTACAATGGCTTGGGAAGGGTCGGGGCTTTCCGGAACGTTTGGAGGTACCAGTGTCGAGAGCGGGGCACACACTGCCACCGTAGTTGAGTTCGTACACGTCAATCTCTTTGGGGAATTGGCTACTTGTCCGCCCGGGCTTCCAAGTGATTTCCTTTTCTTATTGGGGGAGTCCTGCACCCGAGTATTATACTTACAAGCAGGTCCCTTCACCCCCCTGTCCACCTCCCCATTAGGAGTTTTTTGGGGGGCCTGTTGGGTAGCGACCTTTTGTGGTCAATCAACCTGGTCAAGGCAAGAATATCTGTTTGGGTGGATGAAGTTACCATAACTAGGGAGTGCATTGTACCTGGGCCTATATCGTGAACCATCCACTGCAAAGCCAACTCTAGTCCAACCCTCTTCCCTCCTCATGGCAGAATTACCTGCATTTGGGTAGAAATATGAAAGGGCCATTACTTCAATAGAAGTATTGCCGGCACTGCCAAGCCAGTTACAAATATATGGGGCGACCTGTGGACTTTTAAAGCTAACGATTATACAATCGCCCACACATTTTTTGGGAATAGACCCAATCCATGGAACCCTTCTAACCATAAGAACATGTCCTTTTAAATTGGGTGGGAGTGGCCTGTGAATATTTAGCCAATTTATTACTTTATTACGTAGGGAATCCTGCGATTCCGAAGCACCACTAATGAACTCCGGTACTCCCACCAAAATCGCAGTATATGCTACAGCCTCAGGGGGCAGATTGACCGTCCTATGCCTGTTGTTGGGGCTAATAGGACAACCAGTTTGCCCGCCGAGTGGTCTTTCCTGACTAGGTTGTTGAGATGGCACAAACTGTTTTGACCTTCTGGGTGCAGGTACCGGAGGCCTCCCTGTTTGGGGCACTGATGGACCCGGTTGGGCAACGGGTACAGTAATATTACTTACGGCTTCCCCTGACTGAACTGGTAGAGGATTTGGGGGCTGAGTAATTGTAACTGGGGGCAATTGACTGATCCTAGCACTATCCCTGGGGGCCCTTTGTGAGTTTACCCCCAACCCTAAGTCTGCACTATTGGCCGTACAGAGTTTTTCTATGGCCGTCAATCTAGCCTCTATAGAGTCTAGTTTAACAGACAGGGGATTTAGTAAATCTCTAAAGATGTCTGTGAGTGAGCTAATGAGCAGACCTGTAGAATTCGAAGGAACCCCGCCAAAAATATATGGCCCCGTGCACACCGGTAGAGATGGAACTGTTGTGGAGCTACAAAGTTCTGGCCTGGATATGGTGGATGCTACCCCGGGACAGTCCATAATGTTTGTATTGTCGCCTTGAGCGGGCATTGTTCGATCGACTTTAGACCTTTTAGCACCTTTTGGCTTTCTTGACCTCTTCCTTTTGGACGGATTGTCCCCCCTACTGATCTTATGTTCAGTTAAAGCTGCAACTGATCCCCCCTCCTGCGACACTATCTCTACAAAATCAGCATTGCAGGAGGTTTCTACAATCCCAGAGAGGCATAGTCAGTCTCTGTCCCTCTGGGTGGTGGATGGTGTCCTCAGTTGCTGAAGGACTGACTCAATAGTCTGGTCAATACTATCCAAAAGCGACAAATGGGTGGCATCAAGCAGTAGTGGTGTGCTAGCATTAATTGAGGAGCCAGGTGAAGCCAGTGACAAGTTTTCTGCACCCTCATCTAGTTGGTTTCCTAGCACAGTAAGTCCTTTGTTAGCCACAACATTAGCCCTGGTAATGAATTTTTCCATGGTTCCAGAAATCTGTTGGGCGACCTTACTTCTGGATTCTCTCGTAGCCATGTGTATGGGGCGCCTGTGAGGCATGAGCCGCACCAAGAAAGAAGAAGATAGTAATATAAATGCAGGGCGTTAAAGGGATGGCCCGGTCCGGCCTCTTCCGGCCTCTAACGGCCTAGAACGGCCCGCCCTTTGCCCGGGCTTAGCCCGGCGCCCGCCCGCGCGCGTCCCGCGTGACGCGTTAGCTTCTATGTTTATATACCCAGTGATTCTATTGGTTTCCTGGGAGTAGGAGGCGGGGTCAGGGGGAAGAGTCAGCACAGGTGCGGCCGATGGCCGAGCCGCAGGCTTCCTGGGACTCGCAGTCCCACTCTCCCTCGCCGTCCAGTAGAGTTGGTAGGGCTCCCAGAGACACCAGGGATACAAAGGCAAAGTCCTTCCAGTGCACACAAACACGCAGCTTCGAGCGGCACCCGCGAAGCGGGGGCCGCGAGGCGTGTCTTTAAACTCCTGGGAGGAGGCGGGGTCAGGGGGAAGAGTCAGCACAGGTGCGGCCGATGGCCGAGCCGCAGGCTTCCTGGGACTCGCAGTCCCACTCTCCCTCGCCGTCCAGTAGAGTTGGTAGGGCTCCCAGAGACACCAGGGACACAAAGGCAAAGTCCTTCCAGCGCACACAAACACGCAGCTTCGAGCGGCCCCCGCGAAGCGGGGGCCGCGAGGCGTGTCTTTAAACTCCTGGGAGGAGGCGGGGTCAGGGGGAAGAGTCAGCACAGGTGCGGCCGATGGCCGAGCCGCAGGCTTCCTGGGACTCGCAGTCCCACTCTCCCTCGCAGTCCAGTAGAGTTGGTAGGGCTCCCAGAGACACCAGGGACACAAAGGCAAAGTCCTTCCAGCGCACACAAACACACAGCTTCGAGCGGCACCCTCTTTGTATCACCTTTGAGCAGTCGATGGACTGGAACTCGGTCTTCTATGTCAACTTCATAGACCATGAGAAGCCATTCAACAGTGTGGAAAGTGAAACTCTTTCAAACTCCTCCACTACTATTGTGTGCCACAGAAACTCATAAGAATCATCAGGAACTCTTACAAGGGAATGACTTCCAAAATAGTCCATGGATAAATCACATAAGCCTTACACGTAAAGAATGTGGTCTGCCATAGTAGCTTACTCTCGTTTTTTCTTTTCTTGCTGGCCATAGACAAGATCATGAAGACATACACAGAAGGGAAAATAAATGGGTTTCAGTGGACACTTAGATGCAGCTTGATGACCTGGACTTTGCAAACGTCCTGTCCCTACTCTTCCATACCCATCAGCAGATGCAAGAGAAGACCGAAAATGTAGCAGCCACATCAGCATAACTTGGCCCCAATATCCACAGGTGAAAAACCACAAACCTGAAGGGTAACATGGGTAGCACAGCTGCAGACAATCTTGCAAGGAATGCACTGGAAGAAGTTGAGGCATTCACCTACCTGGGCAGTGTCATTGACAAGCAGAGTGGCACAGACACCTATGTCAAGGCAAGAATTGGTTAAGCAAGGACTGGGTCCTTTCAGCTAAAGATAATATGGAGCTCCAAGGAACTAACAGGGGAAAACAAGATCAGGATTTTTAACACCAGTATAAGATCAATTCTTCTGTATGAAGCAGAAACTTTGAGGACGACAGTGACCACCACCAACAAAGTCCATACCTCCATCAACAGCTGTCTGAGGAAAATCCTTCAAGTCCGCAGGCCGAAGACATTAGCAACAACAACCTATGGCAGCAGACTTACCAACTCTCCGCTGAGGAAGAAATGATGAAAAGACACTGGGACTGGATAGGTCACACCCTTCGCCATCTCGCACAAAATACCACCAGGCAAACCCTATACTGGAGCCCTTAAAGGAAAGGAGGAAGGCCAAGAAACAGCTGGTGCCATGGCATTAAGGCAGACTGCAAGGATATGGGCTACACCTGAAGTCAGATTGAAAGAAAAGCCTAAGGCACAGATGGATGGGCAGTCCTGGTTGACGACAAAAGGAAAAGTACTTTACTAAGCATACACTAATAAAAAGTAAACATTAATTTACAAATATGTACAGATAGGTGATGGCAATACCTTAAGTGACACCCTCAGAACCGTTCACACCCCAGCAAGCCCAAAACCCTGTAACAACAATGTTACCACCTATACTACCCACAAAATAAGGGGGAGTCATTATCAAAAGGGCAAGCTTACTGTCAGAGCTTACTGTCAGAGTATCACAACATTACTAAAAAGGACAAAAGCATATTAGAAACAGCTTATGCAATGCCATTGAAATAAATGAGAATGGTATCAACATCACTTAATAGTCATAAAAATATGTAACCTTTAATTGTCCTAAACGTTATTGTCAATAAAGGATTATACAATTAATAATATATATACAAGAGTCTTTTTACACTTCATACATTTATCCTACTGCAGCCTTTGGACCAAGTAATGAAGTCCCTGCACTCCAGAGCCTCTGTGCAAAAGCTCAAGTTCCAGGTGTGCTTAAAACAAGGTGAAACATCTCCAGAGGGTATGGGTATAATCCCTTGGGAGACTTAGAGCGCCACATATAGACACATTGAGGGGGCTCAGGTGTTCGCTGCTGTGCTCCTGCTAGACCCAAAAAAACTTTTCAAATCGTTGATGATGCCACTGTTCTTCCTGGGGCAAAGTAGGAAATAATATGCAGGAGCTTATGAGACTCTCCTACTCCAGTTGATCGGGCTACAGGGGTGTATGCTCCTTTCTCTTTGTTTATTCTTTTCATCAAGTGGCCTTTCTGTGAGAAGTTGCCCTGGCCATATGCTGTCCACTATTCTAGTGGGCACCTTGCACCAGTCCAAATGACCCCTTATTGATGGTAGGTTAAAGACAACCTTTATAGAAAGCTATCCTAGTGGTAGCTGTGGAGAGCAGCCTTCAGGTTAAGTCTTGGAGAAATTCAAAGCAGCTTGTTTTCCAGTCTATAATCTTGTGAATGACCAAATGAAAGGGAAAGGAGAACCACACCAGGTATATATATAAAATATATGTATTTATTCTAAACACATCCCTCTAGTCTCTTTATGAGGCTAGAGGCAAAAGTACATAAGGAAAACTTAATATCACCCACTAAATTAGCGCAATATGCGTTGAGCCCCAGGGGCGTACCAAACCATATATTAGGAAAGTGGTATAAGAACCACGACTTGCATAGATACAAGGCCTAGAGCCTTTAGAACTGCTGGGGCCACTAGACACCACCCAAGGTAGTGACACAGGGAACCCACGGGGGACGCGTGCAGTGTGTGAACAGAGCCGCGAATCACCATTAACTTCTATGGGGTAAGTCGCGGTTGGAATTTTAAAGATAAAGGACACTTAGAAGAGGACTTTGAGCAAACCCCTTTAGAACTAGGGGGTTCTAGAGCCAACACCCATGGGAGCACTGGAGTACTCAAGGTACCTCACCCAGGGATGCCGGGTGCATGGGTGTCTTTTGGTGTCGGGTTTCGTCGTCGTTTTCAATGGCGATCTGCTGCAAAGTGCTGCTGGCGTCCAAGTGGAAAGTGTCCGGTGTGATACAAGCCTGGATCAAAGATGAGAAGAACCTGAAAGCAGAGGGGACAAAGTCTGGGTCACTTGCCAGTGACCAGGAACACGATAGGTGGATGCCCACCGATGTTGGGTGATTTCAGGTGAAGAAGGTGAAGCTTGACTCTTCAGCCACGAGGACCAGGAGGCGTCGATGACAACCAGGTTCTGGATTTGAGCTGTCCCACAAAGGATGTAGAGAGCAGCGGTGTTGGACCCAACAAGCCTTGGCAACAGCAACCCACGCAGGAATCAAAGAAATGCTTCGGTGCAGACCAGCAAGGTCTGAAGGGCTCACCACTCGGTGGAGAGTCAGGGCACATCTGGAGCAACCAGAGAAGCCCAAGGAAAAGTAGAGTTACCTACAAAGGGACCCACCAGTTGACGGACCAGGGATCGCAAAGGAGCCTAAAGCGGAAATGCAAGAAGCGGGCTCACGCAACACTTGTGGAGTGTAGGCCCACAATCTTCAATGCAGATGGTGCTCGGGCTTGGGCTACAAGTAACCTAAAGCACAACTTCAGGAAAGCTTGGGAAGTTAATGCACTAGCAAATGTGCACGGAGTCCAGGGGTTCCGGTTCCACGTCACTCATGAGGGCTGCGGGTCTCAGCTTTGCTGGGGACTCGGTCGGCCTTCGAGAAGTCTGGAAATCTTCCGGGCTGCAAAATACTTCGGAGTCCGGCGGGAGCTTTGGAGATGCAGACCGGCAAATGCTTTGCTGGTGCCTGCTTGAGCAGGAGAGTCACTCCTTGACCCAAAGGGAGATTCTTCCGTCCTCTAATCTTTAGTAGAGCATCGACGTTCCAGGATTCAGTTTCTGAGTTTCGTCCAGGTGTAATCTAAAGTCCTGTTGCAAGGGGTCCTTTACTTATACTAAAGAAAGGGGTTGAACATACTCTGGGGACCCACCTATGGGAGGGTTTGGAAAGAGGAGTGGCTACACCCATTTCCTTTATCCAGTTTTGCACCAGAGCAGGGGATGGTAGCCCCTGCAACCAGTTTGAACTGGGCTATGCACAGGGACACCAAATGTGCCCCCAGTGCAGACTTTCTGGCACTCTCAGAGTGCACCCACCCAGCCCCAATACACTAAAGCCTGTCTGGGAGGTGGTTACACCTTCCTGTGACAGGAAACCTATTGTACAGGCCTCCCCAGCCAGAGTTTCATCCAGCAGCAAGAGGTTAGATTCGTGTCTGTGGCTGCAGCATCCATTTCGTGATGCCAGGGCTCTTTTAAACTATTAACGGTTATTCCAGTGTGAACATGTCTCTCCTGCTGCAGAGAGGTCCTGCTCTTGCATGGGCACCCTCTCACACAAAACCAAGCACACTGTCTTCAGGATTGATAAGGCCTGCCATAGGAGTGACCGATAGGTTTATATATGTCAGTGATTAAAGGTAGATATAGGTAACCTATATCTTAGTAAGGGGTGCATGCACCACCTTACCCAGGCTGCAGTAGCAGTCCTGTGGTGTAATATTGGAAGGGTTCCCAGGGGTGGCATAATACATGCTGCAGCCCCTGGTAGGCCTCTGGGGCACCTATGCCCTTGGTACCTAAGGTACCATATACTAGGGACTCACACGGGTACCCCAGTAACCAAACAGGAGTGTACCTAAAGTACATGCAATCCTTTTAGAGAGGAAGCAGCTAGGCTGGGTCCTAGAATGCAAGGCCCCAGCCAGACTAAAGTCGAAAAACAGTGAAACACCAGCAAAAAGTGGGAGGAACCATAGTAAGCAGATCCTACTCTCCTACATTTGCAACGTAAATTTAAATTTTTCAGTGATGCACCCTCTTGTTCTCAGTGCTGGAGCTGTGCAGGGAGATGACTCCTGCCAGGCCTGTTGGCTCCTTCTGCCAGCAAAACTGCTGCACGCTTGTGCAGAGTCAGCATCCTCTTTATTGCATGCCCACAGTCAGCCCAGGCTGGGGTTTGTTGTACTAGGTGCCTCCCAATCCCCAATACACAAGCTTGGGGAGCAGTGGAGGACACCAAAAATAATATATGGTACCCAGTAACTGGATGCCCTCAGGGACATTTGTAATGGTTAGGCACAGAGGGAAGTTTCTCACTAATGGTGAACCCTGGGTCCTTAGCCCTCCCTAGGGGTAAATCTAAGATTTGTGTTGGGGCACTTTGCAATCCATTTCTTGCCTGGTTATTCCAGATACCACATTTCTTGGCCTGGTTCCTCTGACCTCAAAGGGCCAGTCTGCATAATCTTGGTGTTGTATTGCTTTAGGTGGCCAGCTCTAGCCACCAGGAGCATTCTCATCAGGACTCCAGGCTCCTACATTTGACTTTCACCATAGAACGTGATTTGTTTGCTCCTTTCCCGAGACCTGTCCTCTGCCCTGGCTCCTGATTGTCTCTCCCACTTTGCAAACATCTTCCACAGCCTCTTCACAGCTAACAAGCAGAAAATTGCCCCTCCCTGTCTAACTCCAAAGGCCCCACAGCCTCCCAGCTACTCGCATGGCACCTGTGTGTCAACTTAGTCCCTGCCTTGGGAAGTGCGCACACCAACAGGAACAGTCCACAGAGGTCTAGGGTAAACCCTCCAGAGTACCCCCAGCAGTTCCATTCACTGTATTGTACCTCAAGGGGCATAAGGGGGTCAGCACCATGCCCTAGTAGAGTCCCAACCTTGTCCTTGGCGCAAGCTTAAGATTCATAGTCCCAAAATCAATTTTTGCAGTGGAGCTTAGTGGCTTCTCCTTAGAATTTGGGTTTCTGATTTTTAGATTATGTACCCTGTATAAACAGGAACCACAACTCTCATCAGGTAAGCTTTATGTACACTGAACAATAACCTGTGCTCCCCCTCTGGTAGCTTGGAACAGAGCAGTCAGGCTTATCTAAAAAAGGTAATATGTAAAGTGTTGGTGCCACACACACAGTACCACAATGAAAACACCACAAAAATACTCCACACTGGGTTGGAAAAATAGATTATAATTCTATGAGTAAAATAAGACAAAAGCTACAAATATCCAATGAGTAGAACCAGAGTAATGCATTTTTAAAGAATCAATCAAAAAGTAGTGCTTAGAAGCAAAGAGCACCTAGAGGTTACTTGAGGTCACGCTGGAATGGGGTGAATCCAAAGTTCAGGCCGACTGTGATGGAGTGCAGGCTGGCTACAGTACTCATGCAGTTCCTGCTGAAAAGTGCCTTGGATTGAGCAAACGTTGAAGACTTGTACGTCAGTTTGAGTACTTGAAGGTTATTAGGGCATCATCAAAGAACCCATTTACAATGCAGGTGCTGTTCATCATCAAGCTGCGCTGTCTGCCATCTTCAAGCCAGGCAGTCTGTCAAAGCAATGTCATCGATCGGCTCCTGCGTTGGATGGCATGCATCTGTTCCGATCGGATCAAAGTTGTCACTATGTTGATTTTGATGGTCCTGGACAGCAGAAGTCAGATTTCAAGGGCCTTGGACTGGATTGGCACCACTTGCCAAGGCAGGACTCACAGATGGAAATGTCCAGGTGCTGTTGAAGGTTTAAAGGAAGGCTTTGATGGCCCTAAGACTTCAGAATAGAGGGCAAGCCAACAAGCCTTTGGCATCACTCTGGGTTCAAGTAAGATCGGTCCAGTCCTTGTCCTCAGCAGGGCAGAGATCAACAGGGAGTAGGGCAGCACAGCAAAGCAAAAAACAGTTCTTCCAGAGCAGCAGTCAAGAAGAGTGGAATTCCTTGTAGAACAGCAGTCTTTACTCCTGGCAGAGTTCCTTACAGGTCCAGACATGAACTGTCTTAGTAGGGTCAGAGCCCCAGTGAATATACCCAGTTGTGCTTTTGAGGTGGGGGTGACTTCAAAGCAGACCCTTGAAGTGCACGGGTTCCCCTTTCTTCCCAGCCCTGGCTCCAGACTATGAGTAGGGGATAATTAGCCATTTGTGTGGGAAACAGGACACAGCCTATTCAGGTGTGTAAGCTCCCCCTCTCTCTTCTTGCCCAGGAAGAGCTATAAAAATGCAGATGAGTTCTCTGCCACACCCACCCGTCCTGTATTTGTGGATGTCTAGAGGGAATGCACAAACTGCTGCATCACCCACTCCGGATGTATATTGGAGACAAGCTGCAAGGCACACAGAGCCGTAACAGCAGAGAAATGTCCCCTTTCTAAAATGGTATTTCTAAAATAGTAATATTAAATTCAACTTTACCAATAAAGAGGATGTATCATTACCATTTCAAAGATATGAAACAAGATGCAGCTATTCCTTTCCAATCAGGGATTACAGCTTAAAAGTGCACTAAGAAATTCCCAATGCTAGCCTAAGAGCGGAGTAGACCTCACAGTAGTGCAAAACAAATTTAGCTGCTTGTCACTCTCAAGACATGCAAAACTAAAAAGTACATGCCCTACCTTTTACTTACAGAGCTCCCTGCCCATAAGGCTACCAAGGGCCTACCTTATGAGTGACTTATGTGTAATAAAAGGAGAGTTTAAGGCTTGGCAAGTAATTTTAAATGCCACGGTGAAAGTGGCAGTAAACTGCACACACAGGCACTGTAATGGTGGGCCTGGGACAGGTTTGATAGGCTACTGTTGTGTGTGGCACAATCAGTGCTGTAAGCCCACTAGTAACTTTTAGGTTACATGACCTTTGTATATCATCATCATCATCAACATTTTTATTTCGGCAGCATTTGCCATAAAAGATAAAACACAACTATTATACAAATAAAACAGTTAATTACATCATGGACAGTTAATCAAAGATCATAAAGGCAGCAGCATGATTCCTTAATACATAACATCATACCATCATACAAGCAGTCTTGGTTAGTCCATAAAAACAATACAAATGTAAAAAAGCTAATTGGATGTTGATATTTATTAAAATTAAACACTTATTCTAGAGCCCTGGATAGTAAACATCTTCTCTTCTGCCAGAAGGTTTCCAGATATTTGGCTACCGCAAACACAACCATGCCAGAAAGATCCGTTTTAAGAACCCTATATGCCTGGAGACAGTGGGTGAAGCCCAGGTTTTTACAGGCCGGTGCAATCCAGTGCCTTCTTGCCTGCTCATAAGTTCGACAAAAAAACGATATGTGCAGCTCAGTTTCCTGCTCATGGTTGCACCCAGGGCAATGACTCAGGGAGGGCTCAGTCCATTTACTAGTGAAGGCGCGGATTGGTAGACTTCCGTACCTCCACTGTAGGTACAGTTTCCTGGTATTAGTTGGAAATATGACATCTAGGATTCCCTCCAACTTATAAGTGTCCTTGATCTTTAAGAAGGAATCGGTCAGAGTACCAGACTGTATGCCCTGTCTATATGTCACGATTTTACTTTCATGGTACAGTGAAAGCAACTGCTTCTGGGAAACCATGGGGCAAGCAATCGCAGGATCAAACCATAAATTAGCTAGTACCAGGCGCACAAGCTCATTTTTTATGTATTGAAACCAGGGGATATTCCCTACAATCGGGTAGGTCAGGATTTCCTGCAGCTCGGACCTGTAATTTGCCAACTCTGGTGTAGTCCATACTCTGCGCCAAAAGGTTAGGGGCCTAGCACCCAGATCTTCATCAAGTGGCCTTAATCCCAGATCAAGCCTCATCGGCAACAGAGGGGTACTAGGGGGGAGTGATAAAAGCTGCCTGATAAATTTGTTCTCAGTTGCCACCATCTCGCGTTTGCACATGTGGCCCCAGAGTTCACTACCGTACATAACCGCTCCCCTGGCCTGTGCTTTATATATCTCTAATGGGGACCGATCGCCTTGATTGTAGATTTGTTTTTATTTATAAGGCTAACAACTCCTCCCGCCAGTTGGGCCTGTTTAAGCTGAGACTTTATTTGATGGTGACCCCAAGACATATTCTCATTTAGAGTCACCCCTAGATATTCAAAGGTTCTGACCCTTTCCAGCCTATTTGCACCAATACATGGGTTGGGACGTGTTTTTGATGGGGGATTAAAAATCATGTATTTGGTCCTGAGAGTATTGATCTTAAGGCCATGATTTCCACAGAATGCCTCGAATCCCTTGAGGACTCGTTGAATCCCCATAGGTGATTTAGACAGCAGCAGGGTGTCGTCCGGGAACATAATCGCCGGTGTTGTGTAATATCAGGTATCCCCTTGGGATCGGGTATCCCCTGGCTTTCGGCAACCTCCGGAGGTCCTGTCTATTGGACACCTCGGGCGAGCCCACGGAAGCCCCGCCCACCGCTGGAAATGCGAGCCTCGGCTTTAGCAGGCAGAAGCAGCAGCGTGCCGAGACAAACTGCTGCTGGGACTGCACCTTTCTGCTCTAAAGCCGAGGAGCCATTTCTTTCATACAGGGTTAAGACGCCGTGTTGATTCTCTCAATGCAATTGTAAAAGGAAGCCACCAGTTTACAAATGAACTGAAATCGTACGATTGGAAGTAGTCTGTAAACAGGATGATGATTAAAACAGTGCACATGACCTGAAAGGCTTGGTGGCATGTTCGTATTATTTTCACTGTGAGCCCTTGTTGTTCGAGTTGTTTTCCCTCTAACTTGTATTTAGGACACGCGTTCACTCATTTAAAAGCAACAGAAAAAATGTGGCATTACTAGTACAGTGAAATGCGTGTACCTTGCTCCAATTTTGAAACTCTCTGGCAGACATTCGTTTTTTTTAATTAATAGAGGGGTTTACATCTTTGTAAGCACAGCGCTATGTTGTATATTGTCATATGTAGAATGATAATGTTTTAGTTTATTGTAATAATAAGGGCTATGGTAAAGCTCTACTAGACACCTGCCCCAGTGCGCTTTGGGTGTGGACATGTACCAGGGGCCTCATTTATGAGGCTGTGCGTCACTTTTACGCCGCCGGTGCGTCACTTTTTTTGACGCACCAGCAGCATAAAAAATGTGCCTTGTTGCACCATATTTACAAAGTGACACATCTAGGTAGATGCGTCACTTTGTAAACCCCTGCGCTACATTATACCTACGCCAGGTATAATGTATGTGGGGGACGTTCTGACGCAAGCAGGGTCATAGAAGTGACGCAGTGAAATCTAGAAGATTTCACTGCGCCACTTCTAGGACACAAATGCGTCAATTTCCTATGACTGCCTCACAGCAGGCGTAAGACTGACGCAGACCCATTCACGTGGGGCTTGCCCCACGTGAAAGGACACATTGCTGGAGTTGCGTCACTTTCGTGACACACTCCAGCAATGCGTCACTTTTGCGCCATACAGGTACGTCAGAAATATTGACGTATCTGTAACTCCTTGCGCCATGATGCGTCATACAGTAAATATGACGCATCATTGGTCTCATAAGGAGGGCGCAGTGAAAAGTGACTCATCGCTGTTTTCACACAGCGATGCATCACTTTTCATAAATGAGGCCCCGGGGGCACAACCAGAGGTGCAACTAGAGCCAAATTTCGGAGGGGGGGTGGGGGAGTGGGGGGGCTAAGAAAACATTTTTGTGGGGGTTGATTCTTCAAGCAAAAGGCAGAGGCGAGCTGCAGGGGCTCTAAGAAGGGGTGAAAAACATCAAAGCCTCATTTACAAGTAAAAGGTATTTTAAAGACCTTTGAAGTACTCGGGTGCGGCTCTGTGTGTGCCCGGGAAGGTGTCTCATCCCGGCTGACACACACGACGGGGGGAGGGGCTGAAGCCCTTTGAGTCCAATGGGCGTTGCGCACCTGGGCACAATAAGACCCGAACTTTCGGGAGGCGGGCGAGGGCGGGGTTGGCACAGTGTAACCGTTTTTTGGGGGGCCCCCTGCCCCATTTCCTCCTTCTTCATGAATTCCCTCACTACCACTCACCAACAATGCACCTCATCTCGCTGTAGCACCTTTCTGACAAAAATTTCATTTTTTATAGCGATACTTATAATTTACTTACACTCATTTCTGTGATCTGCATGGTACATTTTCTTGGTAGCAGGCACATTAATCCTCTGCGCTGTGTGGTTGGCAGGAGTGCCCATGTGAGTGCACTGTGAGCGATGCGAAAGTGTGAGAGTAGGCTGAGTGAGGTGACCATATGAATTTGGGCGCACATGTTAGTGCAAAGTGGGACTAATGAATGCATGGTTAGTGATGGGCTTGTTTGAGTTAGATTGCAAAGTGAGGATTGAGGCTGAAAGGTGAGTAAAGTGTCACATAAGTGCAGGGTGTAGTGTGATTGTGTGACTGCAGGGTGAGGTACAGGGTGAACAGCCCAAGTGCATTATGAGTGCAGAGTGATTACTGTGAATGCAGGGTAAGTGGGTGGATGGTGTGAGTGCATGGTGATCAGTGTGAGTGCATTGTGATCGCTATGAGTGCAGGGTGAGCATGAAAGTGAAGGGGTGAGAATGAGGAGTGAGTTGTCTGAATGCAGGGTGCATTCCCAGACACTTGGAGTAACTCAGCATGTTATTGACAGCGGCGTAGAGTTTCAGATAAAAGTTAAACTATTGCTAATATGCAGGGCTTTGAGTGGGGTAAAAATATGAGGGGGTCTCCCAAAGGGGCGTGGATGATATGATGAAAACATTTATGCTAAAAGTCTGTGCTCAGCATAATGTGCCGCCCAACTGGTATTTCACTGCTTCTGTTATTGCCTCCAAATAAGTAACATTGCACCTACAACAAGCCAGGACTATTGGCTTTGTCAAAGGTTGTTAGTTGCATAAGATAAATATACTACATGCATACATACAACTATGGCTTTTTGGTATATTATAATAGAAAATGATTTAGTTCTTGCGCAAGCGGTTATGGCGTAATGGCTAGAGCTGTCAACTTTGGTGCTGAGTAAGCAGGTTTGAGTCTCAACGTCGGCTCAACATGTGTTATAAAGGCAAATCACTTAATCGTCCGTACCTACAAAAAAATAAATGACGACGTCCTTGTTGGTGTTGATGTAAAGCACTTTGAGTTTGGCAATACAGAACAGCAAAAAAATAAAAGTTACATCACAACAGTGAACTGCTGCAGAGTTAAGATTTTTTTCCATTCTGAGTATGAAGGTGAAAATGTAGAGCCATATAGACACCCGTCTCGGCACCTGCTTTTAAGAACTGCAGTGCTGAGCACCAGCAGGTCCTGGCCCACTTAAAGCCCTGCTATTATGGCCTTAACCAGGGATCAAGGGTGGAGGAAATAAATATTGTGCTGATTCTGCAACAAACTTCCAGTCTTATGATTAGGGTTGCCAGCTCATTATTTTGATGTCCCAGACGGTACAAACATGAACAGTCACAATGCTGTATTTTCAGCATTTATCTGTGCATACTTCTAACAGCAAATATATATAGAAAGGACTTTTAATTGTGTTCTAGGGCTGCCTGAATGATCCATGACTGACAATTAAAGGGAACAAAGACAGAGAAGTCACATTACAAATGAATACATACTTTTTTATTTATAACCCTATTTAGGGTCAAGACAAGGTCTTTGCAGGCTTTTTAAACAACACATGGCTGGCATTTTTCTTTCGGCAACCCTACATAGCATTCCTTTTCATGAAATGCGTTCTTACACTACAACAGTAAATGTAAAATACAAATGTAAGGGGGCTCAGGGGGTATTGAAACCAGAAAATAAACGAAGCGTCGGTGACCAGTTTACAAAGGTATGTATATATGCAAATGGTCTTCAAAGACCTGTGAAAAACTTGGGCGTTCCGGACACTCCAGACACTGCCTAGCCTAGCCTACAGCAGCTTGAGCTGCAGCAGCACGGGCTGGGACACACGACGGGAAGGGCTGAAGCACTTTCAGTCCTATGGGCGCTGCTCGCATGGTATGTAAAAAATAAGCGGCCCTAATGCTGAGCTCTTTCATGAGACGCAGGTAGACTATGGGGTAAGGGATTCTAAAGGAAGATAGCATTCCAAAGCCATGAAGAACCACATCCCTGATGTTTATTTGAAGACAGCAAGTCAAAATGCTGCCAGTACTTTAGAACCATTGTTCCTTTACAAAGTTATGAAGATTTTAAAAAACTAGGGTGGTGTGTCTAAGGTGCGCAGTGTGTATCTATCTATCTGTCTATCTATCTGTCTATCTGTCTATCGGTCTGTCTGTCTGTCTGTCTGTCTATCTATGTATCTATCTATCGATCTGTCTATCTGTCTAACTATCTAGTCATCATGGCACAGACCACCGTATCGAGCTCAGAAGGATGGGAGACTCACCAGGCCTATCGTGCCGGTACTTTTTATTTATTTATTATTTTATTTATTTCATTTATAAAGCACAGCTGTCACCTAGAGAAGGCATCCTGGCGCTGACAGACTAATAACGACGGAGGCAGCCGGTGGCGAGCTAGGGTTTCGGGAAGAGCAGTGTTTTCAGTCTCCTCCTAAGCAGGAGGAGATCGGACATATGTCTTAGCTCAGCCGGGAGGGCATTCCACAATTTCGCCGCGGCTACGCCAAACGATTTTCCTCCTGCTTTGGTTTTCTTAAACCTAGGTATTGTCACCAACCTAGCAGAAGAGGATCGTAGGCTGCGGGCTGGAGCATGCCACCGGAATTTCCTATGTAGGCCAACTGGACCCAAACCATGCAGGATTGAGGAAAAACAGCCCAAATTACAACCGATGCCCAGGCTGCTGGCACAAGACGCCTCTTAGTTCCCATTTTGGGCAGTTACCAAATAAAGAGACGGGCGCTGGAAGCGGGAATGCAAGAACAGATTTTTATTTCTCATGAGGAGAGCCTGTCATTTCCGACATGCGCACAATGTCTTCAAGAGGTGCTCTAACAAGTTTCTCTGAGGCTCCGTCTTTTATACACAGGTTTATGATGCAAAAACATTCCTTATTGCAATAAAGAAACTTTGAAGTATGAAAAGACATCCCCGGAATCCCCGCTTCAGGCCCATTCCCACACATATCTACAGCAGAGGTCCCCACCCCACATACCACAGGAGATGGCTATCACACAGCTGGACATTCCGCCGATTCTCAGAATGTGTGCGCCTGATCGTATCTCAGGGGGGGGGGGCATGATCAATCGTAGCTCCTTTGAAGAGGGGAGATTCCATACAGTAAGGGGCAATAAACTGTATCCTCAGGCTAAGTGATGGCCTGGGATCTGTGCAGACAATCGGGCTCAGAGGAAGGGGTCATCAAAGGAGAGGTATTCATGAAAGGGAGGGAGGTGTTGGTCAGGCGCGGGGTGTGATTCCCAGGGGCAGAGTCGCGCAGAAGGAGAGGTCTTATGACCCGTGCATGAGAGAGTGGGGGTGTTCAACGGGGGGGGGCGTGCTGGGGATTTAACAAACGGGCAGAGAGGCCTTGGTGCCTAAAATGGCTGTCATGTACGTGCGTGCATGGGCCTATGCTGGCGGGATGATGCGGTCAATGCTTCGCGGTATTCGTTCTGCTTACAGCGAGGGGTATGGTGAACACAAATGAACGCCGCTTATGTACATATACATTGTCATTTTCCACAGTCGCCGCTTTTTAACATAAGTTAGTTCATTTCCGTGTTTATCATAACTGATGGGGTGTACATATAGCCATGTGTGGTCAATGAAATAGCGTTTGTCAATACTGGCGGATTGCATATAACCATGTGCAGTCGATGCGATAGACGAGGTGCAATACATATGAATTTACATTTGTCGTGTTATATATACGAGTCTAGAGATCGGTATACTACTCAGTCGGAGTCAATCAAGGAAATGTTCCGACACATTATGGAACCATGTTCTGACTCTCTCTCTCCGGCGGTATCAATGTACAGTTAAAAGTGACCGATGAAACATTTTGAAAGCAATACTAAGTGGTTGAGGGAGGAATTCAGTTCAATACAAGCAATTAGTCAGGGGGGGGGTAGAAAGTTCAGAAAGGGGGGGGGGTCTTCGCCACAGTGTCTTTTTAGCAGCGAGCCATCACTGGTAGGCTCTAGTAGTTCGTTTTCTTCTGTTGACGCTGTTGAGCACAGGCGGTGGAGCTATAGGTCCAGCTCGGATCCATCCTTACACGTCGCAGGGTGCGATCTGTCCTCTGCTGTTAGACCACAGTCCTGTTTCCTAACTAATCTTTTTAAGGGTGCCTCATGCTGGGCACCTGCATTTCTTTCTCCTTCCGTGGCAAACCTTATTCTACCTAAATGCTGTTCTTCTTCTCTGAGTCAAAATCCATGTGAAAAAAGGGGGGGGGTTGTCGGGTAATCGAGGGAAGAGAGGGCGGAGTGGGATCAGATCTTTGAGACAAACCAAGGGAGCAAAGGATAACGAGCAGGCAGGCCCATCAATCGGGCTCAAAGGGGCGGGGACTTCTGGCACGCGTGGGTCAGCAAGCGGAGGGCTTCAAGGCAGCCCTCCATCCTTTCATTTTCCGTGTTTGAGAGTGGTGCCTCGTCCCGCGTCTCGTTGCTCTGCGGCTCCACCTTTGGTCGAGGTCACATGTGCTTCATGATCTGCGGCCAGGCTGTGCGTCACGTCCGGCCCCTCTCCTCCGGTGATTGTGTATCTTTGAATGGGTACAAAACAAGCTTTAGAGAACTGGCAGGAGAAGACATTTATACATTTCAATTCCGCCCCCAATCTTAAGTAGTTGGGGATACGTTCATCCGTCACGGTCAGAAGTTATCACTATGGAGTATGTATGCGGGCATTTCTACTGAGTTTGTACTAAGTCTATTTAGCGTTCATTCATGACGTATATGGAGAGAAGTCAGACTCCTATCAACTGCGTATTCCATCAAACTCGAAATCGGATCCTTCGGTAGAGACTGGTTTTTCTAACCCGAGCCCTGGCAGTCTTCGATCACTATGAGAGAGGGATAGAGGCTAAACATTCTTTTCTCGGGGAGCAACGGTTAATCAGGGTCATCAGTTATACTTCGGGATATGGAGCTGGGGTCAATCGGGAGAAACGAGGATGCTTTGGACATCCGTACTTGGGTGCAGAGAGGTGGGGCAATCTGGGCATTGGGGATTGTGTTTCTAAGGAACTGAGAACAGAAGGCCACTGACATATAGTCCCCCTATAAAAAAAAAGGGCCAGATTAGGGGACATCAGTCGTCTTACCTGTCCTTTCCTTCTTAGCCAATTTCAAGTTCCATCATTTTACAGAAAGGAGAGGTAGTAATATGGCAAATTACAATTGTTTTAGTTTCTGTCAATTTTGCCGAACACCTTTGTGTTCAAAAACCAATTAGGCTTGTGCCGGCGGGGCACAACATTACCACACAAAGGAAGAGGGAACAGGGGGACCCTCAGAGAGAGAGTCGTCCGCATTTTAAACGAACTATTCGGTACACGTACGACATGGAGAGAGAGAGAAAGAGAGAGAGAGAGAGAAAAGTGTACAATAATAGGCCATTTAGTGCGCACACAACACAGAACAGCAGGGGTCAAGTTATATAGAAACACAGGGTGAGGGACGACGTAGATCCATACATTACGTACACATGAATTCAGGCGGGGGGGGGGAATAGTGCATGTATTATATACAAAAATCCAAGACAAAACATAGAACAGTACTTGGCCAAAAAGATTTCTTCCTGCATGCTGCGCATCCTTAGTATCCTACTTAATTCATCTGGCTGCCTTTGCTGGTGGCCTCGGTTGCAAATACTTACACCTTTGTCAATTGTTCGGGAACTAACCTGGTCGGGCTAATACTCACGGTGGGATCTTCGAATCATTTTTAGCGAATGGGTATCCAGGCAGAGGCAACGGAGGGTGTCAGTCGGGAGAACAATGGGGCAGCTTTGAGTTTCATGTCTATGAGGGTGCAAGAAGGAGGTGGTAAATCTTAAACATTGACAATATTCCTAGTCTTCCAGGAGGAGGGTACTTGGGTAAACCTCACCCCGGAATATTCCTGAACCTTTTCCTATTTAGTTACCGTATGAATTTACTCATGGGTGCACGTCATTCTTGGTTGCCTTATTTGGGGTGCCGGTTGGAGTCATATTTTGTCATACTGCAATAACCCGCCAAGTTTCTGCTTCAGGTCACCCTTCCAGTCGCTGGGTTCAGAGAGAGAGACAGTCGTTTCTAAGTAAGGGAGTGCTATATCTTTGTTTGTTCGTCGTGTATAGGCACCATGTTCAGACCCCTTTTCCCCATTGCATTGGTCGTTCGATCATCACTTAAGTCATACATAAAACATTTCTCTTATCAATCCAAACGTGTGCAATGTGTATTCAGTCGAGCTATACACATCAGGGCATACACGCGTGCATTCATATCACACAAATTCGTCACGTTCTCAGGGGCAGTCCCCATAGATAATATACAATTTTCCCGTGCGGAACCATGGCGTGTTGCTTAGGTCTTCTCCATACTTTAGTCGACGTTCCGATGTGACCTGCAGAAAGAAGGGAAAAAGAAGGGGTGGCGGCAGCGTTTTAAAACACATCAGCGCGCATAAACCCGAAAATGCTTTTACTTACCACATACTCGACCTATCTCCGCGGGATGCAGTCCCTTTCATCTCGGCGTTTAAGCCCAGAGGGACCGGTAGTGCGGGAGAGATAATCATTGATGGACTGTGTATTGCATAGATCGCCCAAGTGTGGTATTACGGATCGTGTGTAGGGAAGGGTCAAAACAAAGGGCAGTCAGTGTAAAGTGGGGGGTGAACTTGTGCTCTCCTTCGAGGAGGAGGGATGGTCTACAGTGGTACAGGGTCGTTTTTGTTCATCAGGCACGGAAACTAGAGGGGCTAGGTGGCATTCCTTCGGAGTAGCTTGGGGGCTTCTGAAACAACTTCCCCGATATATGTGGCATATAAAGTAAAGGCTAAATACCGGGATCTTTATCGATTGCTTTACGTTGCACAAAAATAAAAAACACACACAACAAACCTGGACCATTCACATTTGCAATATTTCTGTGTACTTTGCTTTTTAACCTTTAAGTAATCGAGTTGCTTCATTTCACCTGTATTTTACTTATATCGGAAACAGTGGCCATTTATTCAAAACTTACCAATCTAAGCGCTACAACTATGTTTGCTTTTCAAAAAAACCTTTATTTAAAAATGTTGGCGCACAAATACGGGCCTACAACCACGTGGGCCGGCCACGGAGCAGACTGGAACTGTACATGAGGGGATATTTATTTGAGGAAAACGTAACGGAGTCTGTGGTCGTTGATTTCATAAAGGTGCGACAAGTGCAATAAAATCATATCGAAAATTCATTGTGGGCAAGTACCATAAGTGTCGAAAATTCGAACTTTCAATAATACGGTAATCAATGACGTGTCAGAACTTAATATCAATTCATTGTCCGAATGTTCAATCAGTACCCATCCCCTCCCGCCATGCGCTTAAAAAAACTGCATATATATCTCATGATATCAAGGCTGAGCAACCGGAACACAACAGGGAGTTGCGAGTTTCATTTGTACCGGCGCCATTTTGGGTGAGGTCAGGCAGGTCCAAGTATAGTCAAAATGTCTCCACCAACTCGTGGTTGGACCAGAGCCTCTTTCGGCAGTCCAAAAGTTTCGTTAAAGGGCAACAGAAGGGGCCGGCGATATGAACCATCAGTCAAAGGGGGGGAAGGAGGCAGCAATCTTTCCTACCGGGTCATACTGGTGTTCCACCGGAACTGATCAAATTGGTAGTCTGCAGGATTTTGGTCATTCAAACTGAGGCTGGCGCCAGCATGAGAGCGCCAACGTCTCGTGGCTACGTCTTGGTCGTTCCGCGGGCAATCATGGCAGTCATTCCCCATCGGGGGGCCCGGGGGGGGGTCGGGGGCCCCTGCAGTTCTCGTAGAATCTTCAAAGCTGAGGAGAACGCTTCTGGACGGGGGACTCATTTTCTAGCTGACAAGCGACCAGGCCATCTTTGCACGCCAGGCCCAATCCTGCAGAGTCGACCGCCATTTTATGAGTTCCGCGGCAACCGGCAGTCGCTGGATCGCAAGAGCAGACGGACTCCAGCCTGTCGGGCGTGGCGTTGCACCGAAGAGGGGTGGGCGCAACTCAGCTGGGTGACTGTACCGCAGGAGCGGACGCAACTCATCTTGGTGAGTGAGGCGCAGGGGTGCAGCGCTGTGTCCCAAGAGTGGGAGGAACTCAGCTGGTTCGGGCGAAGCGCTGTTGTATCGCAACAGTGGACGAGACCCCGCTGGGTGAGTGGAGCGTTGCTGCACCGTAAGAGTGGACGAACCCTTGTCGGGTGAGGGGAGCGTTGCTGCACCGCAAGAGTGGACGAACCCTTGTCGGGTGAGTGGAGCGTTGGGGGTGCAGCTGAGGGGCCTCCACCTGGGGAGGTGGGAGAGGCTCGTCCGCGCCGCCTCTCCCTCCCAGTGCACCCCACGCCGTCTCCTGGCGCTGACATTCGTGATGGCCGGACCAGGCGATGAGAGGGGGGGGTCGGAGGCATAAGCAAGACATCCCCCCCCCGTGGCCTACAAGGCGCCAGAAGAGGATGGGAGGACCAGTACATTCCGGGCCATCCACCCCACGACCTCTCCGGCCGATGGCGGCCAGCCGGGCCCCGCCCTGCACGTGTCGAGTCCTCGTCTTCCGGATGGGCGTAACCGTGGACCTGTTGCACTTCGGGAGCTTCCGGAATGGGGGTAGGTATCTGCTGACTTGCATCTATCTTATGTTACCATTATTGGGCGTGGCGGGCGGTGGGACAGACATGTTTGGAGCAGTGAGGGGCGGCGGAGCCTAGCTACCTCGTGGCTGCCGTGATGTCAAGCTTGGCTTCTCTCACCACTTTCATGTTTCTTATTGCGGGCTATTTCTAACGTTTCTTATTTCTAGCGAAGTAAAAAAAAACTCATCAGTGGCCTACTGATTTTGCTCGATTTCTTTTTCCTTCCTTTTCTAGTGTGTTTCGTGCTAAAGTTTCTGTTAACAGGATACGGTGATTACTTCGTATTTTACATATGTCCTTTTTATTAGGGGCGCCCTCCGGTTGAGCCAGATGATCTACCTCTAATAAATGGTCCGGGTGGAACTAGTTTACCAATCAGTGGGGAGTAGATAGGCATGACAGATTACAACGGGGGACAAAGGTCCGCATTACCTACCCTTCACTACTTGCAAAGACTAGACAGAATATTTCTATTCCACGTTATTTGCAAACAGAGAATACCTCAAAAGAACTATTCCTTGAACAATAAATGTCCAGACAATCAATCAATCAGTGGGGAGAAAAACAGGCATGACGGATTACAACGGGGGACAAAAGTCCGCATTACCTATCCTTCGCTATCTGCAAAGGGAGACAGAATATTCCTATTCTTCTCTGTTTGTAGACAGGGAATATCTCAAAAGAGCGATAATCGATAAAAAAATCGATAACAAACAATCAGTGGGGAGAAAGATAGGCATGACGGATTACAATGGGGGACAAAAGTCTGCATTACCTACCCTTCACTATCTGCAAAGGGAGACAGAATATTCCTATTCTTCCCCGTTTGTAGACAGCGAATGTCTCAAAGAGCAACAGAGCAACCAATCAATCAGTGGGGAGAAAAATAGGCATGACGGATTACAACGGGGGACAAAAGTCCGCATTACCTATCCTTCACTATTTGCAAAGAGAGAGGAACGTTCCTATTCGTCGCTGTTTGCAAACAGAGAATGTCTCAAAGAGAACCAATACTTCAAGTAGCAACCAAGGCTAAATGAACCAATCAATGAACAATACCAGTATTTAAATACCAATTCCAATATAAACAATCAATCAATCAATCAATCAGATGGATAAAGCCATCCTATCAATCAGACGTAAAGACGTCCTACTTAACCTTACCCGGACTGGACCGTGTGGACAGTTCTTCGCCTGCCCTTGATGAAGCAAAGCTTCGCATATTTTGCGGCTTGCCGAAATCAAGAACCTCGTTTATGTATAACAAGGTAATAAATGTACGACTTACTAACATTTATATTAAGTTTGAGTAAAAGTTTAAGACGCTTGCCTATGTGTATTTCTAATGAATTTAATCCATGTCCTCTAAAATGGCCGCCGCTTGTATTTTAGTTACTGCGCATGCGTCAGCCACACTCACGTGTCCTGACGCGTCTGCAGAAGTGGAGGGAAAGTTGTGCGCATGCGTAATTCATAGCTGTGCTTATCATGTGGTACAGCTCGTGCCACTGCTCTTGTGTCCGTCTCAATGTAGCTAACATTTAATTGCATAAGTTTATATCTTGATGATGAGTTAAAAGTACCAACCCTGTGATGTGTTTTTCATAATGACATTATTATGTATTAATTTGTTTTCGCTTACTTTTCATGTACCGCGGGAAATGGGGGTCTGAGTGAGAGGAGAGCCATATTGGAGGTCCCTTCTGCGCCTGTGCAACATTCGGCAGCACGAGGGACCTTGGCTGATGGAACATAGCCAGCTGGCAGTGATGGGCGAGATGCTCCTGAGAAAGTCACCTCTGCCCTGCGAGAACAGCGAATGTGGCTCCTTATGTGATACATTGTATTGTTGCGCTACTGTTAGCTCATGGGAACCCCAAATCTGCTAGGCGGTACCCAGATATGTAAATGAAGGCTTCAAATCGTGTATTGTGATTGGTGTGTTACCCAAACCCTACCTTAGGACCAATTGAAATTGAGGGATTCTGACACTTTGCAACATTGGGGGGTGGTACACTGTCCCCAAACTGTATATCTACCCTGGGTTCACCTAGTGAACCGTCCGACTTGTCTGGTTTAGCTGACCTGTCACTGACCCAACGCACTCAATAGGTGACCGAAGATACAGAGCGCTGCGGAGCACTCTGTCCGAATTTGACCATAGACTAAGGTTTTACTGAACCTTAAAGTGCTGGCAAGGCACTTAACTGGGAGTTCGTTAACCCAATCGGGGTCTTGATCGATAGCTGCAGAGCGGGTGGAGCGCAGGCGTTGCTTCCGAACTGTGGGTTCCGGTCCTGTCCTGAAGAGGGTCCTGTCCTGAAGAGGGTCCTGTCCTGAAGAGGGTCCTGTCCTGAAGAGGGTCCTGTCCTGAAGAGGGTCCTGTCCTGAAGAGGGTCCTGTCCTGAAGAGGGTCCTGTCCTGAGGGTTTGCTGTCCTGTCCTGATTCCTATTCCGAGGGTATCCTGTCCTGGGTGTCCATTCTGCACCTGCTGTCCTTTGAGGGGTATCCTTCCTTGAGGGTTTCCTGTCCTTAACTGACCCGTGGCCAGGGTTTGGTTTCCACACCTTTTTCTAGGTAAATATTACTCTGAACCTCTTGAAATTCTTGCACCTTCTGAATTTCTAACTTTTGCTTGAATAAAGTTCAACATTGCATATGTTATATTTCCATGCCTTTCCGCAACTATTGAACAGTCATTTATAATTTTGCAAAGTTATTCCTATGTCTTCTCAATTGTTAGAAATTATATTTTGCATAGCAGTGTGTCATTTTCTGATATGGTCTAGAACTTCGTTGCCTAGATTGTTCAAAGGCCCCTTCACCTTAAGTGAAGCGTGTTATTCATTATAAGCTCTTCTACGGTAACACACACATAGTCTATCCCTGTTTAGATAATACTGACTTGCATAGTATCTTTTCTCGTTACATTTTATTAATACTTTGATGATTACTCTGTCATTATTTCTTTCTGCCTATGTGATTTACGTTATCTTGGTTATTGATTGCCTTATTTTGCTGTATCTCATGCAAGAAAATATTGAACTTTAGATAAACATTTTAAAACTTCCAGTTGTCCGTGGTCATTTAAACAGTATTTGAATGATATTGGTTGGGTTTGTATTTTGCTGCCTTTTCCTTTACAGCTAGCTCCCTGATTCATTGTGGTCATTAGGCACCTGCATCGGTGGATGGTAAGTTGGGTGCACTGAAAATTGGTAGCAGGGAACACACACACACCAACTTGATAGAGCTCGTGAAGTCACCTGATCGATGTATATGGTGATTTGAAAAGTATATGGGCCCTGAAGCCGGAAACGGCGAAAACTGTTGGTCGGGTGGCCTCGCGCGCTCTATCAGTTTTCTGGTAGCTAGAGGATGGTTAGGGACTAGTTGAGAGTAAGGCAGGACTAGTTAGACTAGTTAAGTCGGAAGCTGCTATTATATTAATGCTGCTATAAGAGCGGCTGTTCTAAAAGAGACCTGATCAATCTCTTGTGAATACGCACGAATAATATCTTGTAAAAGCAATTCATGAATTACTGTATTGTTATTATTCTTGTTCTTATATTGTTATATGTACTAATCCATGCAATTGTCAACCGTCTTGTTTCTTGTTGTCCGAACTCCCCGGGGAATTGAAAGGGCAAGTGGTGAATAGAATCCATTGTCCTGAGGTCACAGGTTCGAGGAAAGTTAGGTGCAGGTTAGGATAACCGGGAAGCACTAACTAGGGTTTTCTGAATACATGTGTGAATAAATGACAGTAACGGGGTTCATTGGCAAAATTCCCATAGTGGCGTAACCTAGTAAGGGTCACATCGGAAGAGTAGCAGGTTCCTCGGAGCTAGCGTGAAAGCAGAGGGGTCCGCTGAGAAACCTTAAACTCGGAATATATCCCGGAAAGAAGTGGATGAGTTTAGGGGAATAACAGGTTCACCGATGCTAGAGTGAAGGGTAGGCGGAAGAGATCTGCCCGCAGCGAGTGAAAAGTAAATGGAAGTAGTTTACTTGCTGTAAAAGAATTCTTTCACTGTCTAGACACTTGAGCACTGTGGCGAATGTGTATTTGTTGTAAAATAACCAAGCACTGAGCACTTTAAAAGAAAGAAAGTTTCCGTTACCTTGTGAAGGGAGGGAGTCAGTCGCGAAGCGCCTCTGACGTCACTCTGTGCCGCGCTGGGATTGGTAGAAGCAGCGGGCGGGTAGCGGAGCTGAAATTGTAAAGGAGGGGTGAGCGCCAGAGCGTGGGAACTGTCTCACGAAGGGGCCGCGCACCCATTGGCGGAGCTTATTTTGTGTCGCGCACCCATTGGTTGCACGAATTTTCTGAAAGCATTCTGATTGGAGGTAGTTTGTAAACAAAGTTAGCGCAGAAGTCGTATGTGGCACTCGCGGACTACAGAGACTCGACCTGATCCAAGGCATCTAGGGTTTGAAAGGGATCAGTGGAAGGCTAACAGATACGATATTATGTACGGAACCAAGAGAAAAATGTCCCTTGTAAGTAAGGTGAAAAATTATTTTAAAACGGACAAACCAATTAAATCTAGGGAAGGTGTTCTTGTCCCAGCACCCAATACTCCTGCCTCATTCATGATGTTTGACCGAGGGTACAATACCTGTGTGTGGCTGGAGAATTGGGTGAAGTACACAAAAGATGACGGAGTATTGGCTTTTCCGTTAGATGGTACTTTCAATGGTAGGATCTTATTTAATTTAAGAACCCGAATGAATGAACTGCATCCCAGACCGAGACTAACGCAGTATGAGGCATTAGAGGAATGGGAGATTGAGGCTTTTGAAAGAGAAAGACCCCGAATGGACAAGGGTTTGACCAAGTGGTACCCCAGGCAGAAACAGGAATCCAGGGATAAAAGGATGAAACAGTGGAGGCAGAGCATGATTGTTGAGGGTCTGTTTCCCATGATGCCGGCATGTCATAACATTGGAGCGGGTGAGAAAAGTACTGAAAAATGTAAGCATTGGGGGGCCCTGGGGGATTCAGATGATGAACTAATAGATGACATCTGTACCAGAAGTCCGCCACCTTACAATGAGGGAACCCGACCTTCCAGTGTAGGAGATGTTCCCCGACGCCACTTCCTAAAGGAAGAAGACAGGTCCCTGGGACTGGGAGGGGGTGGTCAAGTATTACCCTATCCTGAGAAACCTGAACTGACGGAAACAAGGGATATATATCCCAAAGTGCCCGCAAGTCAGGAAGAAAAATATCCACGTACGAAAACTTTTTTCCCCAGACCCTTGTATGAAAGCGAAGAGAAACCTTCGAATTCGGGACTGCCTTTTGTTCAACCTCCATATGGGGAAGAGCGCAGGTCCTTTAATACTGGAACTTTATTCCCGAAACCAAATTATGGGGGAGGACCAAGTGAAACGCATCCCACTGCCCCGAGTTTTACTCCTCCATTGACCCCCCAGATATTACATGACACAACGCTAAGAAGGGTACTAGTGGAAAAGGAGCAAGAGGCTCTAGCTAGACAAAGAACAGAAATAATTCAGAAAATTTCTCAGATAAATACCAGTCCTGAGGCATTGACTATTCCAGTAACTATTGGACCGGTGGTCCCGTTATACGGAAATGGTCAGGGAAATCCGATTACTCCAGTCATGACCCCAGTCATAGCAACCCCAAAACAGGAACCAATCATCATAGATGATCAGTCCAGTGAGTGCGAGTCTGAAGTTGCGTTCTTGGAATTACCAAACAAACAGACTGTAAAGGGAATACAGCAGAGGTATAATCCTTTTAATACAAAGGAAATTAAATTAGAAACAGCAACCGGTACTAGGAATGTCTCTCTGGTAACTCCGGATGAAATTGAGAGTTGGAGTCGTGAATTAGAGAAGCAGACTCCGCAAACAAAACCTTTAGACCTCTACAAGCTGAGGGTCGAAATAGAAGAATTAATGGCAGGAAATGTGGGGTTGGATCGATTAAATACCTACTCTGAGGAAGAATTGTCGTTCATATGTAAAAGCTTTACAAGGAACACCAGAGTGCTCCACGAAAAACTGACCGAAACAGCAGTTAGTATGGGGGTAGATATCTCAAAATCCAAGCCCTTACAGAAACCGTACAGAGCAGACTTCTCAGACAAAGATATAGAACACCTGAATGTGGCAGGGAAGAAGTTGCAGATTAAAGAATTAATGGGGGTACTGCAGAAATGGGGAGATGTGGAAAAATGGAGAAGCAGGTGGGCGAAAAAGAGGGAAGAAGTTCGCTCCCGACAAGTGACTCCTGAGTTTGCTTTAAGAGAGGTAGAAAAACCTGAGCAGTTATGCCCCATGCGCGAAGTTCCAGGAGGGAAATATGTGCATGTCCCCTGGTCTAGGCAGGATATTGTGTCCTTCACGAACGATTTTCCAAAATTAAGAGAGAAACCAGTTGACTGGTACCGGCAAGTGGAGAGGTTCGTGAAGGTACAGAAATGTCTGTGGAAAGACCTGGATGGGTTTTTCGACATTGTGGTTCCAGTAGATTTATGGACCCAGTGTAAAATAAACATAGATTGGCCCAGTGAAGAGTATCCCAGAAACAAGGAAACAGGAGAGCCATCAAAGGAAGTCATGCGAAAATATGAGCAGGTAATTCAGCACTTGAAAGAAAAGGTGCCTGCAAAGGAAACTGATTGGACAAAAATAGATAGAACAACACAGGAAAGGGACGAGACAGTGCACTCCTTCTATGAGAGGTTATTGCAGGTATTTAAAACATACAGTGGTATTGACAACATCGACCTGAAGGATATGACGCACTTTATTTACAGGTTTGTAAATGGTTTAAGACCTGAAATTTGTCAGTGGATAAAAGACAATAAAATCTGTTGGCATACTAAGAAAATGGATGAGGTCCTGCGGTACGCTAAGTACTGCGAGGACGAGATGGCAGAAAAGAAAAAGGCCCTTAAGGAGAAGGTTATGTGGGCTCAGGTGAAGCTCGCAGAACAACAGGAAAAACAATTGAGTAACATGGTTAAAAATGCTGAGAACAAAAGTCCTGGGGGAGGGGGTGGAGGAAAGCCCCGGCCCAAATTTAGCAGGGAAGAGGCTATGAAAAAATTTCCCTGCCATCAGTGCGGCGAAATTGGGCACTGGCGAAACGAGTGTCCCCAATTAGTCGATGTTAATGAGAAAACTCCTGATTTAATTCCACAGACGCAGAAAGAAAGACCAAGAAAGACTCAACCCCAGGTAAAAACAGTTCAGGTGCCTCGAGCACCCAAACAGGTATACAGGGGAAGACAGGCAGAAAATGAAGAGATAGAGGTTTGGGAAAGCGGGGAGAACAGAAATGCAGCAACTTCGCAGTATCTGCTGAATGATACCTTCCTTTGTAATGATCAGGACTGACGGGGCCTGAGAGGGGAGGACGAGGAGTGCGTACTTGGCGCTTCCTTGCCGGTAGACCAGTCTGGACCATATATTGAAGGAAAGGTTGACGGAAATGATGTCACCTTTCTGTTGGACACTGGCGCTACCCGTTCTACTGTAAGAACAGTGGACGTTCCAAACCTACCCCTCTCGGGAGAAAATATCCAAGTAGTAGGTGTATCTAATCAATTGATTAGTACTCCTGTTACCGAACCAATGGAGATTTCAATTGGAAATTTTAAACAGATGCATAGATTTGTCGTCTGTGACACCAGTCCAGTGAATCTACTGGGACGTGATTTGCTGTGCAAAATGAACTGTACCATCTTTTGCACACCAAAAGGTGTTGAAATACAGACCCCAGATGAAGACGGCATTTATAAATTATTATTGCTTAGACCTGACTCAGAAATTAAAAGATTGACCCTGCAGGACTTGCCCCAAGAACTACAGGAAGCCGTAAAGCCAGAGGTGTGGGATTTCACTGGAAAAGATGTGGGTTTGATGAAAGATGTGGACCCCATACAAATAGCCATCAAGGACAATGCAGTATATCCTAACACTAGGCCCTACCGAATGAATGCTGAAGTGAAAGCAGGTGTCACTCTGGAAATACAAAAACTATTGGAAGGAAACATCATACAGGAAGTGATGAGCAGCCCATGCAACTCACCGATTATGGGCATTAAAAAGCCTAGTGGCAAGTATAGGGTAGTGCAGGACCTGAGAAAGGTTAACAAAATTGTAGTTCCTTGCTGCCCTATTGTCCCAAACCCTGCAGTGATATTGTACCAGATTCCTTGGGATGCTGAGTGGTTCACTGTGATTGATTTGTGTCATGCATTCTTTTCGATACCCCTGCACCCCGACAGCAAATTTCTTTTCTCATTTGCCTTCGAGGGTCACGTGTATTGTTGGAACCGGGTCCCTCAAGGGTATACAGAGAGCCCCTCTATCTTTAATCAGATCTTGAAAAAATGTCTAGAGACTTTGATCTTACCTGGGAACTCTGTGTTAGTCCAGTACATAGACGACCTTCTACTGGCGTCTAAAAGTCACCGGGACTGTGTAGTTGACACCATTGCCCTCCTAAACCACCTGTGTGAGAAAGGGCATAAAGTGGCCCCTGACAAACTACAGTTCTGTGCAAAATCAGTGAAATATCTAGGACACCAGATAGAAAAAGGTGTCAGAAAAGTCACTTCAGAAAGAGTGAGAATAATTCAAAAAATGCAGTTGCCCCGTACTCAAAAAGAAGTCAGAATGTTCCTGGGTGTATTAGGGTACTGCAGGCAGTGGATTCTGGGATTTGCAGCCTTAGCCAGGCCCTTGATAAAAATGACCACGAGAGGAATGCCAGATGTTGTACAGTGGGACGATGAAAGTCTAATGGCTTTCACAAGATTGAAAAACTGTCTGTGTACAGCCCCTGCGTTGGGAATGCCAGATTATTCCAAAGAGTTTGCCCTTTTCTGTGACACTCGCGATAATTGCGCATTGTCTGTCCTGACTCAAGAACATGGCACGACCAGAAGGCCTGTGGCTTATTTCTCTGCCACACTGGACCCAGTAGCTGCTGGGCTACCAGGCTGTCTAAAAGCAGTAGCTGCTACCTGTGCAAGTTTGGAACAGAGTGAGTCCATTGTCATGGGACATCCTGTGACTGTGTATGTTTCACATGGAGTGGTAATTCTATTGACCAGAACTAAAACACAGTATCTCACCCCTAGTCGGCTGACTAAATACGAGAGGATTCTTGTGGGTGCAGCAAATGTAAGCATTGTTAGGTGCGGTATTCTGAACCCTGCCACCTTACTCCCCGACCCCTTGGAAATGGAAGGTGGGGATGATGATGAACATGATTGTATTGATCTGACAGAGTTCAGTACCAAGCCACGCCCAGACATAAAAGAAGTACCATTGCCTGAGCATGATAAAGAACTATTTGTGGATGGTTCCTGCCTAAGACATGAATTAGGAGGCTTGAGTGCTGCTTATGCAGTAGTGTCTTTCACAAAAATTGAACAAGCAGGTTACCTATATAACATCAAGTCTGCACAAGTAGCCGAATTGATAGCCATGATAATGGCTTGCAAAATTGGGAAGGACTTACGCATAACAGTGTATACTGACAGTCAGTACTGTTATGGCGTTGTGCATGACTTTGGCCAATTATGGCTACAGATGGAATTCATGACTTCCTCAGGTACTCCCATTCGGAATGCAAAGGTTGTTCATGACCTTTTAGAGGCCATCCAGTTGCCCAAAGAACTGGCAGTGGTAAAATGTGCTGCTCATCAAAGGAGCATGGACAGAGTATCACTGGGAAACGATTATGCTGATCGAGTGGCCCAATGGTGTGCCAAAGATCGGTATATTATAAATCCAAAACGAGGGGGGCCAGGAACCAGCTGCCAGCTTCAGGTGTTTGAAGAAGTGCCTACGTGGGATGAAGTGAGAGAGTGGCAGGAATCGGCTCCTTGGCAAGAAAGAGAGAAATGGAAGGAGGATGGGTGTAGACCGAGACGTGTGGATGGTGTGATTTTGGGCCCAACTGGTATGCCTGTGTTACCCCGACACTTGCTTGGCACAATGGCAAGATTAATACATGAAGGATCACACATTGGTAGGGATGCCATGATTCTGGTATTTCAACAGACTTGGTACAGTAAAAAGTTCAGGAAGGTAGCAGAGTCCCTCTGCCAGAGGTGCCTGTCATGTCAACAGATGAACCCAGGCAAAAGGACAATGGTTGAGCTGAGCAAGATTGGGAGGTCAGGGGGTCCCTTTATAAAGATACAGGTTGATTTCATCACCATGCCCCGTTGTGAAGGGAAACGATATGTCCTTGTCATTGTTTGCGTATTTTCAAAATGGGTAGAAGCTTACCCTACTCCTCAAAGTGACGCACTGACAGTAGCGAAGTGTTTACTAAAAGAACTGATACCTAGGTTCGGAATACCATGCATTATTGAATCAGATAAGGGTGGACATTTCCAGAATGACATACTGGCTGAACTCTGTAAGGCCTTTGGAATAAGGCAGAAACTCCATTGTGCATACCACCCAGAGGCTTCTGGAATAGTGGAACAAGTAAATGGAACTATCAAAAACAGACTAGCAAAACTGACAGATGCTACTGGCATGACCTGGGTGAAGGCCCTGCCCCTGGTCCTGATGGGACTGAGAAGTGTTCCAGACCGCAAGACAGGCCTAAGTCCCCATGAAATCATTATGGGAAGAGTGATGAGACAAGCATGGGTGCCAGGAAGCAAACTGTTGAGTATTACTGATGATTTGGTGCTTGAATACTGCAGAAGATTGGGTGACCAAGTGCGTTCTATCTCTCGCCAGATTGGAGACGACGGCATCCTTAATCCAACGACTCCTCTCCACAACTTGGTTCCAGGAGACTGGGTCAAAATAAAGAAGCACACTCGATCAAGCTGTCTGGCACCAAGGTGGGGAATTAAACGCCAAGTAATCCTGGTAACAACCACTGCAGTGAAAGTCGCAGGTGTTCCCCAGTGGATCCACGCCGGACACACTCAGAAGGTATTGCCAGACAAAGGATTTGAAGAACCAGGGCAACCAGCAGAGGACCCTGAAGGAGCTAGACCAGTAGCAACTGACAACGAGCAGCCCAGCACCAGTCAGGTTGCAGGAACAGCAGACGTTGGCCCAGGAGTAGTTGACTGCGAACTGCCAAGAAACCAGCCTGCTGAAGAGGTCCAGGAAACTGAGCCAGGAGTAGCTGAAGACGAGCTGCCAAGCATATGGCCAGAAGAATGGATACCGATGATTGATCTGACCGAAGATCCTATCAGAACAAGAGAACGACTTAGTGAAGGTAGAGAGTGGACTAGTCAGGAACAGCAAGGCACAGGCAAAGATCCTCAGCCGTTTGAGATTCAAATCAAAACTGAGGAAGGAGAAGGTCAGACAGGGACAGAGCACGTGATTGATACAGATCAAGTGAATAAGACTGAACAAGTGCCCGATACTGAACAAGTGCAAGATACAGAACAAGTGTTTGATACTCCTCCATTAACTCCTGATGTGGATAAGGGACAGACTAGACATAGAGTAATAGTTCGAGCAGAAGAAAATCAAGAGATCGAAGTGCTTGAACAGGATCAGATAGAGTTAGAAAAACGGGTTCAGGAAACAGGAACAGAAACAGAGACAATCGAAAGCCAAAAACAAAATATTCCTGAACAAGGCCAGATTAGCAACCAGGCAGAAGAATTTGATGCTAGCCCTGGAACTAGTCAGATAAGGGAAGTAGGAGAAGAAAGTGGAGAAGAATTACCACAAGATAAAGAGAACAAGAGAATAAGGAAAGAAAGTGAAGTCAAAGTACCGACTAAGAGACTAAAGAAAAGAAACAACCTTGAGCCTAGGTTCGTAAAAAGACTGAGACTAAGGATGAAGACAGTGGAAGAAAAACGTGCAGAAGCAAGAAGAAGTGCTCGAATAGCAGAGCAAGAAGAAGACTCTTCCAAAAGAAGGAGTGAGCGAATAAAAAGACAAAACAAAAAGTACAAGTCTCCTGAATGGACACTGGTTTTGGAAGAACTTGAAGATCTTGATATAACTGACGTGAGCGACGGAGAACCTGTCCCAGAGTACTCAGCTGAAGAGGAAGACGAACCACCGTGAATTTGCACAAAGTAAGCTAGTTGTGTAAAAAAAGTAAAAAAAAGAGGGGTGAGAACACTCCTTCTGAGCTAAAATGTCTGATTCAACAGTGAATGGTAGACCTAGTTGCAGCCGTTTTAAGACGTGTTGCAAGGTGTGTATATGTAGTGTAGTAGTACTGATAGTTATCTGGATAGGATTAACAATTTTCATTCCCTTTGCTGTAAGTAAAGATACTAACATTGTCCCTACTGAAGTTGTAAATACTGACAGTGAGGAGCTAACAACACAGAGTATAGAAAGACATGAGAGAGCATTGAGACAAACAAAACAGAACTTAGAAGCATCAGATGAGGGAGGACTACATTATCATGGCATGAAGAACAGGACACATTTAAATGTTTTCGCAAACCTGTTAATACACTATGTAGAGACTATGGAAATTGAAGATTGCTATGTCTGCATGAAGCTACCTACTTCGGTGGCTGAAGGCGTGACATACCATCATCTGCCATTGACATATGGAATTTCCTGTAGCATTTTAGCTAGCTTATTTTACAAAAGGGGACCGTTACAGTATTATTACTCTAACAATGACGTGATCTTTTCTGAACTGCCTATACGTGGGAACTTGAATCCTGTACATACCAAAACTGACACCATAAGATATATGGGAGACTACTTTCTGACTATAGGGAACATTGACATAGCAGATGCACACAGAGATAACTTGACTTGTTCTTTGCGTGAGCAGGAAAAGATGTTCCTGAACATGGCAGAGAAAAGGAGAATTAAAATTCAGAAGAAGGCTAATGACGAAAGTCAGAAAAAGCCAAAGTGGGCAGAAAACATGGAAGGCACCTCATCTGGTGGAGCGGGTCCTGCTCTGTTGCTGGATTTTGAAAAGAAAGGCAAGCTATGTCTTCACCGCGAGAAGACTAGCTATTATAATAATGTTTTCATTGGTTCCAGTGAATGCGAACATAATTACAAGGTAATTGGAGGTTGGGGTTTCAAAAATGGGTCAGAGCCTGTGTTTCCTGGAATTTATTACATTTGTGGGGACAAGGCTTATTTCAAATTGCCGGATCACTGGTATGGGAGCTGCTACTTTGGCATTGTTTTCCCGAAAATATACCATGTGAATGGAAAAGCTGGAAGCAATGAAGATACTAACGGCTTAGTGCGTAGTAAAAGAGAAAGTATAGGTGAAATTATGGGTAGTATTTTCAGTGCACTGATACCTGGAGTGGGAGTGGTTCTGAACACTCACAGAATTTGCAAATTGTCTACTATAGTAGATGTGCTGTCTACTGAAACGGCTCATGGATTTCTGCTGGTCAATACCGAAATGGTTGCGATCAGATCAATGGTTTTACAAAATCGACTTGCTCTTGACACCTTATTAGCGAAAGAGGGCGGAGTCTGCCGGATGTTGAAGGCGCAACATTGTTGCACTTATATTCCGGACAAAAGTGTACAGATCAAAAGATATGTGAAAAACATTACTAATTTGGCAAAGGAACTCAAACCACTCGAGGTTGATAGTGCCTGGAAGAGACTGGTAGATGGTCTCTCAAATGTAGGTCGTTGGCTTGCTAGCATAGGTAAAAGCTTATTATTTAAAATTCTGATGCCAATTGGTATTATAGGTCTTATTATACTTTCCATTTTCTTATGCTGTAAATACCGCAAGCGCACCAAAAAGCACGAGGTTAATGCAAGAGGAGTGAAACGAAGTGTGGATGAGATTGAATTAGAGGAAGTGAATGATCAGATATACAAAAAGGTGAAGACTTCTCACCCTGATAAAACTGAAAGAGAAAAGCTAGAACGGTTGCTGGAAGAAATAGAACTTTATAAAGTGTGAAAGAAAGTTGGCATCTGGTTCCATTATAATTTGTGATGATAGTAGATATCATCAAAGAGGGGATTGATGAAGCAAAGCTTCGCATATTTTGCGGCTTGCCGAAATCAAGAACCTCGTTTATGTATAACAAGGTAATAAATGTACGACTTACTAACATTTATATTAAGTTTGAGTAAAAGTTTAAGACGCTTGCCTATGTGTATTTCTAATGAATTTAATCCATGTCCTCTAAAATGGCCGCCGCTTGTATTTTAGTTACTGCGCATGCGTCAGCCACACTCACGTGTCCTGACGCGTCTGCAGAAGTGGAGGGAAAGTTGTGCGCATGCGTAATTCATAGCTGTGCTTATCATGTGGTACAGCTCGTGCCACTGCTCTTGTGTCCGTCTCAATGTAGCTAACATTTAATTGCATAAGTTTATATCTTGATGATGAGTTAAAAGTACCAACCCTGTGATGTGTTTTTCATAATGACATTATTATGTATTAATTTGTTTTCGCTTACTTTTCATGTACCGCGGGAAATGGGGGTCTGAGTGAGAGGAGAGCCATATTGGAGGTCCCTTCTGCGCCTGTGCAACATTCGGCAGCACGAGGGACCTTGGCTGATGGAACATAGCCAGCTGGCAGTGATGGGCGAGATGCTCCTGAGAAAGTCACCTCTGCCCTGCGAGAACAGCGAATGTGGCTCCTTATGTGATACATTGTATTGTTGCGCTACTGTTAGCTCATGGGAACCCCAAATCTGCTAGGCGGTACCCAGATATGTAAATGAAGGCTTCAAATCGTGTATTGTGATTGGTGTGTTACCCAAACCCTACCTTAGGACCAATTGAAATTGAGGGATTCTGACACTTTGCAACATTGGGGGGTGGTACACTGTCCCCAAACTGTATATCTACCCTGGGTTCACCTAGTGAACCGTCCGACTTGTCTGGTTTAGCTGACCTGTCACTGACCCAACGCACTCAATAGGTGACCGAAGATACAGAGCGCTGCGGAGCACTCTGTCCGAATTTGACCATAGACTAAGGTTTTACTGAACCTTAAAGTGCTGGCAAGGCACTTAACTGGGAGTTCGTTAACCCAATCGGGGTCTTGATCGATAGCTGCAGAGCGGGTGGAGCGCAGGCGTTGCTTCCGAACTGTGGGTTCCGGTCCTGTCCTGAAGAGGGTCCTGTCCTGAAGAGGGTCCTGTCCTGAAGAGGGTCCTGTCCTGAAGAGGGTCCTGTCCTGAAGAGGGTCCTGTCCTGAAGAGGGTCCTGTCCTGAGGGTTTGCTGTCCTGTCCTGAGGGTCCTGTCCTGATTCCTATTCCGAGGGTATCCTGTCCTGGGTGTCCATTCTGCACCTGCTGTCCTTTGAGGGGTATCCTTCCTTGAGGGTTTCCTGTCCTTAACTGACCCGTGGCCAGGGTTTGGTTTCCACACCTTTTTCTAGGTAAATATTACTCTGAACCTCTTGAAATTCTTGCACCTTCTGAATTTCTAACTTTTGCTTGAATAAAGTTCAACATTGCATATGTTATATTTCCATGCCTTTCCGCAACTATTGAACAGTCATTTATAATTTTGCAAAGTTATTCCTATGTCTTCTCAATTGTTAGAAATTATATTTTGCATAGCAGTGTGTCATTTTCTGATATGGTCTAGAACTTCGTTGCCTAGATTGTTCAAAGGCCCCTTCACCTTAAGTGAAGCGTGTTATTCATTATAAGCTCTTCTACGGTAACACACACATAGTCTATCCCTGTTTAGATAATACTGACTTGCATAGTATCTTTTCTCGTTACATTTTATTAATACTTTGATGATTACTCTGTCATTATTTCTTTCTGCCTATGTGATTTACGTTATCTTGGTTATTGATTGCCTTATTTTGCTGTATCTCATGCAAGAAAATATTGAACTTTAGATAAACATTTTAAAACTTCCAGTTGTCCGTGGTCATTTAAACAGTATTTGAATGATATTGGTTGGGTTTGTATTTTGCTGCCTTTTCCTTTACAGCTAGCTCCCTGATTCATTGTGGTCATTAGGCACCTGCATCGGTGGATGGTAAGTTGGGTGCACTGAAAATTGGTAGCAGGGAACACACACACACCAACTTGATAGAGCTCGTGAAGTCACCTGATCGATGTATATGGTGATTTGAAAAGTATATGGGCCCTGAAGCCGGAAACGGCGAAAACTGTTGGTCGGGTGGCCTCGCGCGCTCTATCACCCTTTCCAGCGCCCGATCGTTCTCTTACTCCATGTTTTTACCGCTGCATTCCTGTGGGATCCCAGTCAGGACAGTAGGTCGCTTGAGAGAGGTCCGTTCGGAATCGGTGAAGTTCATTCAATCGGCTGCCGGACGAGGGCCCTCTCAAGGCAGGTATACTCCAATCGTTCAGATGTTCACCCCATCGTCTGGACCTCTCTTACCGGACCTTATGTCGCTGATGGGCCCCGCGTTGGGACGCCAATTGAGGAAAAACAGCCCAAATTACAACCGATGCCCAGGCTGCTGGCACAAGACGCCTCTTAGTTCCCATTTTGGACAGTTACCAAATAAAGAGACGGGTGCTGGAAGCGGGAATGCAAGAACAGATTTTTATTTCTCATGAGGAGAGCCTGTCATTTCGGACATGCGCACAATGTCTTCAAGAGGTGCTCTAACAAGTTTCTCTGAGGCTCCGTCTTTTATACACAGGTTTATGATGCACAAACATTCCTTATTGCAATAAAGAAACTTTGAAGTACGGAAAGACATCCCCGGAATCCCCGCTTCAGGCCCATTCCCACACATATCTACAGCAGAGGTCCCCACCCCACATACAATAGGAGATGGCTATCACACAGCTGGACATTCCGCCGATTCTCAGAATGTGTGCGCCTGATCGTATCTCAGGGGGGCGGGGGGGGGGCATGATCAATCGTAGCTCCTTTGAAGAGGGGCGATTCCATACAGTAAGGGGCAATAAACTGTATCCTCAGGCTAAGTGATGGCCTGGGATCCGTGCAGACAATCGGGCTCAGAGGAAGGGGTCATCAAAGGAGAGGTATTCATGAAAGGAAGGGAGGTGTTGGTCAGGCGCGGGGTGTGATTCCCAGGGGCAGAGTCGCGCAGAAGGAGAGGTCTTATGACCCGTGCATGAGAGAGTGGGGGTGTTCAACGGGGGGGGGGCGTGCTGGGGATTTAACAAACGGGCAGAGAGGCCTTGGTGCCTAAAATGGCTGTCATGTACGTGCGTGCATGGGCCTATGCTGGCGGGATGATGCGGTCAATGCTTCGCGGTATTCGTTCTGCTTACAGCGAGGGGTATGGTGAACACAAATGAACGCCGCTTATGTACATATACATTGTCATTTTCCACAGTGCCTTAAAGCCCAGACAGAGAGACTTAAATTGTACCCTCTGTGTCACCAGGAGCCAGTGTAGCTCGGCCAAGGCCTTAGACGAAGAATCTCTCTTCGGCCACCCCAGCGCTAGTTTGGCCGCCGCACACTGGATTCTCTGGAGTCTATCCATAAGATAGCTCGGAGAATCCAACAGCAGAGAGTTACAATAATCTAGCCTGCTGAGCACAGTGCAACGTACCTCCTTTACCCGGGCGGGGGGCGGTAAAAGTGGAAGGATTTTTCTCAGGAGTCTAATAATGGCTAGGCAGCCAGCTGTTAGCTTCGATACCTGCGCCTCCAAGGAAAGATCGTTGTTAAACATAACACCTAGGTTTCGCACTACCATCACTGGCTGTACCGCTGAAGAGAAGTCCCCAGGCCAAAAGTTACAGGGTAAGGGAGTTTGCACCCTAGGCCTAGGGCAGTAGAACACCTCCGTTTTCTCTGCATTAAATTGCAGGGAATTAGCCTTCAACCATCCCGCCGTGTCTCGCAGACAGTTGTGAAATTCTTCCAAGGAGGTTGAATCATCTCCCTCCAAGGAGAAAATCAGCTGCGTATCATCACCGTAGTTGACAATTTCGATATTATATTTTTTGATGATTGCAACTAAGGGCTTCATATAGATGTTAAATACTTTGAAGCACAATGCATCAAGCTCGGACGGATGGGAGGCTAGCTAGTCTGCTGACAATCTGGCTGTTGTCAGCATGCAGAAGATTTCCAGAACACCCATGCACACTGTACCTTGGAATGAAGGTGGTCTGACTAGCCCTTGTGCCAGCACACTGATGCACACTCTATCGAGTTCAGAATGTTAAGATGCTGACTAGGCCCTTTGTGCCAGCACTCTAATGCATACTCTATCAACTTTGGAAGGACAGAGGGCTGACAAGGCCTGTCGTGCCAGCACTCTGAAGCACACTCTATCGAGCTCAGAATGATAAGATGCTGATTAGGCCCCTTGTACCACCACTCTGATGCACACTCTATCGAGCTCAGAAGTATAATATGCTGACTAGGACCATCGTGCCAGCACTCTGCTGCACACTCTATTGAGCTCAAAAGGATAAGTTGCTGAGTAAGTCCCTCTTGCCAGCAGGGCCGGACTGGGAACCACAACAAGCCCTGACAAAGTGCTCGGCGGTGTTGAGGGTGACGCCGAGCTCTTTGCCGGGGCCGGTTTTCAGCCGATTTTGGTACAGGGCCGATTTTGCAGCTATGCTGCAAAAACGGCCCTGTAACAAAAACGACCCCTAAGGGGAGAGGGGGAGAGGAGTTGGCCTAACGGCTAGGGCGCTCGACCTCGGACCTGGGGATCTGGGTTCGAGTCTCGGTAACGACGCCAAAATCTCCTGTGATTCTGGGCAAATCACTTAATCTCCCCGTGCCTAAAATGAAAGTAACTGGAAAAGTAAAAATGTAACGTAACTGGAAAAATATGTAATGCGCTCTGATACCTGATTCGGTTCGGGTCTAGTTCGCGCTATATAAAACTCTTCAAATAAATAAATAAAATAAATAAATAAATAAAGGGCCCAAAACCGTCCCCCACCGGTGCGGCGCACCAGGGGATTGCCTGGTGCCCGCTATGGCCAGTCCGGGCCTGCTTGCCAGCACTCGGATGCATACTATATCCAGCTTGGAAGGGTAAGATGCTTATTACGCACCTCATGCCAGCACTCTGATGCATACTATATCCAGCTTGTAAGGTAAGATGTTGACTAGGCCCCTCGTACCAGCAATCTAATGCGTACTATATCCAGCTTGGAAGGATAAAATGCTTACCAAGCCCCTCGTGCCACTACTCTGATGCACACTCTATTGAGCTCAGAAGGATAAGATGCAGACTAGGACCCTCGTGCCACCACTCTGATACAAACTGTATCAACCTTGGAAGGGTGGAAGGCTGACTAGGCCCATCGTGCCAGCACTCTGATGTATACTATATCCAGCTCGGAAGGATAAGATGCTAACAAGGCCCCTCGTGCCTGCACTCTGATGCATACTATATCCAGCTTGGAAGGATAAGATGCTGATTGGGCCCCTCTTGCAGGCACTCTGTTGCATACTATATCCAGCTCCAAAAGATAAGATGCTGGCTAGGCCCCTCATGCCAGCACTCTAATCCATATTCTATCCAGCTCAGAAGGATAAGATGCTGACTAGGCACCTCGTGCCAGCACTCTGATGTATACTATATCCAGCTCGGAAGGATAAGAGGCTAACAAGGCCCCTCTTGCATGCACTCTGATGCATACTATATCCAGCTTGGAAGGATAAGATGCTGATTAGGCCCCTTTGTACGACCACTCTGATGCACACTCTATCGAGCTCAGAAGTATAAGATGCTGACTAGGCCCATCGTGCCAGCACTCTGCTGCACACTCTATTGAGCTCAAAAGGATAAGTTGCTGAGTAAGTCCCTCTTGCCAGCAGGGCCGGACTGGGAACCACAACAGGCCCTGAAAAAGTGCTCGGCGGGGTTGGGGGAGCCACTGAGCTCTTTGCCGGGGCCGGTTTTCAGCCGATTTTGGTACAGGGCCGATTTTGCAGCTATGATGCAAAAACGGCCCTGTAACAAAAACGACCCCTAAGGGCCCAAAACCGCCCACCACCGGTGCGGCGCACCGGGGGATTGCCCGGTGCCCGCTATGGCCAGTCCGGGCCTGCTTGCCAGCACTCTGATGCATACTATATCCAGCTTGGAAGGGTAAGATGCTTATTACGCACCTCATGCCAGCACTCTGATGCATACTATATCCAGCTTGTAAGGTAAGATGTTGACTAGGCCCCTCGTACCAGCAATCTAATGCGTACTATATCCAGCTTGGAAGGATAAAATGCTTACCAAGCCCCTCGTGCAACTACTCTGATGCACACTCTATTGAGCTCAGAAGGATAAGATGCTGACTAGGACCCTCGTGCCACCACTCTGATACAAACTGTATCAACCTTGGAAGGGTGGAAGGCTGACTAGGCCCATCGTGCCAGCACTCTGATGTATACTATATCCAGCTCGGAAGGATAAGATGCTAACAAGGCCCCTCGTGCCTGCACTCTGATGCATACTATATCCAGCTCCAAAAGATAAGATGCTGGCTAGGCCCCTCATGCCAGCACTCTAATCCATATTCTATCCAGCTCAGAAGGATAAGATGCTGACTAGGCACCTCGTGCCAGCACTCTGATGTATACTATATCCAGCTCGGAAGGATAAGATGCTAACAAGGCCCCTCTTGCCTGCACTCTGATGCATACTATATCTAGTTTGGAAGGATAAGATGCTGATCGGGCCCCTCTTGTAGGCACTCTGATGCATACTATATCCAGCTCCAAAAGATAAGATGCTGGCTAGGCCCCTCATGCCAGCACTCTAATCCATATTCTATCCAGCTCAGAAGGATAAGATGCTGACTAGGCACCTCGTGCCAGCACTCTGATGTATGCTATATCCAGCTCGGAAGGATAAGATGTTAACAAGGCCCCTCTTGCCTACACTCTGATGCATACTATATCCAGCTCCAAAGGATAAGATGCTGGTTAGGCCCCTCATGCCAGCACTATAATCCATATTCTATCCAGCTTGGAAGGATAAGATGCGGACTAGGCCCCTAGTGTCAGCACTCTGATGGGTACTGTATCCAGCTCAGAAGGATACGATGCTGATGAAGCCCCTCTTGTCAGCAGTCTTATGCACACTCTATTGAGCTTGGAAGGATACAATGCTGACTAGGCCCCTCGTCCCAACAATCTGAAGCACATCGACCTTGGAAGGATGGAGGGCTTACTGGGCCCATCGTACTAGCACTCCGCTGTATACTATATCCAGCTCCGAAGGATAAGATGCTGACTAGGCCCCTTGTGCCAGCACTGTGATGTGTACTATATCCAGCTCGGAAGGACAAGATGATGACTAGACCCCTCTTGCCAGCACTTTGATGCATACTACATTAAGCTCAGAATGATAATATGCTGACTAGGACCCTCGTCCCAGCAATCTGAAGCACACTATCGACCTTGGAAGGACAGAGGGCTGACTAGGCCCATAGTACCAGCACTCTAATGTATACTATATCCAGCTCCAAAGGATACGATTCTGACTAGGCCACTTGCGCCAGCGCTCTGATGCTTACTATATCGAGCTTAGAAGGATAAGATGCTGATTAGGCCCCTTGTGCCAGCACTCTGGTGTACACTCTATCACGCTCGGGAGGATAAGATGCTGATTAGGTCCCTCCAGCCATCACTCTCATGCATACTATACCAAGGAAGGAAGGATATGATGCTGACTATGCCCCTCGTGCCAGCATTCTGATGCACACTATATCCAGCAGGGAAGGATAAGATTCTGACTAGGCCACTTGCGCCAGCGCTCTGATGCTTACTATATCGATCTCAGAAGGATAAGATGCTGATTAGGCCCCTTGTGCCAGCACTCTGGTGTACACTCTATCACGCTCGGGAGGATAAGATGCTGATTAGGTCCCTCCAGCCATCACTCTCATGCATACTATACCAAGGAAGGAAGGATATGATGCTGACTATGCCCCTCGTGCCAGCATTCTGATACACACTATATCCAGCAGGGAAGGATAAGATGCTGACTAGGCCCACCGTGCCAGCACTCTGAAGCACACTGTATGGACCTTGGAAAGACAGAGGGCTGACTAGGCCCGTCGTACCAGCACTCTAATGTATACTATATCCATCTCCAAAGGGTAAGATGCTGACTAGGCTACTCGTGCCAGCACTCTGATGCGTACTATATAGAGCTCAGAAGGATAAGATGCTAATTAGGCCCCTCATGCCAGCACTCTGATGCACACTCTATTGAGCTAGGAACGGTAAGATGCTGATTAGGCCACTCGTGCCATCACTCCCATGCGTACTACATCAATGTTGGAAGGATAAGATGCTGACTAGGCCTGCCATGCCAGCACTCTTTTGCGTACTATATCACACACACACACACACACACTACAGTAAATGTGTACTTTTTCGGTCAAAAATAGTCTACGTTTTATATTACATCTCAATAAGGCACTTGCTGTTGAGATCACTGTTTAAGCAAATTCCTATGTATAACATTGATGAGATATCTATGAAGGTTAATGCCCTTGCTGAACAGATCTATGTACAGCCTAGTTACAGGTTTAATTTATCATAAAATAGCATAGACTTCTCACCAGATCTTGCTCCATCACTACCAGCAGAGGGCATGACCCTCCCTCCCCCAAGATGTTTACACCTTGATACGTATGCTGCGTTGTATAATGAATTGTGACTCAAATGCATTATTGTGTATTCATTGTATTTTTCACTTTAAATACACAATAAAAGATTGTTTTTAAATCTTATTAAGAGTTAATATGCCTGTTGCAAAGCACAGTGTGTAACATGCAAGTATGTATTCTTGTGTGAGAGCTTTGTGTTTTAAGTGGACAGTTCAGTGGGTTATTACTTTTTTGTGTGGTGAGCCTTGTATTAGTAAATGTATCCTAATAAAGACTCAGAAAGATGCATCTGACATTCTAATAAATCTTACATATGTCTTAGTTTGGAAGTTTCAAACATTACACCAAATGATGGATGGGTCAAACATCTTCCACCTCCATCATGAAGCATCTGCCCTAGTTTACCTCTTGAGTACTTATGAAGTGACAAGCCCTGATAGATCTGCCAGCCATCAGGTGGAATTTCCCCAAATATTTGACTTTCCTCCTTCATGGATTCTGCGCACTTTACCTCTGCTAACCAGTGCTAAATTACATGTGCTCAATTCTTTAAACATAGTGACGTTGGCCTATCCCCAACTGGTATATTTAATATCCTTTAAGTCCCTAGTAAAGTGGCACCACCTTTGCTCAGGGTCTGTAAATTAAATGCTACTCATAGGACTACATCACTGATTGGGACACCCACTGAAGTAGCCCTCGGAACATTTCTAAGCCTGTCATCACAGAATGTGTAAGCTCATTTAAACTTCCATTTTAACCTGGCAAAATAAACCTTTTATCTAGGTCCAAAACTTCTTGTTTAATACATATAAGACACCCCCAGGTTAGACCGTGGACAGCCCTGAGGGCAGGGTGCAGTATTGACATGTCCGGGTGGTCAAAAACCCTTAAATCCACTTTTTTCTTCTGCAAGGCATACCTCTTCCACAGGATAGCATTGCTGTTACACTATTAGTTTTAATAAGCTGTAATTTCTAAATGGGAGCAGGTAACCAGTTCATGTTTGGTGGTTTTGGAATTGTATTGAAAAATTCTAACTTATGATTAAGTCAGATTTTATGTTACAATTTTGAAAATACCACTTTTGGAAAGTTGGCATTTTCCTGCCCTAGCCATTTAGTGCCTGTAACATTTCTCTTGGTCACATGAGTGGGTGTAGCTGACAGATGGGCTTTGTAGGTTCCTCCTAGACAAGCACACACACTAGAGAGCTATGGTGTGCCTAGTAGTTTCCATCACTGGCAGGATTAGAGGGTGGGGCTGGACCCAGCGCTAGTTACACTTGAATAGGCTGTGTCCTGACTCCACACTAAGGGCTGCATACCCCATGTAGTTAGTCTGGAGCCAAGGCAGGGAAGGCAGGATCACTGAGGACTTTAGAGGGAAACATCTAGAAGCTCCTCCCCACTTCTAATGCACAGTTTGATATAAATACTGGACCTCAGACACTAACTCTTCAGTACACTTCTGGAGCTGTAGATACTCTACCAGGAAGATGGACCACTGCCCTGCTATGCTGACCTGCTGTCATCTTGCCAGAGTGAGAAGGACTGGATCTGCATCTGTTGAACCCAGGACCACAAAGTGATTAAATGGTCTTAATAGAGTGACCCCTGACCCTCCTGGTAGGTCGCTCCCCCTCCACGCAGCTCTGCCTGTGTGCCCCTGCCCCTGCTGCTGCTAAAGACTCGCTGTGCCCATCCGTTTTCTTTTCTTTCTGTGTCACTTGTTTTTCTGTGTCACTTGTTTTTCCCCTCCTTTGTGCCCTGTTTTTCTTTCTGTGCCACTCGTTTTTCCCCCTCCTTTGTGCCCCATTTTTTTCTGCTCTGTGCCAGTTTCCCCCTCTTTTCTGTCCCATTTTTCTTCTGTGTCACTCATTTTTCCCCCTCCTTTGTGCCCCGTTTTCTCTGCTCTCTGCCACTGTTTCCCCGTCTTTTCTGCCCCGTTTTTCTTTCTGTGCCACTCGTTCTCCCCACTGCTGTGCCTAATGCGGCCCCGCCCCCCTGCCCACATGCTGCTCCCGCCTCCCCGCTGCTCCTCCCTACCACCTCTCCATATATGCCGGATGCTGCGCAGCCGCGCCGCTAGCGTGCTAAAGGGGCACCTCAGGCAAGCCCGTCTGCGCCCGTCCGTGCCTGGACTGCGCCCAGCGCCAGAACCAAAGCCACCGACATCATCTGCAGCATCCCCTAGGGCTCGTCCCTCAGCCTGACGCTGTTCAACCTCTACATGGCCTCCCTCGCACAAGTGGCTGCCATCACGACGTCAACATCATCTCCTACGCCGACGACACCCAGCTCATCCTCTCCCTCACCAAGGACCCACACACCGCCAAAACCAACCTCCATGAGGGATTGAAGGCCGTCGCCGACTGGATGAGGAGCAGCCGTCTGAAGCTGAACTCGGGCAAGACGGAGGTCCTCATCCTCGGACCCACCCCTTCAGCCTGGGACGACTCCTGGTGGCCGACCACACTGGGAACAGCACCGACACCCACCGACCATGCACGCAACTTAGGAGTCATCCTCGACTTCTCCCTCTCCATGTCTAAGCAGGTCAACGCCGTCTCCTCCTCCTGCTACAACACTGGACTACGGCAACGCACTCTACCAGGAATCCCAGCCAAACACCTACGATGACTACAACGCATCCAAAACGCCTCCGCCCGACTGATGATCAATGTCCCTCGCCGCAGCCACATCACCCCCCACCTGAGAGACCTACACTGGCTCCCGGTTGACAAGAGGATCACCTTCAATCTCCTCACCCAAGTACACAAAGCACTCCACAACGCCGGACCAGCCAACTTGAACAGCAGACTCAACTTCTACACCCCCACCCGCCAGCCTCGCCCTCGCCGCTGTCCCCCACATCCAACGAATGACCTCCGGTGGCAGATCCTTCTCCTACCTCGCCACCAAGACCTGGAACACCCTCACTACCCACCTACGGCAGACCCAAGACCTACTCACCTTGAGAAGACTCCTCAAGACCTGGCTCTTCGAGCAGTAGCGGCACCTCCCCCCTCCCTCAGCGCCTTGAGACCCTCACGGGTAAGTAGTGCGCTTTACAAGTACTCTGATTGATTGATTGATTGATTGAATGGGCCAGTTGGCGGTCATCCTGACTTGGGCCTCAGGGACAGTAGCCTCCAGTAATCTTGAACTCAGCGCTTGGACTGTGCCATTTGTGAGTCTACCCTCTAAAGTGGTGCCACCTCAGTCCCGAACCCATGTAAATGGGCCTAAGGTGCTCTGCCAGGTTTTGTGAATCTAGTGGAATGGATGCATCTCCACTGCTTCCAAGCACAACTCTGAGCAGAACCGATGTTTGCCAATGCTGAGTGGATCAGTACCGCAACAAAGAGCTGTATTGCATCTCAGCCCATTGATGCATCGGAACTGCCAATGTGCGATGCATTCTTGGTGCAGGGCTTCTCATCTTTATTGGACAGCAGCCTCGAATACGATGGAGAGTGGAGCATCGCAGCCTCTTAGCTCCTCATAACCGATGCATTGCCCAGACAGTGAAACCCTATCTTGAATATGGAATTTACATGCAAGCCCTCATCAATAGTATCGTCAAAGGCCGCGCAGGATCTTGCACCGCAGTGTTGCTGGACCTCAGACCTCAGAACTGACGCATCCCTTCAGTTTGGCGATGCATCTTTGAATCAGAACCACACAATGCTGTGCAAACCAGGATTGAAGGTACCTTGTTCAGCAGGCCTAACTGGATTCCTGTAGCTGGCCCACGCTCCATCAAGGGTTGGCCTGAACCGGTTACCTTGTCCTGGTCTGGTGTAACCAGGTATCCATAGTTGACACTTTGTGACTTTTGATTCTATTTTTGCTGAAATCTTAAAACCTGCATATCTCTGGTTCTATTTATTTGATTTTTGTTGATTTTATCTTCTTTTATTTATAAAAACGTACTGTATTTTTCTAAACTGTTGTGGAATCCTTTTGTGGAGTGTTTTCACTCTATTACTGTTGCACAATTAGACATTGGTTCTGAGGTAAGCCTGACTGCTCTGTGCAATCTATCCAAGGGTTCAGCACAGGTTAATTTAGGGTTTGCTTGTGACTTTACCCTGAGAAGAATTGTGGTTGCTGCTTAAGAAGGGTTTCACCACCACTCAATCAGTAACCTAATTTCTTACAAGCTCTTTCTAGGGAGTTTAGCAAACAACTGGATGAAAAATCAATGGCATTAGAAGGGGGATTGAAAACGATGTTTTTAGGTTCAATTGTTTTTATTGTCATAGAGAGCAATGAGTCACAGCATGGCAGACTACATAAAAAAGAAACATAACTAACTCCCTTCCCAACCCCCAACCCCTCCAAGTCCCTCCCTGGATGCTCCTGACCCCCTACACCTTTCTTATTCCCATCAGGGCCAGTTGAATGTAATGTCGCTGTAACCCATACAAGTTCACTAGGATGTTGTGCCTGGTGGTGCCAGTGGAGTGGATTCTTGTGGGGGTTACGAGAGCTGCATCAGCCAATGTCGTACCTGATGTAAGTGGTACCGCTCGGACCATGGCAGAGACGAGTTCGGAACGAAGATCTTCGAAGGTCAAAGGACCCTCCAAGTCAAAAAGGTGTCCTATTGACCTACACCCTTCTCTATCCCAGCATTGGAAAGCCCTCTGATCTAGATCTGGGGTGAATTCGGCATTTTTGACTATGGGTGTGAGGGGTGATGGGAAGGAAGTTAAGACATATCTTGTTGCAGTGTTGTCCTATACCCTCAAAGTCGTGTGAGTGATTAGCGAGCCATATAAACCAGCTGGGCATTGATTCTTGTGAAGGAAAGGGATCCCCCACAGCGCCTGACCTGAGATCGCTCTTTCCATAAACAGCCAATATTTCTCCGACTCACTACGGGACCCTTCTACCAAAACACGCAATTGGGCAGCTTGGTAGTAGCAAGCTATATTGGGGACTCCCAGTCCTCCCTCTCGGGAGGGCCTGTAGCTCAATTCCTTGCTCATTCTAGCCTTTTTTGTCAGCCCACATGAACAAACAGAATTCCAGCTGAAGCGATTTAATAATACCAGTGGGAGGCTTCACTGGGAGCATTTGAAAGATGTATAATATCTTGGGTAACACGTTCATCATGAGTGCTGCTACTCGGCTAAGCAAGGGAAGGCTGAATGGCTTCCAGAGGCACAGATCTTTATGAACCTGGGAGAGAAGATGCTTATAGTTCAGGGTAGCCGTAGCACACGTGGATACCATCAGCATGATCCCTAGATATGGAATTGATTCCGTCTCCCACTTAAGTGGAACAAGACGCGCAAGGGTCTCCCGGGTGGAAGGCCATTGGGAAATCCCTAGGACTCACGATTTCGTCACGTTGACCAGGAACCCAGAGCCCCCCGCAAAGCTCTCGAGTTAAGCGAAAAACACGGGGATGGAAGTCTGTGGTTTCTCAAGTGCAGCTTCTGCGTCGTCTGCATACAGACTGATAGTGTGAAGGTCCCTCCTGATTCTAACCTCAGAGAACAGCGGGTTCTCCTGCACCCTCTGGGCCACGGGCTCCATGTAAAGAGCGAAGAGCAGGGGACAGAGTGGACACTCCTGCCTCGTGCCGCAGGCGATTGGGAAAGAGTCAGAGGAGCAGCCATTCACCCGCACCGTGGCCATGGGGTGGCTACAGCTGCTGAATATCCATTTACAAAAACAGTTTCCCATCCCAAACCGTGCAAGGGTGGTCTCCAGACACTTCCAATGTACTCGGTCGAATGCATTTTCAGCATCAACCTATAGCACCACACGTTCCTTTTTCTGGTGTTCAGCTTTGTCGAGAAGGTGAAGTAGCCTCCATGTGTTGTCACTTCACTGTCTGGTGGCCACAAAGCCAGACTATTTGGTATCCAGCAATCCTGGCATCATTGGACCTAGCCCTGTAAAGAGCTTTAAATCAGTGTTTAAAATGGATATTTGTCTGTAAGAGGCACAGAGTTGAACATCCTTGCCAGGTTTTGGAATCACTACAACCGAGGCCATTAGCATCGTGGGGGGAATGTCCGAGGTATTGCCTACCTCATTGAAAAGCTTGGTGAGAATTGGCGTCAATGTTGTGCAAAAGGTCTTGTAGAAGATGATGGGGAACCCATCAGGGCCCTGGGACTTAAGAGGCTATAGCTGTTATCACCACCTCTATGTAAATAGGGCTCTCCATGCTGGCTGCCTGATCCAGTGTTAGTCTGGGGAGAATTGCCCCCTGTGTGTAGGTGAGAGAATCTTGTTCTGAAAGGTGTTGGGCTGTGTATAGTTTTGCATTAAAATCACGGAATGCTCGCGTTATGGCTGTGTCATCTGAGAACTCATTGCCAGACTCGTTGAATACTGTATGCACGGAGGCTGCTTGGCGTTGGGCGCGGAGCTCATTAGCCAAAAGGCGTCCGCAACTAGCTTCCCCATGTAGAAAGAATGTCGCACCTTAAGGGCTGCAAACTCCGTCTCATCCAAATCTAGGCGAGTGAGTTGCAGGCGAACTGCCTCTAACTGTCGCCATACCCAGGGGTCCCGGTTCAGACTTTAGAAGGATTTCATGGACCGCCAGATTACTGCCCTGCTGCTTGAGGCCTGCCGTGGTCCCCAGAGGACTGCCATGTTGCTACCAAAATACTGCACCGCTGGTTGAGACCCACCTTGCTTCCCAGAAGATTGCCCTGCTTCTAGAGCCCAACTTCTCTGCTAGAAGAGAGCTGCACCATGTCCTTGGAAGCAGGACAGCTAGATGTGACTCTATGGTTTAATTGGGCCTCCTGTGTGAGCTAAAGGAGCATAACGAGCTCCAGAGAACGTGAACCCTCACCTGGTCACTCTGCTAGAGTTAGTCCTTACAGCCCCTAAATGCTGCCCCCTCGCCCACCCTGCACCTTTTTATGTACAAATATATTTATATATAGTGTTAAATAATTTGTGCAATTTATTTACTGTACATTATATTAATTTTATACATTATATAATGTAATACTTTAAACTATATATATATATATATATATATATATATATATATATATATATATATATATATATATATATATATATATATATATATATATATATATATATATATATATATATATATATATATCTGCGCAAACTCCAAAAACAGCCACTACTGGTTCCCTTAAACATCGGAACCCTCCGGGCAATAAGGAGACGGACCACAAACTGGATACACAGCTGTTTAATGTGCAGGGGGTTGAAAATAGCGAGGGCAAGACACGTTTCGGGCTGCCAAAGCCCTTGTTCACATGCCATATATATATATCACAAAAATTGATATTTTTGGATAATAATATTGTTTACAATTTTTTTTGATATTTTTGTGATCTTCATTAATATAGGAACACAATATTGTGGCAAACAATATTTTTTAACACAATATTTTTGTTAACAATATTGTTTACCACAATAATGTGTCATCGAACCCGACTTACAGTGATGTGGCCCAATGGCCCTCAGATAGGGGCCTGAGATGGTGAATACTTAGGTCTTCCTATGGAGTGTTAAATTCCATTTGCTGTGTCTTGAAGCACATTTGAGGTTGAGGTACTTTGTTAATCAGGGCTTTTGAAGGGTCCATTGGGTATTCTGCACTTCATGATATTGCGTAAACTAGGCTCTGGTTTAGATCTACAAGGTTTGTTTTCATCACAACAGATGCAACAAGTAAACTTAGTTCACTGCACCAGTGCTTGAATGCGAAAGACAGGTTGTAGCCCTCCACAACCCAATACATAGTTGAAGTGATGTCTGTGTTTTTGGGTTTCTAACAGTCAGCAGCAGTTGGTGCCAACATACAGTGGTGTGGCAGCACTGGGCAAATAATAATAAAAAGCACTGATATATTACTTCAGCTGCAGCTCCCACTACCTGCCGCCTCGGTGATCTTCTCTTCCGGAAGTCCCTAGGCCAGCACAGGCTCCCAGACTCTCCATCCAATCCAGAAGCTGCTGTCATGCTGTGAGAGAAGTGCATGGATTGGTCGGAGCGGCCTGGTTTGGTGCTCACTAGACTGAGAGCCTGTGTCATTTCATAACCAAGCTGTGCAATACATCAGGGTTGGAGAAATCGAAGTGCGTTTATCTGTTTGACTGGCCTAACATGGTAGGCCAAAACTGACATGAAACTTACAAGTGAACTCCACTCCTCCCAGTCCTAGTGCTGTCAAGAAAGGATTGCCTTGGCATGCCCTGGACTCTGCAGCATTGGCTGCCAGTGAAAACTAAAATGATAATAACATTGTTTAATTTTTTATTCTGCAGTGGGGCGATTCTCCTCCGCTATTACAAAGGAGCCGCCACTGCCAACAGTCCCCAAACAGGGATTCAGAGATGCAGTAGTAATTTGAGAGCCCAGTGTTGTTGTTTCCAATATCACACACAATCACTGCACTAAGACAAGCGTTTACAATGCAATAGGTCTCCCAGCATTAAAGTTTGAGTTATTGGCATTGTGTATGACAATGCGTTGCATAAAATTTTTAGCAAACTTTGAATTGGTGAGCAGTGACAGTGTGTGCAAGAGTATGCTGTTCTTGAAAGCAGTGTGGTAGAGAGTGCAGGAATTTGGGTGACATGAGCAATGTGGATGGGGTGAGATTACAGGAGTGAGTGTAACTCGACAAAATGGGTTTAATTGCATACCAGAGAGATATGGAAAGCTCTGATGATGCACCACAGGCACGGGCTTACAGCTGTTATTATTCACACAGCTCTGATGATGCACCTCAGGCACGGGCTCACAGCTGTTATTATTCACACAGCTCTGATGATGCACCTCAGGCATGGGCTCACAGCTGTTATTATTCACACAGCTCTGATGATGCAACTCACGCACGGGGCTGACAGTTATTATTCACCTCAGGAGCTGACAGTTATTATTCACACAGGTCTGATGATGCACCTCAGGCACGGGGCTCACAGCGGTTAATATTCACACAGCTCTGATGATGCACCTCAGGCACGGGGCTCACAGCTGTTATTATTCACACAGCTCTGATGATGCACCTCACGCACGGGCTCACAACTGTTATTATTCACACAGCTCTGATGATGCACCTCACGCACGGCCTCACAGTTGTTATTATTCACACGGCTCTGATGATGTACCTCACTCACGAGACTGACGCAGTTATTATTCACACAGCTCTGATGATGCACTTCACGCACGGGGCGGACGCCTTCTGAAAGTGGCTGTATTTCTGAGCCTCCCTTGAAACTCGAAAGAGAGGCAAATTTCGACAGACAGTTTCTAGCTCAATAGATTCAACAGTTACTAAAACTCGAGATGCCACTTCAAAGGTTAACTGTTCACCTTTTAGTAGCCGATTGGCAAAATTGTGAGTCGAATGCATAGCAATGAGCTGAAACTTATGCCCAGACAATACTACTTGTTGTTCCAAAGACAACAAAGCGAGATTAGATTGACACAATGTGCCGCCCTATGCCATATAATGTGCATTTCCTTGCAATAATGGAAACTGGATTTATGCTGCAAATCCACATAATATCAATGCCCACGGCTAGAAATCAGAAACACATACCACAAACGGTACTTTTAAAAATAGTTATATACTCCTAGAATGCGTCTATCACGAATCACTCCTACAGACTATGGTGCATTGACACTAAAGCACAGAGACAGACAGACACCTGACCCATCCCGCTCTCAGGCTGCTGCCACATTACAGCCACATAAACAATAGGACACCTCGCTCCAGTCCTGCAATCCTGTCCGGGTCTTCCAGCGTTAAACCTGGTCCTAGCTCCTTGAACAGGCACAATTGTTTGCTTGCTCAAAGTTTGATAGAAACTTGAATCTGCCGACCACGCCTCTACTGATGGACACACGGAAGGATTACATGGCAAAATCACTGACACAGGACTGCACACATCCGAGTTATAAGGCAAGCTAAACATTTGAAAGATACAAAACACCAGTCAGTGTTTTAGTGGCGGTGCACTTTTTTTCAGGTTTTGAAAACACAAAGAAAAAAAGCGATACTGTGGATCTCCCATGTCACAATGTAATTGAGGATGCGGCATAACGGCTAGAGCTGTCGACCTTGAAGCTGGGGGATCGAGTTCCAGTCTTGTCAGGGATGCTCAACACCCTGTGATTCTGGGCAAATTACTTAATTTCTTTGTGCCTAACAAAATGAATTTGTCACTCTGTAACATAACTGGTGCTCATGTAAACCGCACTGATACCTTCGGGTCGAGTTCGCGATATATAAAATAAATAAATCTGCTGAGTATTGAATTTTGGGGGGTGTAGTCATGGTTTCCTAATGGCAAGCACTAGAACGTAAATTATAAAACATTTAAAGGAGGAGCTAGTGAAGAAATACATATGGAATCGTAAAGGAAATTATTTGGATTGAATTTAAAAGGAAAAAACAGAGCCCTTTTTCAAGTCTTGATTTGCCATTTCAAATTATGTCATTTTTGTCGAAAGTGAGTTGAATAATGTATTGTGAATAATGATCTACGAAATAAATCTCTTGCCTTGTGTATTGGGATCAAGTAACCTTGGCCTGGAGTACCATCAATTGCTTACCACAGCTCTTCGACGCCTGCCACAATGCTACATGAACGAGGGACCAAGAGCCAGGAAGCGAAGCAGGGAATGCCGTCAAACATTGTGCAGTCCATTGTGTGCTTTGTGTTTCGAGAGTCACAATGTGAGCACGCATGTTATTTTAACCAATGTGTTCAAAAAGTGCTTGCATGCCGGGAGCTGAAAAGCAGGGAGTGTCCGGGACATCTGGTCACTCTAGTGCAGGTTAATGCAGAACCCGCCTCCTGCGCGCCCCGCACACCTCCAGCTCTTAACATGCAGTTGAAGTGGGCCGCCACCTCGTCGTCGGGGGTCTTGTACAGCACGCCGATAACCGGGGTCTGCTCGCGCTGGTGGCAAAAGCCGCAGGCGCCCTTTACTTTCTCCTTTGGCGGCCGCGGGGCCATGGCACTACCTCGGGAACACGGCTGACAGCGGTAAGTATACAGCCAGGTAAGCAAAAAATACACCTCGGTGCTTGCGAGTCAGCTATTTCTTTCTAAAGATCCCAAGTGTTTTAGCTGCAGGCATAGTTTCGTTTCCAAGGCAGAACCCAGCTGCGCGGGAGGGGGAGCCACGCCCCCTGCCGAGCTCAGTCCCTGAGATTTTAGGTTTCGGTTTCGAAGTAGGCGGGATGACGCCGCAGCGCGTTCACATCTGCGATTCTGTCCCACAGAGGGCCGTGGTACTGATAGCTGACGCATACGATTACGAACGCCACTTTGCTTGCAGAACTCTACAATGGCGGTAAGTGGGGCTTAGTTGTAGGGGGAGGTGGGGTGCGCTTGTCTGTGTGTGTGTGTGCGCGTGTGTGTATGTGTGCGGCGGCGGCAGGGGGGAGGGGGGGTCGGGGTCTCTGTATGTGTGTGCGCGTGTCTGTAGGTGTGCTCGTGTGTGTGCGCATGCGTAAGCAGGGGGAGGTGTGGCTGTGTGGTAAAGCTTTCTAGGAGAGGAGACAGGAGCTGGCCACAGCGAGCGCGTTCGCGTGCGCGTGGCCCGCTCAATTCCGAGCGCGTGGCCAGCTCCTGTCCCCTCTCCTGAGAAGCAAAGTCGCTCACAATAGGTCTCTCTGGCAACACCGCGCTTTCGCGCGGTTCAACGCCAGGAGACCTAAAAAATGCTTTAATGGATCACTAACAGAATATCGGAAACAAATATTGTGTGGACAGAATCTCATGTCAAAAATATGAAGAACCAAATTATTGAGAAGGTAAATAGAAATAGGTAAGTATAGAATTACTATTCTTAACTCCATGTCTACGTACTTTGATGACATATGGTATTGTAAAGGTACATATATGTGGAGTTATATATAGTTAAAATTTGCTTACCTATACAAACCATTCGTCATGATATTTTTGTCCTCAATATTCTTGATACGAAGGTAAAGAGAGAAGGACCTGTGTAAGACTAAAAAGTCAAAAAAATCTCCTTTTGAGACTTCAATTAACCACAACTTAGTTTCTACAAATATTCGTTCAAACATTCTCTGCAATGGACTCAGACATAATTCCTTAATGGCCCCAACACTGATCAAGTCAAATACAACAAAAAGTGCCAGATTGTTCAGATCTTTAATTCCAAATGTTTACATATTACATTTAGGGCAACAAATAAAGTGTACAAAAGCTATATAAAAGTGAACAAAATCACTTGAAATCATCAGTTAAAAAACAAATATATTACATAAAAAATGACCAAAATTCATACACAATAGAAAGATTTTTTCAAAAAGAGGGAGCACACACGAAACTATTATATCTGTCTTTGTATCATGCTAATTTCTGTGAATCGAAGAATGGGACACCTGATTGTTCAAAAGATTATCATCTATTTTATCCATGTGTTCATCAGATTTAGCATAACCTAAGCGTCAAAGTGTTTTGGTGGTTAACACAGACTTTGACCACCTTCTTAAGGACCACACAATATCTCCCATACATGATTACACAATATTAAAAAACACCAAATGAAAGTGAGAGTTTTTCGTGTTCAATTGGCTCAATTTTCATTTCCATCCAATCTCTTGGCTTAAGCCCAAATCTTACTGAAAGGATCCATGGCTTCACAAGTGGACCCAATAGCTTACTTTCTTGATAGATTGCCCACCTAGTTGAGCTGTAAGGCTGCCGAGATATACAATTCCTCACTGGGGAAATATAGCCCTTCCTTATGCCAATAGAACCTGATTTTTCAATTCACAGGATCTAGGTTCCTAGTGCCTCAGGGATTCTGTGCTGCATGTATACGTTCACATGTCATAACAGAATTTTCTATGAAGATTTTTGACACAATATTTTGCCCCAATCTAATTTTTTTTCCAACATTCTGTCTAAATCCCTATTATGATTCTGTTGCCTAGCACATGTAAAATAAGCACACAGAATATTATTACATTATTTGTGCAGCACTTCAAACAGTAATAAAGTGAAAACAAAACACAAGAAGAATCCCACACCAATCTCAAAAAGTAGATTAAACTGTGGGAAAAACAACAAAAATAAGATAAGTAAAACCAGAAATATTCAATTTTAAAGCTTTTGAAGAAAAGTAGCTCTTAGAAGGAAGAAGCACTAATTGTGTTTAACCAGTCATGTAGATTGGGAGCCAAGTCACAAAGGCCGACTACGATGGAGCGTGAGTCGGATACAGGACTGAGTCTAGTCCGTAGTTATAAAGTATAGTAGTGCCCTGGGCATAGAGATGACAAGTCCTTGCATTGGCCTGTGTAGTGTGACTGTTGAGGAGAAGTCGACGAGCACTTGAGATACTGCATCAAGATGTGCTGTGTTCCATTGCGTCAGTTCTGTTGAAGCCACCAAACAGAGCTGTGATGCGGGCAACAAGATGCTTTATATCGAGGTCAATGAAGCCGCTAGTGGTGCGAGTACTTGCGTTGAGATGCGTCACGCTGAGTCGAGATGCATCGTTGGGCCAATTGTTGGCATCAATATGTGGTGCGCTGGGTTGGTGCTAGTGAAGCCGCCAATCAGAAGCTACGATGCTCAATCCATTAAGGACTCAAAACATTGTTTGCGTTTGGGATTGTTCTCCATTAAGCCCTTTTTGATGGGCCTTATAAACCGATGAACAGTCTGTTCACTACCAGGCTACTGCTAGACCACCGCTTGAGCAAAGAACGCTGATCAGCTCAGGGGTTGGAACCGCAAAGTAATGGTTGGATGCATTTAAAATAAAATATCAAGCACTTTCGGCTGCACATGAATGAATCAGTTACTTCATGATAAAAGCAACACGAGAGAATACGCAAGATAAGTAATCCAAACATTGAAAAGAAGATTCCCTGAATGCTATAACTGATGTATTCTGATGCTTACCCTTGCAAAGCAAAGTGAGGTCAATTTGAATGGCCCTGGCTTGTAATTGTACAAGATGAGGATAGCTTCCTGAAGAGTGGAAGTGTATTACCTGCATTCGGATAGCTGGAGGGAGATACTCAGACACTGAGGTGAGAAAGAAGAGATCAGGCTACATTTAGAAATTCCGAGAGGCCTTTTGTTTATCAAGGAGTTGCAGAAAACTCCTCCCGAGCAAAGTCGACTGGTGGATGGCTGTGACAAGGGTTGGGATACCAACCTCAGCTTTACTAAATAGTTATAGGCTTCTAGGACAGACCTGTTGACAGCCTGTCCCAAATTGCTGCATCAGGAAGATCCCAAACCACATTTTGTCCACGGTGTGGGTGTTGAAGCTGAGAGTCACCTCCATTTTTTCCTATAATGAGAAACATCGTCCTATACAAAGGCTGCCTCTCCACAGTAGTCTGAGAATGATACAATGTGTCATCCCGCCAGCATAAGACCATAGAAAATGATGTCCTGGTAAATTTTAATCTGAGACACATAGGGGATAACAAATATTAGAGCTCATTGGTGACATTATATTTGTTATCACCTAAAGGAAGCAGATGCGATAGCTTGTGGAATGATATTAAAAGTGCTAAACTATACTGTAATCAGCTGTCAAATAAAAGTCAATTTGATAGTGGTGAAATGGTAACCCTTGAAAAAGAGGGTATACAAAACATACCAGCAATGCTTAAGCCATAATAGTGGGTATCCCCATAGAATGAGAGAATGAAAAACAAAAGGAAGGGTGTATAGTAACAGAAAAACAGTGTCTTCAACCTGCCAACTTTAGGCAATGAGACATTGTGTCCATGCTAGTTTTAACCCTTAGAAAAATAGGCGATGGAAAATGTTATAATTCTATGAGGCATTAAATTTGGTATCCACTGAAGGAACCAGATCTGAAAGCTTGTGAAATAAAAAGTGTGAAAATGCAACTTGAATTGGTCAGCTGCTAATAGGTAACCATGGAAAAGTAGGGGATACCAGACATTACAGCAATGCCGGAGCCTTAATATGTGGTATCACCATAGTAAAAGATGTTGGAAAACACAGGGCAGGGTGCTATTTGGCAGGAAAGTACTGTGTTCACCCAGCGAACAGAAGGTCATGTCAAACTGAAACCTTGTAAGCTCTAACCCGAGGAACATAGGGGATATCGAATGGTATAGCTTTTATAAGGCAATATATTTTGTATCCCCTAAAGGAACCAGATGTAAAAGCTTGCAGAATGAAATTACAAATGTGAAAATGTACTCTAGTCTGCAAATAAAGGCAACTTCAAGTGGTCAATGGCTAAATGGTCACACATGAAACATAAGGGACATGAGATATTATAGCAATGGTTGAGCCACAATATTTGGTATCCCTATAGTAAACGATGTTGGAAAGGAAGAATGATATTTGGCTTAGAAATACTGTGCTCATCCATCCCATATAGGTCATTGTATTTGGTAGCCCTTAAGGGAACCAGATGTAAAATCTTGAGTAATAATTATTATTTTTTTTTTATATATTTTTATTATTTTCTCAGCAAACCAATTGCAGTTTACGACATGGGCAACTGTACATTTAGCAACACATGGTGAAACACCTTTTCCCGGATACTACCTCTTGCTTCCGGTTGCACATCAGAAATGTATAAGAATGCTAACCATGCCAATTAACACTTCTTTACACATCATAACATCAATCAGAGTCAATGGAGATAGCATCCCCATCTACGTCATACAGTGCTAGCTATCCACTTATCATTAGTTCAAATAACACAAAGTGCAATCCTATTTCCTCCCGCTTATCCCTCCCACCTCCTCCATGGCGTAACAAAATGTATCAACAATGATAACAACAAATCACATTAGTGTGTCCAACTCAGTTGTCCAAAAAACCATTCTGCACTGACAGGGGGTAATTGCATGAGTAGAAACAATGGAGGCGTCCTCTTAAGGAGGTGCAAACCCTCGAGGTGGAGTGTCTAACCCAGACGTGCCAGAATCGTCATCAGAGTCAGAACGTGGTGCCCTCAACAAGTGTACTATTGCCTCCCAAGCCCTTGCTTCTTCAGCACCCTATCGTTTTTAGCGTGTGTTGCTAGCTGCAGACGCGTGGATCCCTCGCATTCCGCCCCTTTAAGAAAGTCAGTACGCCATCTCTGAAAACTAGGGCCCTTCTTGGCCTTCCAGTGGGCTGTGATTTCTCTCTTTGCCAATACAAGCCCCAAATTTAGAAATTTACTTGTTTCTTATTCTGAGAGGTATGGGGAAACCATTGCGGCAAACAAAGGCCTATAAGGGCTTTGATGTCCCTGTCTGTAATAGCCCGCAGAAGAGCAACAACCTCCTCCCAGAATGTGCCAAGATGAGGACAATTCCACAGCATGTGGCCGAAATCCGCTTCTACCCTACCGCAGTGTGGACACTTAGCCGAAGTCACATTAAAATACTTATTACATTTTTTAAGGTATGCCCGATGTAGAATAAAAAAATGTACCAACTGGGAGCGCGCATTTCTTGTGCTTTTCCATGCACGTTCCCATAGCCCAGCGCATTTCCCCTCAGGGATTTCGTCACGTAAGTCCACTTACCACCGCTGCCGAAGCACTACCAATGGAGTCAGTCGTTCAGTAGTCATTCGGTGATATAAACATGTGACCGCCTTGATGGTGCCAGCAGCCAGGACCACATATTAGCAAACCATGGCGGTGGGCGGTTCACTGAGTCCCAATTTCCAATGCACCTGGACGGCTGTTATGAGCACTAGGTGCAATAGATAGTCTCCCCAAGCCAGATCATATCTATCCTGCAACATCTCATACAGCATCACGGATCCATCTTCATATAGATCTCCCATGGTGGCCAGCCCCCTCTCCGCCCAGTCCCCCAGCTCCGCCCAATTTCCGCTGTGCGGTAGAGCACTGCATATCGTCAATGGGAGTTCAGGGGCATATAGATGCTCTATTTGTGCCCGCTGTTGACTTCTATTCCAGGAGAGCTTAAAGGTCCCCATCTCTCGAGTCAGAGAGGAGGCTGGAATTGGCAATTGTAATAATTTTTGGGAAAGTGTTTACCTATTGAACTAAGTCCTTTTCCCCTCATCATCACTACAAGATGAACATGCCACTGCTTGAATGAGCCACTTGAATTGCGCTGCCAAATAATACGATTCAAAATCAGGGACCGCCAGACCACCCTCCGAACGCGGTCTCATCAGTGTGCTGAGAGCCAGTCTCCGTCGCCCCCCAGACCAAAGTAACCCAACCACCATTGACTGAAGTTGCTTAAAGATCGACGTTGGAACCCAAATAGGCAGTGTTCTGAAATAGTACAACAATCAGGGGAGCTCCACCATCTTAAGTATGGCCACGTGCCCAGCAACTGATAGTGAAAGTGTGCCCCAGAACCCAATACTACCCTTAAGTGCTCTAATGGCCCTGCCTACATTGCCCTCCAAAAGTCAGTATGGGTATAATAAATGCGAGTGCCAAGATATGTCACTGTGAGAAGGAACACCTTTCACGACGCTATGAGCAGGAACTACCGCACCCAGAATGCCCTACCGGACAAAAGTGACCCCTTCCACAGCCGAGGAGTCGGGAAACACCAACCTCTTCTGTTTCTTCGCAGAGGAGTGCGGAGCCCGAAGGAGGAGCCGAACCCGGAACAAGATGCGGAACGCCAATAAAGACTGACGCGACCCAGGAAGAGGCATCTTGGACCAGCGGGAAGGCGGAGCTGCATACGGAAGAAGACGCGAGCGTGGAGGATGCCGAGGTTCGGAACAGAGAACAGCGAGCCGAGACCCAGGACAATGTTCCAGGCGCCGAGGAAGCGAGGGAGGCAGAAGAACCCTGGTTCGGAGGAGTGGTGGTGTCCCCCGGAGGAGGCTGGAGAGCGTGCCGTGACTCTGGAGAGTTACGGCGGGGCCGGTGAGTGACACTGCGCCTGGGGAACTGTTGAGGGAGGTGGGAGGTTTCTTTATGTGGTTGAAGGGAGGGAGTACAAGTGGGGATTTCACAGCCTTACTCAGTACGTGCATGTATCACAACTATCTGACTGAGCCCTCAGCCATCCTGATATCGTTCTTTCGTTTGCTCTGATTGCACTATGTTTGACCTATTGACCTGATACCACCTCAACCCCTACCTCACGGATTACTCCTTTTTACCCACCCCATCCTCTTACCACACGCCTAGTTCTTGCCCCTCACTACCCTTCTATTGTCTATTGAGCACTACTGGGTGCAGGAATCGGGTACATATTGTAGACCCAGAACACTGACAGGTCCTATTCTTGCTCTCCTTCTGGTGAGCCTCCGGGTGAAGTTACGCCACGGACGAATCAACGCCCCACACACCTTGTCACCCAACCGAAGAGGGTAGACCAACGCTGGCCTCGTCATCTATTGCCTCAGGAAGCGAGAAGACCCCAGAAGAAGAGACTCTAAACCCTGTAGTAACTCCTAAATCTGTGTCAACTACTAATAAAGACACTCTTGTTCGCCAATATATCCAGCCTCCGCGTCTGTATATCTGCCCTGCCCTCCCACAGTCACACATTGTGGCTCCCATTGTACCCCCTGCGTATAATCCCAGCTCCCAGGCTGCAGCGCTGCAGGGAACAGGCAAGTCTTCGCCCAATTTACCTTCAGGCCGGCAATTTTGCTAAGGTTCTCCAATAACTCCTTCGTGCCTAGAAGGGCACCGTCACAATCAGCCAAAAACATAAGGAGGCCGTCAGTATATAAGGCAATATAGTGAATTTGCTCTTGTACTCGTAACCCTGGATAGTGCGAGCCCATCCTAGCCCGTGCCGCTAGTGGCTCTATGGCCAGAGCAAACAGCAAAGGAGAGAGAGGGCAACCCAAAATCTTGTGTAATGATGTATACAATTTGAAAAGTTACTGTAGTCAGCTATCAAATATAAAAGGCAACTTAAAGTGGTCAATGACTAAAGGGTAACCCATGAAAGGTAGGAGATACATGATATTACAGCATTGCGTGAGCCATAATATTTGTTATCTCCATTGCAAACGATGTTTTAAAGCAAAAGGAAGGGTGCTATTTGCCATAGAAATACTGTGCTCATCCAAAGGGAACCGGATGTAAAATCTTGTGGAATCATGTAAAAAATCTGTAAAGATACTGTAGCCTGCTATAAAATAAAAGGAAACTTTAACTGGTGAGTGGCTAAAGGGTAACCCATGAAACTTAGGTGATGCGAGATATTACAGCAATGCGTGAGCCATAATATTTGGTATCCCCATAGTAAGTGATGTTGGAAAGCAAAAGGAAGGGTGCTATTTAGCATAGAAATACTGTGCTCACCCATGCAACATAAGACCAGGTCAAATTTAATCCTGGGAAGTTCTAACCCAAGAAACATAAGCAATACCAAATATTATAGCTGGTATAGGCCATTATATATGTTATACCCTAAGGGAACCAGACGTACAATTTTGTGGAATGATGTCAAAAGATACTGTAGTCTGTTATCAAAGAAGAGACAACTTCAAGTGGTCAATGGCTAAAGGGTAACCCATGAAACGTAGGGGATACATGATATCACAGCAATGTGTGAGCCATAATATTTAGTATCCCCTATGGGAACCTGATGTAAAACCTTGTGGAATTATGTGAAAAATCTGAAAAGATACTGTAGTCTTCCATCAAATAAAAGACAACTTCAATTGGACAATGGCGAAAGCACAAGTCATGAAACGTAGGGGATAAGAGATATTACAGCGATGCATGAGCCATAATATTTGGTCTCCCCATAGTAAACGAAGTTGGAAAGCAAACGGGAGAGTGATATTTGGCATAGAAATACTGTGCTCACCCATCCCACATAAGACCATGTCAAATTGAATACTGGTATATTCTAACCCAAAAAACACAGGGGATACCAAATATAATAGCTGGTATATGCAGTATTATATGATATCACCTAAGGGAACTGTACGCACAATCTTGTGGAATGATGTACAAAATATGCATAGATACTGTACCCTGCTATCAAATAAAAGACAATTTCAAGTGGCCAATGGCTAAAGTGTAACCCATGACACATAGGGGATATGAGATACTAGAGCAATGCATGAGTCATAATATTTGGTATCCCCATACTAAACGATGATGGAAAGCAAAAGGAAGGATGCTATTTGGCATAGAAATACTGTGCTCACCCATCCAACATAAGACCATGTCTAATTGAATCCTAGTAAGTTTGAAACCAAGAAACACCGGGATACCAGACATTATAGCCGTTATAAGCCATTATATTTGGTATCCCTTAAACAAATCAGTTGTAAAATCTCATGAAATGATGTAAAAAATGTAAAAAGTTACTGTAGTCTGCTATCAAACAAAAGGCAACTTCAAGTGGTCAATGGCTAAAGGGTAACCGATTAAACACAGGGGATACAAGATATTACTGCAATGCGTGAGCCATAATATTTGGTATCCACATTGTAAACGATCATGGAAAGCAGATGGAAGGTTGATATTCACCATAGAAATACTGTGCCCATCCATCCAACATAAGACCATGTCAAATTGAATACTAGTAAGTTCTAACCCCAGAAACACAGGGGATATCGGATATTATAGCCAGTATAGGCCATTATATATGGTATTCCCAAAGGGAACCAGAGGTAAGTCTTGAGGAATGCGGCACAAAATGTGAAAAGTTACAGTAGTCTGCTATCAAGTAAAACACAACTTCAAGTGGTCAATGGCTAAATGGTTAACCCATAAAACGTAGGGGATACAAGATATTACAGCAATGCTTGAGCCATAATATATGGTATCCCCACTGTAAGCGATGTTGGAAAGAAAAAGGAAGGGTGCTATTTGCTGTGGGAATACTATGCTAATCAATCCAACATAAGACCGTGTCAAGTTGAATACTGGTAAGACCTAGCCCCAGAAACACAGGGGACACCAGATATTTTAGCCGGTATAGGCCATTATATGGGCTAACCCTTAAGGGCACCGGCTGTAAAATTTTGTGGGATTGATGTACAAAATCTGAAAAGATACTGTAATCTGCTATATAATAAATGGTAACTTCAACTGGTGAATGGCTAAAGGGTAACCTATGAAACATAGGGGATACAAGATATTATGGCAATGTGGGAGCCATATTATTTGGTATCCCCATAGTAAATTATGTTGGAAAGCAAAAGGAAGGGTTATAATCAGCATAGAAATACTGTGCTCATCCATCAAACATAAGACCATGTGTAATTGAATCCCGGTAAATTCTAAACCAAGAAACACCGGGGATACCAGATATTATAGCTGGTGTAGGCCATTATATTTGGTATCCCTTAAGGGAACCGGATGTAAAATCTCGTTGAATGATGTAAAAAATGTGAAAAGTTACTGTAGTCTGCTATAAAGAAAAAGGCAACTTCAAGTGGTCAAAAGCAAAAGAGTAACCATGAAACTTAAGTGATACAAGATATTACAGCAAGGTGTGAGCCATATTATTTGGTATCCCTTTGTAAACGATGTTGGAAAGCAAAAGGAAGGGTGCTATTTGCCATAGAAATACTGTGCCCATCCATCCAACATAAGAACATGTCTGAATACTAGTAAGTTCTAACCCCAGAAACACAGGAAATACCAGATATTATATCCGGTATAAGCCATTATATATGGTATCCCCAACGGGAACTAGATGTAAAATCTTGAGGAATGATGTAAAAAATATGAAAGGTTACTGTAGTCTGCTATCAAGTGAAAGGCGACTTCAAGTGGTCAATGGTTATAGGGTAACCCTAGAAACATAGGGGATACAAGATATTACAGCAATGAGTGAGCCCAAATATTTAGTATCCCCTAAGGGAACCAGACGTACAATCTTCTGGAATGATGTAAAACATCTGAAAAGTTACTGTTGTCTGCTATCAAATAAAAGACAACTTCAAGTGGCCAATGGCTAACGGGTAACCCATGAAATGTGGGGGATACGAGATATTACAGCAAGGGGTGAGCCATAATATTTGGTATCCCCATAGTAAACGATGTTGGATAGCAAAAGGAAGGCCACTATTCGGCACTGAGTATTGTGCTCACCCATCCAACATAATTGAATCCTGGTAAATTCTAACCCAAGAAATACCTGGGATACCAAATATTATAGGTGTATGGGCCAATATAATGGTATACCCTAAGGGAACCATATGTACAATCTTGTGGAATTATGTAAAAAATTTGAAAAGATACAGTAGTCTGCTATCAAGTAAAACACAACTTCAAGTGGGCAATGGCTAAAGGGTAACCCATAAAACGTAGGGGATACGCGATATTACAGCAATTCATGAGCCATAATATTTAGCATCACCTTAGTAAACTCTGTTGGAAAGCAAAAGGAAGGGCGCTATTTGACATAGAAGTACTGTGCCCACCCATCCAACAAAAGACCATGTCAAATTGAATCCTGGTAAGTTCTAACCCAAGTCACACAGGGGATACCAAATATTATAGGCGGTATTGGCCATTATACAAGGTATCCCCTGAGGGAACTGGACGTACAATCTTGTGGAATGATGTAAAAAATGTGAAAAGATACTGTTTTCTGCTATCAAATAAAAGACAACTTCAAGTGGCCGATGGCTAAAGGATAACCCATGAAACGTAGGGGATACAAGATATTACAGTAATGCGTGAGCCATAATATTTGGTATCCCCATAGTAAACGATGTTGGAAAACAAAAGGAAGGTTGCTATTTGGCATATAAGTACTGTGCTCACCGATCCAACTTAAGACCATGTCTAATTAAATCCTGGTAAGTTCAAACCAAGGAACACTGGGGACACACATATTGTAGCCGGTAAAGGCATAATATTTGTATCCGGATGTAAAATCTGGTGGAATGATGTAAAAAACGGTGAAAAGTTACTGTAGTCTGCTATCAAGTAAAAGGCTACTTCAAGTGGTCAATGGTTAAAGGGTAACCCATTAAATGTAGGGGATACAAGATATTACAGCAATGAGCGAGCCATAATATTTAGTATCCCCTGAGGGAACCAAACGTACGATCTTCTGGAATGATGTAAAACATCTGAAAAGATACTGTAGCCTGCTATCAAATAGAAGACAACTTCAAGTGGCCAATGCCTAAAGGGCAATCTATGAAACGTGGGGGATACAGCAAGGCGTGAGCCATAATATTTGGTATCCCGATAGTAAACGATGTTGTAAAGCAAAAGGAAGGCCGCTATTTGACATAGAAGTACTGTGCTCACCCATCTCTCATAAGACCATGCCAATCTGAATACTGGTAAGTTCTAACACCAGACACACAGGGGATACCAGATATTATAGCCGGTATAGGCCATTATATATGGTATCCCCTAAGGAACCGGACATGCAATCTTGTGGAACAATGTAAAAAATGTGAAAATTTACTGTAGTCTGCTACCAAGTAAAAGGCGACCTCAAGTGGTCAATGGCTAAAGGGTAACCCTGAAATAAAATGTAGGGGATACAAGATATTACATCAATGCGTGAGCCATAATATTTAGTATCCCCTAAGGGAACCGGATGTAAAATCGTGTGGAATGATGTAAAAAATGTGAAAAGATACTGTAGTCTGCTATCAAATAAAAGACAACTTCAAGTGGCCAATGGCTAAAGGGTAACCCAAGAAACGGAGGGGATACGAAGTAGTGCAGCAATGCGTGAGCCATAATATTTGTTATCCCCATAGTAAACGACATCGGAAAGCAAAAGGAAGGGTGCTATTTGGCATAGGAATACTGTGCTCACCTGTCTAACATAAGACCATGCCAAATTGAATCCTGGTAAGTTCTAACACAAGAAACACAGGGGTACCAAATATTATGGTATCCCCATTGTAAACGATGTTGGAAGCAAAAGGAAGGGTGCTTTTTGCCATAGAAATACTGGGCTAATCCATCGAACATAAGACCATGTCAAATTGAACACTGGTAAGTTCTAACCCCAGACACACAGGGGATACCAGATATAATAGCTGGAATAGGCCATTGTATATGGTATTCCCTAAGAGAACCAGACATAGAACCTTGTGGAATGATGTAAAAAATTTGAAAATATACAGTTGTCTGCTATCATATAAAAGGCAACTTTAAGTGGTCAATGGCTAAAGGGTAACCCGTGAAACATAGGGGACATGACATATTACAGCAATACGTGAGCCATTGTAAACGACATTGGAAAGCAAAAGTAAGGGTGCTATTTGGCATAGAAATACTGTGCTCACCCGGCTAACATAAGACCATGCCAAATGAAATCCTGGTAAGTTCTCACCCAAGAAACACAGGGGATACCAAATATAGCCGGTATAGGCCATTATATATGGTATCCCCTAAGAGAACTGGGCATACGATCTTGTGGATTGATGTAAAAAACATGAAAATATACAGCTGTGTGCTATCATATAAAAGGCAACTTTAAGTGGTCAATGGCTAATGGATAACAAATGAAACGCAGGGGATACAAGAAATTTCAGCAATGCTTGAGTCATAATATTTGGTATCCCCATTGCTAACGATGTTGGAAAGCAAAATGAATGGTGCAATTTGGCATAGAAATACTGTGCTCACTCATAGCACATAATACCATGTCAAATTGAATACTAGTAAGTTCTAACCCCAGAAACACAGGGGATACCAAATATTATACCCAGTATAGGCCATTATATATGATATCTCCATAGAGAACCTGATGTACAATCTTGTGGAATAACGTAAACAATGTGAAAAGATACTGTAGTCTCTTATCAAAGAAAAGACAACTTCAAGTGGTCAATGGCTAAAGGGTAACCAATCAAACTTAGGGGATACGAGATATTACAGCAATGCATGAGCCATAATATTTGGTATCCCCTTTGACAACGATGTTGGAAAGCAGAAGGAAGGGTGCTCTTTGCCATAGAAATACTGGGCTCATCCATTGAACATAAGACCATAAGACCATGTTAAATTGAATACTGGTAGGTTCTAACCCCAGAAACACAAGGGATACCAGATATAATAGCTAGTATAGGCCATTATATTTGGTATCCCCTAAGCGAACCAGTTGCAAAATCTTGTGGAATGATGTACAGAATGTGAAAAGATACTGTAGTCTGCTATACAATAAAAGGCAAATTCAATTGGTCAATGGCTAAAGGGTAACCCATGAAACCTAGGGGATACAATATATTACAGCAATGGGTGAGCCATGATTTTTGGTATCCCCATAGAAATTATGTTGGAAAGCAAAAGGTAAGGGTGCTGTTTAGTATGGAAATACTGTGCTCCTCCATCCAACATAAGGCGAGGTCACATTTAATCCTGGTAACTTCTAACCCGAGAAACGCTGGGGATACCAAATATTATAGGTCATATAGGCTATTACAGTTGATATCCCCTAAGGGTACGGATGCAAAATCTTGTGGAATGATGTACAAAAATGTGAAAAGATACTGTAGTCTGCTATCAAACAAAAGGCAGTTTTAGCTAGTCAATAACTAAAGGGTAACCCATGAAACATAGGGAATAAAAGATATTACAGCAATGAGTGAGCCATAATATTTCGTATCAGGGATGGTAATGATGTGGGAAAGCAAAAGGAAGGGTTCTATTTGGTATACCAATACTGTGCTCCTCCATCCAACATAATGCGATGTCAAATTTAATCCTGGTAACTTCTAACCCGAGAAACACCGGGGATACTAAGTATTATAGGCCGTATAGGCTATTATAGTTGGTATCCCCTAAGGCTACGGATGCAAAATCGCGTGGAATGATGTACAAAAAAAGTGAAAAGCTACTGTAGTCTGCTATCAAACAAAAGGCATTTTCTGTTAGTCAATAACTAAAGGGTAACCCATGAAACATGGGGGATACAAGATATTATAGCAATGCGTGAGCCATAATATTTGGTATTCCCATTGAAAATGATGTTGGAAAGCAAATGGAAGGGTGCTATTTGGTATACAAATACTGTGCTTTCTCCATCCAACCTAATGGAATGTCAAATTCAATCCTTTTAACTTCTAACCCGAGAAACACAGGGGATACCAAATATTATAAGCCGTATAGGCTATTATATTTGGTATCCCCTACGGGTATCGGATGCAAAATCTTGTGGAATGAAGTACAAAATGTGAAAAGATACTGTACTCTGCTATCAAACAAAAGGCAATTTCAACTATTCAATGGCTGAAGGGTAACCCATGAAACCATGAAACATCGGGGATACGAGATATTACACAATGCTTGAGCCATAATATTTGGTATCCCCATAGTAAATGGTGTTGGAAAGCAAAAGGAAGGGTGCTCCTTGGTATCAGTACACTGTGCTCCCCCATCAAACAAAAGGCAAAGTCAAATTTAATCCTGAGAACTTCCAACACGAGAAACACGGGGGTTACCAAATATTATAGGCCGTATAAGCTATTAAATTTGGTATCCCCTAAGGGTATGGATGCAAAATCTTGAGGAATGATGTACACATTTTAAAAGATATTGTAGTCTGCTATCAAAATAAAGGCTAATTCAATTGGTCAATGGCTAAAGGGTAACCTATGAAACATAGGGGATACAATATATTACAGCAATGGGTGAGCCATAATATTTAGTATCCCCATAGAAAATGATGTTGGAAAGCAAAAGGAAGGGTGCTGTTTAGTATGGAAATACTGTGCTCCTCCATCCAACATAAGGCAAGGTCACATTGAATCCTGGTAACTTCTAACCCAAGAAACACTGGAGATACTAATTATTGTAGGCCGTATAGGCTATTATATTTGGTATCCCCTAAGTGTACCGGATGCAAAATCTTGTGGAATGAAGTACAAAATGTGAAAAGATACTGTAGTCTGCTATCAAATAAAAGGCAAACTCAATTAATCAATGGCTATAGGGTAACCCATGAAACACAGGGGATACGAGATATTATGGCAATGTGTGAGCCATCATTTTTGGTATCCTTTTAGTAAATGATGTTGGAAGGCAGAAAGAAGTGTGCTATTTCTATAGAAATACTGTGCTCCCGCATCCAACATAAGGCGAATTGAAATTGAATAATGTTAACTTCTAAACCAAGAAACACTGGCGATACCAAATATCATAGGCCGTATAGGCTATTTTAGTTGGTATCCCCTAAGGCAGTGTTCTTCAATCTGTGGGGCGCGCCCCACAGGGGGGGCGCGCCAACATCCCAGGGGGGGCGGGCACTCCACCTGAAAATCTTACCTTTGTTGACTTGTTTTGTCTCTGTCCCACAAGTCGCAAGTTATCACCCATTTCAAATGGGGATTTTTGATTGGCTGCTGCACCCGCTTTCTACAGTCAGCATGCAATGAATGTGACATCAGCTGGGATTGCAAGAAGTGCCGCGAAATTTACGGGTTTAAAGCTCCTGCACTGCTTTTGCTGCCTTTTCTTCCTGGTTTCCTGGCAGGGCTTTCCTGTGTTTTTCCGACGCCTTGCTGTGAAATACGCTGAAATCTGCACAGCTAAGAGGGCTTTCTCAAAGTCAGAGGGGGGTCTTTTGTTGGGCTGATGTTCGTCTGTAACTGAGGTGTTGGTCACAATGCGCGCCTAGTAAAGCCTCCTCGCCCACAGCGCTTTATCTGCGCATAATGGCCGACCACGCGATTTTGACACTGTGCAATCAATGTGACAATATCAGCCCGCAGTGGCGGCCCAACCCGGCCCGCCTTAGTGTTGATGCCTCACAGTGCAGTCTGGCAGCACTGTGAGGGTTTGAAGCAACCATAATTTGAGAATAAACCTGCACTGCTAGTAGAAGGAAGGGAGGGAGGCTGGTACTGGAACGCGCACACAAAAGCACCCCCTGGTATTCCCCCCTGATTGAAACTGTCCCATTTGACACACAGCGCGTGGCTGCTCATCACGCACTGTAGAATGAAAACTATGGTTTTGATTAAACTGGGCGAGGTGAATAGGATATCTGCGCTATTCACTACCGGTTTCCACATTACTCTGAAGGGTGGACTACAGCGGTAAAAAGGCACTTAATGTAAGAGCAGTGCTGGTTACGGTACGGGTCAGACTGTCCTTTGGTGCGATGTCTCCCCCCAGCACGACGGGTACCAGCCTCCCTCCCTTCCTTCTACTAGCAGTGCAGGTTTAAAGTAGAGAGATGCACCGTAAACTACCGGGCTGCACAGTTAGTATTACAGGAGGCTGGAGACTTAATGGTAGACTGACAGGATATGAAGAAAAGCAAAGGGCAGTGTTGGGGGAGGGGGTGCAGTGGGTGATCGTATGGTCGCTGAGGGACACAATGATGGACAAAAATAGTGTAGCTAAGTCGTGAAGGTGGCTCTCCTGAGGCTTGCCCGGTGCTCCTGCAGGCTGGGCAGCACTCTGAATCGACGAGTCAGCCGATTGTAGTGACACAGGAATTATAATATTTTATTAGCAGGAAGCTGAGATCATCCGCGCTGGGGCCTCAATCTTCCTATTTGGTACATTCAGGTCCCAAAGTGCCCTTCTATTTGCAGCAATTTTAGGATCTTCTTAGAGTTTCTGATTGCTCAAATGGGTATAATTTCTAATATTTATATGTGTTCCTCTTCATTGCCTGATTTTGCTCGCAAGAAAGTGTCACTCATAGTCGTTGAATGTAACTCATAATTTCACTGAAATGGTCAAAATGTCACACATAAGCAATCTGAAACCTTGGCAGCCATGCGCATTGCTGCACTGCCGGTAACCAATTTAGCCTGTCTGCAGGTATTTATACATAATACATATGCAATCTCACCAAATGCAAACAGACCACACGCACCTGTGCAAGGTTTTCAACATGCTTTTATTCTGGCTGGCGCGGCCTTTATTAGTGGCGCTTCCTGTTTCATTGCCATGATATGTTACACTTTCTCTTTCTGGACAAGCAAGAGAGCGACGCTTAAGTAATTGACCGAGTGATCACGGAAGAATGGACTGCTTGGTAGAGAAAATTGGAAGGTTATGGAGGATATTTACATGGCAAAACGGATCGGGTTATAGTTCGCCCTCCAAATGTGCCTCAAGACGTGGCTCCGCAGAGCAGGTGGAGGTGGACAGGAGCTGGCACTTATGTCCTGGATGCCACAGGGCCGTCCTGGAAAGTGGTTATCATCCACCCCCTCTGGGCTGGGCTGCACTGTTTCAGTCCTACATCAATCACTATTGCACGGTTTGCATAGGGACGGTGTGGAGCTGGCAATGATGTTGGTTTTGCCTTTCTTGTGTGAAACTTGAGCCAGATAGCTTATCTTGGTTGAACTGACATCCATCACTAAAAATAGTGCAAAATTACACAGTGGCAAATTTCGGATAATCCCGCTCACAGCTTTTAATTTCACAAATTTTGCAGGTGGCAATAAAATGTCACACAGAGTAAGGAAAATATCATTAGACCAGGTACTAAAAACAGGTCTATGGGAAAAAAAAAGTACTTTTTGCAGCATATACTTCACAAAGGGGCTTGTGAAAATATATGGTGGGAAAACACACATATCTGTGAAACTCATTAAATGCAGGCTGTTCAAGAATCAAACAAAAATTTGAAGTGTTTTTTATTGTTTTATTTGGTAAGATTTTAGGACCACATCTAAGTCTCAATGAAACATGTACCAAGTGCTATACTTGGTCATGAAGTATTGAGTGCTGTCACACACTTTAGTTCAGTGACTTCTTAAAAGTTTCTTGTTGCTCAACTGGGTGTGATTTCTGATATTTATGTTTCCCTCATCTAGTTTGCTTGATTTTGCTTGCAAGAAAGTGTCACTCAGTCGTTGGAATGTCACTCATAAGACACTAATATTATGAAAATGTCACACATAGCAATCTGAAACCTTGGCAGCTCTGCACTTCTCAGGAAACCTGTTGACTTTAAGAGTCCCACACATGGAAAACCAAAAGATTTGGGGGCAATGGTGCGACGTGTACAAGGTGGAATGAGGTGTTAGGGTACACTTAAGTCGGAGTTCTTCAAACAAGGGGGGGGGATTCGCCACCATCCTCAGCAGTATCGTCTTACCCACAGGCGTGAGAGCACCGTTTGAAGAACTTTTGGCGTACATCCAGGTCAGTGGTAGTTTTAGGACCTTGCTTTTTTTCGAGTTGCGCTAACGTAGATCTTTTTCGAGTACGCTCTGATCCTCAGTGCATATAATTATTCCCAGTACATGTGGCCTGTTGTCTTTCACAGTCTTCTACCGTGCCTTCGTTTTTAAGGAGTACACAGCACATCATTGTTTTGCATTATATCGGCAGTCCCTGCTATTTGCATGGCTCCTGAGGAAGGGACACGAGGTCCTGAAATACATTGGGCCGAAGGTCATTAATCGCCACTCTCTGTGTTCAGATCATCATTGATTATCATGAAGCAATGCTAATTGTATCTCTGTATCTATTTAACAATGTAAACATTTTTGCCTTATTTGAAAACAAATGAAATTTAATGGTGATATCAACATGAGACTATTGTTTTTATTATATTATCCATAAAATTGTGCTAACATTTGCTAACAAGCCGGTATAACAAGTGAAAACTTTCCCCCAGCTGTGCACATGTTTTTTTCTAGACTATCGTCTGGAATCACTACACACGTTAACGTTACAGGAGGGATCGGCAGCCCTCTGACACCATGTAGCACGCTTTAGTTTGATTCTTTTTTTCAAACAATTCATTTACGTTTAGGATTATTGACTTGTGAAAAGATACTGTGGTCTGCAATAAAACAAACGCTAATTTTAACTTTTCAATGGCTCAAGGGTAACCCATGAAACATAGTGGATAAGAGATATTACAGCAATGCGTGAGCCATAATATTTGGTGTCCCCATAGTGTATGATGTTGGAAAGCAAAAGGATGGGTGCTATTTGGTATAGAAATTATGCGCTCCTCCATCCAACATAAGGCAATGTCAAATTGAATCCTGGTAACTTCTAACCCGAGAAACACTGGGGATACCAAATATTATAGGCTGGATAGGCTATTATGAGTGATATCCCCTAATTGTACCGGAGGCAAAATCTTGTGGAATGATGAACAGAATGTGGAAAGATGCTGTAGTCTGCTATTAACTAAAAGGCAAAATCAATTGGTCAATGGCTAAAGGGTAAACCATGAAACATAAGGGATACAAGATAGTATGGCAATGTGTGAGCCATAATATTTGATATCCCCTTAATAAATGATGTTGGAAAGCAAAAGGAAGGATGTTAATTGGTATAGAAATTCCTTGCTCTCCCAGCCAACATAAGGCGATGTCAAACTGAATCCTGGAAACTTCTAACCCGAGAAACACTGGGAATACCAAATATTATAGGTAGTATAGGCTATTTTATTTGGTATCCCCTAAGCGTACTGAATGTAAATTCCTAAGGAATGATGTACAAAATGTGAAAAGATACTGTAATCTGCTATCAAATAAAAGGCGACTTCAAGTGGTCAATGGCTGAAGGGTAACCCATGGAACATAGGGGATACGAGATATTACAGAATGGCGTGAGCCCAAATTTTTGGTATCCCCATAGGAAATGATGTTATAAAGCAAAAGGAATGGTGCTTATTGGCAAACAAATATTGTGCTAAGCCATCCAACATTAGACCACGTCAAATTAAATCTTTGTAAGTCATTACCCGAGAAACACAAGGGATACCAAATTATATAGGCGGTAGAGTCCATTATATATGGTACCAGATATTACAGCAATGCAGAAGAAATATATGGGATACTAAATATTATAGCCCAAACAAGGCGTTACACTTGGTATCCCCGAAAGGAACCAGATGTGAAAGCTTGTGGAATCAAATGAAAAATGCAAAGAATTAGTGTAATCTACTATCATATAAAAGGTAACTTGAATTGGTCAGTGGCTAAAAGCTAACCGTTGAAAAGTAGGGGATATCAGAAATTACAGCAATACAGGAGCAGTAATTTGTGATATCCACACAGTAAACGATGTTGGAGGACACAGTAAAGGGTGGTATTTGACAGGAATATACTGTGTTCATCTAGCCCAAAGTATGCCATGTCAAATTGAATCCTGGTAAGTTCTAACCCGAAAAACATAGGGAACACCAAATATTACAGCCCTTGTAAAGCATTATATTTAATATCCCCAGAAGGACCCTGATGTGAAAGCTTGCGGAATGAAATCACAAATATGAATAGATACTGCAGTCTGCTATCAAATAAAAGGCAACTTGAGTTGAAAAGTAGGGGAATTCCGATTTTACAGAAATGCATGAGCTGTAATATGTGGTATCTATCACTTTAGGAAAAGATGTTGGAAAACTTAAGCAAGGATTCTATATGGTAGAAAAAGAAATGTGTTCGTGGAGCCAACATAAGGCCACGTCAAATTGTATCCTGGCAAGTTCAATCTTCAAATTACAATTTATATAGGCTTTACAGGCCATTATATTTGATATACTCCAAAGGAACCAGATGTGAAAGCTGTGAAATGATATCAAAAATGCAAAAGAAGACTGTAGGCGTCTAACAAATAAAAGGCCATTTAAACTGGTCAGTGGCTAAAAGGAAACCTTTAAAAAGAGGGGACAAAAATATATTAATCCCTTCCCTGCTGGGCACATTCCCCCCCCTGTGTTCGGGGGAAGGGGGGCGCACACAGCGCCCTCGTGCTCATGACGAGCTCAGTTCGTCATGCATCACAGTGCTCGTGTGCTCATGATGAGCTGAGCTCGTCATGACCACACCCGTTTCTTTAGAACGTTCGCACAGGAGGGGTATTTGCCGAGCGTGCGAGCGTTCTAAAGGTCATGACGAGCTCAGCTCGTCATGAGCACACGAGAACCGTGGCTCATGACGAGCTGAGCTCATCATGAGCATGGGAGGGGTTAATGCATGAGCAATTTTGTTTGCTACCCCCATGCAAAAAGATATTGGTAAACACAGATTGGTATACATTGTTTGAAAAAAATATTGCGTTGACTTAACCAATATGGAAATGTCTTGTTAGTTACCCATTTCAAATGTTTTCTAAATGTAAAATAGAAAAATGCTATAGAGCGAAGGGAGAATGTCCTGTAACCAGTAGCACCCAAGATTGGCTGCTAGTCACACGCCACTTAAAACCAAATAAAATATTAAGGCTAAGGATATTTTGTAGCTTTCAGTTTTTTTAAAAATTTGCAATGTTTTCCCTTGAATTTGGCATGCCCTTCACTTTGCACCTGAAGCAACCGCCTAGTACACCTATAAACTCTGACAGTAACTTTTATGTGTTAAAGTGAAGCTTGCGCTGCAGGTATTTGAATGTCTGGATTCTCTTTGGGTTGTTGACCATTACACTGTTCATTGCCACACTGCACTTTTAGTGTTCCCAAGCCAGTCAGGCTTCTTTTTTAAACTATAAGAACGCTTTGCATGCTGCAATTTTTCAGCCATACTATCAATCTTAAAAGAGAAACTAAAAGTCCCAGAATGGTGATGTAGACTAAAACGTGAAGATTTATATCTCTCATAATAAACAGAGACTTGACACTGGGGTTGCACCAGAAACGAATATCATTTGGTTATGTTTACTATTCCAAAACAGTGTTGGCACATGAAAAGGTATATGTGTAAAATGCCCTATATTCATTTGTAACAATTAAGCTTCCTTTTAATAATCATTGTAGAAAATGACTGTATTTCTGGGGCGTCCCTCTAGATTTTTCCCATAACTGCTTTGCTGGCTTTAAAACTCTGTGCAATTTACCCCTGCTAGTAGAGTGCCTGTGCGCCCTCTTAGATATGGTTAATTTGGCTTATTCCTCATTTGAATATTTAGCTTGCTAGGCTGTCCTTACTATATGATGTAGAAAGTGAACACAGGACCTGGAAATGTAATGGCACTAGAGGACTGCAGAGCCCATAGTGCCATCAACTACAGCGGCAGGGCAAACATGGCTTCAGGCCTACCCTGTGTATTCTTGATTGCTTCACTGTAAAAATCTACTGTGCATTCGTTCAACAAAACGTTTTTTGTTAGGTAAAATCCTTTCTTTTAAATATCAAAAAGTCACTCCTGTGTAGGCCGTATAGCCCACAAGGCAGTGTGCATGGTCTATGAAAGTAGAACAGTAGAAATATACAGTTAACAGTAGAAATATACAGTTAACATGCCCTTATAGTGACTGGCAAAAGCAATTTTTACTGTGAGAAGACTCTTGCTATCCCAAAGGGAAACACTGGGAAGCGATTGTAAAAATTAATGTTGGTATCTCCAGTTAGGGTCTAGCTACAAAAATGATGAAACAACTATTTTCCATTAGTCATTAAAATCCCAACTCAATGGTGTGAATTCGTATTTGTAATGAATATTAGGGAAAGGTATATTTTAGAAAGTAAAATTTTCCCTGCTTGAAGCTGCTCGGGCTAATTTGCATTCTCTCATAAGCAGTGGCACAGCCAGGAATAAGCCGTGATGAATGGTATGAAAAATGATCATAGGGCAGGTACAATGACTTCGTAAAAAGGAGTTGTTTTTCTCTTGCCCTGGCAGAAAGACCAGTGTGGTTGGCCCAGGAACTTTATTTACTTTGAAGGGGTGTCCCCTGTAACAGGCAAATGTTTGGTAATACCTGGAGAGGTCCGGGCTTATGTCCTTCTTATTAGGCTGCCACGAAATGCTACCTCCAGAACTGGTATAGGGTAACCGCAGAGAAGGAGAGTGTTGATTTCCCTGGTCATACATCTGGGAGGGCAGTGCACAGAGGCTCTGCATAAAGAGAAAAGGATTTCTCCATCTTGGATTATGAGAGTGAGGGGGCACTGTGGGGTTATTTACAGAATGGCAAACAGGAACAGTTTCAAATGCAGGTAGGTTTACCCCTAGGAACTTTTACCCATTCGCTTTGGGCGCCATTAGGAGCAATACACTAGTTGGTACCAACCATTTATAAGGAACCTCAAGACACCCTTTCATTAGAAGCAATACACTAGTTGGAACCAAGCATTTATAAGGAACCTCAAGACACCCTTTTTAATCACACTTTATGGACCTGTGGAAGAAGAGAAGAGGAACGGACCTGATTTCTGTAATTAGAGCAGAGCCTTGAAGGATTGGACTTGATTCACATTGTACCGGGACAAAAAGGTAGACACCTATTGACCTGTATAGCTATAGGGCCACAACAATCTGCAAGAGGACTTTTCCATGAAGTGCCCAGCTGACCAATAACAACTGGACCTGACTTGCAACCTGCAGATTGGCCTCTCCTGGAGTGAGTCTTGACTCCCAACTGTTGTTTCTCAGGTCCTGGAAATCTGAGCTGTGTCTAATTGCACTTGTCATACCACCTCCGAAAAGTTTGGAACTACAAGGTTTTAGATTTCCAGTTCTCAGGAGGACTAGAACACACAAACCCATTCTATCCACCCAAAGGCATAGCCACGCTTGTTTTAAGAAGGTGGTTTCTCCCACTTTGAGCTTCGACGCAGCAGCAAATCAGTGGGCCCTGATCGATAAGGTACCCGGCCTCATGAAACTCACCGTCGGATACAGGCTGGTGGCTTAACCCACTGAAGAATTTTGACTTAAATTTCAGAGACTGAGTCCCAAGGAAAAACTCTACTGTGGCCATTGACTATTAATGGTGTGTAATCATTTTCAGTGCTATCACCACTTTAATCTTTAAAATTCATATCTGTTGTATCCCTTAATGGATTGGTCTTGTTTTGGTGTCATTTTGCTTATTACATTTTACTCTATTTTTATAATTCGGTTTGGTATTTTTATTGCTTGATGTTTTTTACGTTATTATTGTTCTGACAGTGTCTGACAAGTCACACATTGCCCTAAATTAAGCTTGTCTTATCTTCACCATGCCTATCAGCAGGTGGAGCTTAGGTTAATTAGTGACTTTGAAGGCCCACGCTGTCTCGAGTTGTGATTATTTCTTGAGATGTATAGTGGTCCACCCCAAATATGAATCCAATTTCTTGCAATCTTAGAAGAAATGCATATTTTTTAAAGGACTGCTTTGTGTGCTTCTTGTTTTAGGTGTAAATGTCAAAAGGAAAAAAAAAAAAAGACATAGTTGTATTGCTTTTTAGGTTGAGCCCAGGGAACGCACATGTGCTCCTGTTGCCTCCTACGTGGTTCATGCAGCGATACCTCACTTCAGTTTTTCGCAGAGGAGCACCTCCTAAATACAGTTTCTTTCCACTTGCATTGTTCATCTATTGTTGGGGAGAACTATTTTGTCTTATTGTTGCAGCGCGGCACGTCATGCTTTATCACTGTGCAATAAATGTAAAACCCAGCTCAAATGTACAGCCACCCATCCCTGCATTTCTCTCATTCCCAGCCCACAACCCCTCATTTCTCTCATCAGTCAGTGGTGAGAATAAAATAGTGGAGGCTCATCTGGATGCTTTGTACTTAAATGCATGAAGTCTGCCCTGCGTGTGACAGTGCCTCCACTAAGAGCCGTCTCGCTTCTTTCGCTAGTACTTGTTTTGTGTTGCTGCCGCTGTATTAGGTCCGTGAGCCCTCAACCATGATTACTCAGTTTGCAATCCCTTAACCAAGATGGTGCATCCTAAGCTGATTACCTTCAGCGTTGATAGTACCTTAACGAATATGGCGCCCTTAGGGTGACAATGTGCGCTGGTCAAAATAATCCAGTTTCTGCCTTCCTTCTGCCTCCGGTGCTGGCTGAGCTGCTGGAGGCCCTGGAACGCAGCAACGAGCCCATGGGGTCCAGGCTGCTGCAGCAGCAGCAGGTGAAACTGGGCCTGACGAAGCTGGAGCAGGCAACGTGTATGGCCTTGGAGCTCCATTTGTTCAGGTAGGGTAGGGGTGGTGGGCTGTCCGGGCAGGTACAGCATCACAAGTTTGGCAGGAGTGCTTTTTAATACAATACATGCTGAACACCTGAAACTGTTATCTGCATCTTTGCAAAATGTTTCTGGAGAGTGCTTTGGGTATAGTTATACTTCTGATTTGTGAGGCTAGACTATTGTTTTTTCAGAGTGCTGTGCAGCCTTATTTCTTCTTCGTAGCGCTTCAGTGAATGTATGGGTCAGGTGTTTGGTGAGAGAATAAGGACTTTCACCTAGCCCATCAACTAAAGCAGTACATTAAACATTCTGGGGCCGTACTACAGATGAGTGTGCCAGCGCTAATTGTTGCTGTGCACCAGAGTATGTCTGTGGTTATGTGCATTTGCGTCTGTGCGCCAATATAATATGCGCACAGACGCAACGCTTATAAACACAGAGTTCAAAGTCTTCACCAACATAACGGCGCATGACAGACTGATCCTCTGGTTTTTTTTTAAAACACACTTTATTGGCATTTATTATCAGTCTGTTCATCCACATATCCTGATACAAAAATATTCTGGCCTTAGTTGTTGGCAATATATCTCCCAATCCTGCATTCCCCTGCAGTTTGTAATGGATATGTCCTTGTCTATTCTCATTTTCTGAGGGAATAATGTTGCAGTGGCCTTGTGTTCCCCCCGCACCCAACCAATCAAAAACAGTTAACTAGATCCACCCGCACTGCTGTCTCCCCATTATACCCGTAGAGCTCTGAAGGTTACCTCTCTCGTGTCCGACAGTGTGTGGAAGTCCTTCGCGGGTGCTCCCTGTTCTGTATCTACCCTCCCCTATGATGGTAAATTATATATCCCTCCCTGTCCGGGATCCGCCTGTGCCCTCTCGTTCTGCCTTGGTCATTAAAGATGCTCCTGTTGTGGTGGTCTCTCAGGGGTAGAAGCGTCTGACTCCCGTCCGTCTTGCTGCATGTCGCCCATCATCGCCTCCCAAGCCCTGGCTCCCTCCTCCTTGCCTATCCCTTGCCTTGCATTCCTCAAGAGGACCCTGCTCTCGCATCCTACCCATGTTACTACCTCCCGTTTCCAACTTGCACAATGGGGCCTTTTAGGTCTTTTCAGTTACGAGTGATTTCTCGCTTCGCCAGGACAAAGGCGAGGTCTTGGAACCTGTCTATGGTCCTAGTTCTGGCAGTGTGTGGAAACAAACTCAACAGTACATGTGTCAGTGTGCATGGGATTACCCTCTCCGTGATCCTAGCCGTCTCCTGCATCACTTCCTGCCAATAATGTGTTAAAGAAGTACAGCTCCACATCATGTGGATGTAGGTCACTCCCACTGTAGTACATCTCGGGCATCGGGTGTCCTCCCTTGCAAAATATCTGTTAATATGTTCTGGGGTTAGATAAGCCCAGTGGAATGTATAAAAGAGAATCAGGTTAAAGTGGGCATTTCTGGAGCCTTTGGCAGCCCATTCAAGTAATTTCTCCCAATCCTTGTCTGCCAGTGGACTAGCGATGTCCCCCTCCCATTGGTTTTTCAACTGGTCTAGCGGCTGTATGGTATCTCATCCTATAGCCCTATAAAGACATGCGACTGCCTTGATAGTTCCCCCAGCCAGGCTTATATATTCACAGGTGGCCTGTCGATTCGGTTCAGTCGTGCCTGTTCCCCAGTGGCGCCTCTTGGCCACCGTTACTGCTCTATAGAGTAGGAAGTGCCCTTGTGGAATACCTCAGTCAGTACTAAAGTCCTCAAAGGATAGCAGCTCCCCATCTCGGAGAAGATTTCCTATCTTTGCAGCCCCCGCCTGCACCCAATTATCAATACCCCACCAGTGTCCCCCATGGGATAGGGCTCCCAGTAGCGTCATTGCCATTTCTGGCGAGTATGGGCGTTTTGTCCTGGTTCTCTGTCAGCATCGACTCCGGCACTGTCTGATCACTCTGTGCTTGTTACTACTAGCATGATTGAGCAATCCCTAATAGTGTACGGCACACCTCCATTTTGTCCGTGGTGAAGGGTGGTACTCCTCTGTCCGGGTCAATGCTTCCTGTCACCCACTGTGTGAATCTCTGCAGTTGACCTACCATATAGTACTCCTCCATATCTGGCAATACTAGGCCTCCCGCTGACCGGGGTCGTTTTAGCGTGCTCAGGGCTACTCGCCTCCGGAGCGCCCCCCATATGACCGCCGCAGGGCAGGAGTCCAGCTCCCGGAACCAGGCCGCTGAGATCCAGACTGGTAGTGTGGTGAAGAAGTACAGCAGCCGCGGGAGTGCCACCATTTTGAGGAGGGAGACATGGTCCATCACGGAGAGAGGAAGCTTTCTCCAAAAGGCCATGCTATCCTTAAGCAAGCGCCGTGCCTGCTCTATATTCCCCTCTTTCACATCTGCCATGTCGTGGAATATGTGTACTCCCAGATTGCGAAAGCATCGGGGCTCCCATCGCAGATCACCAAGGTCCTCAGGTAGCAGCATATCCACTACAAGGGGGAACAAACTTGACTTCTGCCAATTTATTCGGAGGCCTGAGAGGGAACCAAACTTGTCCATCATCCTCCATGCCCCCGGCAGGTCCTCCCCTGCGCACTGTAGGAACAATAGGAGGTTGTCTGCGTACAATGCTATATTATGCTTCTGCCCCACAGCTGTAGTCCACAGTAAGCCCTGTCAGATCACGCCACACATGCCAATGCTCCACAGCCAGGGGGAACAGTAAGGGGGAGAGAGGACACCCCTGACGTGTGCTCCTCTCCACCCGGTATTGCTCTGGTATCGTGTGTCCCGTGCGTACACTCGACACTGGATCAGCATGCAGCAATTGCATCCAGCGCAGGAACCCTGGCCTCAGACGCATCTTGATCAAAACTGCGTAAAGGAACCCCCACTCAAGGCTATCGAAGGCCTTTTATATGTCGATGGTAAACACTGCTCCTGCCTGAGTACCCCAAGCTCAAGTACTGATGGCAGGCGGCGTATGTTCAGGGTTGTATTCCTGCGGGGGATAAATCCTGCCTGATCCAGATGCACCAGGGAGGTCATATGCGGTAGTAACCGCATTGCCAGTATCTTACTTCGAATCTTAAAATCCAGATTCAACATTGACAAGGGCCGATGCACTGCGCACTCCAGGGGGGACCTGTCGGGCTTCAGTAGCGGAATCACCATCGCCTCTCCAGTGGTGTCCGGGAAGTGCCACCTCTCTCCTGCCTCCATATTCATCTCCACCATTTTGTGGTTAGTTCATCCATGTACACTGTGTAGAATATTTTGGGAAGCCCATCTGTGCCCGGGGTCTTCCCCTTGGCCAGTGCCTTAATAGCTACCCTTACCTCGCACTCAGTGATCACCGCTCCCAAATGGTCCGCATCCTCCTCAGCCAGGGTAGGCAGAGAAAGGTCCGCCAAGTAGTCCTCTATTTGCCCTTCTTCCCGAGGCCCCAAGCTCTTGAAAGCTGTTCATAATAGACGCAGAACCTATTGTTAATGTCATCTTGCTGATATAGGGAGTGCCCCTCATTGTCTGTGAGCTCTATGATGGTATTCCCCCCTGCGGGTTGGGCTACCGAGCCGAGCCAGTAGTCTACCGGCACTATCCCACTCCGTGCGTGTCCTATCCATGTAAGTCTTATAATCGAAGCACCTCAACCTTTCCTCTTGCACGGCCACTTCTTCCTTCTTCTCAAGCAACTCTTGGCGAAGTTTTGGGTGGTTTGGGCGGCAAAGTTCCACCTCTCGCAGTGCTTGGTCAGCCTGACGTAGGTCTGTGAGTAGCATGCGCCTCACCCCAATGGATAGTGCCATGTATCGACCCTGATTACTGCCTTGAAGGCCTCCCATTCTGTCACCCTAGATTCCGTGGTCTGGGCTTTGTCAGCAAAATATGTGATGATACTAGCCCTGACCTCCAGTAGGAACACCTGGTCCTCCAGTGCCTCAGGTTTGAGGCGCCAAGTGGGGATAGGTTGCTGCTGGAACCCCCAGTGTAATCTGCTGAGTATCGGGTTGTGGTAAGATACCGTGCGAGTGAGGTATTTTGTCCCGTGTAGTCGGGCATGTACATCCCGGGAGCATAGGAAGGTGTCCAGTCGGACATGTAAGCCATGTACATGTGAGAGGTGGGAGTATTCTCTTTTTTTTTTTGCAGAGTTTTATATAGCGCGAACTAGAACCGAACCAGTTATCAGAGCGCTTTACATAGCACCAGTTACGTTACATGAGGACACACTTTCATTTTTTTTTAGGCACGGGGAGATTAAGTGATTTGCCCAGAATCACAGGGGGTATTTGGCGTCGTTACCGAGACTCGAACCCAGATCCCCAGGTCCGAGGTCGAGCGCCTTAGCCGCTAGGCCAACCCCTCTCTCAAGTCTCTCTGTCCACTGGGTGTGTACATCTCCACGTGTCCACCAACCCCCAGTGTGATGGCCAGGCCTTAAACACCGTAGCTACCCTGTGTGCCGGGGTGTCTCTGATTGGTGGGTGAGATCGGTCAAGGGCCGGGTCAGCTATACAATTGAAATCCCCCCCCCCCATGAAAATTAACCCTGTCAAATGCGGTGCCAGAGTCCCAGATAGTTGCTCCAGAAAGAGTCCCTAGTCCACATTCGGGCAGTAGATATTTATGAGCACAATATCCTTCCCATCCAGGCATCCTGTGACCGCGACGTACCTCCCCTCTGGTTCTATCTTGTGGCCAGTATTCTGAAAAGGGACCCCTGCCCTGATCCAAATGAAGACCCCTCTGGCAAACGCTGAATGCAAAGTATAGTACGATTGCCCTCTCCATCTTCGATGTAAGGCCGCTCCCTCCGAAGCTAGTGTGTGTGTTTCCTGCAGCATCGTGATATGAATCCCTTGCCTGTTCAAGTGGTAAAAATATTGTAGGGTTTGTGCATAGAATGCATCCCTCGGACATTCAGGAGAGGAGGGTATATATCTTCTATGTCGACATCTCAGAGTAGCCTCTCTATCTCTGTCTGGCACCCGTGCCCCAGCTTGGCGCTCGGTTCTATATGATAAGTGAGGGAACCTACGCTCTGTAACTCGTGCCCCCGGGAACTTATAAACAGCAGTGCCCCAACATCAAACATATAAACTTCCCCAACTTCCCCTCCCCAGGACAAGTGAGAACATCTCCCCCATCCAAACTGCCCTTTGGCATGCATGGTAACAGTCAAGTACCCAACGTTCAGGTGGTGGCTAGAAAAATGCACGGCTGGAGGTAAAACCATCTCCTCCGCCCTCCGGATACCCCCATCCCACAGTATGCTTTTGTGCCACCCCTCCCGTGGTCCCCATGCCCTCAAAGGAGTCTCAAGCTATGACACCCCACCCCCTAGCTGAAGTGTCCATCGCAGGCTTGCGTGCCGTGGGTGATTCATATCAAGTCCTCCGCCGATCAAGAAGTCACATCTGGCAGCACCTGACTGGCCTCCCCCACGGTGTTCGAGCTGCTGTCAGAGTCCGAGTCCCTCTGATCTTCTCCTGAGAGAGAGGGGTTGCTCCTTGGGCTCATCGCTCTCAGGGAGGCTATTGCTGCCACCGTGCTCTCCCTGTCTCGGCGGGCTTCCTCCATCATCGGGTGGCCGTTGAGTCCCCCCCAGGGGATTTTGCATGGTCCTTCTCAGGCTGTTCGTGGTCTCCCCTGTATGTACTATCCGTAACCTAGCAGGGAACACCATGGAGTACGACACCTCCATTTGTTGCAGTTTCCTTTTTGCCATGACTAAGGAAGCTTGCTGCCTCTGTACCTCCGGGAAGATCCGAACAATGCTGTTCTCTATTTTAAGTTGGCCCTTGAGGCGCGCCCGGCTCAGCACGTGGTCCCTGTCAGGTGGGCCACAACAGGCCTCCGCAGTCTCCCAGGCAGAAGCGCTCGGGCAGGAACCCTGTGAGCCCACTCCAATGCAAAGAATAGTGATAGGCCTCCTCTGCCACCTCAGTGCGTAGCCAGTTCTCAAGATAAGCCACCATATTGTTCCTCTCGACTTTTTCGGGCATTCCAAGGAGTCTTATGTTATTTTGTCTTGCCCTGTAGCAGCGACACCACAAGGATTTCCGACAAGGGAGCAATCTCACCCGGCTCATGTTCCTCACTCTCCTCGAAAGCAGGATTCGATCAATGTGGCCGAAGGTCACGTGGCCGCTCAGTACGTCGGTACGGGCAAAGCCCCCAACCCCGGTCCTTGTCTCTCTTGAGCCTACTCCCCTCACTCAGCCCGCACTGGTGTGGGTGTCACCTCCCAAGCCTGGGACTGAGAGGTGGGTCGGACCTCCCCAGCTTCGATCGCAACCCCCACCATTCAGGTGACTTGAGAGATGGAGAGCAGGGGGCTGCTGCCCATGGAGCGGTGAGGAGAGGTGGCAGCGGGAGGTCTGGAGGATATTGGAGTGGTGAGGTGGGCCGGGACACAATGACTTTGAACTTCAGGCAGTGGGGTCTCTCTGGAGGGGGCAGGTGATGAGCTGACACCCACACCGATGCGGGCTGAGTGAGGGGAGTAGGCTCCGCTAGCGACACCGCCAGCTCCTCCCGGAACCTCCCAGATGTGCAGCCAGTTCCACCCGGAGCCGCGTAGGCCGGGCACCACACTCCTGGTAGGCAGGCCCCCGCTCTCAGTCGGCGGCCTGCGGTACTATGCACACGGACCCTCAGGGGCTCAGGGCCCCTCTGCCTCCCCTCCTTGATCCTTCACTGTGCAGAGCCCGCAGCACGTGCAGTAGTCCCAGGGGCCCCCTGCTCCAAATTGGGGCCGGTTATCCGCCCGGTACCTGGCTTCACAGCGGGGGTCGCCCCCAGGTCCTCTGCACCATTTTCTCCAGCCCCGTCTCCCATTCCACCTCAGCCCGGTCTCCGGCAGGTCCCGCCTCTTCGTTCCGGAGGCCGCAACGTTCTGCTCATCCAGCGCTCCACCAGCTCAGGTCGCCCCTCGGAGCCTCCTTGTGCGAGAGACGGTCGCCAGTTGCTCCCTCAGAATCATAGCTCAGAGCACGGGCGCCATATTGGCTGTCTCCATGTTGCCTCCTTTCAGCTCTTTTCACGGTGAAGGTGAGCTGTTGCGCCCCGATCTTTGATTCCTGCCTGCTCCCCCGATCTCCACCTGTCCGGGGGTGAGTTTGTTAGGTGAAGGGCCCCTCTATATTGGGCAGGAAGGGCTGTAATGGGGGATCACCCCCAGGAGCTCCGGTTCAGGGTCCCTGCTCCATCGGCGTCCAGCCACGCCCCCCACAGACTGATCCTCTGTAATGCTGTTGGGCACTTAATCTGGTGCACAGTGAAAATTAGTGCTGGCGCAGTCATTTGTTACATGGCCCCGGTATATGATATCTTTTGTTTGGTCTTCCAATTGAGTAAGCAACAGAGATACTGGGAAGCTGATGCTGTGAAGTGTCACTCTGAAATGTTGCAGTCCTCAGAACAAAAAGACCGTAATGCTGCCTCTGCTGTGCCAGTCATGCCATCCCTTTGTTGCCCTCACACATGTACAAGTTGCAAGGCTCCGGAAACATGTAGCATGCCTTTTGTGTGCATGACATGCACCAGAAAGTTTACAAATAGAATAGACCTATATTTGGCAGTCTCAATGCAACATAGTGGCATAATTGTGTTCATCAGCAGGGCATTGTCAACATATCCTTGCAACGTGCAGAACACCACATGCAAGTGCTATCAATGGGACCAGTCATCAGACTTTTCCTTCATCAGTCATAATTAGTAACGGTCTCTTGTAAGGTTTGATGGAACACATCATTTAAGATTTGAATGGGTTAAACAGCATCCAAGTGTAATACTGTGTTGGAAGACTGCAGATTATGCCGGCATCCAAGAAGCTGACAACTAATCATCGTTTCGGGGTAAGGATACAAAACCACCACCAACTTCTGAATTATAAATGGGATTTTATGTTTATTGAGATCTGGGCCACCATGTAGCCTGATATATCATCCAGTCTTGACCAAAGGTCCAATAAAGTACAAAACTTTCCTTTTTATAAATATTTTCCCTATGTATCCATCTTTTTCTTTCCATACCAACCATCTGTAACCCATGCATCACCTACCATCTTTTCATTCACCTGATTACCCAGACATCCATGCATGTACTCATACAGCTATCCATCCATCCAAGCATTCACACAAATAGCTATTATGCCACCGACCCATCCATCCTAACTGCACCTCTACTTCTTAAATGCTCACATTACCTGGATGGTAGCCACATAATTCCACTACACACCACATACACCGACTCTACTCTATAACACATAAATATTTACATTTTCAACGCCAATAGCTCTAACTCTCGTTTTGTAACTGATCACTCCACTGCAAACAAAAACAAACATTTGCAATGCAATAGGTCTCGAATTTGCAAGAGTTTAAGCTATCGGCATTGTAAATGACTGCCTTTTATTTATCTGTTTTGTAATTAACACATAAATAAAAAACATTGTTATTTACAATGCTAATAGCTCAAACTCTTGTAAATATGAGACCTATTTCCTTGCAAAGAAGCAGCAGCCATTGTCCCCGGGGTGCTTGGAAAGTGAAATCACCCATGGCAAGATGAATGTTGCAGGAAAGCCTGTTCTGCCTGCAGTTGGAAAATCTCATTTGAAAACCAGCATCAGATTGTGCTGTGCAGCATGACGCATATGCGTGCACCAGGTTCTGTGCGTAAAACCAGCCTTGTGGGAAACCAGCATTAAAGTGTGCTGTGCAGCGTGAAACACAAGTGTGCACAAGGACCTGTGCCTTAAAAACAGCATTAAGGAAAACCAGCATTACAGTGTGCTGTTCTGCATGAGACACGAGCGTGCACCAGGGTCCATGTATGAAAACTATCACTAGTATCTGCTTTGTAGCATGAAAGTGCATCCGGGTCTGTGTGCGAAAACCAGCGGTGTGGGAAACCAGCATTAGAGTGTGCTGTGCAGCATGAGGCATGAGTGTGCACCAGGATCCATGCACGAAAACCAGCTGAGTGGGAAACCAGCATTAGAGTTTGCTGTGCAGCGTGAGGCATGAGCATGCACCAGTATCCGTGTGCGAAAACCAGCCATGTGGGAAACTAGTGTTAGAGTTTGCTGTGCAGCACGAGACATGAGCGTTCACCAGGACCCGTGCATAAAGACCAGCCCTGTGAAAAACTAGCATTAGTGTGTGCTCTGCAACGTGAGGCACAAGCGTGCACCAGGATCTGTGCGTGAAAGCCAGCCATGTTAGAAACCAGCATTAGAATGAGCAGTGCTACATGAGACACGAGCGTGCATCAGGATAATTGCATGAAAAATACCACTGTGGAAAACCAGCATTAGTGTGTACTGTGCAGCATGAGACATGAGCGTGCACCAGAATCTGTGAATAAAAATTAGACATGTGGAAAAGTAGCATTAGAGTGTGCTGTGTAGCATCCAAGACACGCACGCACCAGGATTTGTGTTGGAAAACCTGCCATGCTTTGTAGAAAACCAGCCTTAGAATGTGCTGTGTAGTGAATGACATGAGCGTGAACCAGAATTCCTGTACAAGCAACCTGCAACGTAGGAAGCTGGCACCAGAATGTATGCCGTGAGCCACCAGCGTGCACCAGTTTACGAACAAAGGCAGTAGGGCAACTAGTCCCAGAATGTGTGCTGCGTAGCCTGAGACAAGAGCGTGGCCCAGTATCTGCGTTCGCAAACCAGCAATGTGAGAAACGAACATCAGTATGTGTGCCACCAGTGTGCACCAGGAACCATGTATGACAAGCATTTGCAGTGCAATAGGTGTGCATTTGCCAGAGTTTAAGCTTTTGGCATTGTAAATGACAATTACTTTTATTTATCTGTTTTGCTAATTAACACATAAATAAAAGGCATCGTCATTTACAATGCCAATAGTTCAAACTCCTGTAAATGTGAGACCTATTCAAAGAAGGGGCCACCATTATCCCTGGCTGCTCGGAAAGAGAAAGCACGCATGGCGTACTGAATGTTGCAGGAAAGCGTGTTGTACCTTCAAAAGATGTATTGTGTAACAACTGAAGTAAAAGGGCCAGTCCTCATGGGAGGATACAAATGAAGACAAGGCGGTACTAAGGAGGGACTAACAAGATTATTAACGAATCAGAAGCCAGCATTTACGACGGACAATGACGCAAGCCAATACGAAGGACAATGACTCAAGCCCATGGCAAATATGAGAGGAGAGTGGGCGGGGCTTCTTTTTCATGCTCCAATACATCGTGCCACAGAGTAGCGCATGCGCTGCCCAGGCTCTACCTAAAAAATACGTAAAAAACATTGTTATTTACAACGCCAATAGCTCTAACTTTCACAAAAGTATGAGACCGATTGCGCTGCCAATGCTTGTTGAATTAACCTGGACACAAAAAGATAGGGCAGCTAGTAAAATACCAAGTATGTTGTATGAGTCAAACTAAACATGCACTGTTATTCAACTTATTGTGCATGTTATATGTTTGTCATTAACACCTTGTAACATATTTATTATATGAAAATCAGAACACTTGCTTTCCCCATGTTAATACTTTGCTTTCTTCATTGCCTTTTTTTTTTACTTTTACCCTTTAATCTTTCGCTCGTTTTGATATCATTTTTCCCCTTATTTGAACCCCTGCCGTTGTTTCTATTCACTTTCCCTCATGTTATTTCGTTACGATTCGATATGCTTCAGCAATAGTTTCTTTGCTTTCTCAATGTTTATTAGCTTAATTGCTATTTCCATTACGATTCATTCTGTATATTTCTGTCTGTCTCTCTCTTCGTGCACAAGTTTCAGGTGATTTTTCGCCAGAGCCGAGTTTTGCATCCTGTTGAATCGTGTATCCCCTAACTCAGCCCAAGCAGTGAACAGCTACTTCTGTCTGAACCTGCCCGGGCTGAGTTTCGTTTCCGGAAAATGCCGAAGAGCAGGGGATACCAGATACCGTGGGGATACCACATATTACACAACACCGGCACCCTGCTGCCAGCAAGTCTGGGGGCATCACCGTCCTCTACCCCATTTAAATGGGCGATTACCCCGTTGACATAGAGGCAAAACAGGGTCGGTGCCAGCACACAGCCCTGTCTTACCCCCCTGTCAATGAGGAATCTGTTAGAGAGAGAACCATCCGGGCCACATCTAACCTGCGCATAATTATCCGTATGTAGACGAACAATCATATTTAGAAGGTGTTGCGGTACCCCCATATTGGATAAGACAGACCAGAGTTTTCTGAGGGGCATGAGATCAAAAGCCGCCCGTAGATCTACGAAAACGGTATAGAGGCTGCCACCCTCCAACTTTACCGTTTTCCAATATAAAAGGGGCAAGCGAAAAATGTGATCTATGGTAGAGACTTTCTTCCTGAACCCTGCTTGATAGGGGCTCAGGACTGAATGATCAAGCATCCACTCTAGTAAACGGTCCAGGATCAGCCTTGCAAAGACCTTTTGTGGGACGTCTATGAGGCTGATAGGCCTGTAGTTGGCTGGGAGCAGAGGAGAGCCCTTCTTGAAGATAAGTACAATCTCTTCCCCTAGCCAAGTACTAGGAACCTCCATCCCACCCAAGATTGAGTTAAATACGACCTGTAGATATGGGGCCCAGACAGTTGGTTCATGTCTGAACAAGTCTCCCGGAAGCTTGTCCAAACCTGGAGCTTTCTCCGCTGAGAGTTTGGCAATTGCGGCACCAACCTCCGCCACAGTAAATTCTAATTGGGCCAGTAAAGGGCTAGAGCCTATCACTGGATTTCCTGTGTCTTCTACGTGATCTGTGCTAGCCTGCGAATATAGTGTACGGATGTGAGCCTCCCAGACACTAGTAGCAATATTAGCTTCTACTGCTGGTGTTGGATCCACAGAACCCTTTTTAACGATCTGCCAAAATTTCCGGGCATCTCTAAAGTTAAGTGCACCCACCATTTCAGACCAGTTTTCATTATCCCACTCAATCTTGGCGGTTTGAATTACGTATTTATATTCATTCCTCTTAGCCCTAATCAGCACCATGTTACCCCTTTGCTTCATGGCCTCGAGGAGTTCGGCTTTGGCCTTCCTACAGGCTGTATTGTACCATGAGGCTTTCAACGGCTTGGCATTCTTTTTCGATACTCGCGGGTTCAATACCTCCGCTAATGGGCTGGTAAGCTCCAAGTGAAGGTCCCCGAGTTTATTGTGTTTCTCCACAGACGGGCATAGTGAAATAAGTTCTTCAACTCTTTCTAAAACCGGGACTATTGTGGCATGAAGCCGGGAGATGGCTTCTGGATTCCCTATGACTTTAGCCCATCTAATTCTGCGTCTATCGCTAGATAGGATCGCTCTAGGGTCCAGGAAGGTATTAGCCATCTGGTTCTCAGTGGTAGTGCCGGGCACCAGGAATTTCAGGGTCAGCGCATTGTGGTGGCTTTCGTCACGTGGGGTTACCTGAAAGCTCCTTACCTTGGCCCAGTCACGCATCTCCACAAAGATATAATCTAAGCGTGACTCCTGCCCCAGTTTGTTAAAAGTGGGTTTCGGTGGGATATCCCCACTGACCCGCCCATTGCAGGCCCTTATAGAGTTATTAAGAGTCAGGGCCATAATTTGGGTAGCCAGCGGCGTCCAGGACTTCACTGTTGGACCCCCTACAGGTGGTATATCCCATTGATCTTCCTTTTCCAATGTGGTGCCCTCCAGAAAGGCTGGCAGCGGCTCGAATTGACAATTAAAGTCACCCCCTACCAGATATGGAGTGCCTTGGGGGATGGTACCAAGGAAGAGGGATACATCCTCAATTGTTCCTGAGACATTAGTTACTCCCGTTGGTCTTGAATATACATTGACTAATACTAGCTTAGCCACATTTGGCCATTCCAATACCACACTTTGGATATCCGCAGAGTGTGTCTCAAGTGTCCTTGCAGAACATCCTAAGCGTGAACCCACCCAAATGAGTAGTCCGCCTGACGGGCGACCCTTCCCGCCCCATTTTGCCTGGATTGAAAATGAGGCAAAACCAGTGCGCCAATAATCCTCCCTGGCCCAAGTTTCCTGGAATAGGTACACATCTTGTGTGTCAATAAATTACCCCCATTCAGGCAAGTCAAGTTTATTTAATATCCCTGCCAGATTCCAGGAGACAATTGACAGGGGACCTAGTTCTCCATTTACTCTTTGGCTATTATTCTTTACCCCGTTTAGAGCCCAGGATGGTAGTGCCTGGGTTGTAATTGGGCTACTAGATAAACTTAGATGTTTAGTATCCTCACTGTTACTATCCGGAGGACAGTCCAATACTCCTACTTGACTGTCGCCATCATTAGTCTCACCAACTAATTTGGGGAGTCAATCTACACCCTCCAGATCTGTTAGGGGATCAAACCTATTATACACTGGGAAAGGGTACACTAACCTGTGAGATGGATTAGCTCCCCAGAGTCCTCTCTGTCGGGGGATAGAATGAGAATTATGACATCCATTGTTCATAACCCCTGGGTAAAAATAATCAAGGCCCAGCGATTGAATATCCCCCTCTCGGCCAAATCTAGGTTCTCTTCGAATATGGTCTACCACCCATGTGCCCCTAAAATTCACTAGAATACAGTCCCCTTTGAGATCTTTGGGGTTGTTACCCACCCAGTGCACCCTTCTAACACCCAAAATCTCTGTGTTCAGTGAAGGGGGAGAGTTCTATTCCTGTTTAACCAAAAAAACACCTTATTATTCAGTTCCCTATAAGATTCTGTTTTTCCTGCCCCTTAGGTTCGTACCCCCACTTAGACAATTGTGTAGGGTGCTGCCTCTGGAGGAAGGTTTAAACTGGGGAATTGGTCTTTACGAACCTCCTTATCCTGGGGCAATTGCCTATTAGGCCTTCTATCTGCTGGTCGGCCACTCGATACAGGCTGTGGTGCAGATGACGAGTCCGTCGCCTTCCCACCAAGCCTCAATATGCCTACTTGTTTCTTCGGGTAGGATTTTGGCGGTGATATGTTTGGTTTATTTTCTGGGTTTTTTCTAGAGTCCTCAGCAACCACCCTAGCAGTAGTACTGTGACCCGTTTCCTTTATGGTGGTGTCCGGGGGTTAATAAGGAGATTCCCCTTGACAAGGTCAGCTAGTAAAAGTGAATTTTCTCCGACCTGCTTTTCAATCTGATCTAACTTGGAATTAATCATCCTAGTTCTCTTTAGGAGCTGCAGCATCAGAGATTTAATCAAAAATTCTATTTTCCCCAGGAGGTCACCCTCAGCAACAGTAGGACAATCAGGGGGGCTAATACCTTCTGTATCTGTCCCAGAAGAAATAGGGAGTTGAGCAGCAACTGTCGGGGCCGGGTTTAAGATCTTCTTTTGTTGTTTGGCATGACGGCCCTTCAGAGAGCTACCCCTTCTTTTCTTACTGTTGGGTTTCGTCCTAACTGGAGACCCCTGGGTCAAAGTGGGGGAAGATAAAATAACTAACGCTGGGGAATTATGCAAACCAGCATTACCACTACTAGGAGACAAGCTCGGGGAAAATAAGTTTGTACTCGAACTATCTGAAACATCCCCAACATCCAGCAACCTAATTTCGTCCCATGCAACATTTGTATGCACCGGAGAAACCGTCGACCCTATGCGGCCTAGGGAAGACCGTTTCCCCGTTATTAAATCCAAAGAGAGACGCTTTTCTACAAAGGCAATCTCCTTTTCAAGTATGGTGGAAGCTCTCTTAAAGAAGTGATCCAGAGTACCTGTAACCACCCCGGCAGAAGTAGGAATTGCAACATTGCGATTTTTTCCAGACCGCAAAGACATGATAACTTTAACCACAACCAACCCACACTTTTAGGTAATAATCACAATCATACCTGTGTACCATAAAACTTTTTCAGGAAGTACAGATATCTACAGATAACGAATAAGATGCCTAATAAGGGAGGGGGGCCAGGCCCGGCCTTGAGCGACCTTGGACGGCCTTAGACAGCCCGCCATTTGCCCGGGCTTAGCCCGGCGCCCGCCCGCGCGCGTTCCGCATGCGCGTGGGTAGAGGAAGTTAAGTAGGAGGAGGTGGGGGCAGGAAGAGGACCAGCTGCGGCAGATTGGTCGCCGCACTGCAGGCTGGTCCTCGCAGTCCCGCCGCAATTTGCCAGTCAGCTCGTTCCTCTTGCTACAATGCCAGCCAGTGAAGTTCCACACACACGAGCGGCTCCCGCGAAGCGGGGGCCGCGAGAAGTCAATGAAATCCTTGTAAAAACAGGTCCGATAATCCAGCTATCCCGGACAGGAACAGTTCTCCCTCGTTGTTTTCCCAGCAGAGCGACACCAAATGATTAATGGCGAGAGGGGATTTAAACAGCCAAGAGGTGGGGGTGGGAAGAGGACCAGCTACGGCAGATTGATTGCCGCACTGCAGGCTGGTCCTCGCAGTCCCGCCGCAATTTGCCAGTCAGTTTGTTCCTCCTGCTACAATGCCAACCAGTGAAGTTCCACACACACAAGCGGCTCCCGCGAAGCGGTGGCCGCGAGAAGTGAATGAAATCCTTGTAAAAACGGGTCCGATAATCCAGCTATCCCGAACAGGCGCAGTTCTCCCTCATTGTTTTCCCAGCAGAGCGACACCCTTTGTATATAGTATACCACCTTACAAGGGCCTTACAAGTAAATATGTCAATTGTGTATACACCAATGTTACCATGTTGAGGGGAGAAGCACATGCCCTTTAGCACTGGTCAGCAGTGGTAAAGTGCTCAGAGACCTAAGGTAAAAAAAAGATACAGCAAAAAGAGGAGGTATGCATGCAAAATATTTTTGGGACAACCACCCTAAGGTTGACAGGTCTAACACTTGACCCCAGAACTGAAAATGGGGAGATTTACCTAACTTCTGGGGGCATTCTTATAACTAAGAAGGAAGAACCCAGATAGACCATCATCATTGGCAGGGTCTAGCCCTGGTCTGAACTCAATAGCCTTTAAGGAAATGGACCACCTAAACAGTTTTGGATTCTCACCCCTCATTCGCATGAGCCACCTGAGGGGCTTATGGTCAGTCTGAATCTGGAAGTAAGTGGCAAACAGGTATGGTCTCAATTTCTTCAGTGCGCAAACCACAGTAAATGTTTCTCTTTCTATAGCACTCCACATCTATTCACTGGGGAGTAACTTCCAGGAGATGAATGCTACAAGTTGGTCTAGACCCTCTTCATTTACCTGTGATAAAACTGCCCCTATGGATGTTCTAAAGCATCTGTTGAACAATCAACTCCTTGATGAAGTTTGGGGCCCTGAGGACCGGGGCTGTTCACAAGACCTGCTCCCTGGATCAAATGATGTTTGGCATGCCTCTGTCCCAGCCACATGTCTGGGCTGCTTCTTTAAAGTCAGCTCTGTGAAGGGGCAACAAGGGTGCCATACCCCTTGGCAAACCTCCTGTAGCACCCAGTGAGGCCCAAGTGTTCTCTGACCTTAGTCTGGGTTTTGGGGGCTCCCAGGCCATGATAGGCTCTATCTTGGCCTGGAGGGGCTACACCTATTCTCTGCCTACCAGGTGTCCCAAGAACACCAAAGACCCCTGCCCTACCTGGAACTTACTAGTCTTGATAGTAAGGTGTCCGTGTGGCATAGCCTAAAGCACTTCTTGGGAGTGAAAGTGGTGGTCCTTTCAGTTTCCACTGTAGACAGATATGTCATCTAAAAAGTCACCTGTGAAAGCCTCCATACCAACATGGACCTGGTTCACCAACCTCTGGAAGATAGCAGGGTCCTTTGTGGGTCCAAAGGGCATCACATAAAATTGGTAGAGGCCCTCTGGAGTGGAGAAGGCTGGCCTCTCCTTAACACCTTCTGTTATGGCGATCTACCATTAACCTGAGGTAAGTTCAAAAGTGCTTAAGAACTGGGAAGCCCCTAACTGATCAGTCAGCTCATCAGCCCAGGGGATGGGGTGAGCATCTATCTTAGTCACTGAGTTTAACCCTCTATAACCCACACAGAACCTTAGTTCAGGTGTGGTGCCCAATGGGGAGCTTTTGGTACCAGAACCACAGGTGTAGACTAGGGGCTGCAGGAGGGTTATATCACACCCCAATCCCAGCATTTTGTAAACTTTATTCTTAATAATTGCCCTCACCTTATCCAAAAACCTGTAAGTTGTATTCTTAACAGGGAGGTTGTCCCCTTTGTCCACATCAAGAGTACACAGGTCAGTAGTCCCAGGAATATGGGAGAACATAGAGGAGTTCTGTTTCAACACTTCGTAGCAGTCTTTCTGCAGTTCATGAGTTAGACTGGGGGAAAGGATTACTCTCTCCACAGACCCATCTTTTTCCTTGGAGATTAAGAGGTCAGGGAGAGGTTCACTCTCCTCCACCTCTTCTCCATTTTTCACCAACAGCAAGGTGAGCTCAGGCCTCTTAAAATGGGGTTTGAAGCAATTGATATGAAGCACTATGTGGGGTTGCAGGGGTCTTGATGTCCACCAGGTAAGTGGCCTTACTCTTCCTCTCAATCACTCTATAGGGACTATTCCAACAGTCCTGGAGGGTCTTTGGTTCCACAGGTTCCATAGCCCTTACGTGCTGCTCAAGCTACAATTACACAGGGGTAGAATTTGATAACATTACTCTTTTATCACAGACTGACTGGCTTTTACATTGTCTGAAGCTTACATTCAGAACTTAACCATTTAGGTCCAGAAGGCCAGCTTGTAGCTCATTACACCCTGAGGAACTTTCTGGTAGTTTGCTCCTTTCCTTCCTTTACCAAACTCAGAGATCTTTTGTCAGGGTACCTATACAGAAGGTAAAGGGTCTGAAGCCCACTCCCTTCTGTGGTACCTCCCTGTAGGCAAACAAAAGGCATGGCAATATGATATCCCATTTATAACTCAGTTAGGTCTCAAATCATGCCCTTCAGGATCTTGTTGAAGCTCTAAACAAGCCCATTTGTTTGTGGATGGTAAGGAGTAGTGAACGTGAAGGCTACCCCACACTCCTTCTACATTAACTGCATATATGCAGACATGAAGTTGGTGCCCCTGTCAGACACACATCCTCGAGGAAACCCACTGAGGTAAAATTCCACATCAGGGCCTTTGCCACTACAGGCGCAGTCATGGTGCTCAGAGGGATTGTCTTTGGGTACATAGTGTCCTAAACAACATGGATAAACCTGTTGCCTGATGTAGTTTGGGGATCCTTAGGCCCAACAATATGGATGCCCACCCGCTCTATGGGTGTGCCAATGACAGTCAAGGGACTAAGGGGGACTTTCAGCCTCTGCCAAATATTCCTACTGGATTGGCAGGTTATACCAATCCTACAGAATTCTAGATCCTAGGCCAATAAAAGTGGGGGACAAGCCTTGTACAGGTCTTATATTGGCCCAGATGTCCTTCCAGGGGAATTATGTGAGCCAGCTCCAGTAGGAAGGCCCTGTAGCATTCGGGGACCACCAGCACCCTTGTTGTCCCATACACACGAGTCTTAGGTTTACTGTAAAGAATGTTCTACTCCCAGTAAATGTGACAATTCCCAGAGGCAACACCTGCTGCTTGGGCTTCAGCCTGTTGACTCATGCCCTCATGGGTTACATACTCCCTTTGTTCCCCACATAATTCCTCCCTAGTGGGTCCTTCTTCTACATCTCATCCAGCAAGAGCAGGCCGTTCACCATGAGAAGCAAGGCCCTCCTCAGTGGGCTCCAGGGCGGCCACTACAATGGCCCCATCAATCTCATTGAGAGTACATGCAGGTGCTGTTTTCCTGCGCCCTCTACCTCTCCCATTTTTAGCAGCTGGCTGGGCTATTGTTTAGGGCTCCTGCCCTTTTTGACTCTCATCCAGGGAAGCCATGGACTTTGTCATAGCACAGATCAAGTCAGGTAACCCAACATCTCCTCATGAGCCTTTAGCTCCACTTCCTTCCTGGTAGTATGCTCAAGGTCATTACCAAGCAAACAGTCTGCAGGCATAGCAAGGCTCAAAGCAGCCTGCAGAAGACCTGAACCCCTCCCATTCAAATGGAACAAGGGTCACTGTTGTCAGCCACCACAACTTGTGAAATGTGTTGGGAATCATCTGCTCTAGAAGTACCAACTGACTCCTTACCATAGTCATGCTGTCACCTGTATCCCTCAGAGCCTCAACACCATGCCAATTGGGGACTTATTGCCTATACTTTGTAGTATTTGAGGCCACATGGAACCATCTCACTGTCATCTGACCTGAGTAACCCCACTAAGCTCCATCCCATTAACTGGGTCAACCTCCTCCCCCAGTACTACACTGGTCACCCATGGAATCTTTCCTCCAGTGGGAGATAGTTCTCTTTTTAAACAACTGGGACCCCCTTCGTAGTGACCATCCTCAAAGCACTCATTGCACTTGGAAGTCTTTGGCTGCTAATTTTAATCAGGGTAGTTTTTCTTCTGGTTGCCAGATTGGGAATGAGAACCTGACCCTTTCCCCTGTGAGTTGTTTTGGGGGCCTTTAGAGAACATTGTCTTTTTTCTTCCCTTCCTTCTTCTGCTGGGAACCCTGATCACCCTTTTGGGAGTTCCTTCCAGTTGCCTTCTTGGACACTCCGGTACTGACCCAGATGTCTGCCTCCTCAGCAAACTTCCTGGGATCCTGAAGCTCGCTATCAACCAGGTGTAGGCACAGCTCTGAAACAAAAAAATCAAGCATGTGCTCCTTTAAAATGAACTTGCAGAGTCCTGAATAATTATCAACCTTGCTGCCCCACACCCAGCCCTTCAGAGTTTGCTGGCATAATCTAAGAAATCCACCCATGTTTGTGATGAGATCTTGTGGCTGCCCTAGAATATGAGCCTATACCTCTCAGGGGTCACTCCAAACGTAGTGACAAAAATGGCCTTCATAGCAATGTAGCATTACTGTAAGGAGTGTGTCCCTCCCACTGTGTGCATACACCTCCATAAACTACAACCCCAGAACTCCTCTGCGACCTTGTGCACTCTTAGGGCCCTATTTTAGATCTAAGCAGATGGGTTACTCCTTCACAACGGTGACAGATATCCCGTCTGCTAAAATATAAATCCCATTATTTCCTAAGGCATTTATATTTCAGCAGGCAGGATATCTGTCACCATTGTGAAGGAGTAACCTGCCTGCTGAGATAGAAATCAGACCCTTGGAGCCACTTCATAGGCTGCAAACCATTTGTCCATGTCATGCCGCACCACATACTTGGGCCCCAAACCCCTGGGTATCCTGACTCTGGACTCACCAGTGGACACTGCAGTTATGCTGCATGCATTGCTGTCACTGGACTCCACTTGTAGGGCTCAGATATCCAGCTTCCCTGTTGCTAAGATCCTGGACCATTGTTTTCTCCTCCTTAGCAAGCTTTTTCTCCTCTAGAACTTACTCTTACTCCATTTTGTCAAGGGCCTTCTCCTTCTCTAATTTCTGTGTTACAAGCTCTAGCTTCAGCTGTCTCTCATCCCTCTTGTACTCCAGCTCCTTTGCTTTGAAATCAGGGACCACAAGTCTCAAGCTGCTCTGTGGGAGAGGAAGAGGTCCTTTTCAAGCACCACCTGTTCTGCATTTTCTTCAGCACTATATAGCGCGGAGCGTCCTCCCACCACTTGGGACCATGAGCGCTCCCGCTTGGAACTCAGGGACAACATGTCCCAAGCTACCCTGAGAGTGAGGAGGAGGCCCTTTTCCAGCACCCTTGTTCTGAATTTTTTTTAGTGCTATATAATGCAGAGCATCCTCCCATTGCGCGAGATGTATCCAGGCAAAGACAAGGGCGGGCTCGTCCTGCACCTGTCAGCACCAGGAAGAGCCAGGGCAGGGCCATACCCCTTGGCTTTTCGCATAGGATACTAACTTTCACTCTTCAATGTCTCCTTCCAACTCAAGTACTTTTTATTTACTTTAGCCTGATTCAGTGTTTCCCGTCCCACACCTGTTTAAGCTTCTGCAAGAGCGGAGGCTGGGAAGGGCCATCATTGGACGTCTGGACTAAATTGTTCCCTACAGGGGCCAGCATCAATTCACTGATGGGACTTTTTGTCAATGTCCAGTCCCACCTCTCATTCTGAGTACCTAAGAGTTGAGAGGTCGTGGAGGAGAAGAACTTGCAGGGCCAGTCTGTGTTGGTATCGCTCTGGCAATGAGGAAGGTCCAGTCTCTGTTGAGTGCATGCTTTGGCTCATGTGTCTATTAAAAGGCAAACCTTTGCAGGGAGAGGATAGGTTTGGTCTAATTGTTGTATTTTTACCCTAATCTTACTGTTTCTGCGCTACCATTTGCCACCACAATCTGGTTTTATACTTGGCAAAAGGAAGGCAGTGAAGAGGTCTTAGTGTCTTCAAGAGCAAAAAAGAATCCTTACCCTCAGCAGCGGGCAACTGCGTACTGGACAGGATCGATAATATCCTGACTGAATGTGAGGATATCATTAATTCTAACCCCTCTTCTAGCAGTAAATCTACCAAACCTTCTCGGGTGGCGCACATTAAGCATATACCTCAAATGTTTAGCAAACTACATTTGAGTGCTGAAATGCTGTCTGTTGGGGTAACTAATGTGTCATCCCTGACTGGTGTTCCAGAGAGGCCTTTGTCTGAATGTGATGTAGAAGCAATCAAATGCCAAAACCACGTCCCCAGTCTGGAGTGCTATTCCGTTCTTAAAAAACTAGATGGGTGTAATTCGTGATTTGAGGAATCAGGTTGGGGCTTGGAAAAAGGTTCTGTGTGGAGAGTATGGAAGTGAGAGAATGTAGAAAGCAAACTCTTAACCCTGTAAAAGGAGGTTAGCAGGCAAAATGTTTGGGGGTCGACCCTCCTAATGATAACAAGTCTAACACTTCTCCTTTCAGCGAGGCATTCTTTCACTGCCGACCTTCCCAGGCCCAGTGAGTTCTTGTAAAGTGATGGGTTCTTCCCATAAAATCTGCCTTGTTTTTCATTTTTTGTTCACCTGGTTTTTTACCATGTTACTGTGGGTGATCCTCACAGCCGGTGACTCATCCACTGTAAATTGAATGTGTATGTTTACCACCAAGGTCTGCCTTTTAAGATAAGGATGATGCACAGCAGCAAGAATAAGGGCCTCTTGGTTGGTGACACATGCACACATGCAATGGCTGCACTTGTGAGACTCCTTTAATGCACAGCCCAGTAACTGTGCATTTATAGACTGGTACTCAGCAGGATTAGATATTGACCATTCATAGCCCTTATAACGTAGTGTCCACTTATAGGGAAAGTCACTGTGGCTTTCTGTCTTGTCAGAAGTGAAACACCATTATAGCCCTACGGGGAAGACTTCTTTAGAGTACAGGGTTACTTCCCTTTGGACTACAGAGTCCAGTGATGTATCAAAAAAGGGATTAAACATGTTTGCCAATCCCAAATCTGAGAGTTCAAAGAAGATATCTGTACAGCTTATGTGTCATCCAGAATTGTCATATTTCTCTGGCTAAGCTCAGGATCAGAGCCCAGGCCTCTTGTTACCCTGCTGTGCAAAGTTAATTACAATTCTTTTCTAGCAGCAGGAACAAAGGCCTCCCCACACAATAGGGGCAATTAATAGTGTTTCCCTCGGCTCCCAAGGGGGAAGGGTGGGTCTGCATCATTCAATTTGCTGTCAGGTTCACCAGGGATAGGCCACCCCAAACCCACTGAACAAACAAGGGAACCTTGACCTCTGGAGCCAACAGAGGAGGGGGCTCCTATTTGAATATTTGGTGGGAAAGGCCCTGGCAGTGATGCTAGTGAACATCGTAGCTGAGGCCCTCAGAGGAGATGTCACCAGTGACTAATCTATGACGCCATTTTGAAGTGTTCAAGCATGCTGTGCAGGAGGCTTGGGACAGGGGCGGAGAGGTGAAGTGGTACCACATGATAGGACATAGGTGCCTGACTTATAGGACTTTCCACCCCCACTTAAAAGGTCTTGCACATGAGGGAGAGCTCTGTATCCGGTTGTGCTTTTTGCTGGACACTGGTACTAGAGCTGGCAGCCATGAACAACTGGAAGGAAGAACCCTCTGATATCCTTCTGGACCAAAGACTCTGATTCCAGTTGCCCCCAGGACCAGTGGTTCTGTCCCCAGTACCAGCCAAGCTGGCCCCCTTAAACCCACCAAGGATTAGTTCTGGGAGGAACTGGACTCCTGTACCAAGGAGGAGAGAAGCCCCAGAGGAGTAAAAGCATAAAGGTTGGCAAAGGGAGCCAGTGGAACCAGCTCCCTTGAACGTTTGCCACTGTAGAGGCCAGGAAGTATAACGAGAGAACTCCAGGAGACTTGCATTCAGGACACAAATGTGTCCAAAACACTCAAAACAGCCCAACGGGGCCCGAGATACGAGGAGGGAAAGGGTTTGGTTTTTGACCCCCCCCGTGCAACCACAGAGCGCACTGAGCTCTGCTGCAGCTTTGGAAAATACCCTGTGATGGGTCTAGACCTGGAGGTCACCACAGGGAGTAATTGACTTGTTTAACCCTTATCTGGAGCGTACATGGGAGCCCCTTGCAAGCGTGCAGCGGGACGAGGGATCCTTACCTCTGGGACGGATTTCTTGCAGGGAGACCCGGGGCCCGAATTCCTTGCCCCATCACAGAAATGCAGGCAGCAAATTCACATCCCAGAAAAACCAAGAAAGGGACCCAAGATCCCAACGCCAGGTACTGAAGAGGAGGAGGTGAAAAGTTGGGAGTGCTGTCACATCCCCCCAACAGTGGTGGGCCAGCCCATTCCCCGAGCCCACGTCTGAGGGGAGTGGACAGCCACCACGGAGTCAAGCTCCCGCCGGCAGGAGCAGGCAGGAGAGAAGAGACCTAGAGAGAGACTGCTGTGCAGGTGCCATTGGCTCAGCCAGGGATGGGCTTCCTGGCCAGCCCCAAATGGTTAGAGGCATGGGGGGTGCCAGGGTGTGACCAGGCACCCGCCGAGAAACAAAAAAGGAAAAGGAACATGCTGAACGAGGCTGCACGGAGAAACAAAAGGAAGTAGCCTGGGCCGCTACTAAAATAATCACCCTCCCGATGGTACGGCCCATAAGGAACTGCGGAACTGAATTTGCTGAGTATATCTGCACTGTTGGTGGCACCCCTGGGATGGCAGAGGCCCCAACAGAGATGGGGAAACAGTGCTGGGGAGATACAGGAGTTCAGCATCGCCCTCTCCAAGAGGATATAAAAAGTGTGTGCAAAAGAGACTCTAAGTTTGGAGGGTATAGAATAAAATGACCAACCAAGGATTCCCTTCCTTTTGTAAGCACTCCCCAGGCTGGAGCTCTACAGCTGGGAACTCAGCACCCTCCAGGGGCTCAGGTTATGGCTGTAGATTCTGTGGCATAAAACTTGTTAAAAAGACACAGACACATGCTACATGTTAGGAAAGGCTTTATTTAAAAGTGCTATTCTCCATGGCCTTTAGCAATGTTTTTTCAGTTATGTTATTGACAGTGCTTTATTTAAAGGGTTGTTAATGCTGACATTAATCCATATTGCTAACAGGCTGCAATGTTATATTAAAGATGATGTGAGCACCTTATTCTACTCTCTGATTATTCATAATAAGTGCAGAATAGGTTTTCATGCTTTACTATTTATAATGAGATGCCATGCTTTATTACTGACTAGCAGCCCGTCCCGACGTTGTCCGGGTAAGAATTGCTGCCGGCCAGTAGTAGATTGTTTTGTAGGATTTTGTTTTGATAGCATTTCTTATCTGTGACAGGCCTGTGAAACGCTCCGATTTACAGTGCACTGCTGATACACTTAAGAGTGCACATTCAGTAGTGTGTGAGGCGGGTAATCCTTTGAGGCGGGTAATCTCAGGAACCACAGCACCAATCACAAAACCCAATACAGCGTTGGAAAGGGCAGTTGCAGTAGAAGTACATAGGCTATGCCGACGCCCACCATATACAATTAAAAGGTAAAAAAACCGTGCCAGCAAAGTAGTCCCTTGTGGGCATGTCTGCGTTGTGCTGTGGGCGTGTGCTGGGGGGCGTGACAAACGCTGGGGGCGTGTGGTACGTTCCGCCCTTCATGCCATGTCTCATATCGTGTGCTGTGGGCATATGCTGGGGGCGTGGGCGTGTGCGGGGCGCGGGATTACGGGAAAAAAAGCGAGCGTTGTGCCCAATATTTCATCGTTTTTTCTTCCCAGGTTCTGTACATTCCAGCTACGGGTGTCCACCCTGCTCCCTTTAAATACCCTGCACCCCATAATCATAACCCACCCTTACTACTTAAAATACCCCAACACCCTTAAACACTAACCCATCTTAACCCTATAAATATACCCTGTACCCCAAAACCCAAACCTATCACTAAACCCTAAAAATACCCCTGCACCCCAAAACCTAGCCATGAACCCTAAAAATGCCCCTGTACCCCAAAACACAAACCTACCCCTGAACCCTAAAATACCCCTGTACCCCAAAACCTAAACCTAGCCCTGAACCCTATACATACCCATGTACCTCAAAACCCAAACCTACCCCTGAACCCTAAATATACCTCTGTACCCCAAAACCTAGCCCTGAACCCTAAAAATGCCCCTGTACCCCAAAACCCAAACCTACCCCTGAACCCTAAAATACCCATGTACCCCAAAACCCAAACCTAGCCCTGAACCCTTAAAATACCCCTGTACCCCAAAACCCAAACCTACCACTGAACCCTAAAAATACCCCTGTACCCCAAAACCCAAACCTAGCCCTGAACCATAAAAATAACCCTGTACCCCAAAACCCAAACATACCCCTGAACCCTAAAATACCCCTGTTCCCCAAAACCCAACCCTAGCCCTGAACCCTAAAAATACCCCTGTACCCCAAAACCCAAACCTAGCCCTGAACCCTTAAAATACCCCTGTACCCCAAAACCCAAACCTACCCTTGAACCCTAAAAATACCCCTATACCCCAAAACCCAAACCTAGCCCTGAACCCTAAAAATACCCCTGTACCCCAAAACCCATACCTATCCCTAAACCCTAAAACTACCCCTGTACCTCATAACCCAAAACTATATCTGAACCCTTAAAATACCCAAACACCCCAAAACATATTCCTCAGTACCCCAAAACATATACCCCTATACCCATACTTACCTTATCCAAACATTAAAAAAACATGCTTTTACCATTCATGCATTTACAACGAATTTCGTTGTAAATGTATGCGTGGTAAAAGCATATACAATGTAATGCTATGCGTTATAATGGCATTGCGGAGTCATGGTACTTTCGTAATGAAAGTATGCGGAGTGATGGTATGCGGAAAGAAAGTTAGGGAATAATGGGTGTTTACCCTCCCCCAGTAAGTACATTGGTGGCACGGCGGCCCACATCTCCAGCAACATACTCATATTTTTTCACCACCGATTTGAAAAATGCACAGGTCTTTCTCATTGATGGCCAGCACCGACATACACTTTTAGACACACCTCCCGCCACAAGTTCTAGAATTGTGAACTTTAGAGCTGGGGAGCTACGTTCGAATCTCGGCATCAGTTCAACATCCTGTGATTCCAAGCAAATCGCTTTGTCTCCCCGTGCCTACCACAAATGAATGTGTTCTTCTGTAATGTAAATTGTGCTCATGCCATGTTGGAAAGTTTGCGCTATTTAATATTGCAAGGAAAAATAAAGTAGGGAAACTTGAGTTCACACACTACTGAACGTGCACTCTTAAGTGCATCAGCAGTGCAGTGTGAATCGGAGCGTTTCACAGGCCTGTCACAGATAAGAAATGCTATCAAAACAAAATCCTACAAAACAATATACTACTGGCCGGCAGCAATTCATACCCGGACAATGTCGGGACGGGCTGCTAGTATATATATATATATATATAGCAGCCCGTCCTGACCTTGTCCGGGAGCAATCAGGCTTCAGGCCCCCCGCCCGCCCCGGCCCCCGCCCGCCCCAACATTGTCCGTGGGTCCCCCAGAGAAGCAGCCCGTCCCGACCTTGGCTTCAGGGCCCCCGCCCGCCCCGACATTGTCCGTGGGTCCCACGGAGCCTTACCTCATCTGCTGCGCCTCCCCGCGCTCCTGAGTTTACTGGTCCACCGCTCCTCGCAGCTCCTCCCCGCCTGTCCGCCGCTCCTCCCAGCCTGTCCGCAGCTCCTCACCGCTCCTCCCCGCCTGTCCGCCGCTCCTCCCCGCGCTCATGTCCGCCGCTCCTCCTCGCGCTCCTGGACGCCGCTCCTCCCCGCGCTCCTGATGTCAGCTCGCACGTCGCGGCCAGCGCTACTTCCATGGGACTACTTTTTTTTTTCTCGCGAATTTTTTAAACAACTTCTATTTTTTTAATTTATATGGCCTATGTCCATCTGCACACCCTGACAATTACAACGATGTATCGGGTGTGTGGATTGGCGCTGTGGTTCCCGAGTTTACCCGCCTCAAAGGTTCAAAGTTCTTCCTTTATAATAGTAGTATAGATTAGTGGGGCACCTGATTGCAATGTATGACGATTGACAATAAATGCAGAGGGATTATGGTTACTGAAGTCAGTGATTGAATGAAGTATTACATAACATGATTCTAGGCTTGAAATGTGATAACATTGACCTAATGTAAACTGACACCCCAAATATAGTTATGGGTTATATTGTAAATACAGGGGGGTGTATTGTGAATTTTGAGGTCATGACCCTTCAGGGGTCAAATGTAATATTGCTAAAGGTATATACACCAGTCTTATTTATATTTATTAATTACTGCTAAGTACTGAGTAGTGTGTGTGTAATAAAGGCACTTTTAATTTGCGAAAGAAAAAATACAGACTGGACAATTATTTAGTGAGTGCTATTATTGAGTGGGAGCAAATGATGATTACTAGCCCACACCACCTCCCTAGAGCATGCCTTAGACTGCTCTGCTTCTCTACCCTGAGATAGTCAAGTGCTACAATGGGGTGTTGGGTTTCCAGTGAAGGGTGAATGTGGACCCATTGCTTGTGCAGGTCACACTACTAATGGCCAGTTTCCTAACAGTTGTCAACTGCCTCTTGTTTGTGTAGGGGTTTTTAAGTGGGGGTGGAAAGTTCTAGAAGGTAGTTACCACTGCCCAGTACTAGGATGCCACAGCATCAATCCACCACTGATCAACCAATCTAAGACACCGAAGGATGGTGGCTTGAAGTGGTTTATGAAAAGACATTTTCTGGGAGCTTCAGCCCTGCCCCCAACTGACACAGCTACCTGATACCTTCCCACCTAAACTTCAAGGTGGAAGCCCTTCTGTGTTTGCCTTCAGAGTACTGGCCTCACTTGTTTGTTTCTATGGGCTTCCGAAGGACGGATGCAGTGTGAAGAATGTATTAACACATACAATCACTCCTCCTATTCCTTTCCTACTAACTGGACCAAGCACTGGCAAATTGCTCTGTTATGTGGGAAAGACTTTGATCCTACTGCTGGCCAGCAGAGTAATTAACATGGGGATAGGCGCTGTCGTATTCCCTGCGCGACCCAGGCATTCTGAGGGCATATTGTATTGTAATGTGCCCGACATCCCGCTCCCCTTCACCGTGGAATATATATTGGTGCAGCGTGGGGTATATGTGAATTAAGGTGCATTTAACCTCGGGGGAGAGCGCGCATTTCGGGGTCTGTTTGTGGGACGGTCATCGCGGGTAGTACAGTTGTTTTAAAAGGCAAACTTGGGTGCTGTTTTTGCGGGTGAGCTAAGTGCATAATGCGCTAGTTGATTGTTACTCACTCAGCTGCATTTTTTATCACGCACAAGAACCCTAGCAGTGCCAGCACAATTGTTTTCGGGCGTTAACTGTGTAAAGTGTATTGCTGAAAGCCTGTTAAACTAAGTCAGCTATATTTATAGCGCCTTATTGCACTTTTAACGCCATTAGCTAGCGCGTGTGGTCAGGTTGCAGGTAATTTTGAGAAGGGGGCAAGCAGAGACAGGACTTCAATAACAAACAAGTAGGGCCTTGCGCGGCGAAACTAGTATTGTTTGTTTTTTCGCAGTCACAGCGTGCATTCCTGGGAGAACGAGACCGTTCCTGGCTCAGAAGGGTCGCTGGTGGTCACTGGAGGGACCTGCTTGGGCAGCACCGGCTAACCAGCATCTCATCGCTTCTGGGAGCCACAGAGGGTTTGAGCGGGTGGCTGACCTGAGCCTACTGGGTTAGCCAGTAGGTCGTGGCTCTGGCTGCGTGTGTGCAAAGGTTGGCTGGGGCTGCTGCTTCTTGGAGGTAAGAGGTGACACGGTCATCTATCCGGGGCTACGGTCCAAGCGTGTTACAGGTTGCGTACGGGCAGGTCCCCTAAAGTGCGGCGCAATGAGAAGCGGTCATGCACGGACGTCATGCTGGAGGCTTTGATGCAGGAGATCCAGGTAATGGGGCAGACCCTCAACAGGTTACAAGATAAGGTGGGGGGTCCAGAGGTGCCAGAAGGGAGGCCCAGGTGGACTATTGTTCTGCCGACAACCTACTCCCTGCCACTGTCAAAACGGAATAGGCACAGGCCCGGTAGGAAAGGGGCTGGGGGAGCACGGGGGTAGCACCAAGAGATGGAGTGCAGGTTCCAACTGCACCCACGCCAAGCCCTCACGGCGAGGGGGGCCCAAGTGACACAGTACCCATGGGGCTAACAGAGGGCCAAGCTATTGTCCCTGTGCCCCCCTAAAGGGAAGGGCCAAGGGAAGCCACACCAGTCCGACATAGCATCCAGTCTGGTAGCAGTGCTCCCATGGTTGGAGACAGTGGGGAACTGGTCTCAGGTCGCGGGGCGACCTCCGGGGGGGATGATGCAATCGAAAGGGCAAAGAAATTGATGGCTGAGTTCGGTAAAGGGAAGCCAAATGAGGTGCCGGCAGTACTGGCGGGGGTGCAACACCCATTGCCACAATACCGGTCCCTGGTGGCGAAGGTGTCCTGGTGACAATCAGCAACGCGAAGAACACAGAAGCGCGCAAGACGGCTGATGCAACAGCACCAGCAGGTACGAGTGTGACATCGTCTCCTCTAGGCTTGGGGGAGATGCGCTCCGGGAGGGAGCATTTGGGGTGGTATTTGTCTCGAGAGACCATGGAAAAGTTCTGGAAGGTGGAATATGTTAGCATGTTTTCCCTCCTGATAGATGAGGCAGAAAGGGAAGCGGCTAGGAAGAACAAAGAATGGAAACATCACAATGAATGGTCAAACATAATTCAGAAGTACAGGGGGGGCGGAGCTTGATAGCAAACCAAGATGGCTGCCTAAGCCTTGAGCTCCGTCCAGTTGCGCATAAAATTCGTCTTTATCCTTCATCGGACCGCTGAAAACCGTCACCGAGGCCCCCCCCCCCCCGAGAAAGCGGAAGTCCGTAGCTGTCGGTGGAGGGCTGGCGCTTTGAGCTGGGGTCCCGTAGCCTGGAGATATCGGTTGCGGAGGAGTGGTGGTTTGGCGGGCCTCGCAGCAGCGAGCTCGCGTTCCTTTGGGGGCTGGCCTGCGTCGCTGTGCGTGCGGCGCTCGCGTCTTCGGCTGACTTAGAAGGAGCAGGCGGAGTAACCCAGAGGCCGGACGGAGGGAGAGCGAAGACCGGGAGACCCCCCTCTCCCCTGCTGTGGTGGCACTGCAGGGAACGAGAGGACGCCTCCCCCTGTGACAGAGGCGAGGAACCATCGAGTGAGGCGGTGACTGCGGGGTGTGCGGTGTGGCTGATGCGGAGGAGCCCGCGGGGTGAGAGTCGCGACCCAGGAGGCGAGGTGGTCCTCGAGCCCCTTACAGGCTGTAGCAGCGCTGCGCCGTGCACAGTGAGGTGCGCCTAGAGGCAGACATCGGCGGAGCTGGATCTGGTTAGTCAGCAAATGAGGCAAGCTCTGCATTAGCCTGAGGAGAGACTGTTAGGCCTGCTGAGAGACGGAGTGGGGCGGCAAGAGGACATTGTGCTGAGGTGGCTTTGAGTCGAGAAACTGCGATGCACGCAAGTGTGAGGACAACTACTGCCCCCCCTCTGCTCCTCGGTGGTGGTAGTTGAAGCCAGACCGAAGTGAGGTGTGCTTCCTGGGAGTACCTTAACAGCTGGAGGCGGACAGTGTTGAAGGGGGTAGCCCTGACCCGGAGCGACAGTGTGCGGTGGTCTGCCCCGGGTGGTGGATTGCCATACGACGTGGTCCTTGAAGCGGGTGTCACACCAGCTTTACCCGTAGCAGGCAGGAGGTGGAGGTGTCGGGCAGTGTGGGCACATTGCGGGACCAGCGCGGGACTCCGCAGTTTTCCTTGATAACGCCGGTGCCGACCTAGCCTGAGGCCGCTGACAGTGGACTTTGGATCCTTGGCTTGCGGTGCGCTCTATTCGCAGGCATCTGCCGCGACGGGGACCCCGGGCACTATGGGACGAGGGGACAAGACACAGAGCAAGCTATCCTTTGCTCAAAGGCGCTCGAAGTCGCAGGACGATACGGGTGAGGACAGAGCTGGCGAGCAGCCTGGTGAGGAAGCCGAGGCGAGCTCGGCCTTACGTACCCTACTTCTTGCTATGGAAAAAGGCCTCCAGAACAGCATGACGTCCTTAGGCTCGAAAATGGATGCCCTCACCTATAAAATGGACAGAATGGCGGAGATGATTGATAAGCACATGGAAAGGTGGAAGAGGCACATTCGGAGCTGGACACTGGCCACAAAACACTCGGGAGACTCAAGCAGGTTTTACAAGATAAAACGGAGAATATGGAGGCCCGGTCGCGACGCTGTAATTTGCGTATTACAGGCCTTCCGGAAATGACTCAAATGGGCAACATGGAGTTGTTCGTTGAAAAGCTGCTGGTGACTCTGCTTGGGGAGGGAGTATGCTCTCCGATGTTCGCTGTGGATCGCTCGCTGGGCCCTTGTCCGCGGCCTGGAGCGCCGCCGTGCCCCATCATCGTCAAGCTGCTGAACTGCAGGGACAGGGATGCAGCGTTGTGCCTAGCCCGGGACAAGAAGACACTGCAGTTCGAGGGCTCAGAGATCTTGCTATACCCGGACTTCACGGCCAGAGTACAGGAAGCCCGCAAACATTTTGCTCCGCTTTAACGGCAGCTGAGAGATATGGGGCTGTACTACGCAATGTTGTACCCCACAAAACTGTGAGTCAATCGGCAAGGGAAGTCCCACCTGTTCACTGATCCGAAGGCCCTGCAGCAGGCGCTGAAGGGATGGATGAGAGAACGTCGTAAGATCCTGAACGGGCCGCAAGACGGCGAGGAGCTGAGCAGCCAGCTGGATGAACAGGAGTAGCTGTGCGCTCTAAAACTGCTGCCTGATGACGGCAGTGGACCTGTTGCGAGGAGTGCGGTAAGGCTTGGGACTCTGAGACATTATAATTGTTAAACTGGGTGCTGGCGGATTTGGGGATGGAGAAGCTAGTTTGAAGGATTGGGTGGCGTCGTAGGCCGCCCCGAGCGACCTGCAAAGAGAGTATTCTACTTGAACACGTGCATAAAGCCCATAGCAAAGTTCTCATGTATGGTGATGTGCGCTGTCTGTCAGCGCCTGTTGTCTGGAGGTCCAGGCTTGTGTGGGGGGGAGCTCAGGTACAAGTGGGTATGTTCAGTGATTTTGAATTTATAGTTGGGAAAGCTTAATTTTTAATTTAAAATGGATGCGCGAGATCCAGCGCAACTGCGGGATGGAGCAGAGCGTTCAGTATTTTTGTGTGGTTACAGCACTGGTTGGGTGTGAGGCAACCTTGGCCCTAGTGTGCTATGCACTTCATTGACATTCAGGGGGTCTTATTGTTTGGGGAATCGGTAGTGGGGAGGGATGGTGGGGGGGGTGTCTGCAAGGTCAGGTTGGGGGCGGTCTGCCCTGGGAGGGGAGTGGAGGTGTATGAGTGTTCGGGTCGGATGTTAGGTGGTTGGGGGTTACAGTTTTGGTTTTTGAGCATGCACCAGAGTGCAGTTAAACTCACTGTATACACACGCAAGACACTCAGATTAGCTGGCAATGGCAAGTACAGCTGAATCAGAGAGGCCTAGATTGGTAGACTCGATTAGGGCACTCACATGGAACGTTAGAGGTCTTAATGATTACCGAAAGCTGTGGAAGGTATTGGGTTATTTACAGAGGCATCAGGTTGATGTGGCGCTCCTACAGGAGACTCACCTGCCACAATCGAGCAGGATGTTACGTAGCAGAGGATTGGAGGGGAAAATTGCCTCAGCGGGCTTTACGACGCATGCTAGGTGCGTACTAACTTGGGTTAACCCTAGATCGAAGTTAACATTGGACCTCTTGAGTGCTGACACTGAAGGCCGTTTTGTAATCTCGAGATGCAAGGGTATGGGGTTGGACCTAATATTGGTTAATGTGTGTGGCCCGAACTTTGATTCCCCTGACTTTTACAAATCACTTGCAGCAAGGACCGGTGATTTCTCCCTGGCCCAGTTCCTATGGGGTGGAGATTTTAAGCTGGTGCTTGACCCGGCCCTGGATAGATCTGCAGGCCCTGCCCGTAGGCCCTCTGCTGCCGCGCAAATGCTTCACAGCGTAATCACCAGCTCCGATTTGGATGATGTGTGGAGAGTGCGACATGCAGCGCAGGGGGGATATACGCACTATTCGGCCTATCACAACATCCACACCCGAATAGATTATTGGCTAGCGTCTTCCTCACTGCTGGGACAGATACGTGACTGTAGGGTCTTACCGCATACTCTATCTGATCATTCACTAATACTCTTGGTAGTGGTGACCCCCAAGAAAACGGTCCCGCCATTTACGTGGCGATTCCCGCCCTACTCGCTCCTTGACCCCGTATTTAGAGGGGAACTCGCAGAAGCAATAGAGTTTTTTTTTTAGACTAACGTAGGGTCTGTTGACAGCTTCCAGTCAGTTTGGGAGGCATTTAGGGTCTATATTCGGGGCTAAGGGTGGGCGTAGTGTGGGTAGTGGGGCTACGCGAAGCTACGCATAGTGGGCGAGAAACTATGCCCACCTGCGCACTTCGCGTAGCCCCACTACGCGCTGCATGCCCCCCTCCCCTACATAGCTAAATTTAATTAAATGGGCCCATGTAATAAATAAAATACACTTACCTTGTCCGCAGCGTCCCGGGGCTCGCTCTGCTCATTCTCGGCGCCATCTTCTAACCAATGCACATGCGCGGGCGGCCGCGCATTTGCATTTCTCATGAGAAATGCGCATGCGCGCCCGCCCGCGCATGCGCATTGGTTAGAAGTTCGCGCCGTGAACAAGCAGAGGGAGCCCCGGGACGCCGCGGACAAGGTACGTTTATTTTATTTATTATATGGGCCCATTTAATTCAATTTAGCTATGTTCGGGAGGGCGGGAGGGAGGCGGGTGGCGGGCAACTTCGCTACGCCCAAGGAATGGGTGTAGTGTTGCCTACTTCGCCTACTTTGCAAAGGGCGAAGTAGGTGACACTACGCTCACTTCGTGGGCGTAGTGAAGTTGCCCGCCGAGCCCTATTCGGGGCATTGCTATGTCTAAGCACTCGGGGGTCCTCAAGTCGATTAGACGACGACTGACAGAGCTGGACTGACAATTATCGAGTTTGGAGGAGTGCCAGAGGACTGCCCACGACACAGCAGTTGACGAGGATATTCAAACCCTGCTGACAGAATATCACGAGGAGGCTAACAGAGAGGTCAAACATATGGGAAAGTATGCAACAGCTCGCACGTATGGGGAGGGTGATAGGCCGAGTTATGTTTTTGCGAGAGTGTTGAGGGGGAGAAGGGGCAAGCCACAGGTCATGGAGGTGAGGTCGGAGGGGGGCGAGACCCTCACCGAAGAGGTGGACATAGCACAGAGGTTTAGAAGCAACTACACTGAGCTATATGCATCAAAGAGCGGAGGCCTTGACGACGAAATCCTAGACTACCTGGAACACATAGCGCTACCCACACTAACCAACACACATAGGGAATTCCTTATGCTGTCTATTGAGAGGGATGAAATTGTCGAAGCCCTTGCGGGTATGAGGTCGGGCAGTGCACCACATTTGTCGGCGTTATTTGACAACATCTGTGCGGAAGGCTGCATGCCACACTCAATGAGGGAGGCGCTAATGGTCACTATACTTAAGCCTGGTAAGCTGCCTGAGGAGTGCAGCTCATATAGGCCCCTTTCCCTCCTCAACGTGGACACCAAAATATTTGCCACGGTGTTGGCAAACCGACTGGCGCTCTTGGCCCCACGATTCAGAAAAGGGGGTGGTGATGAACAGAGTGTCTGAATTAAGCAGACCACTCTTACCCAGTCCAAAGATCAGGGCTTGATCCATCACCGCTCTTGGCCCCACAGCTTGTCGCTCCCGAACCAGCGGGATTTATCCCTAGCAGGAACCTCACTTACAATATTCGCACGGTACTCGGCACAATGCAGCACGTAAAGCAGGACACAAAGGCGATTGCTGTATTTCTTGACAAGGAGAAGGCCTTTGATTCTGTGGAGTGGCCTTTCATGCGGCGAGTGCTGCTACGGATGGGGCTGGGATTGCCCTTCCTACAAATGATAGGAACTCTGTACAACAAACCGAAGGCCAGGGTACGGCTAGGAGATTTTGTCACTGACTCCTTCCCCATCAATAGGGGGACCAGACAGGGATGCCCACTGTCCCCTCTGCTTTATGCTCTGGTGACAGAGCCGCTGGCATGTGCGCTCCGGGAATACCATGCTAACGAGGGGATAGGCTTCCCTGCATACAGGATAGTTGTCTCTATGTATTGCTCTATGTTCGTGACCCGGAAACTAATCTATCATCGATGCTCAGAGAGGTGGGGCACTGTGGCGCCCTGTCTGGACTAAAGGTTAACTGGGCTAAGTCGCTGGCTTTCCCTCTCACTCCGGTAACACAGGAATTTGACAAGGAGTTCCCGCTCTTGTGGTCCTCAGATCCGATCAGATACTTGGGGATACGGCTGCATACCGACCACGAGATAGAGTTCAGGGAGAACTATGGGGTGGCTTTCAGCAAGTTAGAAGATGATGTTGAGGCCTGGTGCAGGCTCCCGCTTTCGCTCCTGGGTCACATCTCTATTATGAAGATGGTAGTGCTCCCCAGAATGCTGTTTCTGTTTACCAACCTCCTGATGGTATTGCCCCGGGTTTTCTTTCAGAGACTGACACAACTCACGACCAAGCTAGCATGGGCGGGCAAGCAGCCTAGGGTACGATGGAGAATCCTCACTCTGCCTTACAGCATGGGTGGTCTGGGCGCTCCGGACCTGGAGCTCTACTACAGAGCCGCTCAGGCGTCGCACTTGCACACTTGGGTGCATGGGGATGCGCTTATCCCCCATGTTCGAATGGAGAAGTTATTTGCAGACCCGTTATCTCTTCCTGCTACCGTTTTCAGACCAGCGGACCGCAGGACTGGGAACATAGACTCAATTACAACCACCAATCATGCGTGGCATTCACTCCTGCAACAACAGAGTGGGGCACTGCTTTACTCCCCGCAATGCCGATAGAATGGGCACAGTGGCTTTCCCCTTGCAGAGACAGGGGAGTGATCGATGCATTGCATCAGCTGAAACTCCAGCTAGCAGGCGACCTCTTTCAGGGAGAAAAGGCCAAAACCTGGGATCAGGTGGCGGAGAGTGGAGGAGGAGACTCCTTGCTGTTGCACTTTCAATATCATGGAGTGCGGAGAGCCCTTCTTGAGCAGTTAGGGGATGACCTTGCAGAGCCTCCGGAGGTCCCTGAACTCACATATATAGTGAAGACCGAGACTCCTCGTAAGCTGCTGACCAACCTTTACAAAACGTCGATGACACATAGAGAGCATCAGTACACGGCTGCACGGTTGACATGGCAGAGAGATCTACAGATGACAATCGATGACGATATGTGGCGCTACTGCTGTATAAGCGCCAAACGGATTTCTTTAAATGGCAGGCACAGATTGGTGCATTTCAAATGTATTAATAGGGTATATTACACCCCTGAGCAGCTGCACAGGTACAGTCTCCGCCAGTCGGCTGCCTGTGAGAGGTGCTTTGCACCGGAGGCAGATGTCATGCATATGTCATGGCAGTGCCCGGGAGTCCGAGCATATTGGGATTCCATATTCACGGAGCTGAGCAAAATAGTGGAGATTGAGTTGACCCCGGATCCCGCACTGGCGCTGTTGGGTCACTCTGGCGCTGTCCGCTGGCTGGTAGATATGGGGTTGCTAATCGCCAAGCGGGTGGTGGCCCTTTGCTGGATGAGAGGCCCAATACCCACATTTAAACGCTGGGCAAACGTCATGTTATACAGTTGCACGCAGTCTGAGCACTAAAGTGAGCTACTGCCACCCACTAGCCGCCCGAAGAATTTTGGGGGGCGGTACCGGGCATATTTAAGCGGCAGGGGCACTGAAGATGACTCTGAGGACATGCGCAACGGCAGGGTGGAGGCGAAACACTGCGATGACACAAGATGAACCCCAAGTTCCGCAGAGTATGGCTGTGAACTAACACTGGAGGGGTCACGCTGAGCTGGCGCAGGGGAGTGTAGGCTGCCATTGGATGCCATGCTGAGGTACCAGGGGGGAGCTTTAGAGACCTTCGAGATTTTAGGATAGGAGTCTGCGGGGATTGGGGTGTGCCCTAGTAGAGCGAGACCCCACGCCAGGTGTGGGCGAGTTGTACTCTCTTCTGGGGACACGAGGGGGGGGTTGACAGGGCAATCTGTTACATAGGGTTGCTTAGACCTATAAGTTTGCGAGGACTGCCACCTGCCCACTGTCGGGTTGTTGGCTATCCGGCTGTTTATTCTGAAAAAAGGGGTTCGTACATTGAAATGTTGTCATTTTGCATGGTGTATGGTTTTTCGGGGGGGGGGTTGTTTGATGACTGTGATTATGTGCCTTAAAATTCAATAAAAAAATGTTATAACATTTTTTTTCTGAAGTACAGAGTAGAGGAGAACCTGGCCAATTGGATACAGAGGTTACTATATACATGGCGGTCATGTTAGAGCATTTCCCAGAAGTAGGGCCCGAAATGGCATGTTATCAGAATAAGAGCACCGTCGCACACGCTACAAAGGGAGGTGATGGGTGGAAAGAATATGACAAAGAGTTTAGTAGGGCAAAAGCCCAGGATCCAACTCTAAGGTGGAACCAGACTGACATGTTTATTCATCTGAGACATTTGGTCCACGGCCCAACAGATAACATGCGGGGGCAGGTGCCGGACAGCAGTCGTTCCAGCTCTTTAAGGCAGGCCCTGCCCGTAACATAGGGGGGGGTCACAGGAAAAACAGGGCACACAGGTAGAAAAGGCGTCTGTTTTGATTACAACAAAAGAACCTGCAGTAGAGCACCAGGTACATGTAAGTTCAAGCATTCCTGTGGTTTCTGCGGTAACGCATCCCACCACATGTCCAGGTGTCACAAAAAATCCAGAGAAAATGGGGGCAATAAACAAGAATAGTGAGGAATATTTAGGAAAGGCTAGCTCCCCGTCAACGTCAGCGCAGTGATACCCTGGTTAGAATTGTACAATAGCCCTGAAGCAGCAAGGACGATCAGAGAAGGGTTTGTTGAAGGTTTCAGGATACCAGCCCAGGGCTACAAAGGGGTCGCACACTGCAGGAATCAGCTCTCAGTTAGGTCCAATATAGACATAGCGACAGAAAAAATCCAGAAGGAAGTCAGCCTGGGTAGGGTGGCAGGACCTTTTGATGACGACCCAATGAAGGATTTTGTATGTTCACCTCTAGGGCTAGTTCCTAAGGAAATTTAGACTGATACACAATCATTCAGCGCCTAGGGGCAGTTCAGTGTACTATGCCATTTCAGATGCACTATGTAGTGTGAAATATGCATCTTTTTATCAAGCAGTTGACATGCTCAGGTCTCTAGGTCAGGGAACTTTAATGGCAAAATCCGACATTGAGTCCGCTTTTAGATTACTGCCGATCCATCCTTCAGATTTTCACTTGCTGGGCTTCCACTTTCAGGGGAAGTACTACATGGACAAATGTATGCCATTGGGTTGCTCAGTGTCCTGCGCCTACTTTGAAAAATTCAGCTCCTTTTTAGAGCGGGCATTCAGGATGGACTCGGGGCATCAATGGGTGCTGCATTACCTGGATGATTTTCTTTTTCTAGGTGCACCAGACTCAGGGGAATGCGGGGCAGCTCTGTCAAAATTGTGTACCCTGATGCAGGATTTCGGTGTGCCTTTGGCACCCGGTAAGACAGTGGGTCTGAGCACAAAGATTGAATTCCTGGGGATTGAACTAGATTCTGTGCAAGTGGTCTCTAGATTACCAGCAGACAATGGTTAAAGATTTTGGGGCGGCGTTGCAACTCTGCCTCAACAAAAATAAGGTTACCCTGCACCAGTTACAGCAAGTTGTAGGGCAATTGAATTTTGCATTGCACATAATCCCAATGGCACGCCCATTTTCCCGCACCATTGCGCACGCCATGTCAGGCCTTAGAGAAAAGCATCATCACATCAGTCTGTCCGGGGAAGACAGACAGGACATGCTGATTTGGAAAGCATTCCTGCATGACTATAATGGGAGAGTGGTGTGGCCCAGCCCACCGAGGTCCAGCCCGGAACTGGAACTGATGACTGACGCTGCGGGTAACGAAGGATTCGGGGCCATTCTGGGGTGCAAGTGGGTAGCTCAGCGATGGCCTGAGTGGTGTAGGAACTCAGGGCTCGCAAGTAACATAAGCTTCCTAGAGCTTTACCCAATCCTGGTGGCACTGGCTGTATGGGCTGAGGGACTGAGGGACCAGTCTGTAATATTCTGGTCTGACAACATGGGGGTAGTAGAATGCATTAATAGCCAAACTGCGAAATGCAACATGATGCTGCGTTTGTTGAAGGAAACTGTGGTACAATGCATTGAAATTGAATGTCCTTTTTAAAGCTAAGAACATGCCAGGTATTCTGAATCATGCGGCTGACGCATTGTCTCATTTTAAAATGCAGGCATTCAGGTCCCACATCCCAGAGGCAGCGGTGCACCCAACACCTTTCCCAGAGCAGCTTTGGCAGCTTGGCTCGTGGCAGCGAGCCTAGCACCCAGAACCAGGAGTGCTTACGAAGCTGCGTTTGGGTCTTTTTGTCTATTCTTGAGGGAACAATGGGAGCACAGGTGGCACGACCAAGAGTCAGTGGTGGCATGTCTTGCTTTCATGGGGGAACAAGGGAGCACAGTATCAGGGGCAAGGAGTCACAGGATGAAGGGCAGATGCAATTTGTTTTATAAAAAACGGACAATCACACCTTGCTAGAGCATGTGCATGCAAATTTTATTTTCAGGTAGCAAAGTTATTGAATATAATTATTTTTGAAGTAACGTATAAATAAAAGTGTGAGGTTTTAGTTTCTCTTTCAGTTAAACATTGTCGTATTTAGTTGTGTGTCTCTGGTCAGGAGGTAAGGTCATGATTGGTAAGCATAGTCTTTGATCCTTAGTGGTCACCACCATGTAACTCCAAGGGTAGTGACAGCTGGTAAGTAGGCTGTTGGGGTGCAGGGGCCGGGGGAGTCATCCTTCCCAGTGGGCCTGGGGCCAGCCCAGCACACGCATGCGCATCCAGGCGCCAGTGTGCAGAAGTCTGCAGCCCCCGTAATCGAGTTTAGGGCACAGGGCGTAGGGGGTCCCCGGGGGAAAGTATCCGTCTGATAAGCTGTACCCCCTGCGCAACCTTACTCCGGAAGTTGTATTGGTAGTACACTGGGATCAGGGGAACTGCCAGTCATTGACCTTGCTGTAGGCTCTAGATGGGACACGCAGAAAGTAAATATATGCATTATTAGATTTATGGTAGGAGTGTCTTGTCTATTAGACAGTGTTAAGGTTAGCCCTGAACAACGTTTGTCTATCAATGTATCTGTACTTTCTGCATATAATGTTTTAGAAAAAAGTTTGTTGAATGAATGAAAAAGCTTTATTCGACTTTAAGATACATAAAATCATAAAAGCAACAAGTACATTACATGATTAAAAAATAATTTAAAAATTCATATATTTTGGGAAATAGTTAAGCTTTTCCTTTTCTTTAAGATACTTTTTTAAAAAGCCCAGCATAACAGCCACAGAGGTTACATCATTTAAAGATACTAGAAACAGTAGAGCTGGGCGACATTGCCTCCAAGTACCATATTTTTTTTTAAGTTGTTTGATCCATCTAGACCTTTCCACCCTATAAAATTTACAAAAACAAATTACATGCAGCGTAGATTGGGTGGACAAATTGTCACATGGACATTTACATAAATTTCTTCCCCAATCATTTACTTTAGGGAATGAAATTAAACGAAAAAAGACATCAAACCTGAATCTAGTTAATAAATAACGGTCAAAACCCTCCAGACACCAAATCAAATAAGGCTGAATAGTATAACTGACTAGGGTGAGTTGATGTTGTATGACAAGTTTTTTGTTCGATTCCACACCTAGTCTCAGGGATTCAACATGATACCAGCACAGCTGCTTCAAGTCCTTTCTTGAAATCTTAATCAGTGAATCTGGTTGATGGTAGTACTCTGGTCTTCCTAGATCCCTAGTGAATTTGAGGATATACATCAGCCAAGGTATCTTACTGGCCCTGTCCAGCCCCATGCAATCCTTAATGATTCTTCTATTTAACAAAAGATCAGGGGTAGTCCAGATTCGATGCCAAAGCAGGAGTGGTTGCATACTGATCAAATTGATCACATATCGAATGCCAAGCTCTGCATGACAATTGAATACAGGGGAGCTCACAGGGATTGCCAGGATAAATCTTAAAAACGCATTCTCAACCTTTTGTATTTTAATGCAATTGTCAATTCCCCAAATACCGGCTCCATAGGTAGCTGTGCTGATGCACTTGGCCTGGTAAATTTTTAACAAGATTTCTGGAGGTCTCTTCCCCATCTTTTTAGAGAACGACATAAGTGCAGCAGTAGCTCTCTTAAACATCATGGTCCTGTTTCTGATAGCTGACCCCCAGGACCCAGTTTCTTCAAGCACTATACCCAGATAAGAGAAAGATTTGGTAGGGGCAATTTTTTCCTTCCCAGCAAATAGACGGCACTCTTTATTCCTTGGTCTTCCACACGTCATTACAAAGGTTTTAGATACATTAGGTTTAAGGCCCCTGCTATCCATAAACTTTAAATATGTATTCAGGGCCACTTGTAATCCTTTTTGGGTCTGTGACATAATCACGGCATCATCCGCATATAAGAGGGACACAATTTGTTGGTGGTTAACCTGCGGAGAGTCACGTACTTCAGCCACTAGTTCCTTTTCTAAATCGTTGGTATACAGATTAAAAAGAAATGGGGCGAGTACGCACCCTTGCCTCACTCCCCGTTTTACATGGAAAGGCTTGGTGCATTCTTCTTTTGTGCCAAACCTCACTTTAGCCCTGGCCCCAGCATAGAGTTGTCTTAAAAAGGAGATCAAGTTTGTTAATTTTTTAATAAACACGGCTAGGGGGGTTACACCCCCCCAATCCAAAAAAAAAAATATTTTGGTGTGCTTTCAAATGCTGTAGCCTGGGGAGACGGGTGCCACCCTTACCCCAGAATCTGCAGTGTCCAGCAGTTGGAGTAGGGGACCTAGGTAAGTAACAGACCATATGGGGAAGGCGAGGGCTAGCATAGCCCGCGATGCCATTATGGCGGTCGCACTAGTCCCCGGCTTAGAAAAAGGGGGGGAACGTCAGCAATGACCCGGCACTCCCTTCCGCAGGGTAAGCCAATAGGGAAGAACCGGTTGAACCGGAAGCACTTCGGTGCTTCCGGTCCAAAACGTCCAGCCTGCGCCCAGGTAGACTGGTCTAGTCCCATCAGCCTTGGCGCGCTCTTTATAAGGGGGAAGTGGGGAGCCGAACAGTCTCTTGTTCCTGCTCCCCACAGGACTTTCCACCGGGCCGTCTGCGGGCCTGTAATCTTCTTTCTTTCCCACCCACCATCCCTTAAGGCAGTGTTGTAGGAGGTTTTGTGTTTTGTGTGGTTTGGATAATTGTCTTTTGTTTCCCTTGACCAATTTTATTTTCCGGTACCAAAGTTATTGAATATAATTAATTTTGAAGTAACGTATAAATAAAAGTGTGAGGTTTTAGTTTCTCTTTCAGTTAAATATTGTCGTATTTAGTTGTGTGTTTCTGGTCAGGAGGTAAGGTCACGATTGGTAAGCATAGTCTTCGGTCCCTAGTGGTCACCACCATGTAAATCCAGGGGTAGTGACAGCTGGTAAGTAGGCTGTTGGGGTGCAGGGGCCGGGGAAGTCATCCTTCCCAGTGGGCCTGGGGCCACCCCCACACACGCATGCGCATCCAGGCACCAGTGTGCAGAAGTCTGCAGCCCCTATAATGGAGTTTAAGGCACAGGGCATTGGGGGGGCCGCGGGGAAAAGGATCCGTCTGATAAGCTCTACCCCCTGGGCAACCTTACTCCGGGAGCTGTATTGGTAGTACACTGGGATCAGGGGAGCTGCCAGTCATTGACCTTGCTGTAGGCTCTAGATGGGACACACAGAAAGTAAATATATGCATTATTAGATTTACGGTAGGAGTGTCTTTTGTATTAGACAGTGTTAAGGTTAGGCCTGAACAACGTTTGTCTATCAATGTATCTGTACTTTCTGCGTAAATTCTGTATATAATGTTTTTTTAAATGTTTGTTAATTATTTAATGAATACGGCCGGGGGGATTACACCCCCCATCCAAAAATATAATATTTTGGTGTGGTTTCAAATGCTGTAGCCTGGGGGAGGGGGGGTGCCACACATACCCCAGAATTTGTAGTGTCCAGGAGTTGGAGTAGGGGACCTAGGTAAGTACCAGACCATATGGCTTGGGGAACAACTTGGCATCAACTGTCTTAGAGGAGTGAAGCCTTTGACACGTCATGTAATAGACTAACCTATGGGGAAAATCTTCGCACCTCGTGACAATGAGTGGGATATAGCGTAGATATCTTTCATCCATATAAAGATTAGAATAGGTTATCATGAGGACCTATGATCTTCAACTCTGGGTGAACTAGAACAGAACTGATAAACCAGGACACAGGAAAGCAGGAGACAAATAACAGGAAAACACAGGGAAATGAGCATTGCATTATTAGCATTTGGAATGCCCCACAACCTGTAACATTGAAGGTCATACGCAAATAGGTGTTGCAATAAGATAGCAAATGGGCAATCATACTCATCAATGTAGAATATTCTAGGAAACTGGACCCAAGAGGAGTTGTAGACTGATCCTAGGATGGTTTAAAATGCTGAAATAGCACATTTAAGGTAAAGAACATTTTTTAGCATAATGCGGAGGGAATCATAGGTGAAAATAATACAAGTGCACAAAGGAGGTGTTAGGTGAATGGAGTTACCTGCTGCAGAGAGCACCTGTCAACAACTGATGCTTCCAGGCATTGGTGATACAAATCTGCCTAAATTCAATAATGATGTTACCTCTCTTTACCCCAAAGTAATATTATGTGCGGGCCGGTCACTCCTCTTAGCTATCTAATTTGGGAAGACAATGTGAGTTTGGACTGGCGAGTTGTGGCCTCTATCTCGGACGGTGTTTCACATTGCAATCTACAAGCCCCACAAATGCTACTCAGGGATAGTCACCCACATAGTCCCATATTTCACCTCTTTCACTCAAAGCAGAAATAAGCAAATGTTTCCCTTTAGCTGGAAACCTTGCCTCTCTGCCTTCTTGCCTTCTAAGTACCTTCACTGAGAAAGCTTCAGGTACCAAGTGCAGGGGAGATGGAGACTACATTCCCCATTGACCAATGCGGTCTGTGCACCACCACCAATGCCAGTGATGTCCGCCTCTGCGCCAGGAGGTGCATATCTGGGCCCCGGGCTTGGGCGTGCCAGGGCCGTTCCCGAGCAAAGCTCGGGCCAAGAGCATGCGCTTCTGCACCTGTCTGTGGCCGATTGAGGCTAGCTGGACCTATCCTCTGAGGTCTTTTTGACCATCACAAGGTACTGTTCTTTTAGTTTATACCTCTTTACTCTTTGGAACTGCCGTACTTTTAGCTCTATCTTGCGTTGGCTAGGGATTGTTCATGTGACTCTTCAGTGACTCACTAGTTGACTGTTCAAAAAACTGTTGAGACTATGAGTAGGAAAAAAGGAGGTGACTCCGGTCCTGCTTCAGCTTCTGAAGTTGAGCCTTCCCCAAAGTCCACATCAAAGCCTAATTCCATTGACCGGATGCTTCAGCGTGCTGTTAGCGCCTTCAGCAGAGAAATTGCCAGAACCAAATGGGGGCTTTCTATTACCAAAGACGGGCTCAGCGTGGGCTCCCCTGGCCCGTCCACCTGCCTATCTACGGTCACTTACACAGTCTCACCTAATATCAGTGCCGAGCCTCCCCCCTTGCATGGTCACACAGCAATACAAACAACGTCACCTCCTTCTGTCATACCTGCTCACAAATCCTCCATTGGCCGACATAACAATCCCTTATGTATAACACCAACAAAGAAAGTCAGACGCTGCAAGACGTGCAAGAAGACGGCCAGCCCTCCCATATCTTTCCCAGTCCCCTCCCAAGTGCTCGCATCGGAGCACGGGCCTAAGGCACCTGCGGCCTCTGCAGTAATTTCAGATGCCCCAGAGAATTTAATCTCATCTTCTGATCAACTACCACAGGTTGACAGATTGCATCTTTTTGATTCCATTGACAACTCCTAGCAACGCACTTTAAGTCTTTTTCTGAACATTTGTGTTCTCGTATCAATACTATTCTCTCCTCCCTAGTTTCACGCCAAGACACCATCGAGTCTAATTTGGCCACACTGGCCATCAACTTTTTTGACTCAGCAAAAGGATCTTCAACTGAACCCCTCACCAGACTCTGTACTTCGTGTAGAGTGCTCGGTGACCCTCTGGAAAAACATGTACCAGCAACTCAGGTTCTGCCTTCTTCTAGCATTTTGTCAGTCCAAGCTGCCCACTTACACATTGGAAAATCTGCTTCTAGCCAGGCTGCAGACTAAGCATCTTCCATAGATTATATGTTTCTTAGCCCAGACTTTTTACATTGGTTCTCCATAAGTGAGGTCATGCCTGTAAACTGGGGGGATCATAATGCCTTAAGCCCTTCCATGTGCTTACCACTTAAGGGCTTGGCACATAACAATACCTTAGTCTCCATTACACAACACTCTGCGCATGGCCTCCGCCTAGTCTGGTTTATGAATAATCCTAAAGAGTCACTCTGATTATTACTTAAATTACATCTAAACAAATTTCTCAACTGTTTTGGTGAGACCTTTACGGACTCTATGGCCCTACACTACATCCAGCTAATGCACACAATTAGGGACTCTACGCTTAAGCCCATGCGTACCCCTAACACAAACCTTTGACTGGTTCAATGGGGCTTGCTCACTGGCAAATAGGAGGCTGAGGAAAGCCCAAATACACACCCCAGAAATAGATCTGAAGTCTCCTTAGCAAGCACTAAGTACAAATCGCCCTCGCAACTAGGAAAAGTGAAGAATATAGCCAAGACTGGGAACTTTTGGAACTCGTATCTCAGTGAAAGGATAGTAAATCCTTTTGGGATGTAGTAAAATTAATACGGGCAAGGAACTCTCCCATTAATCTACGCTCCAAAATAAAATCTCTGGTGCGGACTGGGTTACCCATTTTTCCTGTATTATCACACCGAGGAGGAGCCTACTCTGCCTACCGCTCTTCATACCTCATTGCAAAATTCACCCCCGCTTTTGCTAACTTTGGAGGAAGTCGAGTCCGCCATTCAGAACAGTAAGGGAGGGAAAGCCCCAGGCCCAGATGGGGTCCCGATTAGGGCCTTCTTACTACGAATACTTTTAACACTTCCCTATCTCTTTCAATCCCTCCCGCATGGTCTTCAGCAACAATAGTCCCCAAATTCAAAAAGGGAGATCAATCGTCGCCCAAGTGCTATATACCAATTTCACTCATTTATAGCATGATTTAAATTCTTGGTAGAGTTATCTACGACCGTTTGGTCGTTTGGGCAGCTGATAATGACATACTGTCCCCTTTTCAAATTGGGTTTCGACCTAAATTCGGTACGAACGAACAATGTATGAATCTGACTTTGACAATCTCCAAATATAGTTAGGCAGAGCGATACCCACATATTTAGCTTTTAAGGATCTATCCACCGTCTTTGATCAGTGAACAGAACCAAACTTTAGTTAATGTTGCTGGGTCAAGACATGGATCCCCCAGTGAACTTTTTATACTGTCTGCATTTGGACCTCACCGCATGGATCCGTTTACCTTCGCTTGGGAATACTGTCCCGGCTCATACTGTCCCGCCTCGACTACGGAAACGCTCTGTACTTGAGTGCCCCCCAGTCCACTACCCAGAGGCTACAAGTCATTCAGAACTGTGCGGCTCGCGTTCTGCTCCAGATTCACCGGAGACAATCTGCGAAACCCGCCTTGAGTAACCTCCACTGGCTCCCTATCCGTTCCAGGATACAGTTTAAGGCCATGTGCATAGCCCACAAAGCTGTGTGGAAATCAGGCCCAGGAATCTTTCAGTCCCTGGTCACCCCCTATCAACCCCCTAGGAGTCTACGCTCCAGCTCGGCGTTTCGGCCACCTCTGTGAAAGTTAGCAGATCTAGGTGGGGTGGACGTTCTTTCTCCTTGAACGCCTCCAACCTCTGGAACTCTCTCCCCCTCACTCTTCGAGGGGAACTGTAGTATACTTGGTTTCTTTATTTCCTTTTCCCGGTAAGGAAGGGAGATGCATAGTATTCTTGTGATCCTCACAAGATGGCCACCTGTGGTCATTAGTCCTTCCTTCGTGTTACCACCTCCCCAGCCTCCCAGAATACCTGTGTGCATTCTACCTTGTACTGTTTGAGAATTCCACTCTTGTCAGTGGATGTCTGGTCAGCTGGCGAGGTGTGCGCTCTGCTGTGTTCTTAATAAACCTATCTTGCAGCTGCAAAGAAGTGTCCTGCCTCTCTGGTCTGGTCAGCTAAATTATTGCCAAAATGTTGTAAAGTGATTAGGTATACCTGTGTGCATTCTACCTTGTACTGTTTGAGAGTTCCACTCTTGTCAGTGGATGTCTGGCCAGCTGGCGAGGTGTGCGCTCTGCAGTGTTCTTAATAAACCTAACTTGCAGCTGCAAAGAAGTGTCCTGCCGCATACCTAATCACTTTACAACAGGAACCCAATCTACTAGCAATCCGTAAATGTCTCAAAACCTATCTTTTCACTACAGCACACTAGCATCACTTGCACCTCTATCTCTCTGCTCCGCAAGCGCTAGGAGGCCTCCGGGTAGCTAGCGCTATACAAATTCAAATTCATTAATTCATTCATTCTTCCGAAGTCCCGTTAAAGGGTGGGGTGAGGCAGAGATGCATAATGGCACCTTTATTATTTATTTTATATATTAATTGTTTAACAGCTCATCTAGGGCCAGATGTAGGAGACCAAATACCGGTCGGTGACGGCTGATTTCGGACGTTACCGACCGGTATTTGGGTTTTGTAATGTAGGGGGCCTTTGATTTACAGAATCGGTAAATTTACCGATTCGGTAAATTTACAGAATCGGTAAAATACCTAATCGGTAAATTTACTGATTCTGTAAATCAATATGTAGGTGGCACAGTAAACAGTGCCACAGGCCCCTAAGAATTCGTTATTTACCATGTAATTCTATTGCATGGTAAATAACGAATTCCTGTGTACATGCACATCTGTGCATGTACACCTGTGCCATGTGGCACACAGACATGCCCTAAGGGCATGTATGTGTGTCACATGGCACACAAGCCAGAAACAGGGGTGCAACAGGGTGTCAAAGTGACACCCTGTCCCCCTTAGCAATTCGGTATTTTTACCGATTCAGTAATTACCGAATCGGTATTTGCCATTGATTCCTATGGGCTTCAAGGCCCACAGGAATCAATGGCAAATACCGAATCGGTAAATACCGAATCCTACCAATTTGGTATTTGTTACCGATTAATTACCTACATCAGATTTACCGATTCATGAATACCGAATCGGTAAAATTCGGTATTTATGAATCGGTAAATCTGATTTACCTACATCTAGCCCTAAGCATCTTCCCACACAGACATACCTAGAATCACAGGCTCCCCTGCCCCCGCTCTGTTATACGCGGATGATGCAGTGCTGTTGCCCTTACTCCTAAAGCCCTGTGACATCAGGTGGACTGTTTTTTTTTCTTTATGCATAACACTAATTATTCCAAGTCACACATCATGTCTTGTCCTGTGACCCAGACAAACTAAGTTTAACCCCTTCAGTGCTGATGACAAAGCCAGCTCATCATGGGCGTTACCTGCGCTACGCGGATGACGAGCTGGCTTTGTCATAAACAAGCCATTTTTTTATTTTCAGCGCACAGCGGGAAAACGCGGTAGCGCGGTAGGGGTTAAATAAAATCAGTATTAATGGCCATGTTCAACGTACATCAAGACTTTTTGTTACCCTGGATTCAATTATTTTTCCTCAGGGCCATGGAATGTGCTCTAGTCTGTTTCAAGTTAAGCAAAACCACGGGCATAGTAAGCAACCTCATCAGACAGAAAATTAGGGGGACACTGTTTCCACCTTTGATAGTGTTCAGCTATCAATGCATTAGTGCGGCCACTAATGGAGTGTGAGTTTAGGGTTTTAGCAAGTGCTGCTCCATTCAGGCTTTCTTCGTAGGCTTTTAAGCGCACCCCCAGCTACCCCAACCCTCACCGTGCACATTGAGCTAAACCAGGGTTTTATTGAGGATTCGGTCCAGATGGTGCCGCTTTTGTTATGGGTTAGCATCCGGTTGAATCCAGCCGCGAAACTTTGTAAGGACATTATTTCCGACTGTATGATGTTGGATAATGTTTCCTTCATACCATGGTTGAGCTATTTATGAAATACTTTCCGCTCCATCAGCATACCCTGGTGGTACCCTGAACCTAAAGCATTCCCAGTAACACCAAGTCCGAAGTGAAATCATTATTTAAGGCCTACTGAGCAAATATTAGGATGAAATCTGAGCTATCTAAACCCATGGTGCTGCAATACAGTAGTCTCTTTTATACCGACGAGTCCCCGCTGTATTTGACCTTGGAGTTGAACAAGATGGGAGCGGTCCTTACTTTTTCGTTTCAGAGCTGGTACAATATACTGGTCTCTCTTTTTTAAACATTTCTGAGATTCAGAAAGGGAATATGGTCTCCCGTTGTCCTTGTGATAATCACACTGTCCAATCTTTGTTGCACTTTATTTTCTTTTGCAATTTGCACACGTTTAGCACGACAACACTTTCTTTTTTTTTAAGTTTGAAAGCTTTATTGAGGAAAAATGATCAATACAGTAAGGTGACATCAGCTGAACAACAAAAGAAGGGAAGTTATGGGAAAGGTAAAATATAAGCAGCTGATGGCACAATGAAAAATCAAAGCATTTTTGCATTTTACAAGGAAGAAGGGGAGGGGATGGAAAGGGAGGGAAATAAAACCATGATAATACAATATAGGAATAAAATAGAAATAAGCACATTGAATGATGGTAATAAAGTACAGTAAATGCGCAAATATCTAGCAATATATGGAATAAAAACATCAGAAAGAAAAATGAAAAAACATGAATAAAGAAATAACTGCATCAGTGAAATTCAAAACCTGAAACTACAAGCAGGAGTATAACTGTTCAAGGAGGCTTAACATTTTCAGAAGAAAGTGGAGCATAGTGCTTGTTGGCGGATTGATCTAAATATAGAGTAAGGGGTAACCAATAAAGTTCCACATTGCGAGAGGGTTTGCAGGAGGATGCAAAAGCAACATCAAGTCTATGGGAATGACATAGTAAATTCCACCAGCATGTTAGGGAAAGTTTGGTCAGGGACTTCCAATTAGAAGCAATATGTTTTAGTGCAAGGCCTAGCATAAGATCAAACAGATCATGTGAATGTGTAGGGAGGTCAAGAGATTCCGAAAGGCTACACAAAAACACCAAAGAAATAGAGAAGGAAATAGAAAGATTAAAAATATGGGAGAGACGAGACCATATCTGTGTCCAAAAAAGTCAAACTGAAGGGCAGAGGAAGAAGAGATGAAAGAGGTCAGCATTGGGAGCATTACAGGTCCAGCAATTAGCAGTAGAAGAAGGCAGAAAATGAGAAAGAGAGATAGGAGAAAGATAAAGTCTATGGTAGAAGAAAAATAGAGATTGAGTGAGAGATACAGTACGGGAAGTTTTCAAGGACCTAGCCCAGAGTTTGTCCCAGAGAGAGATCGGCCATGAGAGATCCAAATCTTTTTCCCAAGAAAGTTCCAATTTAGACTTGGAACGATCAGGATCAGGAGCTGAAAAGTATCGATAAATAAGAGAAGCTTTAGGAGAAGTAGAGAGAATGGTGAGTAAAGAGGAAGAGGAAGGCAACACTGGTGATACATCAGAAAGAAGGGAATAGTATCGATCAAGAAGAATTTCCATAAGAATGAAGTATTTCTTTGCGAATGAAGAAGGGCAATGAAATTTGGATTGAAATTGAGGGAATGAGCAAGGAGAGGAACCATCAAAGAGATGGTGTACCCAGATAATACCCTTCAATCTCCACGAAGGCCATGCAATAGGTCTATTGCGTATTAAGATGAGTGAGTTATACCAAATGGGTAATAACAAGAAGGATTCCCGAGAAACAGAAACCGTGGATAATAAGGGTCGCAAAAGGGAAGAAGTATGTTTGAATAATGGCGGATTAAGACATGGGGCCTTAGTTGTGAAGCGAATCACCTCTTGAAAAGAATAGGGGAGTAATAAGTCATGTTCAACAGAAAGCCAAAGGGGAGAAAAAGGAGAGATCTCTTCTGATAACCAGCGAGAAGCCTGGCGAAGCGAGAAAGACTTATGATAAAGACGAAAGTTTTGAAAATTAACCCCACCATTTGTTTTAGACAGACGCAGGGCTGAGAGAGAAATTCGAGCTTTCTTTTTCCTCCAAAGAAACTTAGATAAGACAGAATCAATACGACGGAAGTAGAGAGCTGGGATATGGATTGGGAGCATGGAAAGTAAATAGATTAAGATCGGAGCAATCATCATCTTGATGGAATCAAGACGAACCCACCAGGAGAGGTATAGAGGGTTCCAAGATGAGAGTAAAGATTCAATCCTGGAGATAACTGCATTCGTGTTAAGCTGAATAGAAGATGAAATAGAGTTAGAGAAAAGAACACCAAGATACTTTATTTTCTTAGGGTTCCAAGCGAAGCCGGTGGAAGCAAAAAAATGTGGAAGGCAAAATTTCGTGACAGGAAGAATCTCCGTCTTATCCGAATTTATTTTATATCCTGAAACCAGGGAAAATTTCTCAAATTCATTTAGTAAAGAAGGAACCGAATTAACTGGATCTGAAATGAATAAAAGTATATCATCCGCATAGGCAGATAACTTAAGATGATGATCACCGTATGTAAAGCCAGAGATGGAGGGGTTGTTACGGATAGAAGATAGGAAGGGTTCAAGAGCTAAAATAAATAAAAGAGGTGAAAGAGGACAGCCCTGACTAACTCCACGTTTAAATGTAAAAGGGAAGTAAGTTGACCGTTAACGAGAACTGAAGCCTTGGGCATAGAATATATTAAAGAGATATAAGAAATAAATTTGGAACCAAAGCCATGCCATTTCAGGGAGGCCATCAAAAAGGACCAATCAACCCTATCAAAGGCCTTTTCAGCATCAACTGAGATGGCTGCCAGGGGAATAGACAGGGAGGGAGCCTTACTGAGAACATTAAGAAGGAGTCTGGAGTTGTCTGAAGTGAGACGGCCTTTAACAAAACCACATTGCTCCTTCTCAATGAGATGTGGCATGAGTGGGTCAAGACGAAGAGCTAGTAACTTTGCAAAAATCTTATAGTCTACATTAACTAAAGATATTGGCCGATAGTTTTTAAAAAATTTGGGATCCCGACCCTCCTTAGGAATGAGGCATATGGTGGCGTCTTGAAATGAGCCTTGGGCTCGACCAGTAGAGCAAAAAGACTGAAAAAGAAAGAGAAGTTTGGGTAAGAGGAGATCGGAGAAGTGTAAATAAAATTCAACTGGAAAGCCATCAGGCCCTGGAGTTTTGCCTTTGGTTAGAGAAGACAAAGCAGTGGACAATTCAGAAAGGGTAAGATCTGTATCAATGCTCGAGAAATTAAGTTGGGAAGTATCTGGCTTAGGCAAATTTTCAAAATATGAGTGAAGGAGATCTGGGGTAGGGGGGTTTTCAGGAGAGTATAAAGATTCATAAAAAGATTGAAATTGGTTCAAAATTTCTGCATCTGTATGAAGAAGGACATTAGAAGGGGAATATATAGAGTCTATGATAGTTCGCTCTTTACGCGATTTTAAATAGTTAGCAAGAAGTTTGTCTGATTTATTGCGACCTCCCTAATACCGTACACTACTCCGGAGAAGGAAAGAAGATGCTGAATCTGTAGTAAGTTTGTTAAATGCAATTTTAGCTTGAAGGAGGTCAGGAGACATGTGATTGGAGAGGAGGTGTAGAACTGATGTTCTAACAATTTGATATGCGCAAGAGCAACCTTACGTTTCTGAAGAAAGTGTTTCTTTTTTTTTAAACATAATCAATAATAAATCCGCGGGCTGTGGCTTTGACAGAATCCCAAAGAACATGGGGCGGAGTGTCCTGATCTGAATTAAATTGGGAAAATTCAGAGGTAAAAGAGCGAAAAGAGGAGGAAAAAAGAGGATCAGTAAGAAGGGAAGAGTTAAAGCGCCAGCGAGAAGATTTAGGAATAGGAGGGAGGAGGTCAAAGACAGTAATAATGGGAGCATGATCAGAAATAACAATAGGTTCAATAGAAGAGTATAAAAGATTTTGAGATAAAGAGGAGGAAAGAAAAATATAATCTAAACGAGAAAAAGAAGCATGTGGAGGAGAGAAAAAAGAGAAATCTATAGTGTCTGGGTGAGTGAGCCTCCATGAATCCACAAGGTGAACCTGAGTAATAGTATCAAGGAACTGTTTATGTGGTTTGTGAGGGGTAAACCGAACAGAGGATTTACGATCTAAAAAGGGGTCAACAATCTGATTACAGTCTCCACCTAATAAGAAAGAGTCATCTTTGTGTTGAATACATTTTGCAGTGATCAAGGGCCAAAAAGAGGAGTCAAAGGATGTAGGACCATAAATATTGAATAAAGTAATTGGAATATTATTAATAAGCAGTTTAGCCAGAATCCAACGACCCTCATCATCTTTTTCTTCCAGGATCACTTTACATTTGAGACGTTTGTGAATCAAAATAGCAACACCATTCTTTTTATGAGAAGCAGGAGAAAACAGGACATTACCAACCCAAAGTCTTTTTAATTTCATAGATTCAATATCTGAAAGATGGGTTTCCTGAATTAGAACAATATCAGGGTTGTAAGAGGAGAGGTGTGAGAGTACTCTCTGCCGCTTAATAGGATGGTTAAATCCTTTCATATTCCATGAAACAACTTTGAAGATGAAAAAATATCAAACTGTTCAAAAATTGCAAAATGCAAAAATATACTGTACAAGCAATTAAACAAATTTACAGAATTAGAGAATAAGCAAACCATTAAAGGATTGGAAATAAGAATAGAAGGAAAGAAAGGAAAAGGGGAAAGTAAAAGGAAAAAGAGAAAAAAGAGACAGGTACAGGAAGGAGGGTCAGCAAGGGAAGAAGAAGAAAGAGAGGAAATAAGGCATAGAAGACAGTACAAATCCATAAGGATGACTGTAAAAGACATACCTGAAGGAGGAAATACACAAAGGGAGGTGGGGAAGTGGTGATGCGTTACAAGACGGGTAGACCAGGAGGAGAGTCACAGCCGCACCGAGACCTCACAGTAATTACAAGGGGCAAAACACTACGATGAAGGGAACAGCCAACACATATCTGCAAGGGGGGAGGAAAGAAAATAATTAATACCACATGAAATATGTAATATGAAACATATAACCATACAATGGATAGCGATATAGATGAATCGAGAAAAGGAAGAATAACAATGGAGAACATGTTCGGGAAAATACAAGAAGAAGAAGAAAGACAAGGCTACAACGAGGAAGCTTATATAAGAAAAAGCAAGAAGAGGATTAGATAGAAATACAAGAGACTAGAGAAAACAATTAGAGAGCATTACACAAAACAACATTAACAGTTCAGCCACTGTTTGAAGTAGAGGCTTCCATTCCCTCTTCACCCTGTATAAGAAGGAAATTACGTAGTTCAGCAGGATCTTGAAAGGACCATGTCTTATTCCGGTGAGTAACTCGGAAAGTACAAGGATGGAAGAGGCCATATTGTGCTCCAAGTGAGCGCAAAGAAGGGCGGAAAGACAGAAATTCCTTACCTCTGGAAGCGGTAGCATTAGAAACGTCTTGAGACAAGTAGATTCGTTGACCCTCCCAAGATATTTGTCTCTTGGACCTTGCTGCTGAAAGAACTGAGAGAAGATCTGTGAACTTCAAAAAGAGAATAATAACCCCACGAGGTTTTGTAGATGACGTTGTTCGCGCTCCCAGTCTATGAGCTCTTTGAAGACTGATGGACGTAGTAGGAGGCATATCTAGAAGCTTCGGGATGAAGGAGGTAAAGAAGTTCACCGGGTCATCACCCTCAAGAGTCTCTGGTAAGCCATAAATACGAAGGTTGTTCCTCCTGTTGCGATTTTCCAAATCCTCCGTATGCTGCTGTAAAGAAAGGACAGTCTTTTCCAATGCTACAATGCGTTGCGTGTTGGATTGAACTTCAGGGATTTGTTGTTCAACTGAGGATAGCCGAGCATCCATAGTCTCCCATTTATCTTTTAAAAGTTGCATATCTTTGCTTGTCTCCTCGATGAAAGGGCGCATTGCACGAATTTCTTCCAGGATTTGATCAATGGAGGACGAAGAAGAAGAGTTGTCTGGTGTAGGAGAATCTTGTTTAGGTCGTTTGCCAGATGTAGCAGGAGGGGAAGATCTATTGGACGATGATTGTCCCGAGGGGGAACGCTGAGAAGAAGAAGTTGACATCTTGGTAGAGTGACTAGATGTACACGCACCAGTTGAAGAGTTCACAGAGGCAATTATAGAGGGAGCAAAAACAAACTTAGGTTTACGTAACCTTACCATAGGAAGATTGCACCGTAGTATATCTGATTCTTCCCACTACTCCGAAAGGCAAATCAGAATGCGCAGAAAGTTCTCACCAAGGAAAGTGAATGTGTCTTAGAGGGTCATCCAGCACAATTAAGAACAATATAAGACTGCAAGACGCTCCATAAACAAAGCACGTTGAATATCCAGGAGCAGTTCTAGGAGCGTCAAAGGCGATAGGAAACCATAGTAGGGTGCATTAGAATACGTCCAGTAGGCTAAAGGGAGGTGCGTATCATGAAATGAAAGTACTTGAAAATACACTAACATGAGGCAGAAAAAGTAGAAGATAGTTTTCCTCAGGATACACTCAAAAAATGCGCTAAAACATCCTCTGTAGTTTGTGCAGGCTTTACACAAGGAGAGCCATTGGCGCTGAATAGCCAAAGCGCTTAAAAAGGTAGGAATGCGCGTGAATGCAGGAAATATCGTAATATAAAGCTCCACATCATAGGGTCCGTGAGGGTTGGTGATATAGAGATAGATATTAGGAATCCATTGGGAGTATCACCAAAACATCGTAGTTGGGCATAGAAACAAGGAGAGCCAGGAGCGCTGAAGAGGCAGAGCTTTTAAAATGGCGATCGTCACACAAATGGCGCCATGACGTAGACTCAAGCAGCCGCCTCAAATAATAAGCAAAGCAGTACAGGGCGTTGGAAAAAGTATTAAAAAGCCCAGTTTCTCACCCCAAAGTCCGCTAATGCCGGATACTGAGCGGCGAGAGAAGCAAAGCCTGGCCGACCATGGAGGCGGAGGTCCGGTTTCGTGAGGAGAATAGAAGATGGCGGCTGAATGAGGCGCGTCACTCACTCTGCGAACCAAGTCGAAAGGCGGCACTCTGGAAGCCGCAAAGTCGCTCCGTCTGTTCACCGCATGCTCCGGTCCTGGAATCCGGGAAGACGGCAAAGGAACAGTCCCCTTCACATCGGGAAAACTGTACGGAGGCGATGCGGTGCGGCGGAGCTCCACACCTAGCCGGCCATCCTGCGCGGCATACAAGCCACGCCCCACGACAACACTTTCTAACTCCCCTATTAAGGAGGTTAGGCCTTCGTCGCTGCAGTCCTGCTCTTCCCCACTTACAATCTCTTTGCTCCACTGAAATTGTTTTCTCTGTCTGTGCCTTCTTGAAAGTAGCATTCAGGACTAGACAAACTATGTTGGGGTAGTCCGATAGAACATTATGCGCACTGTGGCAAAGTGCACGGAACCTGGTAGATGCGTGTTTTTTTTTTTTTAACGGGGAGTAGTAGAGCATATGGCAGACCCTTTTTGAGGTTTTTTGACCTCCCTTCATCCCCCACTCTTGGTGTTTTAATCGCTGCTTTTACTCCCTATTTTGTAACAGTGTACTTTCATCTGAATCTGTTTTTGCATTTTAGGCTCCCTTTTAAATTTCTGACGTCTGTTGTATTTTTTGACCTGCCACTTTTGAATCCTTAACGCCACCCATGCACTTCGCTGAACACCTTTTTAACTTTTGCTTTTTTTTAACTCTGTTTTTTATGGTCACGTCGCTCAGCCAGCCTGGTCATTTGATGTGTTAGCCATCGTGTTTTGCCTTGTACTTTAAAAGTCTCTTTTAGTATTTTAAATATTCCTTACTACAAAATAATTGTAAACTTCTATGTGTGTTTACAGTTATGTGCAATATGTTTATGAACTTTTATGGTCCATTGCTCTCAATCCCAAATAAAGATTTTTGACTGATTAGGCTGGCTAAAATATCGGATGAGCTGGCCAATATGTTCTGACACTGGTAGATAGATAAATAGTCCTATGCAAAATGTTAAATACTGAGCAATGTGAAAACCGATACAAATGCCCATCAACACACACTGTCATACGCTAACGTCGCTAGACAATGTTACAATATACCGTATCTTTAGTTAAAAGGCATGTAAAGGTAAATGTTGTCAACTTCTCTGGCTGCTGAAAATTTATTTATTATTCCTAATTCAAACTCTTATGGATGAACCTAATTTAGGGGATTCATGTAGGAGATATTGTATCTGCTGCTAAAAAGCAATCTCAACAAAATGTGCCGCTTTCGAAATCGTTTGATGACTGCAGAAAATGTATTTCACGGTAAATGTAAAATTCTGGATGTAAACACTGATCATTTCAGAAGTGTGATTATTGCGACGCTTACCTTTCACAAATCAACCTAGATGCTCCCTGAAGTGTGCGACTGGGATTTAGACGCAATTCCCAAGATCCATCAGTGAACCCTGATGCTTTGAATGTCTTAACTCGTTTTATTGTCACATCTAGCCGCCACCTTGAACGCACTAGCTGAATGGCGTACGTCCTTCCTGTGAATTTATTAGAGACTCACCATCGGTCCCCTTCCTGGAAAAATATGAACTTTCGACGATGGACTAATAGACCCCTCTTCAATGTTTGCTTTTGCTTTCTCGAGCATACCGCGCATTCATGTAATATTTATGAAGTGCTGAGCGTGATGATAATCTTCATTGCTAATTGTGCCTCATATTGCTTTCCCGCAGCATGTGGGAGAGACTAAATGCCCCACTGTGGACGTTTAGCGTTGGGTACACAGTTAATATTTCCTTTTTATGTGATCCGAGCCAGGAAGGAAATTCCTTTGAACGTAATTTAGAGGAAGATAAAAACAAAAGAAGCGTAAAAGGTTTATGGCACGAAAGATAAAAACTTTTTCGGTAAATTATCTTTTGTGGGAAGAATTCAGTAGCCAGCATTTAATAATCAGACAGAGTTTAGGAGTACGTTATTTATCGTCTGCGATCAAAAAAACAGCTATCACGAGTTTTTTGGGGAATAACATGTTCCGCACTAAAATTTGGGGTAAAACTGTGCGTAAATGGGATTATTTCACACCCCGGATGGAATTTTCCGCCCCACTTGTAATAAGAGCCACAGTCAGTGAGTGTTAATTTACGTACCATCGTTGGATTTCTTAATGGTGGTGTGCTTGTATATATGTGCGTATATGGTATTGCTAGCTCTGTTCGTGGTCACAGACAAGCCTAAAATCGATGACTGATAAGAGAGGTAGCTTAGCTGTGGACGTTTAATGCATTAAGATGTAGTGTTGTTTAAAGATGTCAGTCTTAAACTCTTTCCTAAACTGAAGCAGGGTGGGAATGGACTTGATGGACACACAGAGTTGTTTCAGATCCTGGGTGCATAGCTGGAAAAGGTGTATTGTCTTATGTTATCTGTTTTATACTTCTCTGATGTGTTCTGGCTTCGAGCGTGCGGCGAACCACCAGGGGTGGGGATCTGGTCTGCAATATAAGCAGGGTGCTGGGCTTGATGGCTTTGTAAATTATGCAACTGTTTTTGAAGATGGTGCAGCCCTGGTTGAGATGTATTGTAGGTGTAGCATACCCCCAAGGTCCGCCAGTGTGGAGTCTGAGGGCATGGAATAGAGCATTACCACCATCCACTATATATATATATATATATACATGTGTGTAAGTGTTACGTGCATAGCATGAACTAAGCCGTGAGGTAGAGGTGTGCTATTCGGGGTCAAAAGCATTCTTACAACCTGAGAGTGAATCTTTCCAGGCCAGTGCCGTAACGAAACTTGAGGGGGCCCCCCTGCAAGGTACGTGGAGGGGGCCCCTCTGGACACAATCAGGAGCTCTCCGCAGGCCCGTAGCCAGAATGATATTTTTAGGGGGGCCTGGCCTTCAGCTATGACGAAACATAAAGCTGTGCACAATACGTATATTCTTTCCAAAGTAGTATTTGTAGGGGAAATGTACAGTATGCAAGATTTGAAATTGCACACTGCGTTTGGGTGCTTTTTCAAACAACAGAAATTCTATCTTGGTTGGGTTGAGCTTCTGCTAGGGGCTGGGCATCCAGGTTTGCATGGTATGCAGGCAGTGTTTGAGGCACTGGATGTTAGAAGTGGAGGAGACTTTCAAGTAAAACTGTGTATCATCGGTGTGTTGAAGGAAGCGGAGAGATCCAGAAATATCAGGAGGCAGTGGTAACTTCATCTAGAGGGCATTGTTTACGACGTGTAAGGTAGTAGTCTCCTAGCTACAGCATGATCTGAAGCCAGACTGGTAGTCGTACATAGGTAAATGGCTTCATTATCAAGTGCAAAGCATTCACAAATGGGGATCATGCAATAGTAAATCAATTTAATTATACACAGAACCTTGGCTGGTGTTAAAGTCAACTTCTCCTGTCCCTAAACTGTAAGAAGTGGGACTCAGAGCTCCTGTCATTGATGTCAAATCACCAGTCGTGCTGGGATGCTGAACGTAGAGAGGGCCACACCAGGATCCATGTCAAACAGCATCCAATCAACCTTAAGGCCATCCGAGGCATGGACTTCCAACTTCACCCACTCCGGCCTTCGTCAACAACAACACCGTGATTCCGCTCATAAGCAACCCACCGTCATCAAACACCACTTCAAATCCAGCTTGCCTCTTCAGAGACCACATTTTTCCCATAAAACGTTCTAAGTCAGAAGGTAAACCTTCCACGTAAACCTTCCACTGGCAGGAACCTAGTCCCTGCATCCGACCCTCGCTCCATCACGGTCATCCTTAACTTTTGATTTTGAACTGGTCTAACACGATCAGATGGCCACGATTGAAGCTTATTCGTATCTCCTGTTCTACTTATTGGATTTTTATTGCTTTGGTATAGTCTTGTTCATTAAAATTTACTAAATTTTCCTAAATTGGCGTGGGATTTTTGTTTTGTTGTGTTTTCACTTTATTACTGTTTGAGTACTGCATAAATAATTTACACATTACCTCAAAGGTAAGACTGACTGTTGTGGGGCAAGCTACCAGAGAGTTAAGCATAGGTTTAGTTAGTGACTATAGTGGTTTATGTTGATAAGGCTTGGGATTATTATTTGAGGTGGGTTTTCACTCTCTCAACCAATACTCCAAGTTCTTACAGCAAGCAAAACTGGGAAACCGAGGCTGCTGAGATTTTGTTAAATTCAAGCATGGGTAGGTATTCATGGCACTGTCTTAGCAATGTTGGTTTAGACTGCCTTGAATACCCACCTCTGTAAAATCCATTATGACAGATGTTAATTGTGAATGATGCAACCAGATCGAAAAGAATGTGGACACTGACAGCCAGCATTCACCTCTCCTCTCATGTTACCCAGATTCAACAGCACTATCAGCCCCATTCTATGGTGTAGAAGAACGTCTGCATATACATGACGGGGGAGGCCATGCTGTGCTATGCGATACTGATTTGAGACCAAGATGCCCAATCTAAAGCTTATTTTGAAATGGGAAAGAGAGAAATAGTGTAGTAGTTGCAAAGGTCTATCGTATTAAGGGGTCACATTTTCCTTTCCTCTCCCACTTTCATTTATTTCCTCCCATCTTTGCCTGTTGTCCTGCCTCTTCCTTGACAGTATTGTGTTTGTTCTTCTCTCACAACTTGTTCTCTGCAGTCCATCACTGTGGTCCTTCAGCCCAGTCAAGTCAGTTTCTCACCCAGATTACGTAGGACACTGTTTGAGTGTATATAGCTCAATGGTGTGGGGGCAAAGAAATCACTGAAATATTTGCAACAGAATGTGAAAGCAGCAACAAATAAGGTTTCTCTCATATGGAGCAGAGGACAGAAGCAGCAGCATTTTAAACGTAACTCAAATGCAGCAATTGTACTGCACAAATAGCAGCATTGTAGGCTTCTTGGCAACACAAACCAGATAGAACACAGGCTAGAAGGTGAGATTTCATCACACAGAGAAGAGGTATACCTTAGGCAGCAGGACTAGAAGCTTCGCTCACACAAGGAGTAGGGTAAAGTGGTTGGATTGCAGTGGGGTGGAATGTTTAGAATTTGGAGTGGGGCAGATTGTTTTGGATTGGAGTAGGGCACATTTGAGTGGGGCTGATTGGAGTGGGGCATATTGTTTGGAATTGAGTGGGGCTGATTGGGGTGGGGCAGATTGTTTTGGATTGGAGTGAGACAGACTGTTTTGGAGTGAAGTGGGGCAGATTGTTTGGAGTGAAGTGGGGCACATTGTTTGGAGTGAAGTGGGGCACATTGTTTTAGATTGGAGTGGAGCACATTGTTTTGGATTGGAGTGGGGCAGACTGGTAGGAAAACTGTTTTGGGTTGGGACAGATTGTTTTAGATTGGAGTGGGGTAGATTGGAATAGGGTAGATTGTTTGGGATTGGTGTGGAATGGATTGGAGTGGAGTGATTGTTTTGGAGTGGGGCAAATTGTATTGGATTAAGTGGGACAAATTGTTTTGGATTGGAGTGGGGAAGATTGGAATGAAGAAGACTGTTTTGGATTGGAGTGGGGCAGATTGTTTTGGATTGGAGTGGGGCGGATTGTTTTGGATTGGGGCAGATTGGAGTAGGGCGGATTGTTTTGGATTGGAGTGAGGCAGACTGGTGGGGCAATCTGTTTGGGATTGGGGTGGAATGGAGAGGAACAGATTATTTTAGATTGGAGTGGGGCAGATTGGAGTAGGGTAAATTGTTTTGGACAAGAGTGGGATGGATTGGACTGGGGCAAATTATTTTGGAGTGGAGTGATTCGGAGCGGACTGGATTGGAGTGGGGTGGCTTGGATAGGGATAAGGTGAATTGGATTGGAGTAGATTTGACTAGGCTGGATTGGGCTAGATTGGATTGGTGTGGAGTGGATTGGAGTGTGGGGATTGGGTGGATTAGAGTGTGGTGAATTGGTATGGTGTGGGTGGATTGGGGTGAGGTGGATTGGAATGGAGTGGGGCAAATTAGAGTAGGGAACATTGGAGTGGGCGGACTATAGTGGGCACATTGTCTTAGTTTTGAGTTGGGTGGTTTAAAGTGGGGCTGTCTGTTTTGAATTGGAGTGGGGCAGACTGGAGTGGGGCAGACTGGAGTGGGGCAGACTGGAGTGGGGTAGACTGGTGTGGGGCAGAATGGAGTAGGGACAATTGGGGTAGGGAATATTGTTTTGGATTGTAGTGGGCGGATTGGACTGGGACAGATTGTTTTGGATTGGAATGGGGCAAATTGTTTTGGACTGGAGTGGGGTAAATTGTTTTGGATTGAAGTGGGGCAGACTGTTTGGATTGAAGTGGGGCAGATTGTTTTGGATTGGAGTGGGGCAGATTGTTTAGATTAAAGTAGGGCAGATTGTTTTGAATTGGAGAGGGCAGATTGTTTTGGATTGGAGTGGGGCCGATTAGAATAGGGTAGATTGCAGTGGGATGGATTGGAGTGGGGCAGATTGTTTTGGAGTGGGGCAGATTGTTTTGGATTGGAGTGGGACAAATTATTTTGGATTGGATTAGGACAGATTGTTTTGGATTTAATGGGGCAGATTGTTTTGGATTGGAGTGGGGCAGATTGGAGTGGGGCGGATTGATTTAGATTGGAGTGGGGCAGATTGGGGTAGGGTAGATTGGAGTGGGTTGGATTGGAGTGGGTTGGATTGTTTTGGAGTGGGTTGGATTGTTTTGGAGTAGAGTGGGACAGATTGTTTTGGATTGGAGAGGGGCAGATTGTTTTGGATTGGAGTGGGGCAGATTGTTTTGGATTGGAGTGGTGCACATTGGAATGAAGGAGACTGTTTTGGATCGGAGTGGGGCAGTTTAGAGTGAGCAAATTGGAGAGGGTCAGATTGTTTTGGATTGGGGCAGATTGGAGTGGGAAATATTATTTCAGATTAAAGTGGGGTGAATTGGTTTGGAGTGGGTGGATTGGGGTGAGGTGGTTTGGACTGGAGTGGGGCAGTTGGCATGGGGCAGATTGTTTTGGATTGAAGTGGGGCAGATTGTTTGGGGCTGGAATGGGGCAGATTGCAATGGGGCAGATTGGTTGGGACTGGAATAGGGCAGATTGCAGTGGGGCAGATTGTTTTGGATTGGAATGGGGCAGACTAGATTGGGACTGGTTGGGAGGATTGGAGTGTGGAGGTATGGAGTGGATTTGATTGGGGTTAGTGGTTTGGATTGGGGTGAGTGGTTTGGATTGGATTGGTCTAATGTGGATTGAATTGAGTGGGGTGGATTTGAGTGGGGTGGTTTTGGGTGTCCTGCACGATTATGTGTTAAAGCATCATTTCAGAAATTTCACATAAGAAAGAAAGGATGTCGCTTTGCAATAACATAATCCCAATTTTTTTAGAATAGCTCCCATGATCAAAAATAATATAAAACATGAGTGCAAAGTGAGATAAGAAGACTTGCCAAAATAAAGTTAACTATACAAATTAAACTTTTGAAATTTTATTTGTCCTGCTGGGTATTTGTTTGCCAGTCATACGCCGTCTGTTTTCAGGGCACTAAAAGTTAAAAAGAACAAAATAGTACCTCAATCAGGTCAGGAGCAGCAACAGACACTGATTAAGTTGAATCAATCAGTGCTTGGTCCCTGCTCCATAAAGATGAACAAAAATTATGTTAGGCATTCAGTGATGAATTACTAGGCTGTAAAGAAGAGTGCCACACAAGCCAAATGTTAAGAATCTGGCAGGCTCCAAGCCCTTTTTTCTAGACAAGAGTGTCTCATAAGCGAAGCGCATGCTCTCGCAGGCTGGGCCCTAAAAATTACTCTTAGGAAAAGCAGCTGATACATGGAAATTAGTTGGGCAGGCATCTCTCCCACAACATGGTGCATCACAGAAAGGAGTTGTGCAAGTGTCCTTCACATAGTTATATGAAGTAGCAGGAGAACGCTCCCTCACAATATAGGTAGAGAATGGTAGGAGATGAGTGAAAAACTTGCTCAAAACATGAACAGCATGGGCAGCAGCTCTTAAAACAGGTAGGTTACTGGAAGTAAATGTTATATCATGCATATCTGTAGAGCACACTACCTCAGGGTTTTCAGGTGCTGAAACTCACTTTACAAAATAAAGAACCTAGATGACAACTGTGCAAACCTCACTAACATTTACAAAATAGAGAGACAGGAAGCAATCATCATTTCAAGACTCCTTCAAAAAACATGTACATACTGTTAGCAGGGACAGGTGTGCAAATCTACCAAGGAGCATTAGGTCATGTAGCAGGCTTTAAAGCTATACTTGATTTCTTGTAACAGTATCTTACATGAACTGATGTTCACAGGCATGATTTTTGTGGTAAAACAAAAATTCAAAGTGCGATTGGATTAAAAGTTTGAGTGGTTGATTGTGTTACACATAATAGGGCCCACTGGCACCATTTATAAGTATGCAAGCATCAATTCTGAAGTGTGAAAGTAATACCTGATGTTTTGGGAATACATTAAAACAACAATTGCAGTTATCATCCTGACAGTGAAGTCGATTGTTGTTATTTAAAATGTACATTAGCGCTCCAAACTATAACATGCAAGGATTTCTGGCATGCGCCTGCAGGACTAACTATACATTTCAAACATTACTTTTGTTGTATTTACTGCTCATTGCAATATATCAGGAAAGTTGTCCAGTGGTTCCCTTTCTGCCAGAAAGTGCATATGTGAAAGAAATGCAAAACATACCCATACCACAGTTTTAAAGAGGATGTCATGTCTGGGTAAAGATTCCGTCCCATTTCCTGTGTGTCGGAAAGATTCAGGCTACAGGCAAAGAGAGAGACTTTCTGTCCCTCTTTGGAATTGCCCGCTCTTTTTCTCTAGTCAGGTCAGACTCCCAGCACGCATGCAGCAGGGCCAGCTCTAGGCATGTGCAAGCTCTGCACCTGCACAGGGCCACCAAACCCCAGGGGCCACCTCGCCAATATATATCCTTAATATAATAATCCTCTGAGGATGGATACATATTTGCGTGGTGGCCCCTGGCAGGGATTTGGCGGCCTCCAGCTCTGTTCCACTTCTAAACACCCTGACCCCCTCCCCTCTTTACTGGCCTGCGCTCTCCGCCCCTACCGGACCCCTTCTTCCGGGCCCCCTACCTATGCTCCTTGCCCAGGGCCACCATGAGCCTAGAGCCGGCCCTGCATGCAGAGACAATGCTGAGGGGAGTTAACTAAACCTTTCATGCACGTGATCTATCTGCCTCCGCCTCTCTCAGAGGTCATACCCAGACAAACCGCCTTCCTGCTTCTGCAGCCTGCTATCAGCAACACAACAACTGCTGTGTTTTCGAAGGGGCCTCATTGCAGAGGTTATTTTTCTTTAGTAAGGCTGCATTTCAAAGGTTGAATATTTTCTTTTTACATTGTGCACATTTTAATTTAAAGAGTTGTAATAATATTGCACAAGCTGCCTGTGTCCTGGCTACGGCCCTAGCTCTCCGGCCGGAGTACTCTGCCAAGGGGCCCTCCTGGAGCTTGGGGGCCCAAGGCCACCCCGCACAGCGGGGGCTGCGTGGGCCTGTGTTACGCCCCTGTTCCAGGCGTTAGAGTCTTCTGAGAGGGGTGCAGGACTATTATCTGTTTTCTTTAAAGGTAAGCAATCTAGGCATTACTACCTTGCACTTTATCCACACAAACTGAAAGAACTGAAGCCATGCCAAGATTACTTACCATGAATATTCATTAGTCATAGTTCACCACTTGCTTGCCACAGTTCGTACTATTGAGGTCACTAGCCTTCTAAGAAAGGAACATGAGTTCTATAGTGTTAGAAACTGGGTCTCTAGTTGGCAGAGGTACGCACTCTGGCCAAGTAGAGACCATAATCCAAGTCAGGGTAAGGAGAAACAGACCCTAAATTAACCTGTGCTCACCCTCTGGTAGCTTGAAACAGAGCAATTAGGCTTAATATAAGAGGCAATTGGTAAAGATTTTCTGCAAAACGTATTTTAGTTAACCAGTTAAAAAAGCACCTCACCAGGTTCGTAAAATAGAGCTCAATTTAATGAACAAAATGACAAAAATCCAATAAGTAGAACCAGAGTTATGAATTTTTATTTTAAATCTTGAATTATAGTGTTTAGAGTCATACAGCGCGAACCGGGCCTTTTTGGTCGCGCTGGGTTGGGTCAAATCTTAAAAGTCAAGCTGACCGGTATGGAGTGAGGGTTGGATACAGAAGTCATGAAGGCCCCACTGAAAACAGTACCTTTTCAGAGGATGCATCATCTGTGAGAGCAAGATGCGTCAGTTCAGGGTCACATGGTCAGGTCTTGCATCGTTGCCGAACTCCGTTTGTGATGGAGGTGATGCGTCATTGTTGAGCCTTGCAGTCGGGTCCTGCATCATCATTTGAACTCCTTACGATGACGGTGATACATCATCATTGGACCTCGCAGTCGGGATGCCCATTGTCATGGAGCCACACAGGGATTTCCTCGAAGCGGCTCTGCGTCAATGTCGAAGGATAATGCCTCTGTACAGACCGGTGCACAGCAGGCAATGTGTGGATTTATGAAGAAAACAGCTACAGAACCCCCCTTGAAAGCCCAGGAATGGATTGATACCTTTAGAAATGGAATGACTCACAGTTGACAGAGTCCAGCAGCTGAAGCTGAGTTGAAGGAAGTCTTTGATGTCCCTGAGACTTCAGACCAGGAGGCAAGCCAGCAAGCCCTTGAAGTCACTCGGTTCTGGGGATGTAGAGATTTAGATCCAGTCTTTCTCACCACCAGGCAAAGGGGCAGCAGGGCAGGCGCAGCAGGGCAGGCGCAGCAGGGCAGGCGCAGCAGGGCAGGCGCAGCAGAGCAGGAGTCCAGCAAATCCAGCAGAGCCCAGCAGAATGTCAGTACTTTCAGCCATACACAGTGCTTAATTTGTGCCGGTGCTTGCCGGTGCTTAGCACCGGCACTTAATTATCAGGGCCGTGTCTACACCCGTTTGCGGCTCAGTGTTGCCAGCCCAGTGGGCGGTACACTGAGTTTGGGCAGGGCTTTGGTGATGATGGTCTTCTGCGGGGGTTGGGGCTGTGCGCGGCAGCAGGCAGCGTTTGCAGATTTTTTTAGATTAGAATGCGCGCGCATTCGCTGCTTTGCCGCCACACGCCCCAGCATACCCACACAGTCGCACCTCACTGAGTCATCGTGGAAGAGGTTCTTCAAGCGGCCGCTCTCGCTCTGTCTAGTGAGAGGAGAGCGCGATCTGGACGACGTAACTTGCTTGCCTATTTACTACACCAGGCAGGCAGCACAGCACCAGGTGAGAAACGGCCTGGCGGTTGGCCTAATCATCAGCAGTTAATAAAGGTGTGCAGCGCTTCCTAAGGAGCACGCGCCAGTGTGGGCGAAGCAGGGCCTGATCAGTTAATTAAGCTGCGCAGCAGCCTGCCTAAAACAGTCGAGTAGTCCCAAGCCGAGGTAGTGAGAGTGCGACTGATTAATTTATTATTCGATTCGACTAATAATTATATGTTGATTGATTATGGCGTGGCCACGTGGTGATTATGATTGTTCGATTGTATATGTTGATGATTGGTGATGATGGCGCAGCGTGGCCCGGGGGCCGCGGGCCCTTTACTTTGATGTTGCGGCTGGATTCACATTTGGTTTTACAAGTCTGTGGGTGACCGACGGTGACCTAAGCACAAGACCTAAGGCTGAGTGGTTGTTATCTATGATGCTAATTTAACTGCACCGCCGCTTGTTGTGGACAACCTCGGACGCGATGAGGGCGAGGCCCATCCTTGAGTTGCAACCCCTGGGCACGGGCGCTCCAACTCAGCTGAGTTTGGTGGACTTGCTTTCACTGGCCTCTGATGTCATCAGGGGGGCTGGCCCGTGGCCATGGCCGCCATGGGGAGTGCAGCTTTCGGACCCCTAGGACACAGTGTGTGAGGGTGGGGGTGTTAGGACTGTGCGCGGCAAGCAGCGTGCGCCTTTTCTTTTCAGATTGCATTGCAAGCAATGTGCACACATTGGCTGCTAGTGCTTGCCTTTGGCAACCGACACCCCAGCATGAGCATAGTCATACCTGGCCGCACGAGTGGCCTCTCTCCCTTTCCACTGAGTCACTCCTGATCATACTAGCCAGGACGGGTTCACTAAGTGAAATGTAAGTGAAAGTAAGTCTGAGTGTGCTGTGCAGTGCAGTGCAATACTACTGCATTCAGTATGAGTGCATGTCCCAGTGTCCGGTAACTTAAGTTTTAATTGAAACACACACTAAATGCACTGTTGTTACTGGAAGTATACCGGGCGGCCGTAGCCGCCATGTGATGCCAGTGCCACAATGATCATGCTGCCCGTGGGTGGCGGGATGGCTCATGGCAATTACTTGGTGTTGCTTGCCAAACCGCCACACTACTTTTTGTTTGGGTGCGCACAGTCATGCGTGCCTCCCTTTCACCCACGGAATCCACATCAGACGAACACACGCAGATTGAAAGGACAGTGAAGGGCAAATGAAGGTGTCAGCACTCAGCAGGCTCCGGTCACGTCACCATTATACTGCATGCATTCTACCTCGGTGACCTTGGTGGGGCTTGGACTTGTGACTGGGCCGGGTCACTGGGCCCAGTCACAAACGTAGGCAGAGGGTTAACCCCCAGCACAGCCATTATATTCTTGTTTTAAAAGCACCTGCTGCCGAGTTCCTTCCTGGCCTGCAGTATTAATCAGACATAAATTAAAATGTCAAGATAACTCTGGCGATTAATCGTCTTCATAGAGAGAGACAGGACTTTTGTCTAGGGGAAGTTGTGACTGCTTGTAAGGTAGCGATACAAAAGGGGATGATGGACGGAGCGTTTGTACAAATCAAACACTCACCCCCAGTCAACTGATCTGGGTTTAATCCATCACCATTCTTTAGTTCACTCAGCCACCCCAGTTCAGACATGGCTATATGCAAATCAGTCTGACCCTGTGCCTCCTGGGAATAGTCCCGCCCGAACTGCCAAGCCATATCTTCCCTGGACCAAAAACAAGCATCCTGGGACCGGTACTTGTAAGGTAGTACAGATGCCAGATGGTTACTATACCTGCTGCAAAGAACGTTTACCATGCTGATCAAAAAGTGCATGTAATTATGTAAAGTAGGTCAGTGACACGTGTTACTACTTCTGTCAGAGAGATCCTTCTGTTACTTGCTGTTTGTAAGTTAAAATCCTAACAGAACAGCAAGCTATTAACTAATCCGTCATCAAAGAGCTGCATGCAAGCTGCAAGTTATATATTAGAGAGCTATATGGTTTTTTTTGCCCAATCTTTTATTAACCTGATCTTGCAAAAAGGGATCATTTTGGGTAGAAATCAATTCTTATTGAAGAGAACCCCTAACAATGCTGTTAAGTTTTAAATTCTGAATTTGCACTTTTCCAGACTTGGAACTCTTAAACTATATGGTCTACAAGACTACAATGCAATCATGGATGACATCTGACTCCTATACCTTGTAGTCCTAACTGATGTAACATTCCCTATATACTGATTTACACACATAGGGTTGTATCTATGCAATGTGTGTATGGGCAAAGTGCCCTGACACACCTCTCACTGGTGTGAGAGGTGCTATACAAATAAATTGATGTGAGAGACAGTGGTTATAATATAAAGACTTGAAGGGCAGTGTTAAAGGGTGGTACTGAGGGAACGCATGTGCGTGCTAGTTGCCAGTGTGGGTGGAGCTAATATAGTAAGTGGGTGGAGCCAGAGAAAAGTGGGTGTGGCCTTCGACAAACATTTGAGCACCTGCACTTCATATTTTACAAATTAAGCACTGGGACAACCGTCCTTCTTCCTGGCAGAGTGTACTCAGGTCCAGAGTATACTGAGTTGGTGGTGTCAGGGGTACAGTGCTCATTCCCAGTTGTGCCTTTGAAGTGGGGGCAACTCAAAGGGACGCCATTGAAGTCAACACGGTCCCTGCCATTCCTGCCCTGGGTATGCGTCAGTCCTGAAGACTGTATTAAGCCCATGGTAGCCCACACAAAATTGAAGTTCCAGTGTGACAGCTGGAGGGGTAACCTTGGGAATCATCACCAATGGGCCGGACCAAGGACTGTTTGAGGGATCAATAACCCCTAATGCCAACATTTTGGTAACCTCCTCCTTAATTTTAGCTCTCACTTTGTCAGACAACCTGTAAATGTAATTTTTGACAGGTGGGCTATCCTCAGTGTCAATATCATTGGTGCGCCTTGTAGTGAGACCTGGTGTAAGTGAGGAGAGGCAAACTGCCTCATATTGAGGACCTAAACTCTCAGGGGCTGGTGAATGGATTTGGCCCAGAAATTCTCTGCACTGTGCTTGCCATTTGAGGGTACTCACCTGATTAGAGCAGAGCTTGATGAAGGGCTGCATACTTTATTTAAAGAAAAAAGCACTCCTCTTCTCTTAAGCAGGCATCTTTTCCAGCTCCTTACAAAGCTTTTTCAGTTCGTCGTTGTTGGAACCGGTCCTTTTTGCAGGGTCATCCCCAAACTTTTTGCCTTCCTCCTGTATTTTTCTGACCTGTTTTTGTTGGTTTTATGACTGGGCACTTTACTACTGCTGATCAGTGATAAAGTGGATGTGCTCTCTCTTGTAACCCTGGAAAGATTGGTCTACACCTGTTTAGCATATTTAATTTATCAGTAAGTCCCTTGTATAGTAGTATCCTATATACCCAGGGCCTGTAAATTAAATGCTACTAGTGGGCCTGCAGCACTGCTTGCACCATCCACTGAAGTAGCCTTTCAAACCTGTCTCAGGCCTCTGCAGCTGCAAAGCCGGTGTGTGCAGTTTACTTCTGCAGGAACTTGGCATTTAAGTGGTTGCCACGTCTGAAACTCCCCCTTTACCACATATAAGTCACCCCTAAGGTAGTCCCTAGCTAGCCCTATTGGGAGGGTGCTGTGTAGGTAAAAGGTAGGAATTGTGCCTTAACTGTGTGGCATGTCCTGATAGTTACAAACAGCCTGTTTGGTTTCTCACTGCGGTGAGGCTGCCCTCTCATATGATTGCATTGGGAATTCCCTGATATGTGTTTCAGTGGTAATTTCGGATATGAAAGGGGTAGCGTGGCACATGTTTGGTATGTTTGGAATAGTAGTAATAAAACCTGCTTATTGTGAAAGCGGATTTGTTATGACTTTATTAGAAATGCCACTTTTAGAAGTAAGCATTTCTGTGTGCTTATGACTCTTTTTGCCCTGCCTGGTTGTCTATTCAACGTCTGGTTTAGACTGACAGGAGAACGGGGTGTGAATTCACTCTAGACAGTCACAAGGGTGGTTGAGGTGTTTCCTGCCTTTCCTGGATGACTCAGAACTGGGCTGAATTGACCTTGGCTGCATTTAAAATGGTGGGATGAGTTGCACCTGAATAGGCCTGGTGTGAATTAAGAATGGTGGTAGAAGTCAATCAATCAATCAATCAATTATACATTTGTAGAGCGCACTACTCACCTGTGAGGAGGGTATCAAGGTTCTGAGGGAGGGAGGGAGGGAGGAGGGGGTGCTGCTACTGCTAGAACAACCAGTCTCCTGAAGGTCAGCAGGTCCTGGGTATGTTGCAGGTGGATGGGGAGGGTGTTCCATGTCTTGGCGGCGAGGTGGGAGAATGATCTGCTGCCGGTGGTTGTTCGGTGGATACGTGGAATAATGGCAAGGGTGAGGTCAGTGGAGTGAAGCTGGTGGTTCTGGGTGTAGAAGGTGAGTCGTGTGTTGAGGTATGTTGGTCCGGTGTTGTGGAGTTCTTTGTGAGAGTGCGTGAGGAGCTTGAAGGTTATCCTCTTGTTGACGGAGAACCAGTACAGGTATCTCAGGTGGGCAGTCATGTGGCTGTGGCGGGAGATGTCGAGGTTGAGGCGAGTAGAGGTGTTCTGTTTGGGTTGAAGTCTTCTCTGGAGTTTGGAGGTGGTTCCCGTGTAGAGGGCGTTGCCGTAGTCCAGCCTGCTGCTGACCAGGGCTTTGATGACCGCCTTCTGGTTCGGTGGGGATCCATCTGTAGATCTTGCAAAGCATGTGGAGGGTGTTAAAGCAGGAGGAGGAGACGGCGTTGACTTGCTGGGTCATTGATAGAGTTGAGTCCAGGATGAACCCCAGGTTGCGTGCGTGGTTGGTCGGTGTTGGTGCAGCTCCTAGCGTGGCCGGCCACCAGGAGTCGTCCCAGGCGAGGGGGTGGAGCCGAGGATGAGGACCTCCATCTTGTCAGAGTTCAGTTTCAGGCGACTGTTCTTCATCCTTTCTGCGACTGCCTTCATTCCTTCGTGAAGGTTGGTTTTGGCGGTGGCGGGGTCTTTGGTGAGGGAAAGGATCAGCTGGGTGTCCTCTACATATGAGATGATGTTGTGGTCATGTGATCGGATGATGTTGGTGAGCAGTGCCATGTAGGCTTTGAAAAGGGTTAGGCTGAGGGATGATCCTTGGGGTACGCCGCAGGTGATCTTGGTGGCTTCTGATCAAAATGGAGGGAGGCAGACTCTCTGTGTTCTGCCGGTGAGGAAGAAGGTGATCCGGTCCAGGGTTTTGTTGCTGATCCCTGTGTCATGGAGGCATGTGCGTAGGGTGTGGTGGCAGACGGTGTCGAAGGTGGCAGAGAAGTCCAGGAGGGTGAGGCCGTGGTTTCGCCATTGTCCAGCAGGATCCTGATATCGTCGGTGGCGGTGATGAGGGCGGTTTCGGTGCTATGGTTGCTGTGGAAGCCAGATTGGGACTGGTCCAGGATATTGCTCTTCTCGAGGAAGTGGGTCAGTTGCCTGTTGACAGTTTACTCGATGACTTTCGCCAGGAACAGGAGCAGGGAGATGGGGCAGAAGTTCTTGAGGTCGTTAAGGTCCGCCTTGGGTTTCATGAGTAGGGTGTTGATCTGGGCGTGTTTCCAGCTCTCTGGGAAGGTGGCGGTCTTGAAGGAGCTGTTGATGATCTTCCGGAATTGGGGGGGGCGATGATGGAGCTCGCTTTGTTGAAGATGTGGTGAGGGCAAGATGGTGAGCCGGAGTGGATGTTTTTCATAATTTTGATGGTGTCGTCATCGTGGTTCCAGAAGAGCAGGAGGCCAGTATAGTTGGGGGCGGTGAGTCTGAAGTGTCAGTGGCTGTCAGGGGGTTCTGGGTGTTGAAGCTGTTGTGGATGTCTGCGATCTTGCTGTGGTAGAAGGTGGCTAGGGAGTCGGTGAGGTCTTGCGACGGCGGAATGTCGCTGGAGCTGGAGCTGGGGCTTGCGAGTACTTTCACGATGTTGAAAAGCCCTTTGCTGTTGTGCGTGTTGTTGTTGATGCGTTCCTTGAAGGAGGTCCTTTTGGCGGTTCGAATGAATTGGGGGTGCTTGCGGCTGGCGTTCTTGAGGGCTGCATGGTTGTTCGGTGTCTGTTTGTGGTGCCACTTCTTCTCGAGTTTTCGGCAAGTCTGCTTGGATGCCTGGAGGTCGGTGGTGAACCAGATGGCCCTCCTGTCGGTGCATCTCTTTGAGAGTTTCTTGATCGGAGCAAGAGTGTTGGCACAATCATCAATCCATTGCCTGAAGTTGCGGGCGGCTGTGTCGGTGTCAGTGGGGTCGGTTGGTGGGTCTCCGGCGAAGATGGTGATTAGCTGGTCTTCAATGACCTTGTTCCAGCAGCAGTGGGGGATTTGTTGTGGGATGTTGTGCGTGGTGTGTTTCTTGAAAGAGAAGTGGATTCAGCGGTGGTTGGTCCAGTGGAGTTTGGTGGTGTGGCTGAAGGTGACGTGGTTGCTGGCGGCAAAGATGGGGTCGAGCGTGTGTCTGGCAGAGTGGGTGGGTGTCGTGATGAGCTGTTTGAGTCCGAGGTTGTCGAGGTTGTCGAGCAGTGTGGTGGAGTTGCTGTCGTTGGCGTTCTCGTGGTGAACGTTCAGGTCTCCAAGGAGGATGTAGTCCGTGGAAGCAAGGGCGTGCGTGCTGACAACGTTGGTGATGAAGTCACTGAACTGTGTTCTGGGTCCGAGGGGTCTGTAGACGAGGGTTCCTCCGAGGGTGCTATTGGGATCGATGTGGATCTGGAAATGCAGGTGTTCGGCAGTGCTGAGGGTGTCTTCGGGGCTGGTCCAAATTCTGAGACTATTTCGGTGGATGATGGCGATTCCTCCTCCTGGTTTATTGGTGCGATCCCTGCGGGTGATTTGTAGTCGTCCGGGATGGCAATGGCAATGTCGGGCACCGAGGAGGGGTTCATCCAGGTCTCCATCAGGAAGGCGACATCCTGGGAGGATGAGTCGAGTAGGTCCCAGAGTTCAATGACATGCTTGTGGACGGAGTAGGTGTTGAGTAGTATGCATCTGAGATGGTTGTGACCTGCCCTGGTGGGAGGGGCAGGGCATGTAGGTGTTCGGTGGCTGGTGAAGCTGCAGCTTCGGCATGAGAAGGGTCCGTGGGTGTACTTCGGGTGGGCCTGGAAGCAGGTGGATGATGATCTGGCATGAGTTTGTGGTGGATGTCGGCATCATAGCGGCATCGAGTGTCGTGGTGCTCGCGGGAGGTTATGGCACTGGGCGTGGTCCAGGCACTGACGGGCACAGATGGGTGCAGACTGGCTTGCACAGCAGCCATGATTAAGAAGGGGAGGTGGGAGGGACTAGCAGCTGGGAGGCAGGTACGGGAGCCAATGGGCAAGCAAGGGGGCGGGCTGCAGGGGACGCAGCGGCGGGAAAGTGAGGTGGCAGAAGGACAACAGTAAAAGAGAGGCTATGGAAAGAAGAGAGCAGAAATGGCAAAAATAGGCAGGATAGAATAGAGATACAAGGCAAAGAATGAAAAAAAGATGGCAACCAGGAAAACGGAGAAGCAACACAGGTGGCTCAGGGCAGCAGCGAGAGTGGGAGCACGGGCACAGGTAAGTGGAGCTGTGCAACATGGAGAGCGACCTCCCTGGACAGGGAGAAGTTGCACCTGCACCTGAATAGGGATGTCCCTGACTTTCACAATACTCTCCGCCCACCTGTAGTGTGTCTGGTACCAGGGTGTGGAATGTGAATAGGGGTGTTGTGCACTTCTGAAAAGTGTGTGAACTGCCCCCAGAACAAAGAGTTTTGAACTATAAGTATAGGGGTTGTGACCCCATGTTTACAGACACTGCGTGGAACTTGGAACCAGACACTGCTGGTTCTATGCCAGAGGACTGTTGGGCTGCCAGGAGGAACCACCTTGAGAGTTCATTACTCTGGAAGTGCTAATCTGTGGCCTGCTGGGCTACCCAAAGGACTTCAACTTTGCTGAAGGACCCTGATGTGCTGGTCAGCCTGCCCGTTCCCTGCTTGTGCCCCTGAGTGTTCTCCAAAGAGGGCTGGTCTATGTCCCTTGTCACTGACAGTACAGCACTGTTGAGAATTGTCGGAGGCTCTTGTGCTCTCACTCATTCTGTGCTAAGAGGTTTCCAGAGTGCTGCGGACTGCACCAGTGTCTCTAACCTCTTGACAACCTAAGCGTGTGGTGAACGCTTCCTTCGTGGACTGCTGAGCGCTTCATATCACGTTGCAATAGGGCCTGAGGTGCGCTTGGCCTGTGGTCTAATCAGCGCTTGTTGTGCAACTTTGTGGTTGGCGCCAATGTGTTCTTCTGGCCAGTGCTTGTGGATCACAGTGTGTTGCCTCAAAGGCACTCTCCCCTTCCTTGATTCTGGCCACAAAAAGGGAACCGCGTTGGAGGAGCGTCCAGTTCGAACAGTCTGAGGAGTTGTGGCCGGTTGCTGAGTAACCACCAGAGAAGTCAAAGTGAAGCCCTGGCCGGAGCCTCTGCTTTGCCAGGCAATGCTGACAGCTGACAGTGGGCTGGGCCGAAACCTCTGGGGGAAGAGGAGCAAAAGGGACCACAATCAGAGTGCAATGACGACTGATAGTGGGGCCAGAGGTGCTTTCCCAGCCCTGGTCTACAGTAACGACCTTCTGCCTTGCCGTGGTGATGACCAGACCAGCTGGCAGACCCCAGTCTATGCCGGTCTTCTCAACACAGTGCAGTGACTGGCTGCACCAGCAGGTGAGGCTTTTCAGCCAACAATACTCTGGCAAGTGTAGCAGCTTTTGCGGGCAGCTGCCTTGATGTGCCTCCCCACTTTGTTGGCACATACCTGGCATGATTGTGGGTCTGGCAGGTTAGGGCAAACCTCAGCAAAGGCCCTGATTCCTAGTTTCCCAAAAATCCCAGGATATTGCTGAATTCCCAGTAATAGGGGCACAGATGCTTCTGGGCTCCACGTTGTGGATGGGAGCTACCGTATAAAGTATATTAGGAGTGCAGGAAAGCTGCACCCTATGAATTTGTGGTGAATTAGGTGGTTGTGCCAGTGTGTGTCCCTCTGCAAACCCACATACCTGGGGGCATCTGTTCACTTCGGTGTTTTACCATATTACTAATAACAGGTATGCTGCTATGCTCTGTACTTGGAGCCTAACTTACTGTATAAAGCATGGGTACTCATAGTATGGCCAGCGGGCCAGGGGCGGCCCGGCAAGCCTTCCTCGGCGGCCCGCGGACCTTGCAAACATCAGTACCCATGTATTATTATTATTATTTTTTTTTAAAGAGTGTCTGCTGCAGCGCGTCTCAGAGAGTCTCTGCTGCTCTGTGGGGGCCGGGCGATTCTCACATAGCCAGAGTGGAGCTGCAGGGGCCTAAGATGAGGTGAAATACAACAAAGCCTCATTAGCATGTAAATGGCCTTTAACGACCTGTGAAGTGCTTGCGTGTGGCTGTGTGTGTGTGTGCACCTGGAAGCTGTCTCAGCCCCAGCTGACACGCAGGAAGGGTGAGATGACAGAGGGTGACAGAGGGAGGTAGAGAGAGGGAGGGAGGGAGAGAGGGAGAGAGGGAGGGGGAGAGCGAGGGAGTGAGGGAGTGAGGGAGGGGAGAGCGAGGAAGAGAGGGAGACAGGGAGTGAGAGAGGGAGAGGGGAATGAGAGGGGGGAGTGAGAGAGGGAGGGGGGAGTGAGATAGGGAGGGAGTGAGAGAGGGGGAGTGAGAGAGGGACGGGGGAGTGAGAGAGGGGGCAGTGAGAGAGGGAGGGAGTGAGAGAGGGACGGAGTGAGAGAGAGACAGACAGAGGGAAGGAGACAGAGAGAGACAGACAGAGAGGGAGGGATGGAGAGGGAGTGAGGGAGGGGGAGAGAGTTAGAGGGAGCGAGAGAGAGAGAGGGAGCGAGAGAGGGAGTGGGAGAGGGAGCAAGAGGGAGGGAGCAAGAGAGGGAGGGAGCGGGAGAGGGGGGAGTGAGTGAGAGAGGGAGGGAGTGAGTGAGGGAGGGAGTGAGAGAGGGACAGACAGAGGGAAGGAGAGAGAGACAGACAGAGGGAGGGATGGAGAGAGGGAGCGAGGGAGAGAGGGAGCGAGGGAGGGAGAGAGGGAGAGGGAGGGAGAGAGGGAGAGGGAGCGAGAGAGGGAGGGAGAGAAGGAGAGGGAGCAAGAGTGGGAGGGAGAGAGGGAGAGCGGGAAAGGGAGCAAGAGAGGGAGTGAGAGAGGGAGGGAGGGAGAGAGGGAGAGCGAGAGAGAGAGGTAGTGAGAGAGACAGACAGAGGGAGGGAGAGGGAAGGAGCGCAGGAGGGAAGGAGAGAGGGAGCGAGGGAATAAGAGAGGGAGGGAGAGAGGGAACAAGGGAGGGAGTGAGAGAGGGAGGGAGAGGGAGGGAGGGAGGGAGGGAGAGGGAGGGAGGGAGAGAGAGAGAGAGAGAGAGGGAGGGAGAGAGAGAGAGAGAAAGGGAGTGAGAGAGGGAGGAATAGAGGGAGAGAGATAGGGAACAAGGGAGGGAGTGAGAGAGAGGGAGTGAGAGGGAGTGATGGAGGGAGAGAAAGGTAGGGAGAGAGAGAGAGAGGGAGTGAGAGGGAGTGAGGGAGAGGGAGAGAGGGAGTGAAAGAGAGAGGGAGTGAGAGAGAGACAGAGGGAGGAAGAGGGAGGGTGGGAGTGAGGGAGAGAGAGGGGGAGAGAGAGCGAGCGAGACAGGGAGCGAGGGAGCGAGAGAGGGAGAGAGGGTGCAAGAGAGGGAGGGAGAGAGGGAGAGAGGGAGAGAGGGAGGGAGGGAGGGAGAGAGAGCGAGAGAGGGAGCGAGGGAGCGAGGGAGGGAGAGAGATGTGTGTATGCCGGGTCTGGTGGCTCAGTGGATGAAGGCATCTGCTGCAGGGACCTGTGATCAACCTCATGGTCATAGTTTTTTTTTGTTGATCTAGCCCACCCCCTCCCCCACTGACCCCGCCCCCACCGGTGCGGCCCTCGGACACAAACCACACTGTAAATTAGGCCCCCGAGAGAAAGTTTGTGAGTACCCATGTTATAAAGCATAATAAGAGCACATGGGGGCTGTGCCCTACGTTTTAACTATAATATGTAGTGATTCGCTTGTCTATCTATTGCCTGTCGCAGAATATGTGCTGAATTATTAATATATGTTGTTCTGCCTTGCATTGATCAGGATAGTGAGCATTATTCCAGGATTCGCCTTATATGTGCAGTGATGGTGGTTTTATAATGTGTGCAACCTATACGCAGTTATTGGATTGCACTAACTTATAAGGTTATGACAATTGCCTGGTTGACAAAGTGGTTTATGATCTATGTGACACCATGACAATTGCCTAGTTGGCATAGTAATGTATGTGATTATGATCTAAAGTGTTTTATGTGCAATATAAAGGATATTTTTATATAACCCTGTGTGGAGTCTCTTTTTTTGGGTGTGCCTAGTGTCCCACTGGTGTGTGTGTGTTTGTTGCGCAAACGCTTTACACATTGCCTCTGGGATAAGCCTGACTGCTCCGCCAAGTTACCAACAGGATGAGCAGGGTTATCTTGTGTGTGTAACTCCCTTACCTTGACTAGAGCGGTGAGTCCTGCCTGGATTCGGTGCATACCATAGTCAACCAGAAACCTAATTTCTAACATTTGTGGTCAGAGGTGAGGATAGGACTTACGTTCGCGCAGTACCACAGTGACTCGCTGCACTACAAACTCTGCGCTTAGACAATCGCGCGGTTTGGTTTTCTCCTGATTTTCTCTCATTAGTCATTCTTTCATTATTGTGTACTCCTGCTTCAGCTCTTACGCCTAGGAATCTTGTGTTGCACTTGTGTATTTAGTGCTTTGCCAAAATGGAATCTATCTTTGACATACATGATCTTTTGGAGGAGTTAAAGAGGTTCTGCAGGGAGAGCAAAATAATAGTGACTGCAGAAGACAACCAGCTATGCCTTCAGAAAGTTATGCTCAGGTGGCTAGAGTACAAATGGGAATGTAAGGACCGTGCTAGGGCCTAGTACTATTTTTGACCTACTTGCTGTGAAGTTCTGCGGCCGGTTTTACTTGGCATTTTCTCCGGGCTATAAAACCTGCGGCCCTAATATGTGGCCATGAAATTACAACAGTCACAAGCTTTAGTGATGACGGTTGAGGTACTCAACTCTAACACAGGTGCTATGCCCTTTATTTTAAGAGGCCTGTGATTCTATTGGATATCCTATTCAACATTTATTCTTAATAGCCCTGACAAAGTTCAAGCTACAACTGAAAAAAATGCGTTGGCTGGATGATGCTATGAACTTGAGTTGACTTAATAAAACTGATGATACAAAAGAATATATTGCCGGACTCATTATTGTTATAACACTGGATAAGAAACGTTAATGGTGCACCATTAGAAACATCCTTCAGGGCCCAGTACAATGCTGAAACATTCCTTGAAGAGGCGGCAACAGAGATCCAGGAGGGTGGTGGTTCTGAGGAAGGCCCTGAGAAGGACCCTGAGATTAGGGAGAAATCTGAGTGGGAGGGTTCCCAGTCCATATCCCTGGAGGGTGGTGGCCCTGGAGAGTCTGAACAGAATGGGAGAAATGATTGGTCAGCGACATCACTAGGCAGAGATGACCCCATGGAGAGGGAGTCCTTGCTGGGTTTAGTGCCAGGAGTACTGTCATCTCCCTTTCTCTGTCCCCAAAGGAGGTGGCAGACAGGAGGAAAGAAAGGGAGCACCAGCTGGCATTGGAATCACTCAAATTGGAGCATGCCAAGGAGCTAATCCAGCTGGTTGTGGAGGAGAGAAAGGCTGATGTTGAGAGAGCCTTAGTTCAAGAGAGAATGGTGGAGGCAGAGAGGGCCTTCGCCAGCGGAAAACTAGTTCCGGAGGGTATGTTGTCCCCTGAGCATTGTTTCAGTGTTCTGGACTCACCAGTGAGGGTGGAGTCCAGTGGTGGCAGAAATGTTGTGTCCAGTGTAGAAACTTCCACTCCCAGATCCCAGAGCGCGGTACCTAGTTCTCAGGAAGAGGGTGTCACACCTGAAGGGTATAGATTTAGGTTCAGGGGCAGTAGGAAACTGTCTCATCAGTCTTGGGGGAGTTTGCGGAAGATTGCTGTAATACACTGGAGGGTTCGGTGAGGGTACCATAGCAAACCATTTTGAAGGGCTGTTCAATCTGATTGTCAGAGAGCACATGTTCCGTTGTTGTTTTCCAGGGCTACGCCAACACCTGATGGTGTGTAAGTTCTCTGATTCCAGGGAACATTCACAGGAGGCAGACCTCTTGGTGAGTGCCATAGGGTCTGGAAAGCGATGTGGGTGTGATCCTAAAGGGTGTGGCTTAGGTTTTTTCCATCCAAAGGTGGTGGGAAAAATTTGTAGTGTCCCAGATAGCTCCCAGTGTAGTGGGATGGGTAGAGGGTTCCATGTCCCTTCTCAGGTGAGGAAGAGGGGTGGGGTGGGTGGAGTCCCAGGTTGCCCAAAGCCCAGTCCCAGAACCTGGTTGATTCCATGAGTGAACGCCAGGAGGGGAGCCTAGTCTGTACTGGAAGGCTATCCACTGAGAGGAATCCCTTAGTGTAAGGAGAACTTGAGGGGGCGTCTGTCGCCAGCATCCCACCAGTTCTTATATCTGGCATCACCACTCCTGAGTGGAGGGTGCTGAAGCCCAGATGGAGGGGTGAGAGGGGGAGGCAGCACCCAGTGGAAGAACCAGTGGGTCAAGGGCCAGATCTGAGGGTGGAGCTCCTCAGGAATGACCCTGGTGACACAGCTTCTGGTTTGCTGAGGTCTTTACACACTCAGCTAACCTGTGACCTGTTGGGCTACCAGTAGGACTTGAACTTTGCTGAAGGACCCTGATGTGCTGGTCGGCCTGCCTGTTCCCTGCTTGTGCCCCTGAGTGCTCTCCAAGGAGGGCGGGGTTATGCCCCTTGTCACTGACAGTACAGCACTGTTGAGCGTTGTTGGAGGCTCTTGTGCTCTCACTCATTCTGTGCTAAGAGGTTTGCAGAGCGCTGCAGACTGCACCAGAGTCTCTAACCTCTTGACAACTTAAACGTAAGGTGAGCTCTTCATTCATGGTCTGAATAGAGGTTAACGTCAGGTTATGGTAGATCAGATGGTCTGAGGGGCTGTGGCCGGTTGCTGAGCTACCACCAGAGAAGCCAAAGGGCAGCCCTGGCCGGAGCACCTGCGTTACCAGCCAACGCTGATGACTGCCAAGGGGAGACCAGCAAAAGGGATGCCACAGTAATGACAGTACCAGCTGGCAGCACCTAGCCTATGCCAGTCTTCTCAACACAGTTCAGTGAATAGGCTGCATCAGCGAGCGGTGCCTACCAGTCGATAATACTCCTGCAAGTGTAGCAGCTGCGCCCTTTGTTTGCGGGCAGCTGCCTTGTTGTACCTTCTCCCTTTGTTTGCTTCATACCTGGGGGCACAATAGAGGATCTGGCAGGAAGGAATAAACCTCGGCAGTGGCCCTGATTCTTTGTTTCCATGGAACTGTATTCCCGGTAATAGGGGCACAGATGCTTCTGGGACCCACGTTGTGGATAGGAGCTACTGTATAATGTATAATAAGAGTGTAGGGAAGCTGCACCCTATGCATTTATGGTGAATCAGTTGGTTGTGCAAGTGTGTGTCCCCTTGAAAACCCACATATCTGGGGGCATCTGTTCACTTTGGTGTTTTACCATATTAGTCTGTTGCAGCGGAAAGCTGGCCAAAAATCTTTATTTTATACTTACGTCATATTATCATATTTCAATTTATTTCCTCTCTGGGCCCATAAATAAACACTAAACTGCCATTGGTCCTTCAATGGATCTTTTGTGTGAGCTAACTGGGACTTGTATATTTAGAGAACGTAAGGCAAATACTTATGAGGACCCAGAATAATAAAATTCCAAGTCCATGCTAACAACAAACAATCATTTCTGTAGAGACTATAATGATAAGACTCACGACAAAAGGCTCACACCAAGAATTACTCAAATACGGTAAAGTTTGCTCATATAAACCATTTATCTAAGCCTCAATTTGAATGGTCAAGAACACAAATCACATTTAAGATTCAATAGATATCATTTAGTACAATTAGTCACTCAATGTCATACAGATTCAAAAAAATAACATTTGCTGATTACCTTTGAAAAGAAGAGAGAGAGATCAAGGGAAAAGTCAAGTTTCAGCATCTAGCTTATACAAACCAAATATGCAGTTTTGAAGCGTAATGAGTCACAGGAATGAGTACATAAACTCTTCCGCTCAAGAGTTTTACCTGCACACTTTACCAGCCAGCAAAGTACAGGTTGAGTCAGTTCGGAAACTTCAGTTCATATAGGTTTGGCATAGGAAAGAAAATCAGAGTTCAGTCCGACAGCATGTCTGGCAGGGTAATTGAAAATGACAACCAGCACCGACTCCTCCTCCAAAGGGGCAGTTATACTTACAAAGGTTCTCAGTTTACGCCCACAAAGTATGCTTTCCATCTTACAATATGTTTTCCGTTGGTTGTCCACAGTGGGCTGCTCATGGTGTGATCAATACCTTACTAAGAAATCTGGAAGCATTAAGTAATCCTTTTGCAAAATCATCGATTCCAACAACATTTTAATTCCACCCTTTCCTCAGAATTAAGAAAATTCACTTTGTTCACTGTCTGTCTGTTCCCAGACGCTCTCTCTGGGTTTGCAATTGTATTGATACATTTCTATTAAAAATGTTGCTGATTCAGAAAGATTCTATTGTTCATAAGCTTAAGCAACAAACTTCATGAAAATTTCTCATATTGTCTAAAATGACTACTTCAGCTAAATTCTGTGTTCGAACGAGGACAACGAAGCATTTGAAGCCTGCATAAAACCTGCTGAATCATTAGCACGTTATGATTAATATAAAACACACATTAATATGAATAATGCCTTTTTTATTTAATTCATTCATTGTTCTTTTCTTCAGAAGTTACATGTCAGTATTAGGTACTACTAAAAAAAAATATTTCACACATTTTTATTTCCAAAACAGATTAATATGATTGTCCCTTTTGTTATTCACGTTTGTATCACACAATACTAAAGTAAAACTGCGATTCTTCATATTGTCAAGCAGCTTTAAACTAAACATTTCAACTGTTTTAAGTGTTTCATTGCGTAAGCATTATTTTCATTTGTGACATTTAGTAATCAGCAGCACAGTTTCTAGATTAATTATGTTTAGATTTCTTAAACACATGATTATATTGCATTAGCAAATAACTTTTTCTTCTCTTTATTTATGTTTCACATTTTCACATTGCAGAACACTTCTGCATGTTTTTACGATGCAGTAGAAAATATCATGTTTTCGTCTTCAAACATTTTACACATTTTATCAAATTTTATTGTCCTAAATCTCATTTAGTGGTGTAAATTGATAGAGGCAACATAATTAAGCTTTTACGCTCCATCACAGCTAATAGGCATGCATGTGCTGCTATGCCCTGCACTTGGGGCCTAACTTACAGTATAAAGCGTAATAGGGGCACAGGGGTGCTGTGCCCTACGTTTTAACTGTAATATGTGGTGATTCATGTGTCAATCCATTATGTGGCACAGGATAAGTGCTGAATCATTAATGTATGTTGTTTTGCCTTGCATTGATCAGGATAATGAGCACTGTTCTAGGATTTGCCTTATATATGCAGTGATGGTGGTTTTATAACATGTGCCACCTACAAGTAGCTCCTGGATTGCTCTAACTTGTAAGGTTCTGATAATTGCCTGGTTGGCAAAGTAATTTATGGTCTATGTGATGTCATGACAATCGTCTAGTTGGCACAGTGCTTTATGGGATTATGGTCTAAACTGTTTTATGTGCAATACCAAGTAGCATTTTATATAACCTTTTGCGGAGTCTCTTTTTGTGGTGTGCCTAGTGTGTCACTGGTTTGTGTGTGTGTGTGTGTGTTGCACAAATGCTTTACACATTGCCTCTGAGATAAGACTGACTGCTCTGCCATGCTGCCAAGGTGGTGAGCATGGATTATCTTGTGTATGTAACTCCCTTACAGTGACTAAAGGGGTGGGTTCCCACTGGCTTAGGTGCATACCCTAGCCAAACAGAAACCCCATTTCTAACAGTGACCCTTCTCACTGCAACATCAAGGCCAGCAGAGGAAGTTTTGCCCTCACAGTGAGCCAGAGAAGAAATCTAAGTCACCTACAAAGCAGCAGACATGCCCATCAATGAGTTGGACAGTCCTTTGTGGTCAGAAGTAGGCTGCATATTTATCTGGGAGCCAGGCTCAAATCCACTTCCGTTCTTGGGTCCTTAATGTGATTCAATCAGGATACAAAATGGAGTTTGTGCCTCTTCCTCTAGATCTGGGGGTGAGGCCAGGACTTTTTCCATACCAAATAGACAAACAACTTGCAATCTAGCAGGGGAGTAACTTTTTGCTACAGAAGGAGGCAATTTCAGAGGTTCCCATGGAGTCCATTGGTCAGGGCTTCTACTCCATAATGTTTCTGGTTCAGAAAGCCACAGAAGGCTTTTGAATGATGCTCAACCTTGAGCATATGAACAAGTTTGCTTAATCCATGCCTTTGAAGATGGAGATACTGCAGAGGGATATTCCTTGTGTATGCTGGGATCATTGGATAGTCACTTTGGATGTTCAGGATGCCTACTTGCATATGCCAGTGTTTACTCCTCTTTGGAAGTATCTGCATTTTTGTGCCAACCGACAGCACTTAAACTTCTATGTGCTTCCCTCTAACCTAAAGTCGGCTCCACTGGTGTATACCAAGGTGGTGGCTCCCTTGGTGACCCCCCTACATCTTCAGGGTATTTGCATGGATCATGTCTTCTGGAACCCCCCCTCGGCAGAATGCAAGAGGATAGTCCCAGTAACTTCCCAGATCACAGAGATTCTGACCTGGTGGCTTCCCCCAGATTAATTGTGCTGGGGTTTGAAACTCCAGGCAGGCCCACTGTTGGTATTAACTACAGATGCCAGCGCATTTGGGTGGAGAGCAGCTCTGGAGCATGCCTCCACTCAGGCACGTTTGTCTCTTCAGGAGAGTAGGAGGACCTCCAATTGGAGAAAGCGTATGGCAGTGCTAGGGCACTGTTACGGTTTCAGGATTGTCTTCGGGTGCAACATATGTTGGACAGAACAGACAATTTGGTGACTATAGTATACATAAATAACAGGGTGGGCACCAGGTTGAGTTCCCTGAATTTGATCACACAGCAGTTGATGTTTTGGGCAGAGCAATATCTCCTCTCCATTTCAGCGGTTCACATAAGGGATATGGAGAATGTGGTAGCGGAATAACTGAGTCTGGTGTACCCTCCGTCTCAGTGATTGTCCCTTTTAGTACCCATTTTCAGGGAAATTTGCCAGAGGCTGGGGATCACCTATTGGGATCACTTTGTTTCTCAGATAAATGCCCATTTAGGAAGTTTTTGCAAGAGGGCTCCTCAGGAGGGCGCATGGGGAGTGGATGCTCTCAAAGTCCCATGGTAGAACAACCTACTTTATGCATTCCTCTCTTTTCCCCTGATTTCTAAACTTTTGGCCAGGTGTATGGGGAGGACAGGGTTTATATTATCATGGTTCCTTTTTGGTGGTTCACATAAGGGACGTGGAGAATGTGGTAGCGGACTCACTGTTAGTGCCCATTTTCAGGGAAATTGGCAGTAGGTTTGGGGGTCACCTATTGGGATCACTTTGTTTCTCAGATACATGTCCATTTAGAACGTTTTTGCAAGAGGGCTTCTAGAACAGAGTTGTCTCCCAGAGGCTGCAACTCTCAGTTTAAAAATTGAGAGTGTAAGGGATTAGCTTGTCATCTGGCAGTTGACGTTCAAAATTCCCGTCAGCAGTCTACTTTTCATATGGGCAACATTGGGCACATTTCCAAAGATGGTGTGCTAAGCATGATGTTTCTCCTTTGTATTGCTCTCTGCCTGATTTCAGTTTCTATGGGATTGCTATAAGAAGAATTTGTCTGTTTCTACATTGGGGGCCTAATGGGAGGCAATCAAGGCCATTGGAGATCCATGGGGGAACCTGAGTGATTCAGATGCTTTGGTATCATGCTATTCAAAGGTACTAGGCCCATGGCCAAGCCTTTGTTCCCCCTGTGGGATTTACCTTTGGTTTCAAGGGCTCTAACATCTGATCCTGTTGAGCCTCTTGAGCATACAGATATTACGTTTGTCACCCTGAAAGTGTTTTTTAGTGGCTATCACGCCTGCTAGACGAATTGAGGAGCTTGCAGCTGTTATGTCCAAGGAACCTTTCCTTACTTTTTTTGATGATGGGGTGGTCCTTGGACCAGATCCACCTGTTGTTACAAAAGTGGACTTTGCCTTTCATATGGTTCAAAAGGTGGTTCTCCCAGCTTTTATTGATGTGTCTGAGTCTTCTCTAGAAATTGTTTGGCACCTTCTACATGTAAAGAGAGCACTGCAGGTCTATTTAGCCAGGACAGAGCCTTTTTTGCAAATAGGACTGTCTTTTATGACATGTGATTCCTCCAACAGAGGGGAGAAGGCATCTGTAGTTTCCATTGGCAGGAGGATCAATCATGTTATTTCCCTGGCCCATTCTATATGGTACCCCCTCCTGATGGGATTTCGAGCAGCTCTACTAGAACAATTCCCTCCTCTTGTGCTGAGGCAAGAGGGTTTTTTATTGCTGAGATATGCCATGCAGCTACATTGGCAGGCCCGAATACGTTTGTAGAGCATTATAATCTTCAGAATGTTTTGCATGAACATAAGAATTTTGGCCTTGTGGTCTTGGATTTGGCTTTGCCCTAGATTTCTGTTTTTATATTTTCCATTAAAACCTTTATGGGTTTTGGCAGCATTTCTGGTTTTAATGTGTTTTCTTTACAATTATGAACCCAGGTATCAGTAACGCCAGGGTATGAAATATTCAGCCCATTTGCCGGACCACACATAATAAGGCCATTAGTCTGTTGGGTGCCTGGTTTGTGTATTTATTTATTATCAGTTTTATAAAGTGCTGACTGGAACTGAAGGGTTGAGCAGCACATTTCTTTGCAAAGTTTCATAAAAACAATAAACACACATATCATAGTTACATAGAACCATAGGATTATTGTAAAACCGTAGCAAAATCAGAAAGAATACACATGTTGAGACCTACAAAAATAAAAGTAAGTTCATTATTTACAGCCCTACGAGCAGTAGCATTTCTTGGGGTACAAGTGATTCCGGGCTAGATGTAGGTAAATCAGATTTACCGAGTCATAAATACCGAATTTTACCGATTCGGTATTTATGAATCGGTAAATCTGATGTAGGTAAAAATTCTCCCACAACAAGCGGTCAGAGTTGCTGCCACTTGTTTTACCATCCTCAAGTGGTTTAGGAAGATCATATGGATGCTCACCCTGGACACACAAAAAACCGTAGTCCAGGCTCTAATCACATCCAGACTGGACTACGGCAACATCTTGTACCTAGAAGCCTGTAAGGAAGTCACGAGGAAACTTCAAACAGTACAAAACGCAGCGGTTAGGCTGCTGTGCAAACTGCCCAAAAAATCTTCCACCTCCTCTGGTTTACGTAATCTTCACTGGCTTCGAATCGAAAGCCGCACAAAATTTAAAGCCTTGTGTTTCATGCACAGAATAAAATCAGGTAAAGCTCCATCTTACCTGAGTACCCTTGTCCACCAATACTGTCCCTCAAGAACCCTCCGCTCCTCAAGCCAACATAAGTTTCAGGTACCCAGGATTAACCGAGTAAGAATGGGTGGTCGTTCCTTCTCATACCTTGCCCCTTCCCTTTGGAACTCCCTCCCTATCTATCTTCGCACAGACCCATGCTACCTCCAATTCAGCAGGAATTTAAAAACATGGCTGTTTAACCAATAAACTTCCTATTAGGCCCTTCTGTCCCCCTACTGTATTCTCGCTGAACGTGTCTTTAGCGCCGGGAAACCTCCGGGTAGCTGCGCGCTCTATAAAAATAAATATAATAATAATAATAATAATAATAATTGTATTACATGTAAATACCGAATCCTGAAAGGCCTGAAGCACTGTTCAAAGTGCTACCTACATCTGAAAATACAGAATCGGTAATTTTACCGATTGGTAAATTTACCGAATCGGTAAAATGTACAGATTCGGTAAATTTAACGAATCTGTAATTTTACCGAATCGGTAAAATGACCGATTCGATAAAATTACCGATTTTGTATGTTTTTTGAGCCCCTACATCTCCATAGCCCAATACCGGTCGGAAACGCCCGAAAATCGGTATTTTCGGCATTTTCCGACCGGTATTGGGATACCTACATCTGGCCCTTAGTACACTGTCTTACCAGCCCAGGGCATTTCATAGTTGGAAGTAGCACTGACACTGCAAGTGTTTTAACAATGTTTTAATGTCGTAGGATATGGTCAAGGGTGCATGACTGTGGATGGTTCAGCTGAAGTACTACTTTTGCCAAGCATATGACTACATATGGCAACACAGAGGTAGCCCGGCTCCTCTGAGTCTCCCAGCAAATCCCACTTGGAGAAAACAAGCGACCAGCACTCAAGGCTTTTTGCTCCCAAGGAGATCTGTGGCTCCCACAGCAGCCAATCCAAGAAGGGCCACCAACCAGGTAAGTTTCCCTGTCAGCTCCTGCCCAGCAGAAGCCAAACATCCGCCATTCCCAACTCATGAGAGACAGAAAAAAGAACAGGAGGCATGATGGGTAAAGTGTACGCTTCTGGATATTTCCTTTGAGGGAGGGACACTTTTGCAAGCATTCCCTGTTCTCTTTCAGTCTCGAAAGGTGGATTCTGTTGTAGTCTTACTCTACTTGTTGCACTCTCCCTACAGTGTCTCTCTACCTTGCTGCTCAGCCTGTGATGAGGTCACGCAGAATGTTGGAATGTGTTTGTATGTGGTGAGAGTCAGTTGGTCTAGATGGGCTGAGCAGCGAAGAGTGCTGCTCCTGGTGGGGCACTTAATGAACTTACCATCTTCCTGTAACTTAAGAATAAATATACTTGAGTATCTACAAGACCCTGACTACGCATCATTCATCATTACAATAGATTCCCTCATTAGTAATGAATGGGACAGGGGCAAACAGGTCTAGGAGTAATGAAGGTTGCAGGTGAGTGATTGAAAAACCACTATAACATTTTTTAAAAAGTCCTATCCTATAAAGAGCAGCTTTAAAACTTCTACTGTAACAAATGTGCTAGTTAACTCTGTGTGGGTGGCTATCAGATTAACAGCTAGCTAAAGGTCAAACGACTTGCTCACATAATCTGTCTCTGAAGTAAAATCATTGTGTCTCAATCTCACAATGAGTCAGATAGAAGAAAACAGATAGATAAAGAGGAAGCATGCAATGAAACAAGCCAAAAAGGCCAAGAAATAACCTAGTGGAAAGGAAAGCTCAGTACAGTCACCAATCAGAAATCAGTTTTGAGAGCCACATTGGAAGATATTGCGATTTCACAAGACAATCAAATTACAGAAAGTCCATAGGCCACCCCTTAGGAATAAACAGTAATAAGTGTAGCCAATAAGTGTAAATTAATTAAATAGACTGTCTATCTTTCCCACTCTCCCAGGATTGAAAAATGCTGCGCAAAAGGCCCAGCATTGCTGTATCTGTTCAGAAAGAAAACTCGAAAATAGACCGTGTGGGGATGCCAGACTCATTCAGATATTCCTGCCCCCTGTTATGCCTGTACCATATTCCAGGAATGATGAAATGAGGACTCAAGTGTGCATCAGGGCACCATTCTTGAGGGGGCAACTCATAGAATAGGTGTTCATTGTGGGACCTGTCCATGGTAGCGTGCCCTCATCCACTGCCCCTCTTTCCACAATAGAATTATTTGATGCCCTCTTTTTCAGTGCTGTCTATAAGGGTCCCTGCACAGATGATCAGAATGCAGCAGTGACTGTGTTGCCAGTACCCAGGCAAGTGCCCCATGACCTTTAAGGAAAGCTCTGAAATCTACATATGTACGTGCACTCTGAGATAGAAACTGCACTGTATGACCCAGGCACTCCTTATTAAATAACATTTAGTTTTTTTCAGGCCTACAGTTGTGCTGGAATGGTCACTGGCTTAGCAAGGGAGGGAGGCGGTCTGCTCCGAGCGACATGAGTTTTGCCGGTGGCGGCCTACCCCCACTTATCAGCGGCCGAAGTGGGGAATTCATCAGCACCACCCCGCTCTTAAATTCAGCCGCCTCAGGCGGTAAATGCAGGGGCCCATGGGCGTCAAAAGGCCTAGCTAAGCCCCTGGGACTGGTAGAACTTCTGTCCACAGTTCTACTTCTACGTCAATGTTGCTATAACGTGCCATCGCTTATAATCTCAGACCACCCCAAATATGATAGGAAAATCCTTTCGGAAATATCTATCCATTACTCCAATGTCTTCAGAGACTTCTTGACTTGAAGAGACATCTTTATTCGTCGTCTTTATTCAAAGTGTTTCGTATACGTAATACAATGTGTTTCAACTAACTGTGGGGCATATTTACAAGGCGAACGCGCCACCAAAGTGTCTCTTTTTTTTACACTCCGGTGATGCACAATGCTGAGCCATATTCACAAGGCCATATAGAGCCACCCTGGGTGGCTTTTCAAGGCCTTGTAAATATGCCCCTCTTTCATGCATTACTTTGTGTGAAAGGGGCGTTCCATGGGTGTTCCCATGCAACACCCATGGATTCTGACGCATTCCCAGATTCACAAAGTTTCGTACACCTTGGAACACGCCAGATTCTAACGTCTGGAGGTGTTAAAGTGGCACAACAAGCAGAAATACCTTGATTTCTTTCTGGGGCTTATTTGCAAGTCCCTTGTGCCGCCGGTACGTCCCTTTTAACCATATTAAAAGTGACCCACTGGTGGCGCAAGGGGCTATTAAATAATCCCCTTTATGTGTGCTGCATTCTTCAGCACACAAATGAGGAGGAGAATTCAGGTAATTATTGGATTTGTGCAGGAAGGTGTTTCTTCCTGCACAAAAACAATCATTCCTGCAATGCAGGCACCCTTGAACCACAGCATAAATCTGAGGAAGCAGCTTCCCAAACCAGGCGTTAGGAGGAGAAATGTTTACATTTCTCCTTGTTTTTACCTCTTTCTATGTGTGCAGCACACATAAAAGAAGGAAAACGCCTCCTTAGATTGTTTTGTGCAGGAAGGTCACAAACACAATCTGCCAACAATTCCGACACCCTTGCACCATACTGTAAGGGTCCCTGCTTTGGCTCTTGGCTGCTGAGTGTGCACTGGCAGTAAGTAATTTGGGGGTTCAAGAGTCCAAACACAAGTCATGTTCTATACATTTCTCATTACTTTGTAATCAGGAATCTACAATTGGATCGGATTACTTAGTTGTGCCGTTTTCCTCCTGACATATTTGGCAACAAAAACTTGGTAAAATATATTGGAGAGGGGTGGGGTCAGAAGCTGGGAAGGGAGGCAAAAAACATGCACATTTTGGTACGTTACATTTTGCATCGGAACTGCATGCTTCATTCCGAGGGCAACAAACTCAAAATAGGAGGTAATGATTGTACCTGGCAAATATATTACCCCAGGAAGTGGTATTTCCAGCTCATAGTAAGGCCCTCGATCTGTATTCTTCCACGTGCTGCTTTGCGCACGCGCGGTCAGCTTAAGGTCCGCAAAGACAGCACTTTTATTAGAGGGGACATTACCTAGATGATCAAACTTAGTTTTGCAAGAAGCAGAGATGATTAAATGACCAATTGCTGCCCTAAAAGTAAAAAAAGCAACATTTTAATATGCTTTCCACAGCGTGCTACTCATGACTTTAGATGGAAAATGTTTATAGGGCTTCAGACGTTTTACTAGATTTCTCCTCATTTTTTCCTTCCCACTGCACACTGGAAAGATGAAGCGATTTATGAGCAATCGTAATAAAATCATTGAAAAGAAAACGAGTGTACCAGAGTGGTTGCGGAGTTCTGAGCAGAATGGATCAATTCCCACTGCCAGCAGCGAGAAGCTCCGGCAGTAACACGAGCATAGAAAAATGCAAATTGCAAATATGACAAAGAAGTAAAAGCACTCGAGAATTCGTCGTTATTTTTCTACTTCATATAACTAACTCGAAAATGACTGACTGCTCACTTCAAAGAAAACACAGCTGCAGAGTGACGCCAGTGCCATTAACGCAAAGAAGACATTTTTCTAGAGAATAAAAGCACATTGCAAATTCGACCGCAGGTGCAGCTTGTTAGTTCTTCAGATCACACATCCTGCCTGGGAGAAGGGACCGCCGCGCTGGTAGTTTATGGCGAATCCTAGCATTGTTTGACCCCCATTAAGGGTGTCAGTCCTGGCCTAAGCTAGTTGAGATTCAGTAATGAGCAGTGCGTTGTAAGCAGAGAAAAGTCGATGAAACAGGCTGGGTAAGGGCTGCGTTCATCTAGGGTTTCTTGAGAACATCGCTGATGGCTCACTTGAGTCTTGCTCATCCACTAGGGCGGAGCAGCGTCGCCCCATTACTTTCTTGCAGTGCAAGAAGCAGAAACATAAAAAGGTAATAACTACCATTTTATGCTTCTGCTTCTCGCACTGCGAGAAAGACGAAGGGTTTGGTTGTTTTGGGGCTGCTCTGTAAGCAGGGCTGTACAGGGGAGTGCTCGTGACTGCTTTGACCAGTCTTGGCACTCTGCCCTTCTCCATGGAGAACATGGCCGGACCAGTACCCCCTGGCTGGGCGGCGTGCCGACCAATCAGCGTTGTGATTGGCTTAGGGGTGAGAGCCTGGCTTCCTGATTCCTGTTCCTGCTGGAGGCAGGAGAGCAGGAGAGGACCAGAGACAACGCGGGAACTGGTCGTCGGAAGGTAATTAATTATTTTTATTATTATTATTAAATTAACCCCCCTCCCTGTGCAAAACCCCCGCCACCCCACCCGCGAGTCATGGCAGACGTGACTGTATTTAGCGACAATTGTTGAAATAAACGGAGAAATATATGTAAACCATGAAAAAAGTGTATTTCACTTCACTTCTCTTAGTGTTTCGCTGCATTTTACCCATCACTACTCATTAGGTTTCTTTTATTAAACCAACATGCTCCCTCAGACCATAACTTTGGTGTCTTTCTCCTCTCTGGTTCAGTTCTTGCTTTTTCACTCACATAACCAGCCTCCATATTTCGAGCGGTTGTCACGGAGTCTCCAGAGTTGGGCGGGCATTTATTCCACCGGGGAGTTCCCTGGTGAGATGGAGCCATAGTAGGCTGGTTTTGAAAGCCCCATGCTCTTGGTGCCTCTTTTATTTTCCCCAGCTCCAAATGGGTAACAAACTTGAGGAGGCCCCCCTGTAAAGTACATGGAGGGGAATCTCACGCTCTGGACCCAGTCAGGAGCTCGCAGACCAGGGGCCATCAATCTGTGCACAGTGTTGGAGGGGGCCCGCTAGAGGTCACCACCCCCCGCACAGGAAGGGATGCGGGGACTATTGGTACGCCACAGCCCAGCTCCCTAAGGATAATTGCAGCCAGTGGCGGCTCGCATAGGGTATGCTGCGGGGCGGTGGGCGGGGGGGCAGGGTGGGGGGTAGTAAACTTGGACATACGACAGAATGGAGGAAAATAATTATTACATTCCTCCATTCCGTCAATGGATGACCGAGTTTACTACCCGAATTATTAGGAAAAGTGCAGGGATGCATTGTATTTACAACAACACAGCGCATCCCTGTGCTTGCCTCCTCACTGGCGCATAATAGGCTGCATAGCGCCAATGAAGACACTCTTGCACCATGGTACAAAGGTGCCTGCATTGCAGGGATGCTTGTTTTCATGCAGCAAGAGACACCTTCCTGCGCAAAAAACAAAAATGTTCCTCCTTTTATGTTTGCCGCCGAATCCAGAATGCAGCACACATAGAAAGAAGAAAAAATGAGAAATAAAGGCATTCCTCATCGTTGCCCATAATTTACGCCTCCCTTAGGGAGGTGTTAGAATCTGACACATTCCCAGGTTTACAAATCTCTGTAAATCTGTAAATGCATCAAAATCATTGAGTTGTATGGGAGCATCTACAGCAACACCCATGGAAGGCCCCTTTCATGTAGAGGAACGCGTAAAAGGGAGCCATATTTACAAGGCCATGAAAGGCTGCACAAGGTGGCTTTGTGTGACCTTGTAAATATGGGCCAGCATACTGCACCACCAGAGCGTCAAACAAGTGACACTCCGGTTGCACAGGGGCTTTTAAATATGCCCCATAATTTCAATGGATTTACTTGTGTTGATTTTGAGGATGTAGCTTCACATCCAGGTGTGTATGAGGGTGGGTGATCCTTAAGTAGATAGATGTAATTAACGGTGGGGATTTTCAGATAAAGTTGTGCATACTGTTCAGTTTAATGCGGTAATCCCCTTTGCCCCGATCACCCCCATGTTCTGACGGATACTGGTGGTTACAGACTGAAAATGGCCCTGCTAACCAGGCCGAGGGCCAGTGCTCTATCCTTAATAGTTATATGGTAATTGGTGTAAATATAATTGACCAAGGCAACCTTCCTGAATGTCCGTAGTATATTGTAGAGCATGTAGGTTTAGAGATCCCAGTGGACGTAACACACTCACGTGTACACTGCTGTGGTGTCTGTTGTGATGTTAAAGCCAGACTTGCCCTGTAGGCTGGTTTTAAAATAAAGCTGTGTCCAAATTTGACTTTCTAGTTAAAAGGACTTTGAATGTCCAAAACTACCTTTTTATTACATTTAGGTCACTTCTAATGTCTGCCATAGGTGCTCCCTAGGTAGGGTGCGTTGTTATAAAAAGCAGGCACAGTCTAAACTATGTTTTATTCCCTGGTGGGGGAAAAAAGACAAAGTAATTTTTTCCATTGCAATGCTGCTAACATGGGAAGGCTTTATTACACTTTAATAAAATCTAACTTGTGATTGGAAGTAGCCAGTAACCTTATTCAAAGTATGAAAATAATAGTTACAATTAATCCAACAACTTCCCACAATTCAATTTATTATAACTATTGCAGGAGAGTAATTTTCGTACTTACTACCGTAAAGATACCTAAAACTGCCCAGTAGCTGCCTTTTCTGATTGGCCAGCCTCTGAAAGCCGCTCTTTGAGTAGGTGCGAAGAGGCCTGGCGCGGAAACAATACAGCCATTTGGTGGAAGGAGATTTGCTTCCTGGAGAAGCCAGGTACAGGAAGGTGGCTGGGGTGAAAAACTGAACTTCAAGGGTAGAAGAACAGAAGTTACAGGACCAGAGCCAGCCCCCACTTCTTTGATCCCAGCCAGATGGGAGCCGCCGTTATTTTAATAGGGCTGGGCTATAAGGGGAACATAGGGAAAAGTTAAGCACACCTGTGTATTGGTTTAGACAGACCTACACTCCAAGGAGATAATTTCTCTATTTTGATTTTCGGAGAACTTTGCATTCTGGGTTACAAATATGCCACACTTCCCAGGAAGTTGTCATGGCAGAGGGCAGCAACTTCAACCCTATTGGTTGTGGTCTCCCCCCCCCTTTGCCTGCCCAGAATGGGGAATAAATATGGGATATCGGTAGTAGCCACCGCCGACCTGGTGGGGGCAATCCGCCCGCCATCCTCACTGAAATGACCCCCCCCGCCACATTAGGATGGCTGGGGGGTCCGCGGCGGACGGGAAGACCGTCTGCCGCTTTTCCGTCGGTCGCCTTTGCGACCGGCTGAAAAAGTGCGTACATATGGTGGCGGTGTCTGCGAGACACCGCCAACCATATTACGATGCCTGCGGTCCTATGCCTTTCGGCATACGGTCTTTGCTTTGGGGGCCCATTGCGGGCCCCCAGGGTGAAGGGTTGGGTGGGGGGTGCACATGGGGGGTACCTATCGTACCCCCCTGCGTTTCAAAGTACAACATGGCAGGCACCGCGCGGTGCATGTCATGTTGTGCTTTGAAACGCACAACATGCATTTTTAGCATTGCGGCTGGCGGTGCTTTTAGCACCGCCCGCCGCAATGTTAAAAATGCGGGATGCTCCAGCCACTGTGGCGGGTGCATCCTAATTCCACGCATGGGACCCACGCCCTTATGGCGGACGGTACCTTCCCACGACAGGATGGCGGGCAGACAAAATCCGCCCGCCATCCTAATGGGCCCCCTAGTTGTCAGCTTGTAATTTTCTGAATCTGCACTTTTAACAGCTGCCACATGGTGGCGCCGTTTGGGTGATTTAGAGATGAGCAGAAAGACAGCTGTTTCCAAATTTAATATACACTAACAACAGCTAATACCTGTCACCCAAGCCATTATTAAAGCTTTGGCGGCCTCGAACAGTTTGAATTGTTACACTTCATTGTGATGGTTAGTAGTTGTGTAAAAACAATGTGTTGTGCCTGGCTTATGAGGGGTGATGTCTCGAAACCGGTCCCAGGGTTCTTGTTTCCGGTCCAGAGAGGATCTGGCTTAGCAGTTCGGACTGGACTGTTCTCATGAGGCACAGGGTCAAGACTGATTTGCATATGGCTGTTTCTAAATTAGGGTGGCATGGTGGGCAAGAGAACAATGGATTTAACCCAAAACTATTGTCTGGGGGTAAATGTCTGATTTGCTCTGCATTCCATCCATCATCTGTGTGTCTGTTGCTTTCTCGACCTAAGGGTACCGGTTTATGCCCAGACGTGGGTACCAGGCTCACTGTGCCACTGGATTCAAGCTAGCCTGGCTGATGAGGGCTGATGCCCTGAAACCTGTCCCAGGATGATGGTTTCTTGTCCAGGGAGGATCGGGCTTGGCAGTTCGATCTGGACTGTTACCATGAGGTACACGGTCAAGACTGATTTGCATATGGCTGGGTGTAAACTGGGGTGGTATGGTGAGCAAAAGAAAGATGGATTTAACCCAGATCTATTGACTGGGGGTGAATGCTTGATTTGCTCTGCATTCTGACCATCATCTGTGTGTCTTTTGCTTTCCTGCCCTAAGTGCCTCGGGTATGTTCAGACGTGGGTCCCGGGCTCATGGTACGACTGGATTCAAGCTAGCCTGGTTGATGAGTGGTGATGCCCAGAAACCCGTCCCAGCATGTTTGTTTCCCACCCAGGGAGGACCTGGCTTGGCAGTCGGGTCAGGACTGTTCCCACGAGGCACAGGGTCAAGGATGATTTGTATATGGGTGGGTCTGGACTATTCCCATGAGGCACAGGGTCAAGGATGATTTGCATATGGGTGGGTCTAAACTGGGGTGGAATGGTGAGCAAAAGAATGATGGATTTAACCCAGATCTATTTACTGAGGGGGAATGTTTGATTTGCCCTGCAATCCGTCCATCATCTGTGTGTCTTTTGCTTTCTCACCCTAAGTGCGCCGGGTATGCCTAGACGTGGGTACAGGGATCACTGTGCCACTGGATTCAAGCTAGCCTGGCTGATGAGGGGTAATGCCCCGAAACCTGTCCCAGGACTTGGCATGGCAGTTTGGTCTGGACTGTTCCCATGAGGGAAAGAATCAAGACTGATTTCAATATGGCTTGGTCTAAACTGGGGTGGCATGGTGAGCAAAAGAACAATGGATTTAACCCTGATCTATTGACTTGGGAGTGAATGTTTGATTTGGTCTGTATTCCGTCCATCTTCTGTGTGTCTTGTGCAAACTGCGGTGGCCTCCTGACGAGGGCCTGGCACTTATGTTTTTTATGCTTGATTCCGGTCTAGGGAAGAAATGGCTTTGCATTTTGGGCTGGATGGTTCGTATGAGGCACAGGGTCAAGACAGATTTGCATCTGGCATTGTCTGAACTGGGGTGGCTTGGTGAGCAAAATAATGATGGATTAAACCCAGATCTGTGACTGTGGGGTGAATGTTTTGCCATTGTGCAAAATTCCGTCCATCATTTTGTTTGTTTTGCTGTTCACCCTATATGGGAAGGGTATGCCCAGACGTGGGTCCCTTGCTCACTACGCCACTGGAATCAAGCTATCCTGGCTGAAGACAGCTGATAGCCAGAAACCGGTCATAGGACGCTTGATTCCGGTCGAGGGAAGATATGCCTTGGCAGTTCGGGCTGGACTGTTCCCATGAGGCACAGGGTCAAGACTGATTTGCATATGGCCATGTATGAACTGGAGTGGCTTGGTGAGAAAAATAACAGTAGTAAGTAAGGCAGCAGTGTCTCCTAGACTTTCGTGACTATGTCATGTGCGAGCAGAGGTGAACACCATGCACGAATTCACAAGTAGCATGACATAGTTGTCTAGTGATCGGAGCCCGCACAATGATATTATTTCTCCACAGGTCACTGCGCCTAGTGTTTTATTTCAAAGGAGGGACCACCAGAATTTTTGTTTGTCCTCTTCCTTTTCAGGTCGACTATTTTGCGACAGCTGACATACTCTGTAGGTATGTAGGAAGGGGGAGTCTCTAGTCGGCGCAGTGCAGCACTGGCGACAAGCAGGGACTCTCTCTTCCCCGTCAGGGCTGAGGGTTACCTTCAAGACAACCTCTGCTTACCCTCTAGGTAGTGTGGCTTAAGCAGTCTTAGGCTAATCTCTGGGGCACATAGGGTTAAACATTTGCAATATTATACCGTCACAACCAACCCACCACACAATGACACCAAACTGTATTTGTAAAAATATATCTTCTTTATATAAATTTCAAGCAGGCTTGTAAATACAGTCTTCAAACCCTCATTAGCGGTTCCAGTTTACTTAGTTTCAAGTTGCCACAGTTCTTTCTTAGCAATAAGCAATCTTTTGGGCCTTCTGCCCAGGTTCAGCAAGGTTCAGTGTCTTGGAGCGCCTCAATGCGCGTTCCGCTGTCTCCGCTCGCTTCCGAGAGGAGATCGGGCCCGGCCGGCCAAAGCTCACGCTTTCCGCGTGGGCCTCGCGGACCAGGAGCAGTGCGGGCCTCGGTTTCAGAGGCGGCTCGCGCTGTGAAGCAGGCAGCGCGGTGCGAGCTCAGGTCGCAGGACGCTCGCACCGTGAGGACAAAGAACACAGTACCTTGGATTTCTGAAGCGGACGGCTTCAAGGGGAGCTGTCCCACGTCGCGTTGCTTCCCGGGCGGGCGGCGGTGCTCGATGGGTTCACAGGCCCCCCTTCTCAGGGTTCACTTCGGTCCTGACGTCGGCAGCTAGGTGTGGCGCAGTGGCAGTACGGTCCCCAAGTGCGGGACGTACCCAGCCAAAGTGCCGGTCGCGATGGTGCTCCGCTCAGCGGGGCAGACGACAGGACGCTGTTCGAGGGAGAGGACAAAGGGCGGCAGTCCGTCTTTGCGGGGGAATCTACGGCGCTTGAGCCCAGTAGACTTCTGTGCTAGGACCGGACGGGTCCTCCGTTACTTTGCTCTCGTGGGGCCAGGTGCAGATGCCGTCACGGTGTTCAGGCCAGCGGCGGGCTGGGCTTCACGTTGTTATGGCGATCTGCTCACCCACGGTCACGGGGTGCAGGGGGGCTTGATGCTCTCGTCTTCCTCAGTCAGCACTGCAGCGATAGGCAGCACACACAGCTGATGCCTTAGTCAGGGAAGGTAGCGCTCACTGTTCCTGGAGCGCTGGTCAGGGGGCAAGTTCAACAGCAAGCCCTTGGAGATCTCTCAGCAGAGTTTGGCACAAAGTTCAAAATAAAAGTAAAAGTCTCTTGTAGGCTTTTCTCTTCCTCTCCTTTGGCAGCAAGGCACCAGACACAGGCCAGAGTCAGCACTCCTCCTTGTAGTCCTTCCAGGTCCTTCTCTTCGGGCAGAGTTTCTTCTGTAGCACAAACAGGATCTAATTTACAAGGAGCAGGGCTCCTACTTTTATACCCAGTTTCCTTTGTTCTAGCAAGCCAGGGGGGCCTCTGCATAACTGCTCCAGTCCCTGAGCACTTGTGGTGGGTACTTCTGCTTCTGCATTCAGTGTGAGGGCAGGCACATCAGCCGCTCCCCAGGGGGGCGGAGCCAGCATTGTGAGGACAGGGGCAGCTTGGAGCACTTTGTTGACAAGCTTCGGTCCTTCCTGGGCCAGGTGCAGGCTGAGTCATCAGTCGCTCCCCAGGAGGGCGGAGCCAGCATTGTGGAGGCAGAGCACAGCCTGATGCATCATTCAGGGGAAACTCCCACCTCCCACTAAGGTGTCATCCTGCTATTCACTACCTGTCAACTCCCAGCCCTGTCACTCACACACACCAGACAGTCAGATACACACAAGAGCAGAGGCGGGCTGAAATGGTTAGGCAAGCAAATGCTAACTTTCTAAAAGTAGCATTTGCAAACACAGGATATTAAAATAAACTTTACTAAAAGAAGTATTTTATTATTCTGAGTTCAGGCATACTAAACATTAATTTCTACCATGTTCCCTGAGCCTGCTGGGATTATAGAGTGTAATAATTCCAGCAGCCCATCTGGCCTAAAGGGAACTGGTAGCCTTACAATAGTGAAAAACGAATTTGGCAGTAATTCACTATTAGGACATGCCACACACATCAGAGCATGTCCTACCTTACACTTACAATGCACCCTGCCCTCAGGCCTACCATAGGGGTGACTAATATGAAGTTAAGGGAAGGTTTAGGGGCTGGCAAGTGTGTGCACTTGCCCAGCCAGCATGACAGTACCAGACTGCACGCAGGTTCTGCAATGGCCCTAGACACATTTTAAGGCTGCTTCTGTGGGAGGCGCAACCAGCGCTGCAGGCCCACTAGCAGTATTGGCATTCACAAGCCCTGGCACTCCTGGTACACTTTACTGGGGACTAACAGTAAATCCAATGAACCAATCATGGACATCAATCACATGTACACTTTTCAGTAGGGAGAGCATATGCACTTTAGCACTGGTCAGCAGTGGTAAAGTGCCCAGAGTCATTAAACCAACAAAAAACAGGTCAGAGAGAGTATTGGAGGAAGGCAAAAAGTTTAGGGATGACCCTGCCAAGAGGCCCAGGTCCAACACAACCCCCTTCCAGCCAAAACGCAGGGTAGACCAATCACCACTGTGATGGGCTTCCCTGCTTAGGGCGATATAACATGGACCTGGCCCGCAACAGCAGGGGCACATTCCAGTTCTACGCCAAACTGAACCTATTTCAAATCCTCTGTCCATACTCTCAGGGTCCACCCAGCTAATCCATGGGGCCCCCTTCTCTTCCTCTGTGGACACCACCTGTGCAGCCTCTAACCTTAACTTGCTCCCAGGTGTGTCCCAACAGACAGACATCAAGTCATAGCGGCCACTGACAGTAGTCAGGGCTGAGACCCAGGCCTCATGCCTCTCAGGGCTCCCAAACCTCTGTGGCCTCAGAGAGCGGGGGGCAGTAGCCCCAGGTGCTTGGCACCCTCTGTCCACTCTCCCTCCTGTCAGGTCAGGTATGTCATCCTGGCCCTGACCCACCAGTCCCAGGTCTGTACCTGGCGGCTGTACCAAAGACTGGGGTGGCCTCTCCCACACCCGGTCCTCCTCCTTGGGGCTCTGTACCCTCCCACCTGGAGTGGTACCCCCTTACAGAATTGTCAGGGCACCTGGGGCAGGTGACCTGCACAATTCGCCCACCAGTTCAGGGGTGCTATCCTGCAACTGGGGCACCAGGTCAGGGGGGACACCCTGCACCTGGCCCTGCACCGGGGTCAGAGGCAAGGACTCCCTCCCTCTGCACCCCCTTCCAGAGTACTGCCCACTCCCCACTGGAGTGGTACCCCTAGAAGTGACATGGGTCAGGACACTGATTACAGTGGTCCCACCCTCCAGGTCAGACAACACCTGAACCTGGCCCTCCAACTCAGGGACCCAACCCTGCAGTTGAACACTTGCCTGGCGCACCAGGACTTTCCGGGGAGCACGCCTGCCCCCCCTGAGGGTGGCACATAGCTCATGTGCTGTGCGACAGTCTGCCTGGCGCAGATCTCCCAAACCCTGTCCCTCTGACAGTGCGGGAAGATCCCCCAGGACAGAAGTGGTGTCCCCCTGGTCATTCACTGGGGACGCAGCCCTGCTGGCTGGCCCCTGACCCACTGGTTCTTCCACTGGGGACTCTTTCCCCCTCTCGCCCCTCTTTCTGGACTTCTGTACCCTCCCAACTGGAGGGGTACTGCCAGACACCAGAACTACTGGAGCTCTGTTTACAGAGCCTCCACGTTCTCCAGTCACTGGGGGATCCCCCTCAGAGGGTGACTCATCCGGACAGCCTAGGCTCCCCACCTGGTGTTCCCTTAAAGAACCATCCAGGCTCTGAGACTGAGGTTGGGCACTACCGGGACAAAACCCATTCTCACTCCTTCCCCTTAAGGACAGGACGTGAGGCCCTACACCCCTCTCACTACTACAGGACCTAGCTGGGCTACTCTGCGCCACTTCCACCACTCTGGGCTGGAAGATACCTGAGCCACTCCCCACAGGATCACACCCCAATGCCTCTCCAGACCCTCTGGAATCCACCACAAGGTCTGCCTCCAACGTGAGCTCCCTGGGGTCAGAGAACTCACTCTCAAACAGGTGTTGGCATAGCTCTGGAAAACTGGGACTTAAAGTATGCTCTCCTACAATTGGATTACACAGCCCCCTAGCAGGGTTAACCAAATTATTCTTCACCTCACCATCCAGCGCCTCACACACATACTCCACACCATCATTCTGAGACTGGCCAGACAGTAGAGGACTGTCTCTGTCACACAACCCACACTCTTCTGGGCGGTCCTTACACTCACCCACCAGGACCTCAACCATGGGGGAACCCCTCCCGCCACTAGGACCATGAACTCCTACGCCAGCTACCCTATTCCCTTCAGGGACGCTGCGCACTACTGGAGCTACCTCATGCCCTTGAACCTCCTGGTGTAAGTTAACCCCCTCCAAGTCAGGTGCCATATCTCTAGGTGCGCGCGCTATGCTGTCTGCACTAGATACCTGAATGTTGCTGCCACCATCTGAGCTGGACTCCACCTCCAACTCAGCAAAGCTCAATCTCTGAGCTACACACATTTCTTGTTGCTGGGCTGAAGCCCTCCTGGCCTCAAGCCCCTCGAGCTCCAAGTCAAGTTTCCTCATTCTTAAGTCATGCGCAAGCTCCATTTTCATTTCTTCCAGGGCTAACTTCCTAGATTCTAGCTCCAGTTGGCAATTCAATTTCAGCTCCGCCAACTTCATTTCATGTATTCTGGCCTCCTTCCTGTCTGTCAACTCCTCTGGCGACAGGGCTCTACCAAAATCCATGATGCTTCCTGCTGGTTCAATCTCCATTCTGACTGATCCAGGCATGACTTCACAACAAATGGGGATTCTCTCAGTAAAACAAATTAAAAAAAAGTATGTGGCTTAGTTACTGGACTGTCATCACTGTGCAATGGTCAGTAGTTAAGGTAAAACACTGCAAATGTAAATCCGCTATCCTCACCGCTGCGTCCAATGTTGGAAAGGGGGAGTCTCTAGTCGGCGCAGTGCAGCACTGGCGACAAGCAGGTACTCTCTCTTCCCCGTCAGGGCTGAGGGTTACCTTCAAGACAACCTCTGCTTACCCTCTAGGTAGTGTGGCTTAAGCAGTCTTAGGCTAATCTCTGGGGCACATAGGGTTAAACATTTGCAATATTACACCGTCAATACCAACCCACCACACAATGACACCAAACTGTATTTGTAAAAATATATCTTCTTTATATAAATTTCAAGCAGGCTTGTAAATACAGTCTTCAAACCCTCATTAGCGGTTCCAGTTTACTTAGTTTCAAGTTGCCACAGTTCTTTCTTAGCAATAAGCAATCTTTTGGGCCTTCTGCCCAGGTTCAGCAAGGTTCAGTGTCTTGGAGCGCCTCAATGCGCGTTCCGCTGTCTCCGCTCGCTTCCGAGAGGAGATCGGGCCCGGCCGGCCAAAGCTCACGCTTTCCGCGTGGGCCTCGCGGACCAGGAGCAGTGCGGGCCTCGGTTTCAGAGGCGGCTCGCGCTGTGAAGCAGGCAGCGCGGTGCGAGCTCAGGTCACAGGACGCTCGCACCGTGAGGACAAAGAACACAGTACCTTGGATTTCTGAAGCGGACGGCTTTAAGGGGAGCTGTCCCACGTCGCGTTGCTTCCCGGGCGGGCGGCGGTGCTCGATGGGTTCACAGGCCCCCCTTCTCAGGGTTCACTTCGGTCCTGACGGCGGCAGCTAGGTGTGGCGCAGTGGCAGTACGGTCCCCAAGTGCGGGACGTACCCAGCCAAAGTGCCGGTCGCGATGGTGCTCCGCTCAGCGGGGCAGACGACAGGACGCTGTACGAGGGAGAGGACAAAGGGCGGCAGTCCGTCTTTGCGAGGGAATCTACGGCGCTTGAGCCCAGTAGACTTCTGTGCTAGGACCGGACGGGTCCTCCGTTACTTTGCTCTCGTGGGGCCAGGTGCAGATGCCGTCACGGTGTTCAGGCCAGCGGCGGGCTGGGCTTCACGTTGTTATGGCGATCTGCTCACCCACGGTCACGGGGTGCAGGGGGGCTTGATGCTCTCGTCTTCCTCAGTCAGCGCTGCAGCGATAGGCAGCACACACAGCTGATGCCTTAGTCAGGGAAGGTAGCGCTCACTGTTCCTGGAGCGCTGGTCAGGGGGCAAGTTCAACAGCAAGCCCTTGGAGATCTCTCAGCAGAGTTTGGCACAAAGTTCAAAATAAAAGTAAAAGTCTCTTGTAGGCTTTTCTCTTCCTCTCCTTTGGCAGCAAGGCACCAGACACAGGCCAGAGTCAGCACTCCTCCTTGTAGTCCTTCCAGGTCCTTCTCTTCGGGCAGAGTTTCTTCTGTAGCACAAACAGGATCTAATTTACAAGGAGCAGGGCTCCTACTTTTATACCCAGTTTCCTTTGTTCTAGCAAGCCAGGGGGGCCTCTGCATAACTGCTCCAGTCCCTGAGCACTTGTGGTGGGTACTTCTGCTTCTGCATTCAGTGTGAGGGCAGGCACATCAGCCGCTCCCCAGGGGGGCGGAGCCAGCATTGTGAGGACAGGGGCAGCTTGGAGCACTTTGTTGACAAGCTTCGGTCCTTCCTGGGCCAGGTGCAGGCTGAGTCATCAGTCGCTCCCCAGGAGGGCGGAGCCAGCATTGTGGAGGCAGAGCACAGCCTGATGCATCATTCAGGGGAAACTCCCACCTCCCACTAAGGTGTCATCCTGCTATTCACTACCTGTCAACTCCCAGCCCTGTCACTCACACACACCAGACAGTCAGATACACACAAGAGCAGAGGCGGGCTGAAATGGTTAGGCAAGCAAATGCTAACTTTCTAAAAGTAGCATTTGCAAACACAGGATATTAAAATAAACTTTACTAAAAGAAGTATTTTATTATTCTGAGTTCAGGCATACTAAACATTAATTTCTACCATGTTCCCTGAGCCTGCTGGGATTATAGAGTGTAATAATTCCAGCAGCCCATCTGGCCTAAAGGGAACTGGTAGCCTTACAATAGTGAAAAACGAATTTGGCAGTAATTCACTATTAGGACATGCCACACACATCAGAGCATGTCCTACCTTACACTTACAATGCACCCTGCCCTCAGGCCTACCATAGGGGTGATTAATATGAAGTTAAGGGAAGGTTTAGGGGCTGGCAAGTGTGTGCACTTGCCCAGCCAGCATGACAGTACCAGACTGCACGCAGGTTCTGCAATGGCAGACCCTAGACACATTTTAAGGCTGCTTCTGTGGGTGGCGCAACCAGCGCTGCAGGCCCACTAGCAGTATTGGCATTCACAAGCCCTGGCACTCCTGGTGCACTTTACTGGGGACTAACAGTAAATCCAATGAACCAATCATGGACATCAATCACATGTACACTTTTCAGTAGGGAGAGCATATGCACTTTAGCACTGGTCAGCAGTGGTAAAGTGCCCAGAGTCATTAAACCAACAAAAAACAGGTCAGAGAGAGTATTGGAGGAAGGCAAAAAGTTTAGGGATGACCCTGCCAAGAGGCCCAGGTCCAACAAGGTACATATTAGAACCTGCACTAGTTTTCACTTTTGTTAAAATAACAAACATCATCTTTTAACTAGAGAAACGTAAGTAAGGTGGGGATTTGTGTGCAAATAAACAGAAGATGGACAGAATGCTGAACAAATCAAACATTTACCTCCAGTCACAGATCTTGGTTTAAGCCATTGTTGTTTTGCTGATCACGCCACCCTAGTTTGAACCCCGCTTCTAGAACTTGGGCATTTCTCTATGTTTATAACTCCTTTTGCTTTTCAGTCTGTCTCCAATACATGTCTAGTTGACAGGCACACTTTGTTGTGCATTTTCTCTGGATGGCCACAACTACAGGGAGGGCTGGGTGAGACAGGGGATACATTTGCATTCATCTGCATACTGATAGTCTTCCTGGGCAGGGAGAGGGAGATGCAGTTCACACTTACATTTGAATAGGTTATGTCCTGTCCTCACTCAAAGGTCTGCTTTACCCACTACCGAGAGTCTGGAGACAGGGCTGGGTTAAAAGGGAGCCTTGTGCACTTCAGGAAATTCTTTTGAAATTCCCCACTACATCAAAGGCATTATTGGGTATAAGCACTGGTGCTCTGGCCCTATCTAATCAGACACTGTGGGGCACTTGTAACCAGATGCTGCTGGCTCCCCATCTGCACATTGCCGGGAGGGCTGCTGTGCTGTCAGAAGGGACAACAATCTTTGCTAATTGCTTTGCTATGTTGGCCTGCTGAAAGCTGGGCTGAAGGAGGGACTACCACTTTGTCACCTGCCTTGATGTGCTGGTTTGCTGCCTGCCACACTATTCTATGCCCCACAAACAGTGTTCTCCAAAGACCTGTTGACTTGCCCCCCTGTTCTTGTGCAATATCAGGGATCTTAAAATGTTTCATTAGGAAACCTAACCCTGCCATGTCCCTCATGAGTTTGGCAGTAGTGCACTTGTAGTAGTGCTCTTGTCTAAGAGCTGTAATCGCTGATCCTCGCTTCACCTCTTGCTGAGATCAGCGTGTGTGGGTTTTGGTTTACAGCCAAACAGTTTGTCTGTGGAACTGCAGTGTTTTGACCCAGAACAGCGAGTGTAGTGCATCCTAATTTCACCAGCGCATGTTGAATGCTTCATGCTTCCCCCAAAATCTCACTCTCTAAATACTAAGAGTCGCCACAGTGCAAGGGGAAGCCCTAGACTCTTAAAATTGGAATGTTGCCCAGCAGGGCAGAGAACTCTGCCGATGTCAGTGTGGACGGGGCCCAACCACTAGAGGGAAATCTGCAGATGCATCAGCTCCACTCACATGAGCAGATTCTACACTGTGTGACAGCACTATCAGCTCACCTGCGCCCCAAGGAAGAGTGCACAGCTGGGAACAGCTAACATCCACCTGAACAGGCTAACACCACACCACCTTCTGATTTTGGGAGTCCCTGTGACACAGACTCTAATCTCCATGGCTATTACCCCCATCGCGCCTGAATCAAAAGGTACTGTGACTTTGTAGCTGCCCCACACTCTCGCAGACAGCTGGATTGAGAGCATGGTAGCGAGGAACTGAGCAAGGTCTCTTGTGTGCCTCTTAAGCTTGTCCTTCCTTCTCTCTTGCACAGGACTTGGGTGCATTGTTCTTTCTTTCTGCTCTGGGGTGAAGCCTCTGTGGAAGACCCCCAGAGCACCGTGTAACTGCGGTACTGAGACTGAACTGCTGAAGGTGACTCCAACCTAGTCAGGACCTCACAGAAATTACCATAAAATGTCTATGGAAGTGCAGGTGCTTGTGTGCCATATGTTTTCTTCCTGCAAGATGACTGCAATGTGTGTGATTGGTTATAAAATCCTGCATTACTTGCACTACTTATGTGATTCATGTTGTTTTGGTCTTCTGGTTTTATTCATAATGTAGAATTAAAAAAAAAAAAACCTGTGTGGAGTCTCTTTTGTGGTGTATTCATTGTGTAAATGTACTGTGTGTGTGTATGCTACACAAATGCTTTACACATTGCCTGTAGTTAGCCTACCTGCTCTGTGCCAGGCGACCAGAGGGTGAACACAGTTTAATTATTGGTGTGTATCTGACTGACCCTGACTAGCTTGGTGGGTTCTGTTGGGCTTGGGTGCCTACCTTAGCCAACCAGAAACCCAATTACAAAAGCCAATACATGTAAACTCATGACCATATAATGGGTCAAACAACTTGAGAAAGGAGACAAATGCACACAAGCTATCACACGAAGAAAGTGCAAATTGTTTAATCATCTGAAGACTGTGATTTTGATTATTAGTTCTGTATTCCTTTTCATGCTGGCCCATAGGTAACAGCAAAGTTCAATAAGTTGGGAATGAAAGGAATATTAAAAAGATAGGCAAGCCCACACCCCGGATATTGCCCCAGGCTTGTAACTGCTAAGGGAAAGCAATTGATGTGCTTCCCATATGCATCAGCATTTTGTTTCCAAAGAGGGTGATTAAGACACAGCAGCATATAACACTGAAAAAGATCATAATTCTGTCTGTCCTGAAAGAGAAACATGGTTTTCAAAGTGGAATCTGAATGCAGGCTACCACCAACTACCCCTTGAATACTCCAATATATTCATTCACAAGTTTTTAAAGCATGATAGCCTCAATATGTACAAACAATTGATTTTCTTTTACACATCAGAGATTTCTAAAGATTTTCAAAGCACCATCTAAGAAGCTCTGTTAGGCCTAGAGAGCATTATAAATGCCAGGGATGATAAACACAGCAATGCTGACCTGACAACAGAGTATCATCACAAACTGAAATCATTGTTTCAGAGATTGTGGCCTGAACCTCCAAATGTAGAAATGTGAGGCATTGGATAATGTCATTTTGAGTGACTTCATTTTGCTCTTAGACAATAGCACACCCACATACAAGGTAGTTCTCTTGATTGCCAATACTTTACTTTTACTTTATTGACAGTCTAATGAGATAGCAGGTCTCCATGTTGAGACTCCACTCAAGCACCTAGACAGCCACTCAAACATCCTCAAATCTACCCACAAATCCACCCACACACTCACTCACACACGCATACAGCCACTCAGATACCCACTCACACATCCATAAAACAACTGAAACAACCATTCACTCACCTAAAGACTTAGTCAGAAATCCACTCACTCACCCATACAGTCACTCATGCATGCACTCACATACCTATACAGTCACTCACACAACCACTGAGATCACACATGATACAGATAGTATCACTCATTAGTGGTAAAACTAGTATACTAATTTAACTTTTGTAGTAGGATAGTATATATATATATTTAACACACATAACCTATTAAAAGCACTTATGCTCACTGGATGATGTCATCAGTGGTCATTTGAGATGTCATCAGTGATGTCACTGACCATGTCATGAGTGATATAATATGTGAGGTAATAAGCAGTGTATTGTGGGGCTTAAGTTATCGTTAGCTCAAGTAACTGTAACCCCTGAATGTCTATGGTTTTGTACAAGTGAAATCTGAGCGTAACTATAACGTCCCTGTAACCTTTGTTTTCTTCAGTGAATTTCAATGGTTTTTAAATTCAATTTCCTAATGTTAATGTCCCTGTAGCCTTTTGTTTTTTAAGTGGATTTCTATGTTTTTTAACTAGTAGACACATTTTCAGAGTGGTGGAGGAAGGGGGCGGAGCCTCTGCCCAGCTCTCAGCAATTCCGGTGTGTGGAAGTTACTGGAGCTGACAGGAGGGGTTCTTGGCCCCCAAGGACCCTCAGCATCCAAGGGGACTTAGTCCCCAACCAAACCAGTAGTGTGCTAGGAGACGCATTTTCAGAGTAGTGGAGAAAGGGGGCATGGGCTCTGAAAACCTCTCAACAATCCTGCTGTGTGGGACTTACGGGAGATAACTGGATAGGTTCCTGGCCCCCAAGGACCCTCAGCACCCAAGGGGACTTAAACCCCAAACCAGTAGTGTGCTAAGAGACACATTTTCAGAGTAGTGGAGAAAGGGGGCATGGGCTCTGAAAACCTCTCAACAATCCTGCTGTGTGGGACTTACGGGAGGTAACTGGATAGGTTCCTGGCCCCCAAGGACCCTCAGCATCCAAGGGGCCTTCCTTCCCCAACCACTAGTCCAACAGGATGTGTGTTTGCAGAGTTGTGGAAAAAAGGTGTGTGTCCTCTAAAGACCTCTCGACAATCCCGCTGTGTAGGACTTACTGGAGGTAACAGGAGTGGTTTCTGGCCCCCCAAGGACCCTCAGGATCCAAAGAGGCTTCATCCCACAACCAGAGGAGCACCAGGAGGAGCGTATGCAGAGTGGTGTAGAAAGGTGGCAGAGCCTTCGATGACCTCAGCAATCTCACAGTGTAGAACCAACTAGAGGTAAAATGAGGGGCTATTTCCCCCCAAGGACTCTAAGCATCCAAGGAGACTTCATCCACCAACTAGTAGTGCCTCAGAAAGCGTGTTTGCAGAGCGGTGGTGAAAGGGTTCAGGGCCTTTAACAAGCTCCCAGCAATCCCGCCAGTGTGACTTACTGGAGATATCGTACTTCTCTATTGTTTGCCCCAGGTGGGCCAGCTCCTGGAAGCATGTGCCCATAGATATTTTAAACAAAGAGGGGGTATCATGGATCCCTTGTGCCCTAGGGATGGCCACCTCCCTGGGACTGAACCATAAGTAGTGGGGGGGTCTTGCGGATGCCTGTGCCCTGGAGACCGCCACCACCCTGGGGCTATTTATCTAATTAGTGCAGGGAAGGTCTCCTCCCCTGGAGACCATCACCTCCCTTGGACTAATCAAAAAGAAATCATGGGGCCACAATTACTCCGGGGTCTTGGGGACCACCACCTCCTTGGAGCAAAATTCAATTTGTGAAAATGGAAGGGGTGCTATGTGGCCCCCTTCCTGGGCCATTCCCAGCCGGAGGACTGCCACCTTCCCATGGCAGGCCCCAATACAAGAAAGGAGGGGGCCCCTTCATGAAGCCATAGATGGCCCTGGGGACCGCCACCGCCTAGGTGTCCACCCCCAGGACATAGATGTTTGCTGTAGCTTGGTGGAAGCTTTACTGCTGCCGTCAACCACGAGCAAATGCTCTGCTCACAGCTAGCGCGAGCCTTTTCAATGAAGCGGGACAGAATTGCTTTACAGATATAGGGAGCTGCCTTTCTAGCATCTCCCTTTGTCTGAATGCAACGCCGGCTCCAGCAGGAGGCTTGGAGCCAGCAGGGGCCTTCAGGCTCCCCCATTGGCTCACTGGAGAGTTGGTGCCCTGTGGACACCCACAGAAAGATGTCCCCATGATCCCATCTCTAAATGGTCGGGACCTGTAGGCCATGCAGACTCACCCCCTAAAAAAAAGAAATAATAATAAAGAAAAGGAAGGTACCCGAGGGGAATGGGATCCCAGGGCCTGAATTCAGCCAGGGAGGGGTAGGTGTGGCCCTCTCCACCATTTAAAATGGTCTGCCTCAGGAGATGGGGTCCCTGGGGCAGAAATCGACTTGGGGAAGGGGGGCCATGCAATTCCCCCTTCCTTAATAAAACCAAAAAAATAATTTCAAAGCCAGCCTGGAGAAGTCACTAGAGGCCATGCACACTTTCACCACTCTGCAAATGCACCTCCTGGTTCACTACTATTTGGGGCATGAAGTCTCCTTGGCTCCTGAGTGTCCTTGGGGGCCAACAAACCCTCAGGAAGTCCCACACAGTAGGGTTGCTGAGAGGTCACCGGAGTCTCTCCCCTTCTGTTACCTTTGAGTGGGAATTAGACAGTGGGAATTATAAAGGCTCGAACAGGGTTTCCATGCACTAGACATGCCAGAACTTCGTACACCAAATCGATTTCGATTTGATAGTCTTCTTCCAGTAATCATGACCTTTAAAGGCCAACTGATTGACGAATGTGGCAATCAGTATATTTATCTTTTTGCTTTTTGGAACTTTCTGGTCCGGGAATTGAACAATGTTCCCATTGGGTATAATTAAAATTGGGATGCTGTCTACCTGTTCTCTGTAGGAAATGGTTTCCATAATGATGGTAGCAGAAAATCTCAGCGTAATTAGTTGAGTTAAGGTATAGATCTTCTGACTCAAAAACAGTGTCATTCTCTAAATCAGAAAGCATAGAATTTACAGTATCAACATCCCAATCATCTGACTGAAACCTCAGTACTATTACATCACCTATCGAAATTTTGAACATATATAGTATCTGCAGGATCTCAGTCGGACCAACTATGTTGAAAGGAACTTTATCCCAAACAATTACACCAGTCACTGGAATGGCAGAAATGTTAATAAGGGACAAGTCTCTTTTAATTTTATTCAATGAAGCATAGTGGGCCAATACCCCATCGACAAATCCTGCAGCAGAATGCTCTGGGAGGTAATGCCCATTATTTGTAGGAAAAAACTGTCACAAATCTAATCCACATAAACAAGAATACCAAGGAAAGTATGATTCAGACATATATCCAAGGAGGAACTAGATAAGTAAATTTTAACCATGAAATAAAAATACAAATCCGGGCTGGAGGCAGATTCAAAACAAGAACTGTCGCAAGAAAAATCATCTTGATCCATATAGTATCCTGAGGTACTCATGTGGAAAACAAAAGGTTGGTACTCAGCAGTAAGACTTGAAAATGCCAACTAGAATGTTCTCCCCAACGTTCGATCATTATAATTAACATCCATGGTAGAAGACAGGATAGTAGAAACAGGTCAAGTGTCAGGAAAGTTACCAGTGGAGGACACAGCATCCCCCATTCTCAGCCGGGGAGTATCAACATTGGTGCTGCTCCTCACAGGCTGCATAGAAAAGTCTTGCGGAAAAAACTACTGTTCCGTGGCCTACTATGAAGTATTACTGGAATAACCATCCCAAAACTAATCTAAATTAGACAAAAAAGAGAGTAAAGAAAATTAGCATAGTGGAAAATAAACAATGAAAAACAGAAAAAGAAGACAATGCCCAGAAACTATTTGGGCACCGGAAAGCCATGTACAAACTGTTTCATTTAAGTAGAAAATGTATTACCTAAAATAACCCAAAAAACAATCATAAGACAGTAATGGTGCTCATGGGATTACACAAAAAATACTGGAAGTAAAATGATACAATGTGTACTCAAACAAAGTGGCTGAGGAAAAATATACAAAGGCGGGGGTCAGGACAAAACAGAAGCAACACATAGCAAAGAATGCGTCCTCTTCAATTAGTGCCAAATTTAGGTGTCGACGGTGTTTCGGCCAGAATGAACTTAGAAGGTCATCATCAGGACAGAACAATGAACATAGGGGCGTCCAAGGAATTTCAGTAAATATCTAAAAGGGAATTTTTACACAGGTATCAGGGAAATTTAAATGTATGAAGAGTCTTAGGTAAATGGTGTGCGTAAATGAAAATAGATGGTGAGCAAAGACTGGAAAACTGACAACCAACACACAAGCATCCCGTGCTAAAAATAGCAATGGGTCCCTTGCTCACTACGCCACTGGAGTCAAGCTATCCTGGCTGAAGATGGCTGATAGCCAGAAACCGGTCCTAGGATGCTTGATTCTGGTCCAGGGAAGACATGGCTTGGCAGTTCGGGCTGGACTGTTCCCATGAGGCAAAGGGTCAAGACTGATTTGCATATGGCCATGTCTGAACTGGGGTGGCTTGGTGAGCAAAATAACGATGGATTAAACCCAGATCTGTGACTGGAATGTTTTGCCATTGTGCAACATTCTGTCCATCATTTTGTTTGTTTTGCTGTTCACCCTATTTGGGAAGGGTATGCCCAGACGTGGGTCCCTTGCTCACTACGCCACTGGAGTCAAGCTATCCTGGCTGAAGATGGCTGATAGCCAGAAACCGGTCCTAGGATGCTTGATTCCGGTCCAGAGAAGATATGGCTTGGCAGTTCCGGCTGGACTGTTCCCATGAGGCACAGGGTCAAGACTGCATATGGCCATGTCTGAACTGGGGTGGCTTGGTGAGCAAAATAACGATAGATTAAACCCAGATCTGTGACTGGGGGTGAATGTTTTGCCATTGTGCAACATTCCGTCCATCATTTTGTTTGTTTTGCTCTTCATGCTTGACAGCAACAGTTCTCATTGACCACCAATGTGAATCTCCAGTGACAAAGCTCTTCGCAAAACAGTATTTAACATTTGTGACACCCTACCTTCTCCTTGCACCGACAATATCCTTCTCACAGGCCCCATCAATGGGGTTGGCACTCTTAACACAGACTTGAGAAGGTAGTTCTTCAGTGCAACAAACCTGGTGCCTGTATCCAGCCTGCGCTACATCGCAGTCAGCCTGAACTTGTGACTTTATCTCAGTCCTGCATAACCAGATGACTGTGAGTGAAGCTTTGCGCTTTTTGGCTCTATTTCCACCTAAAACATTAAAAAATTATATCTCCGGTTATATTGATTGGATTATTGTCATTTTGTTGTCATTTTACTTATTACATTCTACTCTATTGTTCTAAATTTGTTTTGTATTTTAAATGTGTTGTGTTTCTCTTTATTACTGTTTGAGTGTGGAATAAATACTTTACACATTGCCTCTAATTTAAGCCTGTCTGGTTTTGTGCTAATCTTCCAGAGGGCTAAGCGCAGGTTTAATTAGTGACATTTGTAGTTTACCTTGACAGGGATTATCTTTATTATTTGAGCGGTGCTTCGACCCCTCTCAATTAATAAACCCATTTCTTAAAAAGGGCCTTAGTCCATTCTGGAGACAGCAAAACACAAATGTGAACATGTGACTAAATAAATATTGTTACAACCTAGGAGCAAATAGAGATGGGATGCAAAAAGAACCATCCAAATACCTCTACTAGGCTTATCACTAGCTATAGCGAAGCCAGCAGTAAAATACGATGCATTCTGCACATAGACTAGCACCTTTTAAAAATGGAATCCACCCCCCAGACAGGGTTCAGGATGACCAGGAGATGACTCGCAAAAGGGCTTCTGACCTGAGGCATGTGCTAGTACCATCAAGCACATGAAAAAAAAACTACTGCTCCAAATTGACCACCTTTGAAACTTACTGCCAGACTTATATTTTGGTGGGTAGAGATAAGTAAGTCAGGGTGACAAAGTAAACTCTTCTGCTGCCCAGACGAAGTCCCCGCCTGCCAAATTTAGAAATGGCAGCCAAGCCATTGGTAATTTCTGAAGCAGTGGTAGTAACCACAATAACAGCATTTCCTGTCCATGCTTGTTTAAGTTTGATGCACAGCTCCATCAACATGACAGATGCAACACTCAAACTTTTTTTTTATTTTCTAAAAGAAAATCCTGACGAGGAATTTTCTTTTTGAAAGAAATAAATAAAAACAGTGCCCGCCTCCCAATGGGAGTTATCTGCCATGGGGAGAGGGGCACTAGACAGTTTGTACTACAGCTTATCACAAAGATTTTCCTGTCTGTAACAGGCAGTGAAAACTGACCCGAATGTTCGCCCATCTAAACTAGGTAAGCAGACATAGAGGTAAACTCCTGATGGCCCTTAATACGTTGAGCCATCAGAGTATCAGAGTGGTATAACAATGGCAGAGCAGAAATAGTTTCCACTGTTGTTACATCAAAGGTCCTTCTGCATATAAATCAGATGGGAGGATCATCATGTTTGCTGCAAGGATAATCAGTCTTTTTTGTGATGAGGTATCCCTATGGTCAACATGTAAATTGACCCCTCAATTTGTACTTAAAATGCAACACCTGTAGCATAAATCTAATAAGACTAATCAAAGGAGCAACATTCTAATGTAATGGTACAAGAATGTACACTAAGAGTAATAGCACTTAATATTATCCTTTAATTGTGCTTCTTTTATGCATTTACTTGTTTAATTACCATGTAAACTAGCTGGAGGACATTTGAAATTTTCCAGATGTTATCTTACTGTTCTGTGTTATTTGTAATTAATGTTTTAGCTGTCAGGATAAAATAATTTGTGTTATGTGTGTATCAAGATGCACTTTTCAAAGCGTTCTTGATCAAAGAATGTGAAACCTGCAGTAGTACCTTTACGATTTGTCTTGAAATGCCACTATGAGAGATACACAATTTAACAATTGCACTTGCTGAATGCAAGAATAGTTAAAAGGAACATAGAATAGGAATCCTAGGAACCTACTGAAAGAACTCCAGCAATAGAAACATAAGAGACGCTATTGGACCTGGCCCTTTCTGCAGGGTTAACCCCAAACTTTTTGCCTTCTTCCTCTCTTTTTTACTGACATTTTTTTTAGTTGGCGTTAGGACTCTGGGAACTTTAGCATTGCTAACCAGTGCTAAAGTGCATGTGCTCTCTCCCTTAAACATGGTGTAATTGGTTTACATCAGTGTAACACATTTAATTTACTTGTAAGTTCCTTGTAAAGTGGTTTACCAAATACTCAGTGCCTCTAATGAAATGCTACTAGTGGACTTCCAGTACCACCCACAGAAGTAACCTTTTAAACCTATCCTAGGCCTGCCACTTGTAGGCCTGTGTGTGCAGTTTACTGTCACTTCGACTTGGCTTTTAAAACTAATTGCCAAGCCTTAAACTCCTCTTTTATAACACATAGTGTTGTAAACGTATCTAGGACCCTATTCAAATATTCCCGATTCATGCCCTTATGTGGTTATAACAAACCATATCCTTATAAAGGCATAGGAATTATATCCAAATTTAGTCATAGCCAATGCAGTCCAAATACGGCAAGGCTACTCCCATAGACTCCGAGAAAGCACAACGTGTTCTTTAAACAAACCAAGCCTCCAGCAGCCAGGGAAATCCCCCTGCTTTTGTTTTGATTTGAACAAGAACTCCTGGAGTCCAGAAAGAACTGTAAGTTCTTAGTGACGTCTTATGTCCAACCTTACGTCAAACTCGGCGCCTTCCAGGTATAAATATACCAACGTTGCCTTAAGCAAACACACGGTGGTTTGGAGCAGAGCGGCTATCTACTTGCCCGAAACCCAGCTGATGCGATTGCCGAAGGAACCCGACCCTCCCATTTGACGCACTGAGAGAGACGCTGTCTTTTCTCCTGCCGACAAATCCAGCTCCAGTGTTTCCAGTCACCCTTGCGGGTTTCTGGGAGATCGAGTCTTGAGAACGAGATACAAGACCTCCTTCATTCTATAACCAAGGTACGGAGCTGATTAGATCATTAGAGAATTCTTGATTCAGATTCTTGGAAAAAACGAACTTAACTTAAACTGCAGCTCACTTACTTCTTCCCACGTACTAGGCTTAGGTTAGGTACACCGGGGTAGGCGTATCTTAGAAGCACCAGTTGAGTACGTTTAGTCAATGATTTTATGTATGTATATATTTTATCCGTTTTAAGTATCATATGGCTCAGAAACCATATAAATGCTTTTACATGATTATTATATAATACTCCTTTTACTGTACGCACTTTACTTTATGACAAGAATTGCAATTTTGGCAATTCACTTCTCTTGCACGAGAAAGAGGATTGCTCAACAAATAACAACTTTTATTGAAACACCCGTCTCTCTATTTCTCTGCACTCTGGTGAAACTAAGCATGCACGATTGACTGAGTGAAATAGCTGTCTATTGTTTTCACACGACTCTGGAGATATACTCCTTATTCTGGAGGGAGCAAAGTTGTCATGTTAAATAATGCGGTTGTCAGAAGCTAATCCCTTCTTGTCTATTCAGGGAAGTTAACTCCTTCCTGTTTACTCGAGAAAGTTTCTAGTGACCTCTGAGCTAGCTGGCATTCATAATTAAGTCTAACACATTCAATAGAGACCTAGTCGACCCCAGTCCTACGTCTAAGCTATCGTTTATGTTATTCCAATGCGCAGAGCCTATTGGGAATATAGGAACTACACTACATGGCGCCCAACATCTGGTAAGGCGATAATCTAACGCAAGACACTAGAGTAACTCAGTCGTGCTTTTCACACAGACCCCTTTTTCCTGTAAATACTCCAATAGACGACTGGAGTGGGTAAAAGGTTAATATCCGCCGGAACTTAGTAGGATGAGAATCCTATGTATTAGTTTTTGGTTTAGTCAATGTTGAAGGATACAGTGTTTTAAAATATTGTGCACCTAATCTTTGTTTCCTTGAAACTTGCTCTGCAAACAAAACTTTCTGTCAGCAAAATGGGGGAAAGTGAGGATGAAAGAGGGAGAGCTAGAATAGCAGCTCAACTTTTAGCGGATGACACAAGTCTCCAAAATGAAGACCCGAATGTTATAATCATTCCGGTAAACGTAAGAAGAACTATAACTCTTAAACCTATAGAAAATGGACTATCACCAAGAGGTGGTACAGTCATATTTGTGGTAGAGGCCCATGAATATCGGCAGACAGAGGTATTCTATTCATGGATACATTTTCCAGCAGCACACGCTGTGACACAAGATTTCCACTATTACAAAATAGAGGAACCTCCAACGGAATACGCTCCTTTCGAAGACGTTGAAATTCCACTAACATACCAAGAGCACCTGCTCTGGTTTAATGGCGCCCTAAAACATCAAAATCGCATCACCAGGCTCGGTCCACTAGGTAGACCAGGAGCCACATGGCCGGTACTAGCCAGCTATACACCACACCCTGACATTGAAAAAATGTCAGATCGAGAACTTTTAGCTCAGCTAAAACAACTCATTAAAATACATAGACAATTGGTCCAATATGTCATGCGGACTTCAACAGTCCAACCAGCAATAAGAATTCCACAACACACCCCTCAACAGGGGAACACAAATAAAATCACACCACAGAATATACAATCAGCCATTGGCAAAATACCCGCAAAACGGGAACAAATTCCATTCTGGTTAGCTCAAAAAATAACTCAAATAGAGGCAGTATTTCCTGATACTACACCTCATGACAAACACAGAATTCTGACTATCTGTCTTCCAATGGGGATCGGACCACATATGGAGGACTGTGACACTTGGCGCACAGTCTTTGCTTCGATTTACACAAAAACACATGGTGTTCCGTCCATGGCGGTTATACCAGACGTACTAAGACAGATTCAAAATGAATACGGTCCAGAACCTGTTTTAACTCTAGGTATAAAATTACTGAAAGACTTTTAGCAGGTCTCAGCTATAATACTAGCCAATATAAAAGCAGAAGCAGCATCTGTGGCGATCCGCCAGAAATTGAAAGAAACAGATATAGCAGAACAACCTTTTGAACTTGCCAGAATCATAGAAAAATCCTATGAAGAACTAGGTAGAGATAGTTTGGGTGGGAAACCACTAAAACCCCAACTAACTGAAAATCCTGAAAAAACATTTATCAAAAATAATCTCAACACTCCAAAAAAGAGGTGGGAGGGTAATAAACAAACTACTCCCAGAGAAAAACAATTACAGTCCAGAGGAAGGTCTCCTCACCGGAGAAATAGATCTCCAGATTGAGGAAGCAAGTCTCCCCACAGGGAGCACTCTGAAAAAAGATACAACCTTAGAGATAGGGATAAATTAAGAAAACCTGACAGATATCAAGATAATGATATACGTCCCTCTCGATCTTTTCAGACTTCCTCACAGAAATCGGAAAGAAGAGGACGGTCAGAACACAAAGAAGAGCACGTCAAGTCCAAAGACAAGGAACCTGCTCATCAAAGTAAAAAATTACAATTTCCAAAGAAGAAGGTAGCTAGTATTAAAATAAAACATGCCGAGGATTCTGAGGACACAACTGAAAAACGGAGAGTGGGCCCATACAATGCTAGACAGCGCAGCAGAAGTGACCATAGCTCGCAAGATCCTGATGAATCTTCTGGAGACAGTGGACACGAATGAATACATTCAAGTGGAAACTGCTGACACCAGAGTTAGCATACCCAATAAATTATATGAAATAACATTACGTATAGAGGGGGACAAAACTAGAAAATAAAGGGTCTCTTTTGGGATAACTTTTCGAAAGGCTATGATATCCTTCTAGCAGAGAAAGACTGGCCACCAGAGTTTGTCAGGGAGGGCCCACATTGTGAAGAAATGATTATGCCGGCCTTCTCAAATCAAATTCCAATTCATAAAAAATACACATATGCTAGAAATGAGCAGTAGCCCAAGCTCCTACATTATACAAAAATCATGTAGGATGGGTTGAGGATTCTCCTCACCATAAAATTCAGTTAAAAAATCAACCTACTGCACAAAGGCAGTATCCTGTTAAGCAAGAAGCTAAAAAACAAGTCAGGGAGATCCTAGATCAACTTGAATATCAGGGGGTGATTGAAACATGCACCTCACAAATGAACAATCCTTTGTTTCCTGTCTTCAAGCCAGACGATTCATATCGTCTAGTTTTGGACTACAGACACCTAAACTCATGCTGCAAAACATTTGCAGTAAAAAACTCACACAGTGCAGCACGAATGAATAACATCGTGCGCAAAAAATATAAAACAACATTAGATATCTCAAATGGTTTCTTTTGTCAAAACATTGCACCTGAAAGCAGGTATTTGACCGCTTTTTCAACAATGGGGGCGCAAAAACAATTTTGCCGTCTCCCACAGGGATTCAAGAATAGCCCAGGATTATTCTCAGCCAGGGTAACAGAGTTACTACAAATGTATGATGATGTGGCATTATCCTATGTCGATGACATCTATCTTACAGACGACGACCTGGAGACACACTTGAAAAGAGTAAACACCATCATACTTGGGTTCGCATCTGAAGGGTATAAATTCAACTTTAAAAAGTCATGAATTGCCCATCTAACTGTCCTGTTTTTAGGATATGAATTATCAAGTGAAGGCAAAAGCTTATCAGACAACTTCTTAGAGAAGTGTGCAGTACTCCAAGCTCCAAAAACGCTGAAGAACTTACAATCAATTCTAGGTTTCCTGAATTTCGGAAGAATATACATTCTAAATTATGCAGAGAGGGTTAAACCTCTCTACGAATTAATAAAACCTGATTTCAAACCAATTAATTGGACTCAGAAACACACAGAAATTTTACGAACATTACAAACAGACATGTTAACTAAAACAAAACTGCAATCACGTGCAAATGAACGCAACCTTGTAATCCGAGTCATCCCAGGAAGATGCGGATTCACATACCTGACCTCTAATGAGGGAGAAACGGTACCAATAGCTTATAAATCAGACTTGTACACACAAGCCTGAATGAAATTCAGTTCTACTGAAAAAATACTAACTGCGGTTCAAACTGCTGTAGCAAAAGAAAGAGCCCTAGCCCAAGGCAAGAGCATATCTGTTTTAACAGCAGTATCAGCCCTTGAGGCAGTAACAAGACCACGCATTTCAAATGCTGTGGCATTAGATACGAAATGGATACAATGGGAAAATGTTCTTGCTGCAGAAGACGTGAAACGCGCATTTGATCAGAAAATGACAAAACTAGAAGATCTAGAATACGAACATGAATATCCTCTGTCAATCGAAATTCTGCCTCTCAAACAATACACCTGTGTAATCTACAAGGACAGATTTGCTCAACACTACGTTGTGAAAAAACAAGTTTACAATGCAGCATGCGCGATTGTTAAAGGTCGCTGGCGCTTAGGTAAATTCAGACCGATGGTCATCAAAACTGAATCAATCAGAAACTGTACAGCTCAGCGAGCTGAAATAAGATCTTTAAAGATGGCGCTTGAAAATGCGGATCGCGAATTCTCCACACTAATAGTGTGCGATTCGCATTACTGCGTCCAGTCTTACAATAATGACATGCAGACATGGATCAAAAACGGTTACAAAGATGAGACAGGTGCCACAATAAAGCATAAAAAAACTTTGGGAACAAGTAGTTCTTTTGCAGAAAGAACTACAAAAGACTCACGTGATACATACACTGAGTCATCAACGTGATGGCGTTCACGTTGCAGGGAATTCATTGGCTAACAGAGCCACAGTGGCAGCTGTCAAACCGGCTTCCGTAGCTAGAAAAATCATACTAAAAAACATTTAGACGGTTAAACGCTACTAACAGTAAAAGCCTCAAGGGAAGGCAACTATGCGGCATTACCTCTAAATTATCCACTCGGAAATACATACATAATTGATGCGAACTCCGTTCCTTTTGCTCAAATCCCTGGAGTGGGGGGATAGAGTAATTCCAAACACGAACCGGAGGTCTTACTTGATTCAAGAAGCACACATGGGAATGGGTCTGAGGCACCAAGAGATCTTGAAATCTCTAGTAGAATTACAATCACAATACTGGTGGCCGGGGATGAACGTGCAAATTTACAACTTTGAAACGAATTGTCAGGACTGCCATAGAGATCGCAGTTGTGAACCGGACCAGACACCAGCCCAGATACCTTTATTAGAAAGCATTAGGCCATCTATACGCAAAAATCCAGATGGAAAAAGGCGATCCCATAATTATTAAGACGAGATTCATTTAGATGAGGCCCCAGCGCTCGGCTGACGCCAGAACTGTTATAAAAGATTTGCGAGTCTTTATCGGCACATACGCAATTGGCATGCTACATTCTGACCAGGGTCCTGCGTTTAGCTCTCGGGCTTACAAGGAGGCCATGGCCAGAATGGGCATTGCATTGCGGTACTCTAGTCCATTCCATCCCGAGGGAAATGCGGTAGTGGAGAGAAAAAACCGGGACATAAAGCAATCTATAACAGCGAGGGTATTAGGTTCGGGTGACGGGTGGGTCAAACATCTAACAAGTGTCCAGCGTAGTCTTAATAATCTGTCAAGAAATTCTCTAGGAGGTATCACTCCATACGAACTTTTGTTTGGTACCAGAATGATCATTCATGACCTTGATCGTCACACTTCAGTGGTGAAAGAAAAATCCTTTGATATCAAAGATCGTTTGGCTGTTTTACAGGACTTAAATAAAAAAAAGAAGAAGTCTAAGTAACACAAAGCTAAAGCCAACGGCCACTGAAGAAAAATCACCTGTCCCAGCAAGACCTGTCTGGATTCCAAAGATTGGGGATCTAGTCAGAGAGAAGATCGCGGTGAAGAAGGAATTTGGGCCTTCTTACAGAAAAGCAGTACCTGTCTTAGCTGTCAGCGGAACAAGATCAGTAGTACTACCGCCCCTTGCTGGTAAAAAGGAGAACAGAGAACAGAGTTGTATCAATCGACCTGGTAAAACCACAATCATGTGGCCAATAATAAGTAGTAGGCCCAGTGGACTCCCAAGAAGTAGCAAAAGACCAAACCTTGCTACAATCCATCCAAGAGGTTCAAACTGAGAGACTAATCACATTCGATAAACCTGAAGTAAATAAAAAAGGACTGTGCAACAAAGCCATGGAACTTGTGCCTCTTGAAACCCAAATTGCAACAGTTCGTCAAGAAACACCAATCTACAATGATGTAGCCTCTGAACATACAGAATCAAAGATTAATAACAATCCGGAAGCAATTCCAACAATTGACAGAACTGCATCTGGCTACTTCATCAATTTTGATGACTTTTCTGATGATCCAAGCGAACATGAAGAAACGCCAGCTACTAAAAATTTCAAAGAAAAAATGACTGAACACTTTCATCAACTAAAAGAAACATATCTGATTTCACCATGGGTTGAATTATGGATTGTGTTAGGTGTACTTTTCCTCCCACTTTGGCTCATCATGATTTTATGTGTGGGTAGATTTATTGATGGAAAATATAGTACAATGGACACAGCAAGTCAGAACATCAACTTGGCCCTAAAGCCTCACAGATCTTCTCACATTGAAAAAAGAGAACTGTCATCAGTGAACATCACAGCCAATCCTATACCTGGGGGTGTAGCATAGGACAAAACGGATTAGGAAATCTATGGCCAGGTTGAGCTCCTGAAATATCCACATCAGTTCAAGGTTTCCTTAAGTGACTTTGTGACACCAAGTACTTTCTCTGATGATTGGGACTTTGAAAATATTAATAATATGATGTCAGATTTAGAAATGTCAGCAAAATTCACAGAACATGACTATTTGCAGGGTTCATCAAACTATTAAGAAATGTACTGTTTTAACCACTATGGTCATCACTATTTGCATAAATCTGCTAATCCTAGAAATGTTTTTACTTATAATCAATGGGAACATTGTCCGACACCGCCAAAAGGCAGTTCGAAAACATTTTATGAGAAATACCCATACTTCTCAGGGTTTAACAACACAGATCCAGAAACGTTTTATTTTAGAATGTTAAATAAGACAGGAATGAAAAACATGTTGACAAATACTAAATTGATTTATTCTGAAAAATGTTATGAGAAAATGTCTACATTTGTTTTTGAATTTTGGAAAAACAACATTGAGACAAAAACCATCTGGGGTACAAAAGACTGGCAGGTACAAGGTTTAGAATCATTATTTAGAGCCTGCATGATCCCAGAACAGATAATATTCCTGAATGACACCATTCAACAAACAACCTGTCTTGGCCTAGCCAAGATAAAAGACTTAAACAAACCGTCTATTCCAAAGCCCATACCTGATAGTAATATCACTACAGATGTGGAGATAGACGTATCCCTTATTTTACACCAAAACAGAACAAATCCTGATTGGAAAAAATGGTTGATCTGGCCCACAGACACTAATAGCGGTCATGAAAGATTCCTGATTAAAAGACAGGGGTTCGAACAGACCAGGCCAGACCCAAGATATTCCCAGAGACAACATCCAGGGATAGTTACAACATACAGTGTAGGAAAGCTATGCCTCGAATGGCTACAGAGATCCACACTGCAGGAAATTAAGCAACACTTAACTTTACTTAAAGAAGGTGCTGACTTGCGAGATTTCATATTGGGACCTCGCAAACAGCGTCAAAAACGTTTCATATACGCCAGTATATACGCGGCTTACAACGAAGCTTGGAAAGTAATGCAAATTGAAACTGCTGAAAAAATACGAGAAATTGATCGTATTAATTTGGAAAAATCACTGTCTGTAGTGGACAATGGGTTAACGACTCTATCCTCCAGAATTTATTCACTGGACAGCATTGTATCATCTGCTATTGATATAATAGAGCAGGACTTGCTAATGTTACAACATGGCCAGTCCCAATTACGTTCTATTGTACAGCTAGGCTGGACGTTCCAAAATCTGCGTTAAGGCCACTTGCCATGGCGTCTAATCAACAAAACATCATTATTTTCTATCTTTAACATTACAGAGAAACAAATCAGTTTGGTACAACAAGGAGCAGATTATACGATTCTGAGCATTGAAAAACTTGAGAGATTACCATTGAAAATGTCAGAGAGACCTGTCATTGAATGGATAATACATGGTACAATCACAATTCCGATAACGACTTTTCAGTTTCAGTATTGCCAGAAGTATATACCAACAGGCCTGTATGAAAGGTTGGGTAAAGGATGCATCAAGTCAACCTGGAAATTACCTTATACACATAAATGTTATATTGAAGAGAAAAAAGAGGTATTTCTTAGTGGTAATAACTGTAAAAATTCACTAAGCGGTACACTTCTGTGTCAAGGTATTAACTTGCATGGAGCCTGCGAAGGTTCATCAAATAACCTTTCATGTCACTTGCATGGCACTCCTGCAACACAGATAGAGCCTTTTTTCAGACAGCTTTCTAACGGCAGCTACGTTGTAATAAATGACCGCAGCTGTTGTGACATGGTGCCAGGATTAGCCTATCTCGTGAGCGTTACTTCCAGGGTCATTTGCTGTATGCAAGTATTGTATCCAAACAGCAAACCAGACGAGGAGGCAGCAATATGGCCTTCTGTGAATATCTCTTCTATTCGAATTGATACTTTGAAGCAGAATGATGTCTATTCTTTTACAGACAACTGTGCCTTTAACCCCGTCCAAAGAGACGTATGATCTGCAAGTTGCAAGGACAGCAGCAGAGATACATACACTATTATCGACAAATTGCCCGTGCATTTCGTAGAAATGTTAGGTCAAATTTTAAATATGTCTGATACCAGTGGCATCGCACATGTATTTAAGGCCATTTTTTCGGGACTGTTAGCACCCTTTGAAACAGTTTTGGGCATCTTCCCGAATTTTGTGCATTCTGTATTTGGCGGACTGCCTCTTCTTTTGGGACTCGTAGCAGGAATTTTATTTTTGTTCCTTCTGCTCTGATATGGCAAGTCAAGCCACAGACAAAACTCAGGCTACAATGGAAGTGGATCGTTGCTATACGATACCGAGAACCGATCACTAAAGTCCTCTGCTTTGCCTGGCTAAGAGATCTGAGTACTACCTGGTTTCTTTCGTTCAGACCAATCTGGCAAGATTGCATCTTACCTGTGCTTTGATGTCTGCTATGCAGAGAATAATGCGTGTTGGACGTCTGTCTTACACTACCATCAGCAGTACCTATGGATATCGATACTTTGCTTGGTTCGCTAACGACTCATGCAACGTGTTGTCCCCAGCGGCTACCTATTCTGATGACGGCATTCGTTGAGACTTCACCATTACAATTAGGTGGCGGTAAAGTACAAGATGAAAGCAGCACCACACAGGTACAACCTTCTGTGAGCATTGCTGATCCAGACATCGATGATGGCAATCACATATGCACAATTTCAGCTTTTTTGAACTTGGTCGAACTTTGACCTACTGTTGTAGACCAATTTTTCGCAAGCCTGTCTGATTTGATGTTCTCTCCTAACAACGAGAATAACTTTTAAAACAACGAGCACACAACGTTCCCTGAACTTTGAATTCGGCCTTCATTTTTGATAAACAAGACTACTGAAAACAATTGGAACTATTTTTTTCCCCTGAAGGCGAAATTATTTTTCCATTCCCAAAATATTTACCTTTTTTCTGGCACATCGTACTCTGCTTAAAGTAGAACTATTCTTAGAGAACAAGATTTCTATTTTGAAACTCTAGAGACAATATTTTGATTCAGCCTCTAGCACATGTACAGTATTGTATAAATATGTGATGAAATGGTCTCGACCTTCTTTTCTGCATTAAGAGCCATTTCAAAAATGTAATTTTCGCAATTCATTCAGCCAATATTTATGTATGCATTATCTGAAAGATACCACTGCTTGAAAACCGTACAGTACAAATGCTCATTTTCCTGTGTATACCATAAACCATTTCAAATGCAATTTATGTATTTTGGGGTGGGTTGGAAAACACATGCATCGTTTTATGTTTAGTATTGCTTAGTATTTTAGTAATGATTGACATAATACGTGGAGTGGGTGGTGTAAACGTATCTAGGACCCTATTTAAATATTCCAGATTCATGCCCTTATGTGGTTATAACAAAACATATCCTTATAAAGGCATAAGAATCATATCCATATTTAGTCATAGCCAATGCAGTCCAAATACGGCAAGGCTACTCCCATAGACTCCTAGAAAGCACAACGCGTTCTTTAAACAAACCAAGCCTCCAGCAGCCCGGGAAATCACCCTGCTTTTGTTTTGATTTGAACAAGAACTCCTGGAGTCCAGAAAGAACTGTAAGTTCTTAGTGACGTCTTATGTCAAAAACTTACGTCAAACTCGGCACCTTCCAGGTATAAATATACCAACGGTGCCTTAAGCAAACACACGGTGGTTTGGAGCAGAGCGGCTATCTACTTGCCCGAAACCCAGCTGATGCGAGTGCCGAAGGAAGCCGACCCTCCCATTTGACGCACTGAGAGAGACGCTGTCTATTCTCCTGCCGAGAAATCCAGCTCCAGTAATTCCAGTCACCCTTGCGGGTTTCTGGGAGATCGAGTCCTGAGAACGAGATACAAGACCTCCTTCATTCTATAACCAAGGTACGGAGCTGATTAGATCCTTAGAGAATTCTTGATTCAGATTCTTGGCAAAAACTAACTTAACTTAAACTGCAGCTCACTTACTCCTTCCCACGTACTAGGCTTGGGTTAGGTACACCGGGGTAGGCGTATCTTAGAAGCACCAGTTGAGTACGTTTAGTCAATGATTTTATGTATGTATATATTTTATCCGTTTTAAGTATCATATGGCTCAGAAACCATATAAATGCTTTTACAGTATTATTTCATAATACTCCTTTTACTGTACGCACTTTACTTTATGACAAGTATTGCAATTTTGGCAATTCACTTCTCTTGCACGAGAAAGAGGGCTGCTCAATAAATAACAACTTTTATTGAAAACGCCCGTCTCTCTATTTCTCTGCACTCTGGTGAAACTAAGCATGCACGATTGACTGAGTGAAATAGCTGTCTATTGTTTTCACACGACTCTGGAGATATACTCCTTATTCTGGAGGGAGAAAAGTTGTCATGTTAATGTGGTTGTCAGAAGCTAATCCCTTCTTGTCTATTCAGGGAAGTTAACTCCTTCCTGTTTACTTGAGAAGGTTTCTAGTGACCTCTGACCTAGCTGGCATTCATAATTAAGTCTAACATATTCAATAGAGACCTAGTCGACCTCAGTCCTACGTCTAAGCTATCGTTTATGTTATTCCAATGCGCAGAGCCTATTGGGAATATAGGAACTACACTACAATAGGACATCCCTGAGGTAGGCAGTGGGTAGCCCTTTGGGCAGAGTGCTGTGTAAGTAAACGGTAGATCATGTTTTGCATGTCCTGGTAGTGACAAACAGCTTATTTTGTTCTTCACTGCTGGGAGGCCTACTACTCTCATAGGCTAGAGTAGGAAATTCCATTATATACTTTTAAGTGGTTATGCCTGATCAGAAAGGAGTAGCATTGCCATGTTAGGTATGTTTAGAACAGTACTGATACATTCTACTTACTGGTAAAGTTAGATTTCACATTACTATTTTAGAAATGCCACTTCACATTACTATTTTAGAAATGCCACTTTTTGAAACTAGCAAAAAGAAAAGATGATGGATGGAATGCTGAACAAATCAAACATTCACCCCCAGTCACATATCTGGGTTTAATCCTTAGTTTTTTTTGATCACCACTCCACCCCAATTTGAACCCAGCCATATGCAAATGACTCTTGACCCTGCTCCCCATGGGAACAGTTCAGTCCGAATTGCCAAGCCATGTCCTCCCTGGCCCAGAGACAAGCATTCTGGGACCGGTTTCATGGCATCAAAGCTCATCAGCCTGGCTCACCTGAATCCAGGGAAACAGTCAGCACGGGACCCCCGTCTGTGCATACCCTTTACACTCAGGGTGACAAAAGCAAATAAACAGAAGATGGACAGAATGCTGAACAAATCAAACATTTACCTCCAGTCACAGATCTTGGTTTAAGCCATTGTTGTTTTGCTGATTACGCCACCCTAGTTTTAACCCCGCCTCTAGAACTTAGGCATTTCTCTATGTTTATAACTGCTTGTGCTTTTCAGTCTGTCTCCAATACATGTCTAGTTGACAGGCACACTTTGTTGTGCATTTTTTCTAGATGGCCACAACCACCGGAAGGGCTGGGTGAGACAGGGGATACATTTACATTCATCTGCATACTGATAGTCTTCCTGGGCAGGGAGAGGGAGATGCAGTTCACACTTACATTTGAATAGGTTATGTCCTGTCCTCACTCAAAGGTCTGCTTTACCCACTACCGAGAGTCTGGAGACAGGGCTGCGTTAAAAGGGAGCCTTGTGCACTTCAGGAAGTTCTTTTGAAAGTCCCCACTACATCAAAGGCATTATTGGGTATAAGCACTGGTGCTCTGGCCCCTTCTAATCAGACACTGTGGGGCACTTGTAACCAGATGCTGCTGGCTCTACATATGCACATTGCCGGGAGGGCTGCTGTGCTGCCAGAAGGGACAACAATCTTTGCTAATTGCTTTGCTATGTTGGCCCTCTGAAAGCTGGGCTGAAGGAGGGACTACCACTTTGTCACCTGCCTTGATGTGCTGGACTGCTGCCTGCCACACTATTCAGGCGGGCACATGCATCAACCTATTTAGGAAGTGCAAACGGTGCAAATCGGTAAATTCGGCCGTTTGCGCTTCCTAAATACGTTTTTGGGATGCATGAAACAATATTTCAAAATTCGCTTTTTTTTGCATTTCCTAAAAATGCGAATGCATTTAAGGAATCACATTTGTGCGATTCCTTAAATGCAATGCATCAATTTTTAAAAAAATGCGAATTTTGAAATAGGAAGTGCAAATTAATACGAGGTTGACCCTCGTGTTAATTTGCGAAAATCTTTAAAAAAGCAAAAAAATGCATTTTTTAAACTTTCATGTTACAGACACACATGTCCTTAGGACATGTGTGTGTGAAACATGCACTTTAAAATACATTTCAGGGGTGCAGGGGGGGGGGTCCTTTGGACCCCCCTCTGCACCCTTGCAATGCATCAACAAATTGCGAGTTCAAAAAAAAAGAAATGCAAAACGGCATTGATTCCTATGGGCCTCTAGGCCCATAGGAATCAATGTAATGCCATTCCTTAATTGCGATTCGCAATTAAGGAATCGCAATTTCCGAAAATTAAGAAATCCTAAAAACTTTTAGGATTTCTTGATGCATAGGATTTTGCAATTCCTAAATTGCGATTCCTTAATTTTCGCAATTTAGGAAGTGCAACATCCTACAATGATGCATGTGGCCGTATGCCCCACAAACAGTGTTCTCCAAAGACCTGTTGACTTGCCCCCCTGTTCTTGTGCAATATCAGGGATCTTAAAATGTTTCATTTGGAAACCTAACCCTGCCATGTCCCTCATGAGTTTGGCAGTAGTGCTCTTGTAGTAGTGCTCTTGTCTAAGAGCTGTAATTGCTGATCCTCGCTTCACCTCTTGCTGAGGTCAGCGTGTGTGGGTTTTGGTTTACAGCCAAACAGTTTGTCTGTGGAACTGCAGTGTTTTGACCCAGAACAGCGAGTGTAGTGCATCCTAATTTCACCAGCGCATGTTGAATGCTTCATGCTTCCCCAAAATCTCACTCTCCAAATACCAAGAGTCGCCACAGTGCAAGGGGAAGCACTAGCCTCTTAAAATTGGAATGTTTCCCAGCAGGGCAGAGAACTCTGCCGATGTCAGTGTGGACGGGGCCCAACCACTAGAGGGAAATCTGCAGAAGCATCAGCTCCACTCACATGAGCAGATTCTACACTGTGTGACAGCATTATAAGCTCACCTGCGCCCCAAGGAAGAGTGCGCAGCTGGGAACAGCTAACATCCACCTGAACAGGCTAACACCACACCACCTTCTGATTTGGGAGTCCCTGTGACACAGACTCTAATCTCCATGGCTATTACCCCCATCGCGCCTGAATCAAAAGGTACTGTGACTTTGTAGCTGCCCCACACTCTCACAGACAGCTGGATTGAGAGCCTGGTAGCGAGGAACTGAGCGAGGTCTCTTGTGTGCCTCTTAAGCTTGTCCTTCCTTCTCCCTTGTACAGGACCTGGGTGCATTGTTCTACCTCTGTGGAAGACCCCCAGAGCAGCGTGTAACGGCGAGACTGAACTGCTGAAGGTGACTCCAGCCTAGTCAGGACCTCACAGAAATTACCATAAAATGTCTTGTAGAAGTGCAGGTGCTTGTGTGCCCTATGTTTTCTTCCTGCAAGATTACTGCAATTTGTGTGATTGGTTATAAAATCCTGCATTACTTGCACTACTTATGTGATTCATGTTATTTTGGTCTTCTGGTTTTATTCATAATATAGAAATCTATTTTTAAAAATCCTGTGTGGAGTCTCTTTTGTGGTGTATTCATTGTGTAAATGTACTATGTGTGTGTATGTTACACAAATGCTTTACACATTGCCTGTAGTTAGCCTACCTGCTCTGTGCCAGGCTACCAGAGGGTGAACACAGTGTTAGTTTTGGTGTGTATCTGACTGACCCTGACTAGCTTGGTGGGTTCTGTTGGGCTTGGGTGCCTACCTTAGCCAACCAGAAACCCAATTACAAAAGCAAATACATGTAAACTCATGACCATAGAATGGGTCAATCCAACTTGAGAAAGGAGACAAATGCACACAAGCTTGCACACGAAGAAAGTGCAAATTGTTTAATCATCTGAAGACTGCAGGGAAAGGACTGCACTGACTGTGATTTTGATTATTAGTTCTGTATTCCATTTCATGCTGGCCCATAGGTCACAGCAAAGTTCAATAAGTTGGGAATGAAAGGAATATTAAAAAGATAGGCAAGCCCACACCCTGGGTATTGCCCCAGGCCTGTAACTGCTAAGGTAAAGCAATTGATGTGCTTCCCATATGCATCAGCATGTTGTTTCCAAAGAGGGTGATCAAGACACAGCAGCATATAACACTGAAAAAGATGATAATTCTGTATGTCCTGAAAGAGAAACATGGTTTTCAAAGTGGAATCTGAATGCAGGTTACCACCAACTACCAATTGAATGCTCCAATATATTCATTAACAATTGATTTTTTTTTTACACATCAGAGCTTTCTAGAGATTTTCAAAGCACCATCTAAGAACCTCTGTTAGGCCTAGAGAACATTATAAATGCCAGGAATGATAAACACAGCTATGCTGACCTGACAACAGAGTACCATCACAAACTGAAATCATTGTTTCAGAGAGTGTGGCCTGAACCTCCAAATGTAGAAATGTGAGTGTCCAAATGACACATTTGATGGTATAGGTTTGTGTTAGCCAAGACCTTTTGATTTAATAACAATGTTTGTATAATATACACATTTAAAGGGGCATTTAGTCAGTTGTCTTCATCTATCGATCTGTTGGTGAGCCACTCACATTTTGCTTCCACCCACTTGAGCATACATCATAGGGCAGGCAGTCAGCTCACTTCAGGCATTGGATAATGTCATTTTGAGTGACTTCATTTTGCTCTTAGACAATAGCACACCCACATACAAGGTAGTACTCTTGATTGCCAATATTTTACTTTTACTTTATTGACAGTCTAATGAGATAGCAGGTCTCTATGTTGAGACTCCACTCAAGCACCCATACAGCCACTCAAACACCCTCAAATCTACCCACAAATCCACCCACGCACTCACTCACACATGCGCACAGCCACTCAGATACCGACTCACACATCCATAAAACAACTGAATCAACCATTCACTCACCTAAAGACTTAGTCAGAAATCCACTCACTCACCCATACAGTCACTCATGCATGCACTCACATACCTATACAGTCACTCACACACCCACTGAGATCACACATGATACTGATAGTATCACTCATTAGTGGAAAAACTAGTATACTAATTTAACGTTTGTAGTAGGATAGTATATATATATATATATAATTAACACACATAACCTATTAAAAACACTTATGCTCACTGGATGATCATCAGTGGTCATTTGATATGTCATTAGTGATGTCACTGACCATGTCATGAGTGATATAATATGCGAGGTTATAAGCAGTGTATTGTGGGGCTTAAGTTATAGTTAGCTCAAGTAACTGTAACCCCTGAATGTCTATGGTTTTGTACGAGTGAAATCTGAGCGTAACTATAACGTCCCTGTAACCTTTGTTTTCTTCAGTGAATTTCAATGTTTTTAAATTCAATTTCCCAATGTTAATGTCCCTGTAGCCTTTTGTTTTTTAAGTACATTTCTATGTTTTTTAACTAGTAGACACATTTTCAGAGTGGTGGAAGAAGGGGGCGGAGCCTCTGCCCAGCTCTCAGCAATCCCGGTGGGTGGAAGCGACTGGAGCAGACAGGAGGGGTTCTTGGCTCCCAAGGACCCTCAGCATCCAAGGGGACTTAATCCCCAAACCAGTAGTGTGCTAGGAGACGCATTTTCAGAGTAGTGGAGAAAGAGGGCATGGGCTCTGAAAACCACTCAACAACCCTGCTGTGTGGGACTTACGGGAGGTAACTGGATAGGTTCCTGGCCCCCAAGGACCCTCAGCATCCAAGGGGACTTCCTTCCCCAACCACTAGTGCAACAGGATGTGTGTTTGCGGAGTTGTGGAAAAACGATGTGTGTCCTCTAAAGACCTCTCAGCAATCCCACTGTGTAGGACTTACTGGAGGTAACAGGAGTAGTTTCTGGCCCCCCCAAGGACCCTCAGCATCCAAAGAGGCTTCATCCCACAACCAGAGGAGCACCAGGAGGAGCGTATGCAGAGTGGCGGAGAAAGGTGGCAGAGCCTTCGATGACCTCTCAGCAATCTCACAGTGTAGAACTAACTGGAGGTAAAATGAGGGGCTATTTCCCCCCAAGGACTCTAAGCATCCAAGGAGACTTCATCCACCAACTAGTAGTGCCTCAGAAAGCGTGTTTACTGAGCGGTGGTGAAAGGGTTCAGGGCCTTTAACAAGCTCCCAGCAATCCCGCCATATGTGACTTACTGGAGATATCGTGCTTCTCTATTGTTTGCCCCAGGTGGGCCAGGTCCTGGAAGCATGTGCCCATAGATATTTTAAACAAAGATGGGGTCTCATGGATCCCTTGTGCCCCAGGGATGGCCACCTCCCTGGGGCTAAACCATAAGTAGTGGGGGGGTCTTGCGGATGCCTGTGCCCTGGGGACTGCCACAACCCTGGGGCTATTTATCTAATTAGTGCAGGGAAGGTCTCCTCCCCTGGAGACCATCACCTCCCTTGGACTAATCAAAAAGAAATCATGGGGCCACAAGTACTCCGGGGTCTTGGGGACCACCACCTCCTTGGAGCAAAATTCAATTTGTGAAAATGGAAGGGTTGCTATGTGGCCCCCTTCCTGGGCCATTCCCAGCCGGAGGACTGCCACCTTCCCATGGCAGGCCCCAATACAAGAAAAGAGGGGCCCCTTTATGAAGCCATAGATGGCCCTGGGGACTGCCACCGCCTAGGTGTCCACCCCCAGGACATAGATGTTTGCTGTAGCTTGGTGGAAGCTTTACTGCTGCCGTCAATCACGAGCAAATGGTTGGTTATTTTGTAATTTTTTATTATTTTTAGTATGTTACTTGAACCCTCGTTTGGATTCCAGTTATACTTCATAGTAGGCCACGGAACAGTAGTTTTTTCCGCAAGACTTTTCTATGCAGCCTGTGAGGAGCAGCACCAATGCTGATAGTCCCCGGCTGAGAATGGGGGATGCTGTGTCCTCCACTGGTAACTTTCCTGACACTAGACCTGTTTCTACTATCCTGTCTTCTACGATGGATGTTATTTATAATGATCAAACATTGGGGAGAACATTCTAGTTGGCATTTTCAAGTCTTACTGCTGAGTACCAACCTTCTGTTTTCCACATGAGTACCTCATTGTACTCAAGCATTTGTGAACACATACAGTAATCAAGTGACAACACTACAGATGGACACCACACAAGTTTTATATCAAAAATAAGTATTCTTTATATAGACTTACCACAAGACCACAAATGACAAAAATCCACAATACTGTACTTAAAAATGGTAGTGTTAGCTTAGTTCTCTTTAGTTCTTAAAATACGACACTTTGAGTCAATGTACCTTAAGATACGACACGCAGGGAAACGAAAGTGTTGCAACAATGGAAATACAGCAAAATCCGGTGCAAAGAAATACAGACGTTAAGTTCTTCCTGATGCGGCAGGCTTCTCCGATGTTGCAAGAAGTTGGGGCTTGATGCGTCAACTGCAACGGCGACACCCTTGTTTATAGATGCGACGACAACAGCATGCTTCTCCATGGGTGCAAGGCGCTTTTCTCGATGCGGTGCAATGCGTCAGCTACAGCAGCGACATCCTTGTTCAGAGATGCGACAGCAACGGCTGCGACGGCAACACGCTTCTTCCACGATGCGAAACACTTCTCTCGATGCGGTGCAATGCATCAGCTACAGCGGCGACACCCTTGTTCAGAGATGCGACGGTGACACGCTTCTTCTTCGGTGCGAGACAATACTCTCGATGTGGTGCAATGCGTCAGCTACAGCGGCGACACCCTTGTCCAGTGAAGCTTCTTCCTCTTGAGTCGCGCTTCCAGCTAGTTGCAACACTCAGTCCCTCAGAAGGCCCAAAACAGCAGCAGGCACTTCCAAAGAACTCTTGGGGAGCTGGGGGTTGAAGTCTGTTGTCCCTGAGACTTCAGCAGGAGGCAAGCTCTTTTCTCAAGCCCTTGGAGATTCTTCACAAGTTGAATAAAGTGCACACAAAGTCCTTTATCCTTTCTTTGGCGGTCAAGCAACCACTGCAGCCAAACCCCAAGCAGCACTTCAGCTTAGGGATAGTCTCTCCTCAGTTACTTCAGGTTCCTCTCCTCAGCAAAGGTTTCTTCTTGTAGTCAAAAAGTGATCTAAATTCTTTGGATCAGGGTCCCAATACTTATACCCCAAAAATCCTTTGTCCTCTAAGGGCAGAGGGGTCTTTGCCCAGTCAAAACCAGTTCTGGAGCACTCTGTTTATGTGACTCCTTCTTTCCTTTCACAATACAGGGCAGAAACATCAGATGCCCCACAGGAGGTGGAGCCAGCATTGTGGAGGAAAGGCACAGCCCTGGAGCACTCTGTTGACATGACTCCATCTCTCCTTTCACAGTGCAGGGTAGAGACATCAGATGCGCCACAGGAGGTGGAGCCAGTATTGTGGAGGGAAGGCACAGCCATATTCAGATCTCAAGTGCAACTCCTCCCTCTCATCTAGATGCAGATCTCTCTATTCACCACTGGGTGACTCACCCTGTCTCCTGGAATCCCCCAGCCCTGTCACTCAAACTCCAGACAAGGAATACACAACCTAGCAGAGGCAGGCTTTGATAGTTAGAAAAGAAAATACCTACTTTTTAAAAGTGGTATTTTCAAACACAGAATGTTAAAATCAACTTCACTAAAAGATGTATTTTATCATTCTGAGTAAAGGCATACTAAACTCGAATTTCCACCTAGTTCCCTGAGTGGGCTAGGATTATATAATGTAATAATCTAACTGCCCATTCTGGCATATGGGAAATAGGTAGCCTTGCAATAGTGAAAAACGAAAATGGCTGTAATTCACTATTAGGACATGCCATACACATCAGGGCTTCTGCTACCTTATACTTACAATGCACCCTGCCCTGGGGCCTGCCATAGGGGTGTCTGACATGAAGAAAAGGGAAGGCTTAGGGACTGGCAAGCGGGTGCACGTGCCCAGTCAACATGGCAGTACCAGACTGCACACAGGCTCTGCAATGGCAGACTTGAGACACACTTTTACAGGCTGCTTCTGTGGGTGGCACAACCGGTGCTGCAAGCCCAATAGCAGCATTTGGATTTACAAGCCCTGGGCACACTCAGTGCACTGTACTAGGGTCTGTCAAGTAAACCAAATCAGCCAATCATGGAGTCACTAATCCATACATCAATTTACCATAGGGAGAGCATATGCACTTTAGCACTGATCAGCAATGGTAAAGTGCCCAGAGTCATAAAACCAACACAAACAGGTCAGACAAAATACAGGAGGAAGGCAAAAAGTTCAGGGATGACCCTGCAAAAAGGGCCAAGTCCAACAGAGAACTATACCATATTCTCGGTAATGTTAAGAAATAACCAGAAGAGTAATATTTTAGAAAATAAACTTAAAACTATCAAGGATAAATACTTACAGCCCTGCTAATTTATGGGAATTTAGGGGGCTAGTAAATATATAACAGTCAAACAAGATCCGAAAAATTTTATCAGGTGACTGGGCAGAATAGGATATTTTCAATTTGAACAGGGCTGCTGGGAGAATCAAAGGAAATGTTATTATAATGAGGATATAGGGAGACTTGTGAAAGTACCCCTTAAAAGACTGAGCAACACATGCTGTACCTACTTACAAATTAATCAAGTTGAGTTTAGCAGCATACGGGCCATGCTCGTATTCGAAGTACCTTTCGGTGGGCTCACCTAGACTGAGATTATACAAAACAGAATTTCAAAAGAGTGCATGTGCTTAGAAAAAGTGTGCAAAAAGGTAACATGCATAGCTCACACACTTGGTACGAAAGAAAGTTTAAGCGATTGCACTTTCTATAGGTCATTAGCCCAACGTTTGGTTGTTTAGAGAAACATACCAGATGTATAAATGACACTTCTTAAACATACAAAATCCAATATTATAGGGTATTATAGGGGCGATAGTGCTAATTATAAAAAACGTGTTAAAGAAAAGCTTGCACTATGTCAAGTGTGCTGAGTCACTGGTAAGGCAGAATATCGCACCATGCCTGCAGACTAAAATGACATCAACCTTAAAGGATTAGGCTCCGAGGGATGTCTGCACTAAAGTGTATATGAATGTGAAGGGCTATGTTCTAAGGTCCATGCTGACAGTCGCAAGCGCTTAAGTCGAAGCGATTATACGCTTAAACAAACAGAAACAAACAAAGGAGACTACTACTTACTGCCCCCCTCAAGCCGCCTGGTCCCTCCAGAATACCCAACCAACTTGCATCCGGACGCGAAGCCGGAAAGTTTAGGGCAGGGAAAATGCTGGGGAATTATAGCGTCCTGCGAATAGAAATAAAAAGCGGGCTGAAAGGCCATGAGGTATACAAGCGCTGATTGTGTGTCGGCCATATTGAAACGGGAAGCGTAATCTTTCAGTCATAACTGACATGACGCATAAGGCAAGGAACCCCACCACCTGCTCCCAGGATAATACAGATGAGGCTCTAAACTCTGGGCAATAACAATTGGGGCACATGGAATCATAGCTTCCTATGCATAGAAATAGAAAATAGAAAGCTGGCTGAAAGGCCTTGTGGCATACAAGGGCCGATTGCGTGTCGGCCATATTGAAATGAGAAAAATAATATTTCAATCACAATTAACATGCAGCATAAAGCAGGGAACCTGCCACATGGTGTAGCTTGACATGCTCAATGGAGTAAAAGCGATTGTCTTTATAACCCGGGAGAGGTGGCAAAATCACAGTTTGTGTACCGTGAAGGCCAACTTTTCTTGAACCAGATCCCCAATTTTGGAAGCCAGCTGGATTATGGAAGAAATATGCAGATAAATGGTCTTGTGAGTTAGCATCATAGAATTTTTGTAGTTTCTGTAAGACAGCACAATTGTTATCTACATCAACGGTTGCGGCAGCCGCCACAATGTCTGGACCGTCAAGGTCCGGAACATACATCTTGATGCCAAATAGCACTTTAGATGGGCTTTGCCCATCTAGAGATTTTTTTGGGAGGTTATTTAATGGTTGTTGGACCACATGTAGATGGTTCAACCAACCATACCCAGTACCTAATACCCTAGCCATTAAGGCCTACTTTTGTTAAGGGATCATTCTCTCTGCATTAGAATTACCCTCTGAACTGTATGGAGAAGAAAAATGCACGGAGACACCCATGGTCTTCATCGAATCACGTTACGCTTTGGAAGCAAAAGTCAGACCTTGGTCCGAGTGGAATGCACAGGAGGTTTAAGTCCTCATGAAGTCTTGTTAGTCTTTAATAACCGTTCAAGTGTCAGCTGAGTGCTATGGCCAAACCCAGAGGAATTTAGATCAACTGCAACCAAAATAAATGTGAACACAGCATCTGAAATCAGTGGTAATGATCTAAATAAATGCAGCCGAAAGGCTGTTTAGAGATAAAGAGTTGTGTCTGAGGTGAACGAGACACAGTAGAGCTTTTAATTTGTTGACAAATGTCAAAACATAAAGCATATCTTTTAGTTTGTTGGTATAAACCTTGCCAGCAATATTTTTGCGGTAATATGGAAATGTGGCAGCCACACCGGCATGCGCAGAAGCTATACATTGATGTGTGGCTACAATTAAATCATGTCTGCGTTGGGAATTATGCAATCACCAATGCCAAGAATAGTTGCAAAAGGAACTTTTTGGTCATTTACGTAATAGGAGTATTTAGAAGGAAAGCTCTTCGGTAAGGGGGTGCTGCTTTTAAAAGCATTAACGTCAACCAAAATATCATTGCCGATTTGTGTCTTAGAGCATGTGATTGCTGCTATTTTGGCTGTGGCTCCTGCAGATTTGGTTGCTTCATCAGCCGGAGAATGTGCAAGAAGTAAAGCCTTCAGTTGAGGCAACTGTGCAGTGCGGAACCCCAAGAGATTGCATGCGGGTAGTTTGAGGGTGAAAGATGCCATCGGAGATAGTAGCAAGAACAATGGCGTATGCAGCCGAATATTGCTGATTAGAACTTATAGCAGGTTGTGTAGACCCATCAGTATAAATGATGGACTTACATAAGTCGAGGGGCAGAATCAAAGAAGGCAAGGGATAAACATGTTTTTATTGCAAAAATTCCTGTGTTTACAAAGAAGGGTCAATGACGAATGGCTGTTAAGGACATAGCCCCATGTATCCAACAAGGGTAGAGGGCTTTTGCATTAGGAGTGGCGACTTTTGTGACTGCCTCTAGGACAGGCACAGAAGAAACAACAATAATTATTTTACCTTGAGCAAGTGGGCGCTCCTTCAGGATGGCCATCTATACAGCAGTTCAAATTTTTCCAGTAGAAGTAAAACACATTTTCTCAGTTGACTACATATGTGATTTCTGAGATATTAGTGCTGTTTCACCTTCATTAAAGGTGATATATGTAAATCCAATTGTACCCGGTAAAACACGGATGACTAAGTTCATAGTATTGACACATGTATGTAAATGGTAAAGAATACAACCTTACAGATGCTACTCCTCGATCCTCTGTCTCGGGGGAGTAGCATCTGTAAGGTTGTATTCTTTTCAACCATTTTATATTATTTCACCACATATTTGGCAGTAGCAGAACTTTGAGAGCAGAGGCCCTGACGAAAGCCGAGGGACTATTAGCCTGATAGGCTGAAACATGTTGGCCCCTTTTTCCGACAGCTATTTGTTTTGACTGTCGTTTGCACTGTTCCGTTTTTAATTAGGGGATATGTCTATTTCATGAATAAAAAGAGTAGTTTTTTGGACACATCCCTCTATTTTAATACACCACACTGTTATTTTCCTTGCACTGCTTTTTTCACTTACTAGAGCCATCATTGATTAGCTTTTTTATGGCGGTCCATATGTGCTAGTGGATAAGATCCAGTCCATACAGAATTGGATGGTATTCATTCCCTATGATCAAGGGATATACCATATCATGAGCTGGATGACCATATGATATGACTGATCACTGAGTCCATTTGATGGCAATCCACATACAGGTGGTATGGATCTTGTTTTACTTGCACGGTACCTTGTTCTCATGCACTAGTTTCCCTTCTTTTCTGTAAGTTTACCTAATTGATTTGGGCATCTCATTACCGCAGTGAGGTTGAGGACTTCAGGCTAGAGTTTGTGGCCTATAGACCCCCGGTTCTGTTTGTGGTTTACATTCGGTAGAACAACCATTGGGGGAGTGCCATGACAAAGAGTATAAACAGTGGCATACATATTCCCCAGGTATTGCAGTACGCTAATGGGGGAACTGGGCCATCGGGTAAGTACATGGTTAGAATCCTGTGTTTGTTTTGTGGTCCCGTAAGGGGTAACACAGCTTCAAATTGATCTACCTTTTGAGCAATCAATAAAGGTATTTCTTCACGATTTGTGGGTAATTTTCCCATAATGGAATGAACAATTACATGACTTATAACATGAGCTGCACGTACCTGAGGTTGACCTTGTAGGACAATCCTAGCTGGTCCAGCCATTAAAGCATGTGGAATGAATTGGGCCATGTGTCTATATAAGACAACAAGAATATTGTATAAAGCACAAGTCTGCACTTGATTGATATTTGCCAAATCTGGAAATAGGGAATAGCACGCTAGTGACGGCCATGGGGTCCAATCAATACTTAAGGGGCCCATGTGGACAGTGCCAAGCACATGAAAAAGGATGCAATTAAACCAATGCTGGTCTTCCCAGATGGCAAGAGGAATTTCCATAAGTGCATATGGTCTATAGGCATTAGGAACTTGGGGGAACAGTGTATTCATGAAAAGATTTATCATTAGCGTCCACAGCTGGGAATGTGACCCACGAGTAAAAACCCTTCAAGGCAGTGTCGGCCTCAATGACAAAAATAACAGGAGCAACTGCTGGACGGCAGTTAACAGGAAAAACAATGGGGTGTGCCGTAATTGATGAAGGTAGGAACCAAATGGTAGCACAATGAGGGCTATAAAACCTTTTAATATTCAAGTTTGAAAAACCAACAGAACTAGGTGGTCCCTAGAAAGTGTGGAGGACAAATCCCTAACACCCCATGGAAGTCTCCCAGAAAAGGTGCAAGGGTATTGTGGACAAGCGCAAGCACTGCTCAGGGTTCCTGCAAGTAAGTACCAGACCAAACATTGGTGGCTCCATTTTGCAGGGATTCAGGCCTGGAACAGAACTATGCTTGGAACCATAGAACATCAGTATGTAGGGACTAAGTCACCATACCACCTCAATATCTTTGAGTCTGATTCTCACTAGCCATAGTGCCTCACTTGCCCTCCTAACTTTACCTGAGAAACAAGTGGATTTGCATCCCAGAACACAACACTCTCGACCCTCTTAGGGATCCCAGTAACAGTCTCACCCTTTTACTCTCTCACTCATACTTAGCCACAATAAGATAAACAGGAGACACAAAGGAAGCTTAGAATATTTATTTAAACTATTGTGCTATGAAATGCATTATACGTGCCACAATTAGAAGAAAAAAACATACTAAAAGTACTGTTAGCATAGTCGATATTCCATATACCACGAAAAGCCCTGTCACTTTATAGGAAAAAGTAACCTAATCCTGCCCCCTTGCTAATGAAGCTAAACGATTATATAGCAAAGATCTCTGGGATTACTGGCAGACCCCGTACTTTAGCATAAACAGATGGACAATCTACTTCTCAGCAGACACATTCTTGTTTCAGAATTCTGGTTCCATGTGTTTTTTTTTTACTCTTGTGTGCACCTATATGACAAGACGTTGCACATGAACAACAGCTGCATTCTTGTGTTATGTCTAGGTGCTAGTGCCTGACCAGAAAGAATAACAAGGGACATTGTTGTTTGGCCTTGTTTGTGGTGTTAAGACTAAATCCCAGGAAAAGAATTGAATGTGAAAAAAAATGCAGGTTCCGTGTGAAAGTACAATGTGGCACAATAGCAAGCGTGCTTATATAGTAACATATGCAAAGGAAAAATAAGGCCTACAACTTGCACATCCAGGCTATCATAGGGAGAACGTCAATGGGCCATGCTGGAAAACACAACAGAATAAATGGATGACATGATGTAATGGTAACATTCTGGATGGAAGGGTGAAAGGATGAATTGATAGATTCTTGGATGGAAGATACAAGGAACCCCTTTTAGTGAGGTTTGGGCTCAAAAGAGCTTTGGTCAAAGTGGAGTGTATTTTTATTTTCTGTCTACTCCCTTCAACAACATAGCTGAAGATAACTCAGTTGCAGCAAAGGTCAACTATTATAAGAGAAAAGCTGTTTCTCTAGTACTTGGATGATCAAACAGTAGACCAAGCCTCATTGATTTATTGACTGTGGAAAAAGGAACGGTTGCTAGAATTTTGCAGGTTGGCTATCAACTATCTATTATGTCCTGTAACAAGCAAATCATCTAATCATATTTTCAGTTGAAGTGTGCCAATTGTCATAGCCAGAAGGAAGATTATTTCCTCTCAAAATGTGGAGAGAGACACAAAGATGAAAATGAGTATGCATTTCATTTCATTTCATTTCATCCCTAAATATTATCAGGCTTGACAAGACACAACAGTGGATGTGGGTAATTATATAGACATTATAAATATGGTGAGTGATACTCCACCAGAGTTAAGAATATAATGAAGATCTGCACATGCTGAACTATAAAGTAAATTGAAAGAGTCTGCTGTAAATACATGAACATTTGAATGATATTTAGTGTGCCGAGAGTTGTACACAAACATGAATGTACTGGTGTGCTCAGCGTGTAAGGTGCTGTTGACTAAGTGGTGACAAACAAGGACAAGTAATTCAACCTTAGGCTCAACCACAGACTCAGCAATGAACAATAGCCTATAAGGCCCAGATTTACAAAGGTGTTGCATTACTTTTTTAACACAGACCCATCACAAAATATTTTTGAGGATTTAAAAACCAACGCAAATGTGCATTTGCATTGGTTTGTAAAAGAGAGTAATGAATACTAGTGTGAAGCAAATCTTTGAATTACTCTGAGTCAAGGGGGCATCTTATGGGTGATACATCGGTGTTCCCATGCTACCACCAAAGGTTTTTGACACACAAACTTATCTACTAGCAATAGTAGACAGGGTTTTGTGCCAAACGTTAACACCACTTCAAAGCAGGCGCTAAACAAGAAATGCTTTCATTTCTCCTCTCTTTTCCAGCTTGAGATCTGTGATGCACTGTACAGCACACATTCAAAGTAAAACAAGTTGTAAAGTCAGTCTAAGCATAGTATTTTGTACTGGAAGAGTAGCCTTGCAGTACAAAACCTATGCTAGGATCATGTAGGCAGCTTTGTACTATGGCACAAAGGTGTGTGCATAGCGCTCAGCACCATAATTTGGCGCTGGCACCAGTGAGAAAGCCAGCTAGTGCCTTATTTCTGTAGATATGTTGCTGGGCTCTTCTCCCTTCAAGAAACACAGCACAGCAACTTTGGGTGCTGCACTGTGTTGCATGAAGGTTGTAAATCTGGACCTAAGTCTTCAATGGATGCTGTCATTTCTTGAAATAACAAGATGCATCCAGAGGCCTAATCTTAAATTCCCTTGGTTGGCTCATAGTTAAGATAGAAAGAACTTCACTACGTTTATGTGTGGCTTCCATTGGAAAAGTGACTTATTGATAAATAGCAGTACCACACTGGTTTAGGAAAAGATGAGTTGGATTAATCAATGTCAGGCAATTATTGATCACATGGCAGGGGCTTAGGCATCTTGGTATTTTTAATGTTTGGGTGATCATTCTAAATGCACTCTGCTTCATGTCTCTTGGTGTGTTAATTGATTGGGCTTTTATGGCTTTTATTAACTGCACAATAGTCTCTCTTGGCTGTTCTAACATCACTGAGTTTAAATTGACTCTAAAACGGCTATTCACAAAGGTAAACTTACTCATGAGTAAATCTACTTCTGTAGATTTACTCTTCTACTTATGAATAACATTACTATTTTTAGCAATTCACTTTTTCCAGGTGTAAAGTTTGTCAAAAGTGTAGATTTGAAAAGAGATGTTGAAGTCAGTAAATATGTTGTATACAATAGGAAGTCACTTCTAGGAGTGACTTTACAGTATGTTACATACTGCACACTTGGTCTAGACCTCCACAATCAAGACTCAGTGCACCAAATGGTAACAAAAGAGGAAAAGTTTAAAAGTTCATTCAAATTAAACTGATATATTTTTATGTTACTAATAATAATTTATTAATAAATGTATTGTAAAAGTAAGAAAATGTAAAATAAAAGCAACGACGTCGCTATTACCTAAAATCTGAGCTAAAAATATAAATAATGTAAGTATGTTAAGAGAAATTAACATTATTCTTTAAAGATTTTTATAAAAACATCCACCTAACAAATTGTTTATATGAATTAATTTATTGTCTTTTCAAAGTTACTCAAAGTTATATATAGAATTTAATTATTTATTTTTTATAAATATAACTTTATATTTATTTTTAAATAAAAAAAGTAAACACTGCATTTTCATTCATACTATTTAAAACATGTTAACAGTAAAATAAATGTATATGTGTGTTCGTGTGGTTTGCAGATGTCGAAGGCTCCTCCTCTGATGAAGGCCGAGGGCGGCTGAAATGCATAAGGAAATAAAAGCGGAGCTCTGTAAAGAAGTAAAATAAATTGCTGAAACTTACCTGCGAGGTGTGCGGCTCACTTCTCTCCGTGGGGAGAGTGCTTTGGGAGATATGATACGGCCAGGTCCAGCCGGGAGCGACGCACCACCACTGAAAGCGCGCCAAGACTGCCTGAATAGGACCATGGTATGAATCTGGCGAAAGTCATAACTAGGGCAGTGGTAGCCACCAGGGACTGGCCCTTGGATTGGACCTCAGCGCACTTTAAAATGGTGCGCAAGGGGATCGCAGGACACATTTATTAATAAACATTCAAGCAGACATCGCCCACTGGAGGGAGTGATTATGGCCAACGACGCACTACAAAGACCAGCATGCTTGATTATTGAGACCCACTGAAACGCCCACTTGAGGGTAATTATTGACAATTAAAATGAAGCAATCACGAGGTCTATGTGTGTTCGTATGGTTCGCCGATGTCTAAGGCTCCTCCTCTGATGAAGGCCGAGGGCGGATGAAATGCATAAGGAAATAAAAGCGGAGCTCTGTAAAGAAGTAAAATAAATTGCTGAAACTTACCTGCGAGGTGTGCGGCTCACTTCTCTCCGTGGGGAGAGTGCTTTGGGGGATATATATATATATATATTTATATATATATATCAGTCAACAAATTGTCCTGTTGCAACGGGAGCTCTGTTCCAGTGGGTGCACGCGAAGAGACAAGGGCAGTGTCTCTGTTTAATCCAATGCAAGAAAAAAGATCGCGGCACACTTCTTGGTTTAACGCAGTTGTTTATTCAAACGTGACAACACCTCCTACGCGTTTTGAACCGTAGTTCCTGCTCACCGTAGTGATAGTGATTAGTCCCTTCTCACTTTCCTCATTTATATCATTACACACCCCTTTATTTATCTGGGGCATGATGGTACTTGTAGTTATACATATTGTCACTATGCATTACATCATGCATTCCAATATGTGGGTTAAGCACAGCAACGAGGAGTGTTTATGTTACTGCATTGGAAAGCGTGCCTATGTTTAAAGGATCCTTCGCTTCCTTGACGCTCGTGATGCACACGTGCGTGTTAAATCAGCCAACATAGTACCTGATGGTTGATTTAATGCGTAACTTTAGACTTAATGTCTGATGCAATTCAGGGCTGAGTGCCCTACGTCCCCGTTGTTGTCCTATATCCCATATTGTATATTTGCATGAGGTCATTTACTGTGAGTTACCATATCCAATATGTTCGGTCTGTCACTAAAAGCAATAAATTACTGATTTACCAAGAGTTTGGAGAGTCTGATTGCACTATTGTAGCAGACGTGCAATTTACAAAGTTCATTATTATTACTGCATTATAAATGAACATAAAGTTCTTCGTCGCCGTTGAGGCCAGCTGGCTGCTTGGTTTTGAACCTTATGATTAGTTTCGATTCCAATCGTCTCACTTTTTGTGTACGGTTGCCACCTCTTTCATGTTGTGGAATACTTGCCATTCCAAAGAATTTCACATCAAGCCAAGTTTTTGTTTCATGATTGGCCATATGTTTTGCGATGGCGTATGAGTGGTCACCATTTTGGATTGCACGAATGTGTTGCAATATTCTAGTTTTGAGAGAACATGTCATGCTGCCTATATAGGCTTTGCCACAAAAACATTGTAACATATACACAACGTACGACGACTCACAGGTAATGCTGGTCCTGATTGTAAAGTTTTTGCCATCTGGATCACTCAAGTTCTTAATGTTTTTTCCTATCTTGCAAGCCTTGCACGTTGGACATTTACTAAATCCTTTTTTCCTCTCATCCAGCCAAGATTCTGGTTTTTTCATTACAAAATGACTTTGAGTGAGTTGATCCGCAAGGTTAGGAGCCCTTTTATATGCTATCAGTGGATGGTCACCAATAGTCATTCCTATGTCTGGATCTTTGCGTAGGACATGCCAATATTTCATCAAGGCTTTTTGTTTTTTGTGACTCTCCTTGCTGGATCTTATTATCAGCCGTGGCTGTTCCTCCTTTTGTTCTGCATTCCGTAGATTTTCCTCTGTGGGTCGGTTCCTTTGTTGGTCCTTATTTACAAGAGTATCTGCTCTTGTTTTAATGCGAGCTCTTGTTTCACATGCTTCCAGATCTGTTATTTTGTATCCTCTTTGTTTAAAGCGTTCCTTAGTCTCTTTAAATTTCTTCTCCATTTCAGAGTCCTCCGAGCAATTTCTTTTCATCCGTAATAATTCTCCATACGGAATGCTCTTTTTTAGTTTCTGTGGGTGAAAGCTCAGACCATGAAGGAGACTGTTTGTCGCTGTTTTCTTTCTATGGACAGTTGTTTGTATTTTCCCATCCGATATATACACTTTTGTGTCCAAGAAATCTATCTCTTTGGCGCTGACGGTATAAGTAAATTTTAATCCTACATTGTTATTGTTGAGGACTTCGAAGAAAATGAGGAATTCTGCTTCAGTTCCTTTCCACAAGAGAAAAAGATCATCAATAAATCGTAGCCAAAGGGCCACTTTGGCCATATGCTGGTCGTTTTCCTCTCTCCAAGCCACGCTTCTCTCCCACTACCCCATCATGAGATTGGCGTAGCTTGGAGAGAAGGAAACTCCCATCGCCGTTCCACAGCATTGTTCATATAGAATTTTATTGAACAGGAATACGTTGTTGTGCAGGCACATGGAGATCATTTCCATGATCATTTTTGAATGTTCTCTCTGCATGATAGGTTGCTGATCCAGAAAATAGCTAATCGCTTTTAATCCGATGTTATGGTCGAAAGATGTGTATAGTGATATCACATCGATTGTCACCAGAAGGTAATTCGGTTGCCATTCCGTATACATCAGTATACGCAAAAAATCACCCGTGTCCTTGATGTAGGAACTCAATGTGGGCACCATTGGAGCAATAAAGTGATCCACATAACTAGAAACATTTTCATAAAGACTGCCACAGCTGGAAATTATTGGGCGTCCTGGGGGTTTATTAAGAGTCTTGTGTACCTTTGGCAGAAAGTAAATTGTCGGCATGATTGGATTCTCGACCATTAAGAATTTCTTTTCTATCTCAGTTATCAATCCTTTTGAGTGCCAAGTGGTAAGTTTGATTTCAAGTTCCTGTTTCATTTTGTCTATGGGGTTCTTCGCAAGTGCTTTGTAATTCTTGGTGTTACTCAATTGTCTGATTGCTCCACATAATGTTCCTTTTCCATTACAACAATGTTGCCGCCTTTGTCAGCGGGTTTGATCTCAATTTTAATGTTGTTTCTCAGACTTTGTATTGCCATCCGTTCCCCTTTTGTTAAGTTCTCTTTCTTGTTCTTATTGTAGGTCTTTTGCATTCCTTCAATATCACTCATTACCAGTTCATGAAAAGTGTCAATTTTATTACCAGGATAAAGGATCGGGCAAAATTTTGATTTGGGTTTAAAGTTTGTAGGGCGATAATCGTCTGTGGTGATGCCCATTTCATCTAGCACCTGGGTGTCTGGTATTTGCGTATCTTCGATCTCATTTGCTAACTCATAAGCAATGCGTAAATGTGGCATTTCAGATGTTGAGTATTCAGGCATCCGATCTGATGGTATTGATTCCACTTGGGTTTTGGTTGTATTCATCGATTTTTTGGCAAAGAATTTTTTCAGCTTGAGTTTCCTCGTATATTTGTAAAGGTCAATTTTTGTCTCAATTATGTCATAGTGGGTTTCAGGGCAAAACGAGAGTCCTTTATTCAGTAAACTCATTTCATTTGATGTTAGATTGTGTCTAGACAAGTTGATTACTAGATTTGGAGTTTCACTTTGTATTATTTTCTTGTCACCGTTCGGGCCCTCAAGTTGTATCTGCCCCCTTCTTCGCTTACTGCGTCTTGTTTTGCGCTTTGATTTCCTTGGGCAGCATAACCCCTTCCCCTTGCTCTGCGTCTGCTTTGTCCTCTGCCTCTGGGGTTGCTTCGTGGTGTTTGTTGCTCCTGATAGAGCAACTTCATTTCGTCTAAAAAAGAGAACCTACGTAGTCCAGGTCTTCTTCTCCCTCACTGAGATCTGATTCAGAGCCACTTGTTTGCTCTCCAGGGGTTAAGGTGTTTGTTCCCCATTGTTGTTTGAAGATATCGTATTTTTTAGCGAAGGTCAGGATGGTGCCATACTTATAATCATCTTGATCTCTGCAGAATTTTCTTTGTTTGCGATTTTGGACCTCTTCCTCATGTTTATCAAGGTTTTTTTCCATGTCGCTTCTTAGTTTTTTGAGGACACTCATTTCCTCATTGGTGGCAGTTATTTTTGTTTCTATTGCTGCAATTTTCTCATGAAGATCATCCACTTCTATTTTCGCATATTTGATGATTATTAACATCATGTTATTTGAGCATGCCATATTATTTTGGCCCCATTCTTCGAGCATTTTGGGCTTCGTGTCAGGGTGATTTGGTAAAGTAAAAATTCGGAGTCCTCTTGGTACCATCTTACACTCCACATATTTCTCCAAGGTTAGAATCTCCCATTCTCTCGAAATTTCTTTTCGCATTAATTTTTCCAATTGTATAAATAATAGCTTGCTTGTGGTTACAGTCACTTGTGGTGTCACTATTGTTTCATCCCTATTTTCAGTTGTTGCACTGCGTTGAAAAATGCTTTCTGCCTTAGTTAGTCGTTTGGCTCTCCTTTCTTCCATTGCTGTTGCACCAATTGCCGTTTTCGTGACAACGCGTATATTGGAGATATATTATTTGTTGGTAAGAGATGTGAGGAACGTTTTCACTTCCACTGATGGTTCTTTCTTTAAGAGAGGGGTGAGTTTGGAGTTAACCCCTGGTCACGTGTTTAACTGCTGCCAAGGAAAGTTAAATTGACTCTGTGCAAATTTTACAAAAGAAATCTCACTTTTTAACAGCGCGTACCGCGCATATTGCTCGAACACTAACTTCACGGCGGCTTATTTGTTTTCAATGAAGCAAAGCGGTGTCTCTTACCTGGGAGACTCCCGAAGGCGCGCAGGGTCCTCCGACTCAGCGCGTCGGCGCTCGACCAGGATTACACACTCTGTTCTGTAGCTTTAACTTTGCTTCTTCCGTTCTCCCTCGAATTCCCGGCGGCTGATTGCATCGCCCCAGGGCTCAAAAGAGTATCGAGGTCTCGAACTGTTGCTCGCCGGGCTCCCCGTTGTATGTAAACATCAGCCAACAAATTGTCCTGTCGCAACGGGAGCTCTGTTCCGGTGGGTGCACGCGAAGAGACCAGGGCAGTGTCTCTGTTTAATCCAATGCAAGAAAAAAGATCGCGGCACACTTCTTGGTTTAACGCAGTTGTTTGTTCAAACGTGACAACACCTCCTACGCGTTTCGAACCATAGTTCCTGCTCACGGTAGTGATAGTGATTAGTCCCTTCTCACTTTCCTCATTTATATCATTACACACCCCTTTATTTATCTGGGGCATGATGGTACTTGTAGTTATACATATTGTCACTATGCATTACATCATGCATTCAAATATGTGGGTTAAGCACAGCAACGAGGAGTGTTTATGTTGGCTGATTTAACACGCACGTGTGCATCACGAGCGTCAAGGAAGCGAAGGATCCTTTAAACATAGGCACGCTTTCCAATGCAGTAACATAAACACTCCTCGTTGCTGTGCTTAACCCACATATTGGAATGCATGATGTAATGCATAGTGACAATATGTATAACTACAAGTACCATCATGCCCCAGATAAATAAAGGGCTGTGTAATGATATAAATGAGGAAAGTGAGAAGGGACTAATCACTATCACTACCGTGAGCAGGAACTACGGTTCGAAACGCGTAGGAGGTGTTGTCACGTTTGAATAAACAACTGCGTTAAACCAAGAAGTGTGCCGCGATCTTTTTTCTTGCATTGGATATATATATATATATATATATATATATATATATATATATATATATATATATATATATATATATATATATATATATATATATAACAAGTTTAAATAAATTACTTTATTTTAACATTATTTGCTACAGGGGTTCTAATTTGAGTTCCTACCACCATTCCTTTCCATAGGAGGGTACTGCAGTACCAGTGGTTGGGCATGTGTGGTGCTGGACCTACTCCAAATCTCAGCTGATGTACATTTACTACTGCTTCGGGACAATGTTGGCTGTAGTAATTTTGGAAGTGGGGTATGTGAATAGAAATGGTCTTACTCCTTTGTGGGTGGATGCATGTCCCTCCTGAGCCCTCACTTAATCCCTCCATGCCCCTCGCAAATCCTGTTCTCATTGTCATAATTCTTCTCCATTTTCCAGCTTCTCCCCCGTCCCTCCCACAATTACTACTAAAATATAGCCGTACCTGTATGGCGATCTCTACAGCAGGGGTGGAGTTCTCCACTTGTATAAGATAGGAGAGGTGAAGAAGTTAACCTCCACATGCAGGTTTGTGAATAGCACTTTGTAGTACATTTTGAGAAATATTTTATGACTACCAAACGTACTGCAAAATTCAGTTTGTAAACAGGCTCAATTTTTTCAACATATTTTCCTTAATCTTGTTCAACAGGTTTGCCTCTGTTCGGAGGAAATAAAATCTGCACACCCCATCAACAACATCCTGGAGAAGCACCTCTTTATGGATATCTACTTTCATGGGAAAAGAAGCACATCCCTATGGAACAAAACCAGCTTACATGTGGTAATTAAGGATGTGTTTGATTTGTTAGCAAAAATCTTAGCAAAATTATGTGAAATGCAATTCTAGTATTTTGAGCTGTATTTTAGTGTTTTGGCGTGAGGATGCATTTTGTGCAAAAAAATAGTGCAAAAAATCAAAAGCATCATGAATAGCCTCTCGCATTCTGTTGTCCTGTACATTTTTGGTAAATTTTTACAGTGAATGGAGCATTCATAGAAAAATGTTACTGTGAATGGTGATTAGCTACACAAAGTGACTAATGGCTTAATTTCGATATTTACGAGTATCAAGCATAATTTGAAATTCCTAAAATGATGCAAATTTCACTGGATTAATTTAAATTATACCGAGCCCTACTATTAATGCTGTCTAAAAGCTTTAACGGGAAATGCAAATTTATTGACGCAGCAGAAATGACGAACATAGTTAAACATGCTGTTTTGATCTTTAGATGATCAGTCATTACAGTCACATGCTTCTAGTTGTCTGGCAGTGGTACTACATTGGCCTTTAGATAATGGTACCTATGACAGTCTATGCTCCTCACTCTGAGCCCTCATGCATTCCTTTTACCTTGACTCTCAAAAAATTTCCTTTTCTTTTCTCATTCAACAGGTGTTTTCTTCTCTAAGGACCTCCATGCCCTCCTGCTTTGCTTTTTAATTCCACTCAGAAGATAGAAAATACCAAAATGTAGTTGGACCATTTTTATGCATTATTATTTTGACATCACTGTAAATAACTTTAAACTTTGTGTGCATGTGTGTGTGTGTGTGTGTATCTGTTTTATATGGTCGCCTAGTCAACCTATATGGGAGTTAGAGGGTTTCTAAAGACTGTTTCAGGTGCGTTATCTTATCTGTCATCTTCTTTCTATGACAGATGTGCCATGCCTTTGTGAATGGCTGAATTCTTGGTCCACCTCTCCCTCTCTCAAATGTTTCCTGATTCCCCGAGCCATTCTATTGACTGGATCTCTAACTCTCTTCACCCAATTGTGAGAACTATCATGCTGTGATCTACTTACACCATTAACAGATGTCACACATGATGGGGGTGGATGTAGTGTAAGCAGTACACAATCATGAGAGCAGGTAGGGAAACAATTGAGAAGTCCCCACACAGTTCCCCCTACCCAGTCCTTGAGATATCCCAGTAGTCAAAATAATATCAGAGGTAGGCTAATTCTCAATGCTTTGCATTTTGTTTTCCTAATATATGTCCACCAGAGACTTTAGTTGCAGATGAAGACTCTGTAAAACATTGGAATGTTGCTCTGCTGGCATTTATTTGCTCCTATAAGCAGGGAGCACTCCGTTGTCTTCAATGGGGCTTCCAACATTCCAATGTTCCAATATTTCATACTTTGAATATAATTTATATACCTTTGTTGCACTACCGTCCATAAATATAGGACACAATTTAGTAAATTACTCTGTCTTAGGAGTTCTCAACAAAGTGGTGTTATGCTGTTCCTTTAGAAGGGGTAGAGGAGAAAGAATAAATTGGAGTCAAAACAAAAGGCTAGGACCCACTTGAACCACGTGCGTTCTACAGTTGGGAATCCATTGGTTGGATTTTAATGCCTTCCCACACCCTTTCAGGTGTCATGCTTCATCATATGGGCTGCTCCTCGTTGGGTCGGCGGTGCAATACCCAACGGGCTCATCTAAAAGGGGCCCTGTATCGGAGATCTATTATCCAACAGCCGTATGGTGAAGTGCGGGTGTGGGGCCAGATATGTGTAGTTGTGTAAGTGGATTAAGATAGGGCTGGGAGTATCTAGCGTCGATTATTTTATTCTGGGGGTCTCCTGCCCTAGTTAAAAACAGTGAGCACGGCACTCATAAGGATATAATGTCTCCTATTAGTGTGGCCGTTAATAAGACTTGAAGATCAAAATGTTTCTCGCGTTGTGTATGATAACTCCCGATTCTTCAGGACTGGGAAAAGGCAAAAACTATCTACACTAAAAAGTAATTTAAGCTAAAGAAGGTGGTCAATCTCTAGTATGTGGATGTACCTGTGATAATCTGGATCTGCCGGTAAAAGGAAAAAGAAGGAACAATATTTCAGGCATGAAAGATTGCAGACAATTAAAAGTTGTCGTATAAGTAGTGACTCCAAACTCAGTTCTATGGTTTAGGTGGTGAACGCAATATCGCTAAGCAACATTAAAATGCATAAAAGTAAAGTGTGGTGGTGAACTCCCACAGTGAGCTAAGGTGGTTTTATGCCCCTGTGGAGAAATAGAAGCAAAACAGAAAAGTCAGGGTAGACTCACCTAAGGTTTCAAAAATCCAGGCTTCAACAGTACCCGGTGGTTAACAAATAGGGCTTAGCTCCTATGTGTTAGGTCTGTGAAAACAAAGGAATATAAATACTTACTGGTAAAGCGGACTGTACATGATGACAGTAGGGCGTTGTCTAGATTTAGAGCCCATAAGAATAATTCTTTTGATTAAAAACATGGTTAAAAACCTGCCCTTACTCAAACATAGATAGTAGGAATAAATGTGGGACAAAGCGGTTATCCCTACTCATCAACCCAAAATTGTAGTGATGTCCAGGCCCCTGCGTGTGCTTCTAGCAACCCTGAGTCAAGTGTTGTGTGTCATTGGTGGTTAAGATGCTGACAGTGGACTCACCATGTGTGCGCTGTATAAAATATCCCCACTATGCTGCATGTACGTTTGTGTGGGCCAAAGGATACACAGGACTATTCGAGATACCAATCTTAAGGGGTGTTACGCTCTCATTGTGCAGTCAAACGGGGCCGGTACCTGCATGAGCTTAATAGCTGGCATCATATCTCAAGTTGTATGGGCAGCGGTGTGTTGGTGGTGGAAAATAACCGATTGAGTACATCGGTAGCAAAATGCCAAAGCCACATGTGCGCGTATCCACTGCCTAAGTGGTTTCAAATGTGGGGTATTTGGAAGGTTAGTTACGGCAACGTCGGCGTGCCGGGGAATCAAATGGCATCGTCAATGCTCTGCCAAAGGTATATTAAGCTAAATCAAGGTGCGTAGACATCAGTTTAAGGAGCCGCTCCGGTTAATTAATTATAAACTGACTACTGGGGTAGAAAACGTCAGTTGATCAGTAACGCTGTCCTGCTTAGGGCAGACAGCAGTGGGGGCTCATAGTCGCGTAGATAGGAAGCCGCTTGAGCTTGGTGCAGGTTGCTCACACGGCAGTGTCCACGTGTTAGCAGTGGCGTGAGTCTGCTAAAGGCCGACAGTAGCTAAATACTAAAGGAATATATGTGCAAGCTAGAAACCAGATATGCATGCATGCCCAAGAATTACTCACGTTTAGTTGCCCTGTGCGCTTCCTTAAGACCTACCCACTCCACCGGGTCCAGGAGGCAGTGTGTTGCGGCACGGCCATTGCTGTGAGCAGTGATGCAAAGTCACGTGATGGGGGTGGGGTCAGTGTCGGATGGGTCCTACAAGCTAGTTCTGCGCGCTGGACGGCCCTATTGGAACGGTGTTTATGCCTAGTTGAACATTACACAGAGTATGTAAAAATGCGTTGGTTGTCCACACAAGATGTATGTGCTCATAATGGGGTTATAGATGGTGTAAGCTAGTCACTACATGCAGCCACAAAATTAAATTAATATTATTAATATTTATTTCTTGCAAGTCAGGCTAGGGTTGGAGTCAGCAGGTCGTTATCGTGTGCCCCATTGCCCATTGGGCTGTGCTCTAAATATGGAGCTGGGATGTTCGTGCTTGGCCTTGTGTAGTAAACCATACCTTCTTAAGCATATGGTGTGATGGTAATATGGTATTTATTATTTCATGAGTGTTGTAATTTCTATTGTGTATTGACCTATGTAACATACATGACTCTATGGAGCTTACAGTATCCACGCAACGCCACATTTTGTGAAAACGGCTCATAAAGACTGACTGAGGAGGTTTGGAGGACCAGTGGGAGTGTGTCTCAGGTTCTAATCGAACCCCACAGTATTTCATCATTGAGGCCAGTGCTATCTGAGCATAGACAATGTATCCATCTTTGTTCCTTAACGAAAAGGTTCTGTTTGGGTTGGCCTCTAGAATCAGCCATTTCATGGAGTCAGGAGAATGGTTCTTTTCAAGGTAGTGCACACATCTTAGTGTTGGATTTCTTGCACCGAAAATTACTGCGATGCTCTGAGATCCGCAATGTATTGGGCCGAGTCATCATCCCCACATAGAAGAGACCACAGGGGCATGTCAGGAGATAAACACAGTTCGCCGTGCTGCAATTAGTGTGTCCTCTCATTTCCCAAAGAAAGGAGTTGTTCAGTGTGATTGTTTTATGCACTGCGGTGAAGGTACATGCGCTACACATGCCACAGGGGTAGTGCCCATTTACTGCTGGTAATTGCCACAGTGTCGTCTGTTTACTCAATGTTTTTTTCTTAGGTCTTGCAGGACCAGTATGTCTTTGATGTTTTTAGAGCGATTGAACGCAAAACGTGGTTGCTCAAAGCTCATGACTCCCGTGTTTAGGTACTCCAGTGTTTCTTCAGAATCTTTCTCAGTTTGTTGGAGGTTGGCGTAAATGTGGTTACCCAGGTCAGAAGTTCAGTGTTGGTTTGTTCCACTGTTTTATATTCCAGGAGGCCTTCTCTGTTCCTATAACAGGCTTGTTTTCTTGCAACTGACACGTTCCTGTGAGGATAGCCCTTGGCAATTAGGTTTCTTGCTAGTGTTGTAGACTCAGTCTTATATTGCTCAATGGTACTACAGTTACGCCTCACTCTTAAAAATTGGTCAAAGGGCAAGTTTTCTTTGAGAGCTTTAGGGTGAAGGCTGTTGACATGTAAAAGGCTATTCCGGTCGGTGCTTTTCCTATACATTGTGGTTGACAGATTGCCACCTTCGATTTTAATCGTCAGATTCAGGAAGGCTATCTGACTAGCGGATGCTGTTATAGTGAAATTCAGGTAAGGATTGAGGCTGTTGATCCACCTAAAAAACCTCCCATATGACTCACTGTCTCCTGACCAAAAAATCAGGATGTCGTCCATGAAACGCTTCCACAACCGGATATTGGCATGGTATGGATTAGAGTCGTGAATAATTTGTTCCGCCTCGAATGCCGCCATGTAAAGGCAGGCCACACTGGGAGCGAAGGTACTCCCCATGGAAGTACCTTGTATCTGATGGTAAAGCTGGCCCTTAAACTCGAAAAAGTTCTCGGTCAGGGGCAGTGTGGCACACTCCTTTATGAAGGCCGGTGGGGTAGGTGACTCCCAGGAGGTGGCATTCAAAACCTCCTCAATAACCTCTAGAGTGGCCCTCTTATGATGTTGGTGTAGAGGGCCTCCACATCTAGGGTTATGAGGAAGCTGATCTAATCAATGTTTTCAAACTGATCCAGTAGTGGTATGACGTCCGTGGTGTCTTGTATGTATGACAGGACAAGCTTAAGCGACCGCTGTAGAAAATGGTTCTAGAACAGAATCTATTCCTGAAACTATTGGGCAAACTGGTACTGGTGAGAACCCCTTGTGAATCTTTGGAAGTGTGCAGAAGTAGGGGGTCTTAGGTTCTTTCTTCAGGAGGAAGACAGCTTCCTTTTGGCTCACCACCCTTGACTCTCTGCGGAATCAACGGATACTGTGATGACTGTAGCAGTCGTTCAGTGGGGTCCACAGGAATGGGTGTATAGTACTTCTTGTTGCTCAGTTGTCTGAGACATTCTGTCTCAGAGTCCATTGTGGCCGTGATGACTGTGGCACCAGCCTTGTCTGCTTGTTTAATAGTGATGGTGGGATGAATTGCCAGGGATTCTAGTGTCTGCATCTCCTTCCATGAGATGTTGTTAAAATGTTTAAGTCCAGTAAAGGCTTTCACATCTTTTAACACTGCCTGCTCATTATTACACTAGCAAGAAACCTAATCGCCAGGGGCTATCCTCACAGGAACGTGTCACTTGCAAGAAAACAAGCCTGTAATAGGAACAGAGAAGGCCTCCTGGAATATAAAACAGTGGAACAAACCAACACTGAACTTCTGACCTGGGTAACCACATTTACGCCAACCTCCAACAAACTGAGAAAGATACTGAAGAAACACTGGAGTACCTAAACACGGGAGTCATGAGCTTTGAGCAACCACGTTTTGCGTTCCAACACTCTAAAAATATCAAAGATATACTGGTCCAGACAAGACCTAAGAAAAAACCTTTGAGTAAACAGATGACACTGTGGCAATTACCAGCAGTAAAAGGGCACTACCCATGTGGCATGTGTAGCGCATGTACCTTCACCGCAGTGCATAAAACAATCACACTGAATAACTCCTTTCTTTGGGAAATGAGAGGACACACTAATTGCAACATGGCAAACTGTGTTTATCTCCTGACATGCAAAAAACATAGTTGATGGACAGAATGTAGAACAATGTCATACATTCACCCTAGTACAAGGATCTGGGACTAAATCCATCGTTTTTTGCACTCCACACCACCCTGGGTTAGACAATGGCTATATGCAAATCAGCTCTGACCCTGTGCCTCATGGGAACAGTCCAGTCCGAACTACCAAGCCATGTCTTTCCCAGACCGGAATCAAGCATCCAAGGACCGGTTTCTGGCTATCAGCCTTCATCAGCCTGGATAGCTTGACTCCAGTGGTGTGGAGAGCCTGGGACTCACGTCTGAGCATACCCAGCCCACTCGGGGTGAAAATTGCAAAAAACACAGTTGATGGACAGAATGTAGAACAATGTCATACATTCTCCCCAGTACAAGGATCTGGGCCTAAATCCATCGTTTTTTTTCACTCCACACCACCCTGGGTTAGACAATGGCTATATGCAAATCAGCTCTGACCCTGTGCCTCATGGGAACAGTCCAGTCCGTACTACCAAGCCATGTCTTTCCCAGACCGGAATCAAGCATCCAAGGACCGGTTTCTGGCTATCAGCCTTCATCAGCCTGGATAGCTTGACTCCAGTGGTGTGGAGAGCCTGGGACTCACGTCTGAGCATACCCAGCCCACTCGGGGTGAAAATTGCAAAAAACACAGTTGATGGACAGAATGTAGAACAATGTCATACATTCACCCCAGTACAAGGATCTGGGCCTAAATCCATCATTTTTTTGCACTCCACACCACCCTGGGTTAGACAATGGCTATATGCAAATCAGCTCTGACCCTGTGCCTCATGGGAACAGTCCAGTCCGAACTACCAAGCCATGTCTTTCCCAGACCGGAATCAAGCATCCAAGGACCGGTTTCTGGCTATCAGCCTTCATCAGCCTGGATAGTTTGACTCCAGTGGTGTGGAGAGCCTGGGACTCACGTCTGAGCATACCCAGCCCACTCGGGGTGAAAATTGCAAAAAACACAGTTGATGGACAGAATGTAGAACAATGTCATACATTCACCCCAGTACAAGGATCTGGGCCTAAATCCATCGTTTTTTTTGCACTCCACACCACCCTGGGTTAGACAATGGCTATATGCAAATCAGCTCTGACCCTGTGCCTCATGGGAACAGTCCAGTCCGAACTACCAAGCCATGTCTTTCCCAGACCGGAATCAAGCATCCAAGGACCGGTTTCTGGCTATCAGCCTTCATCAGCCTGGATAGCTTGACTCCAGTGGTGTGGAGAGCCTGGGACTCACGTCTGAGCATACCCAGCCCACTCAGGGTGCCCCTGTGGTCTCTACTATGTGGGGATGACGACTCGCCCCATTAAATTGAGGATCTCAGAGCACAGCAGTAATTTTCGGTGCAAGAAATCCAACACTAAGATGTGTGTGCACTACCTTGAAAAGAACCATTCTCCTGACTCCATGAAATGGCTGATTCTAGAGGCCAACCCAAACACGTCCAAACAGAACCTTTTCATTAAGGAACAAAGATGAATACATCATCTATGCTCAGATAGCACTGGCCTCAACGAGGAAATTCTGTGGGGTTTGATTAGAACCTGAGACACACTCCCACTGGTCCTTCAAACCTCCTCAGTCAGTCTTTATGAGCCGTTTTCACAAAATGTGGCATTGCCTGGATACTGTAAGCTCCATAGAGTCATGTATGTTACATAGGTCAATACACAATAGAAATTACAACACTCAAGAAATAATAAATGCCATATTACCATCGCACCATATGCTTAAGAAGGTATGGTTTACTACACAGGGCCAAGCATGAGCATCCCAGCTCCATATTTAGAGCAGAGCCGAATGGGGCACACGATAACGACCTGCTGACTCCAACCCTAGCCTGACTTGCAAGAAATACATTTTAATAAAATTAATTTAATTTTGTGGCTGCATATAGTGACTAGCTTACACCATCTATAACCCCATTATTAGCACATACATCTTGTGTGGACAAACGACACATTTTTACATACTCTGTATAACGTTCAACTAGGCATAACCGTTCCAATAGGGCCACCGAGTGCGCAGTACTAGCTTGTAGGATCCATCCGATACTGACCCCGCCCCCATCACGTGACTTTGCATCACTGCTCACAGCAATGGCCGTGCCGCAACTCACTGCCTCCTGGACCCTGTGGAGTGGGTAGGTTGTAAGGAAGCGCACAGGGCAACTAAACGTGAGTAATCCTTGGGCATGCATGCATATCTAGTTTCTAGCTTGCACATATATTCCTTTAGTATTTAGCTACTGTCTGCCTTTAGAAGACTCACACCACTGCTAACACGTGGACACTGCCGTGCGAGCAACCTGCACCAAGCACGAGCCGCTTCCTATGCACGCGACTATGAGCTCCCACCGCTACCCTAAGCAGGACAGCGTTACTGATCAACTTAGGTTTTCTACCCCAGTAGTCAATTTGTAATTAATTAACCGGAGCGGCTCTTTAAACTAATGTCTACGCACCTTGATTTAGCTTAATATGCCTTTGGCAGAGCATTGACGATGCCATTTGATCCCGCGGCATCCAGACGCTGCCGTAACTAACCTTCCCAATACCCCGCCTTTGAAACCACTGAGGCAGTAGATACGCGCACATGTGGCTTTGGCATTTTGCTACCGATGTACTCAATCGGTTATTTTCCACCACCAACACACCGCTTCCCATACAACTTGAGATATGATGCAAGCTATTAAGCTCATGCAGGTACCGGCCCCGTTTGACTGCACAATGAGAGCACAACATCCCTTCAGATTGGTATCTCGAATAGCCCTGTGTATCCTTTGGCCCACACAAACGTACATGCAGCATAGCAGGGATATTTTATACAGCGCTCACAGGTTGAGTCCACTATCAACATCTTAACTGCCAATGACACGCAACACTTGACTCAGGGTTTCTAGAAGCACACGCATGGGCCCGGACATCACTACAATTTTGAGTTGATTAGTAGGCATAACCGCTTTGTCCCACATTTATTCCTACTATCTATGTTTGAGTAAGGGCAGTTTTTAACCATGTTTTTAATGAAAAGAATGATACTTATGGGCTCTAAATCTAGAAACCGCCCTGCTGCCATCATGTACAGTCCGCTTTCTTAGTAAGTACACATTGTCCTTTGTTTTCACAGTCCTAACACATAGGAGTTAAGCGCTATCCCCTAGATTCATCATTGTCCCGTTTTGTGAGTCCTTAATAGCGATTATTAAGGAATCGCTAGTAAAGACTCGCAAAACGGGATTCATGTAGAAATCGCAAATAAAATTGCGATTTCTACAGCTTCCTTATTTGCGATTAGCAAATTGCTAATCGCAAATAAGGAATACCACCCCATTCATTCCTATGGGCCTAAAGGCCCATAGGTATGAATGGGGAGTAAGTCCTTATTTGCGATTAGCAAATTGCTAATCGCAAATAAGGATGCGATTTCAAGGGTGCCAGGGGTGTCCAAAGGACACTCTGAAGCACCCCTGAAATGAAAATGTAGACTGATGTTGCGCACACACATGTCCAAAGGACAAAGTGTGTGTGTAACATCCAACTTAGAAAAATGCACTAAAGTGCATTTTTCTAAGTTTTCGCTATTTACCACGAAGTCGGACTTCGTGGTAAATAGCGGCCAACAATTGCGAATTCGAAATGATTCATGAATTGCATTTAAGGAATCTCAAATAGAGATTCCTTAAATGCAATTCCTCGCAATATAGCGATTACGCATTTTACGATTTTTGCATTTGGGATGATGCATCCCAAATGCAAAAATTGCGCTCGCAAAGGGCCGGATTCTCAGAATCTGGCCCTTTGCGAGCCGATTTTCCCTTGATGAATCTGGCTGTAAGTGTTAACCACTGGGTACTATTGAAGCCAGGATTTTTGAAACCTAAGGTGAGTCTAACCTGACTTTTCTGTTATTGCTTCTATTTCTCCAGAGGGGAGTATAACCACCTTAGCTCACTGTGGGAGTTCACCACCACACTTTACTTTTATGCATTTTATGTTCCTTAGTGATATTGCGTTCACCACCTAAACCATAGAACTGAGTTGGGATTCACTACTTATGCGACACCTTTTAATTGGCTGCAATCTTTCATGCCTGAAATATTGTTCATTCTTTTTCCCATTACAGGCAGATCCAGATTATCACAGATACATCCACATACTAGGGATTGACCACCTTCTTTGGCTTGAATGGATGGCCAATGATTTTTTAGTGTAGATAGTTTTTGCCTTTTCCCGGTCCTGAAGAATCGCGAGTTATCATACACAACGCGAGAAACATGTTGACCTTCAAATCTTAGTAATGGCCACACTAATAGGAGACATTATATCCTGATGAGTGCCGTGCTCACTGTTTTTAACTAGGGCAGGAGACCCCCAGAATAAAATAATCAACGCTAGGTACTCCCAGCCCTATCTTAATCCACTTACACATCTGCACATATCTGGCCCCACACCCGCACTTCACCATACAACTGTTGGATAGGTGAGCCCTTTGGGTATTGCACCGCCGACCCAATGAGGAGCAGCCCATATGATGAAGCATGACACCTGAAAGGGTGTGTGAGGGCATTAAAATCCAACCAATGGATTCCCAACTGTAGAACGCACCGGGTTCAAGTGGGTCCTAGCCTTTTGTTTTGACTTCAATTTATTCTTTTCTCCTCTACCCCTTCTAGAGGAACAGCATAACACCACTTTGTTGATATCTTGACAGGGGCTCCTGTGTTTGCTAGACCTCCCACTCGCTTGTGAGTGGAAAAAGCCCCATCATCCCTCGCTTTTGAAGGCTCTGTCTTAGGAATACTGTGATAATTTATGCAGACCTCTGTTTTGAATTTGTGATAGACTCCGTCATCTTTTGTGTTGAAAAATACTTTTTCTGGTTCACCTTCTCCACTCAAGAAAGAAGTCTCACTTCCTGTGACATCTCCCCTGTTTGGGCCCATTAGAGTGACCAGGGAGTCCCTTATGCAAAGGAAATTCCATGCAGCAATGGCTACTAATAGGTATTTGATAAATAGACTAACATTCATGCTCAGGGGTGAAGGAGGTGGGAGAGTTTTAGGTTCCAGTGCAGTGACATAATGTGGCATAAATTGTATGGGTACTACTACTTAGAGGTCACTTCAGAGGGGATGGCAGTACACAGCTATTACTAATGAAAGATGGCTCAAGTGACAAGCCACTAATCAGGGGAAGGCTGTTCAGATTTCTAACACTGATTAAGAGAAGAGGATTTGTGGCCCAGATCCCCCAGCTGGTGGAAGGCTGCTGCAATTGCCTCAATGTATTCGAGGAGCAGTTGAGTGGCTATTTCCTGCCTTGTCTTTTGCAGTGGATCTTATTCCCAGACTCTAGTGGGAGAAGAGCAAACATGCCCATGAATTGCTGTACCCACTGCAAGCTTAACTCATGGATTCTTTATACTTAGCTACTAGTTGCAACTTACCATTAATTAATGCACCACAGCCTGCATCGTAAAAAGAAAATGTTTTTGCTCAGATGTGCAAATCTCTCTATGATAATGCAAATCTACTGTGGTTCTCAGGCACAGTTGACACTCAGGCCCTCGTTTACAAGAGGCCTGTGCCACCAGAGCATCACTTTTTATGATGATCCGGAGGGGCAGGCCTCTTATTCATATATATGAGGCGACTGTCATTACTGCAGCATAATTTTATCCTCTCCTTCTGCATAATTCCAGTGACCATAGTAATGGTTGCATTCTATATATAGCTGTTGCCTACTCAAGCTGCTATGCTAAAATAGGCTTTAGGTTTAGTATGGTGAATGTTATATCTGCTGACATACTGTTATTATTTCAAACAAGCAGATCTTATGTTTTGCTTTTATAGATAGTAGTTTCAGACTTATTGTTATGTTGATTTTACAGATCTGTATTTAGTGATTATGGTAAAACTTTAACGAGTAATTAAAATCATTAAAGTTTTACCAAAATCACGTTTAACACTTTTAACACGGCATGTAAGTGTCAGGGGGTACTGGCGATTCCTGTGACCTTCGCAGGTAAGGGGGGCATCGGGTGGTGCTGCCCATTCCTGTGATAGCTGCATGTTAAGTACGATGAAAACACCGCAGGTATGGGTGAAGGCTGCCGCCCCAAAACTCATGCCGCCCTGTGCAGACCGCCCCCACTCCCCTTGCTATGCCACTGATTGGACCACAAAATGTCTATCGAGAGGGCTTGACCCTATTCTCTGTACGTGGTAGGTGCTGGGGAGGGCAACTGAGGCAGCACAGGGGGCAGGGAATGGGTACATCCTCGACTCCTCCCAATCCGGCTACATCCTCGACTCCTCCCTTTCCGGCTTCAGAAAAAAAACACAGTATGGAAACCGCACTCCTTGCCGGAACAGACGACATCCGTACCTTACTGGACAATGGAGAAACAGCAGCCCTGATCTTCCTCGACCTCTCAGCGGCGTTTGACACAGTCTCTCACCACACCCTAATACGCAGACTCCATGACGCAGGGATCCAAGACAAGGCCCTCGACTGGATTCGCTCCTTCCTCTCTGGCAGAACCCAGCGGGTCAGACTCCCCCCATTTCTCTCAGACCCTACATCTACCACCTGCGGAATCCCCCAGGGGTCCTCCCTCAGCCCTACGCTTTTCAACGTCTACATGGCTCCACTCGCCCCAACGTCAGAACCTACGGACTCAACATTGTGTCATACGCAGACGACACCCAACTCATCCTCTCCCTATTTAACGAACCCAACACCACCGGATACAACTTTTGAGAAGGCATGGAAGCCGTCGCCAAATGGATGAAAAACAGCCGCCTATAACTAAACTCAAACAAAATGGAAGTACTCATCATGGGCCCAGACGCCTGGAACAACACCTGGTGGCCCCTCGCCCTCGGAAGCCCGCCCACACCCACGGACCACACACGCAACCTGGGAATCATCCTGGACTCAGAGCTCATAATGGACCGCCAGATCAACTGAGTCTCATTCTCCTGCTTCCACACCCTCAGCCTCCTACATAAGACCTTCAATTGGATCCCCCTCGAACAAGGAAAGACCGTCACTCACTCCCTGTTCACCAGCAGGCTTGACTACGGCAACGCACTCTGTGCCGGAATAAACAAAAACCTCACCCCCAAGCTACAGGAACATCCAAAACACCGCAAGACTGGTCCTCAACCTGCCAAGCCACTGCCACATCTCCCAGCACCCGCGCACACTCCACTGGCTCCCCATAGAAGCTAGAGTCACTTTCAAGAGGCTAACCCACGCTCACAAGGCCCTCCACGACACCGAACCAGCATACCTGAAAGCCGACTCAAATTCCACGCACCCCAAAGGACCCTACGATCAGCCCAGCTCTCCTAAGCTGTGGTCCCCCGCGCCAGAAAGACCAGATCAGGAGGCCGCTCCTTCTGCTTCCGAGCGGCCAGTGCCTGGAACGACCTTCCGCTCCACCTCATACAGATAACATCGCTCCCCATCTTGACAATAAACCTCAAAACCTTGCTCTTTGATGGACCCCCTTCTTGATGGACTGGAATCTGCGAACCCCCCCCCCCCACACACACACACCCCCAGCACCTTGAGACCCTTACGGGTGAGTAGTCGCGCTTAACAAACACCTGATTTGATTTGGTATGAATGGGGGCCTGCAGACAAACTCCGAATGTGGTGTGCTGTGTCTCGAAACACACCAGGGACACTGAAGTCTGGCCAACAAATATTTTGGCCATATATGGACTGTTTGTATTGGTTTCGTGTACAAAAGGCTGGGCTGATTTATTTTAATCTACCGGTCGTGTATAACTATATATTGTTAAAACTATTTGCACAGTTAAGAGCAGTCCTCAGTGCACCAATACACATTCCTAATGACATCATCAGTGATTGATTTGTGATGTCATTTTTGAAGCCATTTGAGATTAGGAGCAGCACGCAGGTGCATTAAGGTTTTGTGACTAACTTATCTAATAGGATTCAGTACTTTTAGATCATAAACATAGCATCCTATCAACTGAGGTTATGTTTATATTTAATTTTGAGCATTTTTTAGCTAATGAAATGGACTACTTATTGATCTTACTAAACAACCATAATATTTGTTAACTAAATAGTTTTCTGTAAAATGTAATTCCTCTTCCCAAACTATGAGCCTTTTCACTCCCTGGAGCAGTGGCAGTTGGGTTTCAGCCTGTGACTGGCATGTTTATCTGCAGCTGGAGGAGCACAGAAGCTTATACATTTAATTTGCAGTGGCATGGCTTTTAGAATTGATTCGGCTGATAGAGAAATAGAGAAATATATCACCTCAAATTGTACCACTATTGCCCGCAACTCTCAATAATTTGTACACAACTTGCTAGAAAAGGTAATAGCCTCATAGTAAAAGTGATGAAGAAAAAATAGAAAGAGGCGGCATGACAGTTGCAGTAAACTCAGTGTGAACTGCTCAATAGACTGATTCCAGGACATTGCAACCTGCAGGCACCGTATTAGGAACAGCTGCGCTGGCTGAGTGCAGAGCCGAATTCGTGTTTACTCTGCAAACTTAGCAAATCGGAAACAGAGGTCGCCTCTCTCTGTTTCTGAGGTGGGCTGTCTGAAAATCAAACACTAATGTGGAAAAAAAGCCCAAGTTAAATGTATTCACCGAAGATATGGTAAATGCATAACAAGCATTGGCCAAGCTGATTTTTTTTAGGGTATGTTTTGAAAGCATATGCAATGCATATTCAAAGTAAAGGTAATGAAACCGCCATAAAATGTAAAAATGTCTAAAGGTTGCATGCATGCGTTTGAAAAACAATGTAAATATATAAAAAGTGACCAATCACAAACATGACCTATTACAAAAGCAAATTAAAAGATGAATTGCAAGAAAAGCAAAAATGGATCAAACAGTCCTGGGACCAACATGGGTTGCTTTCTAGGTGGATGCGCATGTGTGCAAGAGCAGATTGCTGTTGCTCACATGGAAGGGAGCCAATGGATGACGTGGGCTGATCCATTTCCAAGATACTGTAGGCTTTGGTGGGCAGAAGCTGCATGTCACTGACACTTGAACACACCAATGGATGAAGAAGGATGTCTGAAAGCTCCTCTATGTATGTGTATCTGTAACACATTGGTTTGTTAGTTGTGCATGATATGAGGTTTGCACAAGTAAGAAGTCTACAATTATCTCCTTATTAGGAACCAAGCACCCTATTGTTGCACTTGACACTCTCAGGGTAGCAAATCAGAGCAGTCCAAGGCCTATTCAGGGGAGGTGGTGCGGGTTAGTAATCTCCTTTTGCTGGCAAGCAGTAACAACACTCAATAAAGGATTGTTGAGACAGTGTTTTTTCCATGAAAAAAGAAGAGTACATATATTACACACACACACACAAATACACACAACCACTACTATATACTATGCATTAATTTACAAATATATACATACGTGTTAGAAATTGGGTTCCAGGTTCCCTGTGGTGGAAGGGCTGGTCAAGCTGTGTCCACAATCCTAGTCAGGGTAAGTCACAAACACACCCTAAATTAACCTGTTGTCCCTACCTCTTAGTGTGGCACAGAGCAGTCAGGCTTAACTTAAGGAGCAATGTGTAATGAGAATATAGAGAATAATGTAATGAACAAAAACCCAATTAGTAGAACCAGAGTTATGAATTGTTAAAGAATAAACAGTCAAATAGTTCTTAAAAGCATAAAGCAGCAACCGGGGATATCCAGTCACGCTAGACTAGGTTAAAAGAAGCGCAGGTTGGATATAGTCCCAGATAGGTCCAGCTGAAGTTTTACTTTCTCATGATTTGTGCCAAGACTCCCGTCCGCACGAAGAAGTTTGCTGGGAGCAAGGAGCTGCTAGGCATCGTAGATGGACAGGCTGGAGGCTTGTGGTGGTACTTGCTGGGCAAAAAGACAAACTTGCAGCTGCTACCACTGGATTTCTGGGTGAGTGATGTGGTTCTGGACCAAATGGGCTAGTTCGCAAAGACTCCAAAAGCTTGACTTTAGGAGCTACAGATCCACCCAAGTGCCCAGGGAACTGAGAGACACCTCTTGGGATTCAGGTACTTGTTGAAGACGTGTCCAGGATTTGGGCGAGCCTGATATGTCCCACGGCTCAGATCAGGAGGCCAGCAGACTAGTCCTTTGAGTCACTCTGGGATCTTGGGTTCAAGATGGGTTCCAGGTCCAGTTCTTCCTCTCCAGGTAAGAGATCAGCACAGCAAGTCAGCAGTTCTTCCAGAGCGCTAGTCCAGCAGAGTGACAGTCCTTCAGCAGCACAGCAGTCCTTCTTCTAGGCAGAATATTCACAGCCCAGTAGTGTACTGAAGTGGTAGGGTCTAAGATTCAGTTCTTCTACCCAGTTGTGCCTTTGAAGTGGGGGAGACTTCTTCAAGGAGTGCAGAGAGGTCCTCTCTTCCTGCCCTGGATGTGGGGACAGGACACAGCCTATTCAGGTGTAACTGTCAGGCTGTGCACAGCTTGTCCCTCCCATCCTCCCAGGATGGCCCATCAAGTCACACTTATGCTCTCATGTGTGTTTCGCTGTCTAGAAGGAATACACAAAGCCCTGCTATCACCCAAACCAGACATGCAATCAGAGACAGGCTGCAGGCACACGGGGCTAAGTGCAGGAACATGCCAACTTACTAAAAGGCATTTTAAAAATTGTAACAATGAATATGACTATGCCATTAATGAGGATTTATCATTACAATTTGATAGGTTGTAAACATGACGATCTACCACCTCTCAATTAGTAATTACAGCTCATTAAATAATAAGGAATCCCCAATGTTATCCTGTGAGATGGTAGAGAAAAACGAATTTGGGAGTTTTTCACTACCAGGACTTGTAAAACTTAAAAGTACATGTCCTACCTTTTAATAACTCAGCACCCGGTCCTATGGGCTACCTTGGGCCTATTCTTAGGAGTGACATATATAATAAAAGGGGAGATAAAGGCTTGGCTACGGGTTTTAAATGCCAGGTCAACATGGCAGTGGCACATTGCATTCAGGCTGCAATGGCCGGCCTGAGTCATGTTTTAGAGAGCTACTTAGGTGGGTGGCACACCCAATGCTGCAAGACCACTAGAAAGCAACTGACACACAATTGATGGACGGAATGCAGAACAAATCAAAACATCAACCTCCAGTCAAGAGATCTGGGTTAAATCCACCATTCTTTTGCTCACCATGCCACCCCAGTTTAGACCTGGCCATATGCTAACCAGTCTTGACCCTGTGCCTCATGGGAACAGTGCAGCCTGAACTGCCAAGCCCACTAGAAGCAGTTAATTTACAGGCCCTGGGCATATGGTATACCCCTCTACAAGGGACTTATAAGTAAATTAAATAAGCTAATGATGTATATAGTAATTTAACTATGTTTAAGGGAGTGAGCACAAGCATTTTAGCACTGGTTAGAAGTAGTAAAGTAAACAGAGTCCTATAGCCAACAAAAACAAATTCAGCAAAAAAAGGGAAGAGGAAGGAAAAACATTTGGGGATGACACTGCAGAAAGGGCAATTTCCAACAATAAGGGAGGTGAAAATACCATGGGTGAAAGCACATTTGACCCCTACTGGCTCATGAACCTCTTCTGCCTCATGAACCCCTACTGGCTCATGAAACCCAAAATCACCAACCTCCACCACACCTGTTCCAGATAAACTATCGCGATATGAGGGGGTGTCATGTTAAATAAGGCAGGCTTATTGGCCTTGTCAAGGTTCACTACACTGATTATGTTAGAGTTTTTATGTAACTCTACGGCATTCTGCGGATTGAAATTCTGCGAGTTCCACCTACCCCTAGTTATTTTCCCACTGGGATTGGTGAGTACCAGGGCAAAGGAAAAAAAGGCCTAGGTGTGAATAACATCTGCCTGTGATGTGAGGGAGGTCCTTTTAAAGCTTGTGCGGTTGCTGGGCACATCCTCAAGCCCTCCCCTCAGAAGGAGGTCACACATCCTCTCACCCAAGGCCCTTTTGTTCCTTTTCCTGGTAGTCATTCACACCTCCTTGCAGGGGGGCAGCAGGCTTTCAGGCGATTGTTGGGTGTTAATTCTGAAAAGTCTACCAGAGGTTTTAGGCAGAAAAATAGTGACTTTCCAACTGACTTGGGCATTAAGTTGGATTTTATTTAACTATACAAATGAGTGTGCGAAATATTTTCATAGCTAGTTCTAATCTGAAGTTAGATTTAATAAGTGCAATAAATTACCCAGGGCTAGATATATCAAACTTTGGTGCAGCACAGCACAGCACAGCAAGTCTCCTAGCTGCAACTCTAACATAGAGTGAAGGAATGTGCCATATCTATTCTTGCACTGGTGTACTCAGTGCAGCTTAGCTTTAATGCAGGCACCCATGCATCCTGGTGCAAGGTTTATTGTGTTGTAGACAGGATTGATTTTGGGAAGAAGGGGTACCTTCCTCCACATGAAAAAACCTTAGAGATATTTTCTTCTATCTAAGTGTCCTGCTGAAAGAGGAAACAACAAGGAGAAATAAAGATAGTTCTCCTTGTTGTGCCTCTATCATTAAGGCATAGCATTTTGACAAATTCCCAGGATTACGAGTCTTAGTAAGTCTGGGAAAGCGCCAAAATCCATGGGGGAATGCGTGGGAACTCACATGCTCCACTCATGGAACCCCTTCCAAGGGCAGTGTAACACAAAGCAGTGGCTTGCACTTGCTTGCATAAGTCCAGATTTATGAAGTAACACAGGGCCACACAAGGTGGCCTTGCGTTGCTTGGTAAATCTGACTTCAGGATTGTGATGCTCTACAAAAACCATGCGTGATGCAAGGGCAAAATAATCCACCGAGAAATCTGGCCTCAGATCTGCAGCCAAATTTATCAAACTGTGACACAGCGCAACACAACAAGAAAACTTGCTGTGCTGCAGTGCGTCAAATGGAGGGGGCAGGAATGTGAAATATTTATGAAGATATGGCACATTCCTATTCTCTCCTTGCGCTGGTGTTACAGGCAGGATTGTTTTTATGCAGGGAGGATACCTTCCTGCACAAAAACAAACCTTAGAGGTGCATTCCACTTTCTAAGTTTTCTGCAAGGTGGCCCTGCGTTGATAGGTAAATCGGGCTTAGGGATCGCGTGGCCCTTGCAATGCGTGACTCAAGGGCAATGAAATCCAATGATACATCAGGCTCCCACTCTTTTCTTTGGCACAGCCTGCCTTGTTACAGTATATGGAGGCTTTATCACTGTAAGGCCATGTAAAACCATTAAGGACATACGTCTTATTTTTAAATAGTGTGCACCCTGCCTTAGGGCTGGTAAGGTCAAATTTAGGAGTGTTTTACTACTATTTAAAAGAAATGTTTAAGCCAATTAAAAGGTTGACTTTAACAAGTCAAAATGGCAGTTTTAATGCTGCCTACCCCGGCTACATAGTCGGCTCTGAAGACCAGTTTTACATTGTTACTTTAATTGTAGTAGTGGCACATTAGCTGCTGCAGCCCACTAGTGACATTTAGCCCCTTCGATGCGCCCATCGGCCAACGGCCGTCACGAGCACTACCTCTGTAGTGCTGTGCACGTCCATTTGCCGACGTGGCCCCTCCCACTCAATAAAACCGCAGCACCGCAGAGGAATTGCCGCTGCAGATAAGTTTAACTTACAGGCCCTGGGTACACTTTTGTCCCATATACTAAGAACTCATAGGGAAGTTAAATATGCCACTCCAAAGTGAAGTCAATTTCAACATGTTTAGGCGGGTCAGAGAACGTGCAAAGGCCTGGTTAAGCAGTGTCCCAGTGTGCAAACCCCAGCAGCAAAATCTAGCAGAACAACTGGGCGTGATCACGCAAAAAGCTAAAAGAAATTCTACTGTATTTGTATGTTTCTTAACTATGATTTATTTTTAAATATCATTTTTCAGCACCGCTAGTTCTGTCTCTGTGCTAGACCAAAAAACGAGCTTGTCTCTACACTGATTGAGCGCTGCTGTTCAAAGATAGGACCAAGGGTGTCCCTGTGAGAATTCTAAAATGCCTTATTTCGCTCCCTTGTACAGTAAAAGTGGTATTTTCAGAGGCACAAATTCGAGCACACTGTGACTGAAATTCGACCCATCAGTCAGCGCTGCTAAGAATGAGAAACGAAGGAGTTCAGAGAAGACAGCTCCGCACAACTTCGGATAATATCAAATGTGACAAAACACAAAGAAACAAGCAAAGTCGCAGATGCAGTAGAAAAATACCATGTTGAAAATACCCTGCTGCACAACAATAATATAAATGCGAATTTGTAACATAATTGGTAAAACCATCAGTCAATCAGCTGGCAACAACATTTAATTGCTTAAATATGAAACGAAAAAGACACGAAAACTAGAGTAGGTACTGTATTACTACCAGCAAGTAGCAAAGAAAGAGGATTTTTAACCTATGTTACAATAGCTATGATAATTACCACGTATTAATTAACCCATCTTGATTTTTGTAGAATAATTAGCTCGTTCTGTGTTATTATACAGTAGTCGGCCTTATCAGGCTAATGTGCAGCAATTAGTTCCATCAGAGTTATTGTGCAGTAATCAGCCCCATCAGAGCTATTGTGCAGTAATTAACTCCAATAGAGTTATTAGTCAGTAATTAGGCCCATCAGGGCTATTGAGCAATACTGAACGGGTGGTTTGAAGTTGGCTCAAATGTTTCTCGGAGGCCTAATCATGAAAAAGTGCCACTGAAAAAGATGCTCCAATTCAGTGAACCTCTTGTTTGACGTGCATCACAACGTCGGTGCTGGTTTCTCAGGTAAAAGGGAACCTTGCATCTCTTTGACACCCTCTTTCAACATCTTGCACATATCCAAGGGGCTGCAAGCGCAGAGTATGGTGAAGATAAACATTCTTTGAACTGTCAGTGCTTCGGTGAACATGCAGCAATTTTGTGAACTATTTAGAGATTTTAAATCAACGACGATGGTAGCCCCAGTTAGAAGATGTGTATGGTACGAATAGATCTGATTAATGAAGCACAATATAGGCAGGAAGGACGGTACCTTCAAGGCATACAACGTTGTCTCGTACTAAGAGCCAGATTACGATGCGGTTAGGAATTCTTCCCGATCAAATTGGTTTGGAAATGGTTTCTGACCGACTCGGATAGGGAGAGTCCGTCGGACCAAGTATGATGCATCCGGATGCTTCCAGATATGGTTTGGTTGGACTCCCCTTGACTTCTATGGGAGTCTATGTTCCTAGGCGTATCGTGATCTGACCCTCGGTCGAGAAAACACGTTCCCAATCCGATTCGAAAGGAGCAAATGCTGTTAGGCCGCCTTCCTAACTCATTGTAATCGGGCCCTAGGTGGGAATGCTTTCCTAACCGCATCATAATCGGGCCCCAAGACATTCACACTTCCAAGTCAGGAGCATACCCCCAAGTCAGAGGATCATACACAGAATTCAGAAGATCATACCTCCAAGTCAGGGGCCCCTACCTAAATGTCAGAGTGCTGTATCTCAAAGTCATAGAAACATGCCTCAAAGTCGAGAACCATACCTCCAAGTCGGTGGATCTTATTTCCAAGTCAGAGGTCCACACTGCCAAGTGAGAGGACCATTCCTATAGTCAGAGGATAATATCAACAAGACATAGGACCGTTCCTCAAAAGTCAGAGGACCACACCTTCAAGTCAGTGGACCAATCCTCCCAGTCAGATGATTAAACCTAAAAGTGAAATAACTTGATATAGAACCTTGGATCAGTATTGAGAGAAGCGGTTGGAAAAGAAGACCACAAAGGCTGAAGGACTTCTTTTAAGTCCACCATTCAATTAAAAAAAGTCAGAAAAACATCATTTCAATGGAAACTTTTTACAAATTGGTATTCTGCAAACTCCAGAGATGAAGTATATTAAGTGGATTATTTTATTGTGCATGTGTGACTTATCCAAGTGGAGCCAAAGAAACTAATTAGATGGAAACGGATCCAATGTAAATGGAAGCTGTGTTAAAGCATAATTCTGGAATGGAAGGAAAAAAAGACAGAAATACAAGAAATTGCTTATTTAAATATATAACGTTTTTCCAAATATTGAAAGCCCATTCGATTATAATAGAAAAGAGATGCACCAGTATTTTGTGAATTGAAATCCCAAAGCATGTGTTGCTTACCTTGAGTATTTGATCATTATTAAATGTATCCTTTGATAATTGAATCCCTCTAGTTTTCTTGTTAAATTGAATGATCTAAAATACCTGAAGTAAAATGGATTAGTTTACATAAAAAGCTCATGTATGCACAACTGATTGAGGCAGATCTTTGCATCATGTCTCCAGTAAAACCTGATACCCAGTTCCTGGCATTGTTGTAACTTGCATGCCCCATGTTCAGCCCTCTACAATCCAGCTACACCCCACAACTCTAAAACTTGAAGCAGACTGAAGAACATAGCTTTCATTAAATAAATAATCAATCTTTGGATTTCATATGAACAGTTCTCCTGGGCCCTTTATCATCTGCCCAGCAAAAAAGATGGCTACCAGTTCCTAGAATCTGATTCTCGGGGGCATACAGTCGGCTTTTCTCGTTTTAAAAAGGTATCTAGTATTTCCTCTAATAGTACAAACCAAAATACAATGACACCTTCCTGCGTTGCCCTGATGCATCATCCCTCTATCCCCTACACTTCAATTTCTGTTCTCCTACTTGTTTTTAGTATTTGTACACCATAATGAAACACTTTATTTACCCTCAGACATCATCTCAGTGTCTCACCATCTGATATTCAGATGCAAAATTGACTACCCCAGCAGTCGAAAAAGACTCTGAAAGTAGTGGTGGAGAGGAGGAGGCGGGAGCAGATAAACAACAGCTTTGAGGAGATGTGGGCCCTGCTGCTAGAGAGGCCACAAAATGACCTCATGCGCTTCCGCATACACCGCCAGTATATGAGGTAAGAGCAGTTCCACAAATTGCTTATAAAATTTCGCCGTCAGCCCATCGGGCCCGGGAGCTTTTTTATTAGGTAAAGAGAGGATGGCCTCCTTAACATCTGCCTCGTCTATGGGTAGGCTAAGAAATTGTCTGTGGGCATCGGACAACCAGGCACATGCAGTGTCAGCTAAGTATTCATCTAAGGCGGGTTCGGAGAAATCGCTGTGGGAGGTGTATAGCGCTTCATAAAAGCTACGGAATTGACCCACTATGTCCTCAGGGGCAAAAGGAGCCCCCCCATCGTTATCTATTATTTGTTCTATCAGGGGGTGACCTCTGGTTCCCGAAGCCTGCTTGCTAGAACCCTATCAGGTCTCCCACCCTCCCCATATACTCTCGCCACAAATTTCTTTGAAATATATCTCACCTCGGATTCTGCAAGTGAATTGTATTCCTCAATGTACTCCCTGATGTGTGCTAGTGTTTCCGGTGCGGGTGACACAGCACACGATGCTTCTAAGCCACGTAGCTTGTCCTCCGTGCGGTGTAGTTGTCCCCTCAGGTCCCGCAGGAATGCCAGCTGATGTGCTTATACACCCCCCCTTATAGTGACTTTGAAGGCCTACCAAAGAGTGCCTGCACTATCGACCGTTCCCTCATTCAATTCAAAATATTGCATTATCTCTTTCCTAATCGTATCTTCATAAACTGGATCTAGCAGGGAGTCCGCTCGAAACCGCCACGTGAAGGGGCAGCGTACATCATGTGGCACAGATATTCTCAACTGAACCGGATTGTGATCTGACAGGGTCCTTGGTAGTGCCCTGGCCTCCGTCACCCATCCATTAGCTGCCTCATCTAATAACCAATAATCCAGACGTGACCATCTATTGTGCGAGGGTGTAATGTGTGTCCCCTCTTTCACTCCCTCATGCCACGCGCGCCAAGCATCCACCAGTCCCCTTTCTTCCATAAAGTCATGTATACATTGGGCCACTTTAAGCATGCGCTTACCGGCTTCTGCAGATTTATCCATTCGTGGGTTCAGACACACATTCAAATCCCCCCCCAACAGTAATGCCATTTCCGGCCACATTCGAAGCGTTTGAAACATAGATAAGTAGTATGCCGGCTCGTCAGCCACTGGACCATAGACGTTGGCTATAGTGACATCCACTCTTCCTAGTCGACCTCTAACCACCGCCTATATGCCTTCCTTGTCAACACACGTGTCAAGGGTTTGAGACGGTGTACCTTTCTTTACAAGTATTAAGACTCCTCAAGCGTAATTAGAGTACGAGGAGGCCAATCGGAAGGTAGCCCAGGGGCGTGCAATGGATCTGTCTGTGTGTGTCGTCAAATGTGTTTCTTGTAATATAGCGATGTGTGCACCCTGTCGATCTAGATATGCAAGCACTTGCCTGGTTTTCTTGGGCGTGTTCAGGCCTCTCACGTTCCACGTAATGCACGTGTAGGCCTCTCCAGTCATTCGGTCAAGCAATTGGGTAATATCGTGCCAGCATCCTCCTCTAACATCACAGAATGTGCCAGCCGCGCAACATGCACTAAATCACAAGCGGGACCCCATATCGGCAATTTCAAGCGTAGTGTGGGCCCAGGTTTCAAACCCCCCACCCACTTTGGCAACCCCAACCCGCCAAAGAAACAATAATCCCTCCCCCCATCCCAAACAACCAAAGCATCAACAATAATTCTGTTTGGGTCATACCCATTGAGGGCTGTGGCGGCAGCTCACACTCCCAGCCCGAGGCGGAAGTGGGCCACCGCAGCTAGATATCAAGGCCCTCGAGTCGCGTCAGCCATATTTAAATAAGCATATGAATCCGGACATCCCGCACACTTGTCACACAAACAGCTACAACTTTAATTAACCGGGGAACCCCTTCCCCCGCATACCCCAAGCATAGCTGACGGAATATAAAGACGCATCACTCCCAACTTGCAGTATGACTGAACCAATGAGAACTTCAACAATTATTGCAACCTCCAGTATTAAAGACTGCTAACCCCCCACTATCAAAGCGTCCTGCACCTCCTACCAGCATACTACACCAGTCCAGTAAAGTTCAGTCTTCGACGTCGGAGGTGTCACCAGGCGAGGTGAGTCGTTTCTGCAAAGTCTTAGCGTATGACATTGCCTGCTTTGGAGTGGTGAAGATCTTCCCCCCTTCAAATTCACCAATACTCAGTCTCGAGGGATATAGCATGGCATAGGGAATCTCCTCTCGCTGCAGCAGTTTCTTCACAGCCTGATATTCCTTTCTTGCTGCTTGTACTTGTGCAGTAAAATTGGGATAAAACGATAACTGGTTGTTGTGATAGATGATCTTGCCCTTTTGTCTGGTTACAAGCAGAACTGTGTCGCAATCCCTGTAATTCAACAGGCGGATGATGACCGGCTGCGGTGGTGTGCCCGGGGGCGGCCGTGTCGCTAACGATCGATGGGCTCGCTCAACCGCGAACATGGGGGACAATTCCTCAGCGCCGCATATCTCCCGCAGCATGGTTTCTACATAGTCCTCCAGGCCTCCCACATTGGTCGTCTCCGGAAAGCCCAGTACGCGGATGTTGTTGCGTCTAGACCTCGCTTCCATGTCTTCGTTCTTTGCCTGAATTACTGCCAGTATCTTGGTGATATCAGTCGCCTTGTCCGGGATCTGTTGCAGGCCATCCCCGCATCAGAGATTCTCTGTTCCGCCTCCCAATCCTCGTCGCCTATCTGTCCTATTTGGCGGAAAGTTGATCCATGCGGCCATTTAGGGCTTCAATTTTGCCATCAAGAGCCTGAAGACTGGCCTGGATCGCAGCCAGAGTCGTTTCCAAGGCAAAGTTGCCCTGCGGGGCAGTTCCCTGGTCATCGTTAGGAGTGGTTTGCCACCCTTGCGAAGTTCAAATGGTAATTTGGGCTGGGATTTCTCTGGCTTCCCCATGGTGTTCTCGTAGAGCCAAAAAGAGTGTCCGCGGAGTGTCTGCCCCACACTCACAGGATCCGCGTCAATCTAGGCCCACAGCACGTGACAAAGCCTCTCCACCTTCCTGATGCAAGGTCTGTCTGCACCACGCCATCACACACTGCTCCCCCGGTCCTGTGCTCTGGCCAGCAGGCGCTCTGAGATGGCGTTCAGGGGGTGCTAAAGCGCACACACGGCCGCCCCAAGGCCACAGCCGTTTCCGACCCCCGCAGCCCCACCGTGATCCAAGCGGGGTAGACTTACGCCAGTCCTCTCTCAACACATAGGCAACGGAGGGGGGGGCGTCTCAAAAGCTCCAGGAGCCGGCGGAACTCTTCACACCCCGTCCAGCTCCAAACTCACACCAGTTCCCACACCAGTATGTCCAGAAGGGGAGACGGGAGAAAGCGTGACCACAAAGTGGGCCTCCGTATGTTACTCGCACAGGCAATCGGCGGTTCGTCAGTCACGCAGAGCCCCCTCCAGCTAATAGACGCACCTGATATACAGTCCCATAGGTGGCATCCAGGGTCACCGGTGCCGGCAGTCAGCCAGGCCTCGTCACTCAGCGCCGGCCCAGCGGTTCAACCGCGCTGGAGCCGGGCGCTCGCGTTTCAGGGCAGCCGGGGCCAGGTCCAGGCCCCGCACTGGCTCCGCAGCTCAAGCTCGCACTCCCAGCCACAGCCACAGCGCCGCCGGCACCATACACCGCCGAGCTCTGGTGACCAGCTCGTCGATCTCAGCCGGGATGATCAGCGGTCGCGGCTCCCCGCTCTATCGGTCCGTTCAAAGCCACAGGCAACGTAGCCACGGACAGCAGGCCACTCGAGACCCCACAGCCCAGCAAGTAGCCACGGGGGAGTCCCCAGTCACAGGTCCACTAGCGGTGCTCGTCGCCGACGCGACCAGGGCAGGATAATGAAGGATTATATCACGGTGGCCGGCAGAGCAGCTCTACAGTGCTGCCATCTTGCCGCCCGCCAAGCCACGCCCCCATATTTCATATACTAATTCACCATTAATCCTTTATGGGTTCTGGAGTAGCGTGCTACTCGCAGAAAAAGCACCGTAACGCCACATCAGGGTAGTAAGCACTCTATAAATGCAGTCATAATACCATATTCCGGTCTTTTGGGTTATCTCATGGGTTCCATTGCACAGGTGAGACAGACAGACCTACTATTCAGAAAGTGCCAAAAGCATTGAGGTGTTTGTGTGTCATTCCATTCCATCACCATTAAATGTGATATACATTTTCTTGTTCTCTACCCTTTCTTTGCAGCTGTATTTCAGGTATTCACACTTTAGGGACAGCCCGTACATAACAAACTGTGGGCCATATTATCAAGACCGGTGATAAAAATTATCGCCGCTTTAGCGGCAGGAAACTGATGCTAAAGCGGCGACAAGGGGCTTGATATTATGCCCTTGTGAAATCCCATAGAAGCCCATGTTGTGGAGTTAACATGGGCTTCTATAGGAATTCACAAGGGCATATTATCAAGTCCATTATCGCCGTTTTAGCGGCAGTTTCCTGCCGCTAAAGCAGCGATAATTGTTTCGCCGGTCTTGATAATATGGCCCCGTGTTTTTCCTCAATTGCAACAGTACAGAAACCCAGACTGTTACTGGCTGTGGTCACGCCAATACAAAGAACAATAAATTAGTATTACCTATACTGTATCTGTTTTTTTTTTCTATTAGAGCTCCTTTCATTTTATTTATTAGTTCATTAGTAAGGTGTGCCCTTCTGAAGTATCTGTACTATGTCAGTTTAAATTTGGTGATTTTGAATTCATAATTATTATGTAGGGATGCTTTGTCTCCATGAGTGTCGGTTGAAATATTAGAATAAAAAAAATGAGAAAACCAAAGTTTTGTTAATAAAACTGAGAAACAATAAAATAAAATGTTAATGTAGCTAGTGTATTTGGCAGTTAGTTTCAAAGCCAGTCTTTACCAATGTTGTCCATGGTTCTCATAGTTTCTTTTTTCACAGGATCTGACTCTTTCTGCAAGGTAACCTATCTTTAATTTTTACCTCAAACCTAATGCTGACCCTAGCACTTACCCCTCACTGTTATGTACTATTTCCTAAACCACAACCCCAACACAATCCTCATCAGATTCCCATTACTGTACCCAACCCTAACCCAAACACAATTCTCCGTAACCAAATTTGTCACATTATCCCTAAATCTAACCCTAACAGTAACAATCGCCATTACCAAAAACCCGTCACTTACACTTAACGTTCTTTACCTAATTTCTAACATTAATACAATCCCTATACCTAACCATTACCCAGGATTTCTGTCTATCCCTAAACATATACATAATCCTAACCCTAAAGCAAACCTGTGGAAATCTGGTTCAGACAGCCACAGGGCAATCAGAAGTTACTGGTCCTCAATTGTGGAAACCAGGGTCTTTGATTATGGTATCCTCGAGCCCCTTTACAGTGGACCTTCAAGTTTAGAAATGGGAATTGACTCTCAGAATATCAAGGCAGAGCAGACCAAGGCCTACTCAGGCAGGTACACTGGACTAGAAACATAGAAACAGCAATGCAGCAAATAACATTCAATAAGTCAATGTTCAGCCAGTAGTTGTGTTTAAAAAGGAAAAGTACTTTAATATACACAAAACAAAATCCTGCCCAGAAAATTGCAAATACATAGAAAATGGAAGGTGGACAATCCAGTGGCAACACCCTCGAAAGAACAACTCAAGATAGAGGTGATTCACACAAAAGAATGGGCAAAGAAATCAATTAACCACCTGAATGCAGACAAGACCCCTGTGTGTCTAAGGCACCATTAAGTTTGAGGATGCCAGTAGACTCTAAACTAGAAATCCACATTACCCCCATGCATGTCTTGTGAGGTCAGCAATAATAAAAAGACAAGCCAATAGGTTTGTCAAAGGATGCACGTTTTTATTCAACAAAAAAGAAAATAGGCATTACATTGATAACAAACATTGAAGCATTATAGGACAAATATATTCATCTATTGTGATTTTCACTATTTAAACGCCACACCTTAAGGATTTTACATAATTTCAAAAGCTAACAATCCAGGAAAGTAACATTTCAATTAAAACCATAATTCAACTTCTGAACTAGGTGACCTAACAACAACTCAGGACCTTGAACCACCATTGGTCTCATGTGCTCAGGAACAAATACAAATCTAAAAACTGGCTGTTCTAATCATTGAAATATTTATCCGGGGTCCTGGATTCCCTATCAGGCAGAATTCCAGTGACAATTTTTCAAAGTATTTGGTGGGCTTGTAAGACACCCACTGACACTCTTTGGTCGCCGTAAAGTATGATACCACAATTCTGTGCTCTCCCTCAGGCACCACAGAAACAATATGCAAATTATTAAGGACCCTTTCAGAGGATTATGGGTTGAACCTCTGAGACAGCAGCTATGCCTTTGATTTGGCCATCATGGTCACAAAGTTTAGTTTTTCTTTTACTCAATACTTTGCATCCACCTGCCAGTCATTACTTTGGTTCTGTTTCTGTGGGTACTACTGACCAAGGTGGGGCGCCCATGTACTGAATGGAGACTGCACAGAGGTCTCTGGCTTGTGTGGTCTCACTGCACTTTCCCCACTGCAATCACTTCTCTGCAGTGTGCGGGAGAGTGCATAGGTGACAGGGACTGACAGTGAGGCTAAAGGCGCATCACTCTTACACACTTGACGACCTTCAGCTACAGTGACTGCAGCCAAAAGGCAAAGTCGGAAGGCCACAGTCCAAGGCTCGGGGTTCCTTGGTATCAGTGACTGCTTTGATCCCCACCAAAGGGCTTCCCGCACATCTAGAAGAGAATAATTAACAGCACAATGGTACTCAAAGGTCCCCTGAGTGATTCATCTGACCATGGGCTTTCCCTGGTGCTAATAAAATAAACTTGAAACTTGGTGAGGTCCAACATTTTAGCTTGGGTTCAGCTGGCACTGCAGATGCCCCCCAAGTCCCAGATACTCTCTGCAGACCTTTCGTCATTGCACACAAACATCATGCATTTTCTAAGATAATTCCATCCCCACTGGTACAAATAAAATTGGGTTCGTTTTGTTCTGTGCCCGTAGACAAGCACAAGCCACCAGGAGTGGGGCCTTGCGGCCTTCAAATCTTTGACGCTGATTTTGTAAAGCTTTCCTCAGCTCCTTGACAGCCTCTTGGTTCTGAGGCTTCTTTAGTCCTCAGTAGCTGTGAGCTTTAAGAGTCTGCACTTGCCCTTCTTGTCCAGTCATTGGTTTTCCTGATCTGGAGACTTCCTCCAACAGTACCACAAAGTCCTCTAGGCTGACCATTCTCCCTGCCTGCACTTCTCAAGCACCCATGGCAGCTGCCATTTGCCTGTGTGTCTAATTGATGTCTGTGGTACCCATTTTTAGGTTACCCACAACCAAGACCAGTCCCTAAAGGTCCAATGAACCCTCTTTTTTCGGGGTTTCTAACAGGTTCACCCTCTATTGCACCTGAGTGTGAGGCGTTTTATACTTGTTCCCGAGACAAATTCCAACAGACATTCAAGAAGTACAAGTCCAGCGACTTTTCACTTCAAATATGGTTTCATTCATGGTAGGGATCCATGTTTTTTCTTCGGTTACTCCTCTGCTTTACACACACGGGCTTCCCTTTTCAGGGGTATGAAAATGGATGTGGATGTTTTGAGGGGCAAGGGAGTCCCTACCCGGTCCTGAATTTCCACATAATTTTTCCACCTCAAACTGGCAATTGGAGGGAGCAGCCTATGGGTTGTCCAAAACAAAACACATGTAGAGTAAAGCTAACTCCGTCTATGCTTTTGTGACCCAGCAATTCATAGGGAAAGAGACATCACTTACTTACTTACCTCATGCTTATCAAATGTTGTGTCTCTGGCATTTTTTTTAAAAGCTTAAGCAATGCAAATTTTGCACAAGAAGAAAGTATATGTTTCTTTTTGTATTGCTAATTGAAATGAAAGGCCCTAACAGATCTTAATTTATTTAATCCAGATCCCATTTTCCACTGTGTCAACCTTGGTAAGTTAACAGTCTTCTGCCCAGTACTTCCCAAGCCAGCTCTACAGCAGTGAACCTTATTTTACAAGATGAGCAACGGAGGTTACAATTTGAATCCATTTTTAGCAGAAATTTACAGTGAGTGGTACTCTGTTATGGGATTTACTGACAGCGGAGGTTCAGAGACAAGCCCAAAACAAAAAAGCTGGGGATTCTCCTGAGTGAGCATCAGCTTTTATACACTAACCATACCCTTAAAACTAACTCTTAATCTAACACTAAGCTAAATCTTATTTAATACTCATGCCCTTATATTAAACCTACTTCTACTCATAACTAGGACCAGGGTAAATTTAAATTACGCAAGAGTAATTCATGGAATTTGGGGAATTTTGCTTAATGCTTGTTATGCAAAATTCCCATAATTGCAACATTATGGTACATTTTGTGATTATGTTGTGATTTGCAACAAAATTATAGTGCAGGAACAAAGCAAACAACGACAATGCAAGTGGCTGTTGTTAGCTACAATTGTGGGCTTGCACAATTTGTTAGCTGAAAATGCATACGTGTGTCAATAATGAATGCAATGATGCATTTTGCACTCAAATATAGCGCTAAATGAGGTATTACACATTACTTCCCATCATTTTTTCTGAAATTTCACATAGTTATGGCAAAGCAAATTTAATTATTTTGCAAATCTCTATTCATAACACTAATACACACTCAGAACCTTACACTTACTTTAAAGCTCACCCTCTTATTTAACCATTTTAAAGAAGTGGAATGGGGAATAGGAGGGCAATCTTGGAGGGTCTGGGCAGGACTTCAAAGCCCAGAGACCCTTTTACCTGCAAGCAGGAGCCTTGTGAAGGGGTTCTCTGCACTTATAGGACAGTTTATTTCCCTGCTACATGAGATGTGAGGACAATGCTGGAGGATCTGGGCTAGACTTCTAAGCTCAGAGACCCTTTCATCGGCGAGAAGGAGCCTAAAAGGGATGGGCTCTCTACCCTTATAGCACACTTTGTTTCCCTGGGACAAGAACTGGCCCATCTGCACCTGTCCACACCTGAACAAATTTGGGCCACCCCTCTTACGTTTTTAGCAACCCATCCTGGTCTTGGATCATGGGCAAACGGAAATCTACAGGTAACGCACGCACTCTTGTAAAGTGTTCTACTGTGACCAATTTTTTAGCATGTGAGGTTGGAGTGATTTCCAAGGAGATTGAGCTAGGAGAAAGGAGACTTTCTACAGAAAGTCAAAATAAACCCTTGCTTTCTTTGCACGCTTATAGTATCACAGAGTTTTCAGGTAAGAAACAGCCGGCCATCTCTGGGTCATCACCCATTGGACCTGTAGTTTAACACAAGAGTAAACCAGTCCACATACTTAAATACTTGGATAGGGGAGTAAGTACTTGTAATGACCCGATTGACCCCGCCATATGGGAGGAGCACATGGCGAATATGATTTGTGATAGGATTGGCTCAGTCTTAAAAGAGCTTTTGCTCCTCATTACTGAAAGACTGGAAAGGACTGAATTTAAGTTTAGGGGTAAACACTCTATCAAAGGATCTGAGTTCCCAAGTGTCTGCTCCCTGTAAAAGTACTGTTCAGTCTGTGGCTATGGTGGATTCTGATACTCTAATATCTCTGGTCCATTAAATATAAATGCTAATGTGCTTACACCTGTTTATGGTGGAATTTTAGTTAAAATTTCTCAGGAAGGGATGACTTTTGAGCACCATGTTGGAGAAACGTTATGTTCTTATTTTGTGTAAGTTCCTACTTCATCATCGAAAGTACAGGAAAATGTAGACCAACTGAAGGGAATAAGTTGTACATTGGTTGTCCAAGAATTTGGGTTTTAATATTTATAATGCTGATAATATATTTTGTTTGTTAGAAGAGTTTCCTGGGTGGGCCCCTTGCATAAATTAATGGAGGGTGATTTTGTGGTGATTAATTACTGGAGGCCATCTTTTGTATGACATTTAATGGCTTAGATATCCTAATAAAAATCACTCTTGCGTTATGGCTTTATCACTGAGATACTTTTTGAGGCCACCAAATATTGGGAAATATATTAGCAAGAGTTTCCTACTCGGAGAGACAATACATTGTGACAGTTCAACTATTAAGCTATAAAATAGTTTTGCCCCCTATAGAATTTAGATAATCTAGATTGTCCAATTTTTGGACCTTTAATGGGTTTCCCACTCCTTACCCATACATTCCTTATTAATAAAAGGGCACCACATCAGATAACATGTTTAAATGAGATTACTTACATACTAAAAAGCAGCACCTTGTACTACGAGTGGTTTTTAATGCTTAGTTACTAGCTGGTATTCAAAGGATAATAGGACAACCCAATATTCCCACGGAACTGGGTATAATCAATAACACAATAGAAAATTGTTCCCGAAGGAATCGTTCAACCTCATTTAAAAATTTTAAATTCGTCACAATAGTGAACATTAATTTCACAGTACTCAAGAGACTATTTTTAGAGAAATAAATATAATGTATTTATTTTCATTGAAGTTTTTTCATAAGATATATAATCATATCCTATTTCATTTGCATAAGTATAAATCATATGTCAATCCATGTACGGCAATCTGAATATGTACTGCTATTCAGTTTTTTAACATGTGCAGTACAATCTGACACTTTTGTACTAAATATATGGACATATTTACAAATCTTCCATATATACAATATTCAGCATCTCTATGTACAATTCAAATACAGTGATTGATGATATTATTTACAAAGAAGTGTCATATCGTCGACGTTTCGGTCTCACATATTGCAATTCATCTAGACCATCATCAGGACAAGCGTTGCACCATGAATAACAACTATTATTTCCACTCGTCTGATCCTTCTGCCTCTTTTTAATGGAAATCAGATTTAGACGTAATCACAGAAGCACATAAATTCGCCCTCAATAATTTTGTTCGGGAATGAGTCGCTTTTCCTCAAACTTTACTCGTCGGATTTTTTCCGACGAGTGAAGTTTGAGGAAAAGTGTCGACGATATGACACTTGGATTAAATCTGCAGGAAAGCCCTTATGACATCCCTGTCTGAAGTTGAGGTTATCTCTCAATCATTGCGCCCTGAACATATATAATCCAGAGCCTTGGCTTTTGTTGTTCTGCATCTCAAAAGTCTATCAGCCTCTTGTCATAGTATGTTTGTTTCATATTCAATAGTTGTTGGGCATGCTGCAGGCGCGGCGTTCTGATAAACGGTCCCATTAACCGTTGCTGCACACAGCCTTTAAGACTGCGATCTGCACCAAAAACAACTGCTGGTTGTTCTAGGAGCCTGCTTGCCTTACCTGCTGTTTGGCGTCCCGATGCCTCAGCATCCAGGGGCTTAAGCATCCTGCTGCTTCGGCATTTTAATGTCCCAGCTCATAGTAGTTCTAGTTTCGGGTTTGACCATGTCATGGGGTCCTTCATGCTTCATTTCTCTTTGTGAATCTCATCGGAAGATTGCTGTTTCAAAAAAGATAAAGAAAGAAAAAAAAATATTGAAAAGCAGGAAACTTTCCTTTGAATAGCATGCTTCTTGCGCTTGAGTTGTATTACGAAGAGATAATTATCTTTTAGAATTATTGATGGACTTGTTGGCTGGAAGTTGTTTAACATATCCTTATTGTGTAAAGAATTAAAGAAAAAAAACGAGCCGACATTAATGTGAATGATGTTATACAGTTGTGCAGAAAAAACTGACATTTAGAAAACTGCGCACTTTCGAAATATACTTGGAATTGTTTGGAATTTATTTTTAGAGATGCCGCAAAAGTGTTATTTAATTTTTTGGTTTGTTAAAAGTTTCTTTGCGTGTTCTGGAAGGAGAAGAACTTCTGTTATTTAATATGAGCATCTTGTAAATCAGAAACAGCAAGAAGTCGTCTCTCATCAGAGAACATATTGGTATTGCTCTGGTATGTTATCAGAGAACATATTCGTATGTGGTAGAGATATTAAAGCAATATACTAAACGCATAGATGAGAGTGCATTATTGAATCACCAGGAGCTACTTCTAGTTCCTTCCATTGTAGATGCAGCGAAAGCACACTTGGAAACATCTGTACATCTGACAAAAGAGGAAGGGACATTAGGTACATTTAGAACAGGGTTTTTTTTTAAGTTGGGTTCCTCTTGTGATTATCTTAATCCTATGACATTTGTTTTTTATTTTAAAGAAGCTACTTAAACCAAAACACCTCTGAAGTTCTGAAGTGTGAAGCGTGAAGTGTGAAGTATACAAGATACTATTAAGTCAAATAAAAGCAGAGCAATAGCTACCCCTAAGCCACACACATATTTACAGACTATGTTCAAATAAAGCGCCCTTTGTGATTTAGGGGTGGAGAGGTTCTGTTGTTTGCAAGGCGCCTCTTTTCATTAAAAAAAATATGGACATAGGCACAGAATTGATTATTTTTTGGTAAGTTTGAATCTGAGAGAAGGTATCCGGGACATTACCTATAAGACGGCCCCTTTCTCAGACCATTCCGCAGTTATATTAATAATTTAACAAATTAGGAGGCCTACAAAAAGTAAATGGACGTTGGATCGTACCATACTTATGGATCATGAAGCAATGGGCCTCTTAAATAAAGAGGTAGAAAAGTCTGGGATACACTTAAAGCTTATATAAGTGGTAAAATCACAAGTATGGTCTGCTTCAGAAATAGAAGGTAGAGAGCTGCGGTGTGTCGGCTAGAAGAGGAAATGAGGAAGGCTCTCGGTAGAGAAAAAGCAGCGCTCCCTGAATGATCAACTAGAAACTATTATTCAGACGTGGATTAAGAAGCGAAGGGATGCCAGCATGCTGGTCCATTTTGAATTTGGGGAGGGAGGAGTGAAGTTATTGTCTTGGAAGGCAAAAGAAGACCAAAATAGAAAAAAGATCAAGTAAATCGAGGGTACTCAGAAAGGCGTTAGACTAACTAGTGAGTCAGAGATAGAGGAAGCTTTTAAGGGTTACTTCCAGGAACTATATACCGAAGAGGAGGTAGTCTCCGAAGATGAGGTTTGCCACTGGTTAGGCCCAAAAACCATAAAACCCCTAGATTTGAATCAACAAAATGTCCTAAATGAGGTTATCACTCAAGATGAGATTAAGAAGGCTACGCAGACAAGCAAAGTTGGTAAAGCTGCAGGGCCAGATGGAATACTAATAGAGCTATATAGAATCCTGGGAGATGTGCTTATCCCGTTTATGACATTGATGTTTGAGGAGATTCTAGAGAAATGACTACAGCTGCTCAAATCTTGGGGTGAGGCAATAGTAACAATGATATTAAAACCAGGAAAAAACCTCGCTAGCTGGGATTCATATAGGCTGATATCACTGCTCAATGCCAATTACAAAACCTTTGCAAAAATTCTAGCAGAAAGACTGAGTTAAGTGGTCTGTGGGATAATACATAGTGATCAGAAGAGGTTTATTAAGGGTAGGTACCTACACAAATTAACGTAACGCCTGATAGGGGCTATCGACCTGGCAACTGTTCATTCAATCCCCCTAGCTATGGTGACTTTAGATGCCACCAAAGCTTTTTACGAGTAAAATGGTCATATTTAGCTACTATTCTAAAAAACACAAGTTGGGAGATACATTTTGTTGGGTTATTCAGCTAATATACCAGGATCCTTAAGCAAGAATACTAGTAAATTGAAATTTGACTGCTTCTTTTAAAATATACAGAGGTACTAGACAAGGTTGTCCCATATGCCCGCTTTAATTCAATCTCTATATAGAACCCTTAGCGCATAAGATCAGAATGGGCGCTAATATTTCACCTTTCGATCAAGAGGGCTACGGCGACGATTTAATGGTTTACACCTCAGATCTCTCGGCTGCCCTGCTAGCGATACTACAGATTGCATCAGAATTTGGTAACAGCTATGCAGTGAATGCTGGAAAAATTGAGGTTATGGTATGGAAACATGGAGAAGGTGACCCACTGATCAAAAAATAAATGAGATACCTGGGTTTTAAAATCATACAGGACTTCAAGGAAATCCCAGAAGTAAACTTGAACAGAATACTAAGGGACAGTGTATGTCCAATGAAGGGATGGGCACATCGTCCCTTAAAAATCTTTGGGAGGGTGAACCTGGTTGAAATGATGAGATTGCCTAAAATAACATTCCTGTTTAACACAATTCCCCTGCATTTTGACAAGTCACTGATCGATATATTGTAGCAGGCCATTAACACCTATATATGGGCTTATAAATGTATAAACTGCGGAGGAAAGGGGAGAAGAGTGGCTATACCTGCCAGATATTCAATACTATGTCTGGGCTTTTCAGCTGAAAAACACCAGAATGCCATTTAATGCGCCAGACTGTTCAGATCTAGGGACACTATTTAGGGTAATGCTAAAGGGAGTTACTGTAGGCACAGATCGGTTCCTATTTAAGTTTGGAGACTCAAATTCTTTAAAAAGGTCAAACATAAAGTGCTGCAAGCAATAGCAAGTATGTGGTCTAGTATAAGACGATTGACACGTCTAGATTACTACTCTAATTTGGCTCCCATATGGGACTCACCAGGGACCCTGGAGTGCCTTAAGGACAAATAAGCCATGCCAATAAGAGACACAGGAATAAGCTATAGAGGCGAACTAACCCAGGATGGCAAGCTTATATACTCGGAAGATCTGAGTAAGAGGATGAAGGTAAAAATGTCAATGTTTAAATATATACAAATGAAAAGCTGAGATCAAAGTCGGAGGTCGTCCTTGGGCAGTGGACATTATCTGGAAGAACAGCCTGTGGGGAAATCTCCTGGAAGCAAGGAAGTGTCAGTCTGGTATTGAGCACCACAAGAGGTCACGGATGGAGATTGCTTGCCAACGGAGCAGTTACAAAACATCTGGCAAGTATTGTGCACACATTATACTCAATTGCCAAGCCTGCTTGTTTAAGGAGAAATCCCCTCTTTTCACTCCACAGGGCATATATAAGACCGGAAAGACTATCCATTATCCATCATGTTGTACGGGTACTGGAGGGCTTCCATGGACTGTAGCATGGTGTTTAACAGGAATGTCCATGCATTGTCCATCTGTGGTGCAGCCATTCTTCCTGGACTGGCACTCTTCTTTTTGTCGGATTTAGCCCCTCTCATAAGGGCATGAATGGCAGCTGGAGCAGAAGCTCTCTCCGGTAAATCCAATGTGTAGAAGACTAACATCTCTGCCCATTCCTGAGTGCCCAGATATGAAGTGGCCCCTGCTCATCTGCCAGGATTTCCTGGACCTCTAATTCTTCTTGGATTTATTCCTGCGGTTCTGGTGGTAGTAGGGTTGGGGTGACTTTATGGGGGGGTGGACCCCACACAGTTTTGGGCTAGTTGGACTGACGTCTAGATTAGGGAAAGCCTCCTGCACCTTGGCGGCGCTGTCAACCTGAGAAGATGTGGGCAAATCTTAGGAATGACATGTCTGGTGTCCAGCCTGAGTTATCCAGTTTGTCGACTATGGCACCGCCCCTTGGTTTTCCATGGCATGAGTGTCCTTTTGGTGTTTTGATGCTCTTAGGATTCCTGCTTTGGTCAGCAGCTTGTGCTGGTGATGGCATACCACCTTCCTTGGTGGACACCTGGGGATCATTGCTGGTCATAGGGTTTTTAGGGTTAGTGAGAGCCTCCTCCATCTGGATCTTTGCCCTTACAAAGACTGAGACCTGTAGGAGTTCAAATGGTGAGCACAGGCCTTGGATTTAGCTGCTGTTTGAGAAGATGGTGGAGCCTGCATCTTTGTAGAAGCAAAACGTTGGGTGCATTTTTGGATGAAAGGAGTAAGTGAGGCTTCTTTTGACACAGGGCACTGACTCATCCGTACTCTGGCCTGTGTGTCTATGTCGTGAGGCCCTGAGTCAATTGTAACTAGGAGGACTGATGGTTGCTATTGCCCCCTGCCTTTTGCAGAAGTCATCTTCTTCTGCTTTGCCTTCCCCACACTGAAGGACTGTCCCCTTGTCTTCCCCGACCTCATGGGGATAGGAATTGGATTTTTATCCTTGTGGCAGGGACCCCTTTGCTGAGCCTCACAAAACAATTACTTTTTTCCTTTTGTTTATTTCTCCTAATGGTTTGCTATTTCCTTGTTTTTTTTTTTTTTTTTTGCTACTGTGACGCTGAAACACACTGCTTGCATTTGCTTGTTTTTGCCCTGAGTTGGCTGGCAAGGTTGCTTTGCTCAGGGGCTCCCTCAGGTGCTCTTTCCAATTTAGTTTTTATTTTTTCACTTCCTTTCCTCAAGTTTTCCTTGCTTTTTTACTTTTTTCCCTGCCTTTTGCTTGTTGGTATTATCGTTATTTGTTGGTAGCGCCTCGGTTCTTCAGTCAATTTTGGAAAATAGAGAGCTCTTTTTAGAGGACTTTGGAGAGAGCCTACTTCTTTAAAGTAGGTGGATAGCACCTGTTCAACAAGTCCAATCAGAATATCGCTGCTTCTACTCTGCGTGTAGGCTTCTGTGAGGTCTTGTAGCCTTAATGGATGGGAGGCAGGCACAAGCATGCCTTTTTTCCCTGTCTTGGGTCCCAGCCTGGGTCTGAGGCTGGGGTGTGGTAGAAGTAAGTTGTTTGAACAGGCCCAGGCAGCTGGTGAATCAAGGACGAGGTATCAGGGGCCCAATAGCACTGGTAGGTTTTAAAAGGTGGTGGGTTTAGGGTTGGGACTGGGGAACTCACTGGTCGAAGGCAGCCTTGCAGGTTTTGAGTAGCTTTGGAGCGCACGAGACAGCAGGCACACAGAAACATAGTTTGGCCACCTCTGTTGTGTCCGGAATGGGCAGGTAGAATGAAGCAGTCAAGGGGGCAGCAGGGAGCAGAAAGAGGTTTAAGTGCTTCACTGCGGTGTTGCCGGATCACTGCAGTTCTGCCAGGTCGAGGGGGGCCTTCCACCTGCTCCACGCTCCTCAGCCTCTGCAGTCTTCCCCCTGACATCTGCAACTCAGACCAAGTGGTCCCCACAGCTCGGAGCTCAGTCTGCGCACCACACCGCGCTTGGACTCTGTGAAACTCCGCCTCCTTTACGGCCAGGCAACAACCTTCATACTGATCGGGCTGCTTTATGCTCTGTATGCTCTCTTGATTAGGAGTGAATTGCCTTACCTTGGGAGTAGAAAGAAATTGAACATCCCCTGAAAGGATTTCCTGGTGGCTGTGTCCAGGCCCATGCATATCTTCAAGGATGCCTACCCTATCACTGGCAAAAATCTCTAGCATAGAGCCTCTCATTGGAGCCCGCTGGGCATTGCAGTGCCCCCCAACGAGAAGCATGGCCTGATGATGAAGCATGCCACTTCGTGGGTGAAGGCTTGTGTATCCAAAGGGATGCTTCCTCTGTTTGACCTAACTATTTGAGATACCAAATTAGCACCACTCTCTCACCCGAGCAGCGCAGCTTTCTGTATGTTCCTTTAGAATCATGCCATAAGCCCCATGGAATCTAACCATCAACCTTAAAGATTTGCCATACAGCTGAACAATTCTGGCAACTCTCCCCTCTCCAACTGCCAGTCTGGTAGTGCTTTCAAATTAGGAAAGTGCATGCTACCTCATCCATAATGTTCCTCATATAGGTAAATGTGACAAATGTGAATGCAAGACCCATACAACAGGACTTTTACCTAAGAAGGGACACATTGTGGTGAGGTGTAGCAGGGAAATAGTCGGAACCTAAAGAGATGCAGAAACACACATAACTAACATCATTAGCCCAACAGTCATGAGTTGTATTGTTGAGGTTAGCCCCTAGAGGCAGGACAGTATTGTTTAAAGGAGGGTTCATCCAGGCCACAAAACAGGAAGCAGTACAGTGTGAGTCACTTGCTAATCCGAGATGCCTTTTGCAGCAGAATCACGGAAGGAAAAGTGGAGGAGCCAGAATTTAAAAGGCACTAACACTCCGTTGTACCCTCAGATATCAACCCTATATAAAGAAGAGAAAAATTGATGAAAGAGTGGAACAGCCAGGGATGATCACCGCCTTTATCTTTCTTTCATACATGAACCACTAATGGAAAAGGAGATATGGTAAGAGAAAACCAAGGTTTGGGAACTATTTAGGTAACACCCCGAAGATATCTACTGCCTTTGCATATCTCGCAGGGTAGGAAGGAATTTCCTGAGAGAAGGCTGAGAATGAAAGAATCGGTAGATACCATGCCATTTACAGTTCATTTATTTCTGCATAACATACCCCTTTGCAAGGGCTGCAATGGCATTACACATTAACTAATTGCCTAAAAAGTATATTATGAAGTAATATTCCCTTTGAATTGATGAATGACCTTTTGTGCTGAATCAAAGATTTGAAACAAGAAAAGATGGAAAGAGATTTATTCCATCTTCTGTATGAATAATAATGTAAAGAGAACTCTAATGAGTAAAAACAGACTGTTCTACCTCAGCTTGTGTGTCCAAGGTCCCAATACTTTAACTGTATTCAAACTAATAAAACTAACAATGTTGAGTATAAAACACCAGGCATCCTAATAAGGAATGGCCCCACTGAAATAAAATTGAAAATTAAAACTAAATTATCAAAAAATTGAAAATGAAGTGAGTGAAAACATCTCACCAGCCACTCTATTTGGGGGCAAGCTCCATGGGCAACCTGGTGTCTAGGGATTCCCGAGCAGCATTTGTGCATTGATGTATATATGACGGAGCAGATATTCCATTATGCAAAGCTGCTGCCCATTTGGATTATTGGATCACACACTAAATATATTCTACTTGCAAAACCCAAATGCTTAAACCCCAATTTGGGAAGGAAAAAAGAAATATTCCAAAGGCACATCAGCAATTAAAAAATCCATTCTCAAAAGTGGAGTTAGGGAGTGTAACTGAAGGGCTCTATGTACAACCCTTTCATTTAGCGCTTCGCAATCTGCGACACATTGCGAGCCGCAAATTGTGAGGCACTAAATGAAATGCAGAACAGTGTGTTTAAGCTCTTTTGCGATTCCCAATGGGGTCGCAAATTGCGAGGCTCATTAATATTAATGAGCCTCTCACAATTTGCGAGCCCATTGTAAATACCAGCTCTCCCAGGGATAGTGGCCTGTTGGGCTCAGGAGACCATCATGTCTGGGACTGCTTTTTAATACAGCATCTTTATTTTTCAATGCAGCCCCTTTTCCTTGAAGGGCAGACAGGGGTCCCTGTGACCACTGCCTGCCCTTAAACAATTATTTCCCATCCATTAGAAAAGGGCAAGGGGTCCCCTGGGGACCAGTTCCCATTTGCAAATGCATTACCACCTACTTGAATTGGGTGGTAATTGCGAGTGTTTTGCAACCGCAATTGCGGTCGCAAAGCATTAGTACATAGTTTTGAGACTTGCTATTTTGAAGGGAGTGCCTCTTCCAAATAACGAGTCGCAAAACCTATGTAGCAAGTCGCAAAAAATTGTGACTCGCTAAATAGGCAGTTATGTTATGTTATGTTATGTTATATTTTATTTCTACAGCGCACGGCTACTCAATAAGAGTGTCCCGGCGCTTTATTTAGGCAGCTCAGTGTAAAAAACATAACACCATAGAACAGAGACAGACAAGGGAAAGAAAGACATCCTAAAGGTTAAAAAGCCAGGTCTTGAGGCTCTTCCTGAACAGGAGCAGATTAGGTGTGCGCCGCAAGGCCAGAGGCAAGGTGTTTCACAACTGAGGGGCCCTCAAACTAAAGGAGCGACCCCCGGGGACCAGTGTACATGGCCCAATATGTTTTTGCATGCGCAAATGGGTTTGCAAACCCGTTTGCGCATGCAAAAGTGGGTCGTATATCTGGCCCTATGAGTCTAATGATGTTTTTGTGCATTAATGTCGTAACTGGGTCGACTTCAATTTCTCACCTGTTTTCTTAATGAAATGTAATCCTTACTATTCCTTTTGCCCGCTTTGGTCTTTCTGACTGCAATTCTGACTGCAAGTAATCCAGTGAGCTTTCTTTCTCCAGATCTAGCTTAAGGCTCAACAATTTGAGTCTTTTATAGCTGGTGGTCACCAAATACTGTTTGTCATTCATCTGAAAAATAAAAAAGGAATTTATCCATCTAAGAGTGATGTATTCGTTTAAAGTAGTCATTTGCAATTTTGGGGAATATCTTCTGGGCACGGGACGTTGCAGATACAACCTGTTAAAGTGTAATTAACGCATCACAGTATGTTATTAGTTCTGCTCTCTGTGCTGACTACAGAATTACTTCTATCAACTTCAAAATGTGTAATTGAGTCCACACAACAGGGGGTTATGCTTATTTCTCTTCTGGTGAGTACAGTAGACTGTATGAGTGCAATAAATATGAATGGTCGAGTCTTCAGGAAGGTGAGGGATAGTGGTTAATCTCCTTGGACATGGACACACTTCTAGTTCGAAATGCAGAATCGTTTCCTGGGTTCTCGAATGTATACGTAATTATTTCACCTGGACATATTTTCACCTGCACAAGTTTTATGGAGGAGATTTTGACGCTGGCATTCAAGCTCTTCTATGTTAGCATCACCCACAAGCACCTCTACCATTGCAGTTTTCAGCTGATCAACTCTTGTGACAGAGAAGATGTAGAGTAAAGCTCACTGCTTAAATTGTAAAAAAAGAATGTGCCAGGGTTCTCGTCAGGAGGCCAGTGCAGTTTGCAACACACATTGACCCTGTCAGCGCTGCTAATGATAGTAAGACTACTAACCATCACACTCCAAGTGCAATAATTCGGACAATTTCAGGAATTCAGATCTATAAAAACGGCATGGGTGTCAGGTAATAGCAATTCTTAATGTATAATGAATTCATAATTATCTATTGTTGTGGTCACCTCCCCCTCAGCTCAGGATCAGTCCAGGGGTACCGACGGACAGAGCGGGGCCTCCAACCCTGAGCAGTGTCCAGGAAGAGGCGAGGCTTTCTACCAAGAATTTTTGGGAAAGAATCCTAAATACTTTATGAAACAGACATCCCCCGTCTGGAAAATCCAATGTACGGTAGGATGTTTGGTATCATTTATTTGTGTTAATTTTTGCTTTTTTCACTAAGCTTAGGTTAAGCTTAATTGCAGTAGTGTTTAAGAGGTGCTGACGAAAGCCCGGTAGGCGTAACTTTCCTACAATGGCTGAAACATGTTGACCAAATACCATCCTTAATAGACAGTTAGGGGCCGATTATGATGGAGGATTTTCCGCATCCTCCGGGCCGGCGGAAGCCACCCCCGGCCCGGAGGATGCGGAAAATCCTCTGTGGACCCACCAAAGACCCACCACCACATTAGGATGGCTGGTGGGTCCTGGTTTCCATCCGCAGATTTTCCGCCGCGGTTGGCTTACAACCGCGGCGGAAAAGCACTAATATGGTGACGGTGTCTCTTAGACACCGTCAGCCAGATTAGGATGCCCGAAAAGAAATGCTTTTCCACGGCGGGTTTTCGCCCGTGGAAAAGCATACGGAGCTTCACTGCGGGGGCCCATTGCGGGCCCCCTGGGTGAAGGGGGGGTGCACATGGGGGGTACCTATGGTACCCCCCTGCATTTGTATGCAGTAATCGGCAGGCACCGCGCGGTGCCTGCCTCTTGCTGCATACAAAGCCAATGTATGCATTTTTAACATTGCGGCGGGTGCAGCTTGAAGCTGCACCCGCCGCAATGTTAAAGATGGAGGATGTGACCGCCACCCTGGCGGTCACATCCTAATCTGCACGGAGGGACCGCCGCAGCCCCTGCGGACGGTCCCTCCTACTCTATGGTGGCGGACGGACTCAGGTCCGTCCGCCATCATAATCGGCCCCTATGTACGGTGTAGGAGGGGCAGAGATCTGTGTAGTAGTCTGCTGCTTACATGCTTGGGTTTTCATATGATGGCTCCAACGCTCAACACACCCGACGCACAGCACTGCCTCTTGCTGCTGGGTCACAACAAATAAAGTGCCCTTCTTCCTACCTGTCTTCCTCCACATCCTTATTGAAGATATTTTATACTGTCTGGAATTTTGTCTTACTTCTCTGGTCAACCATCTCGCACACTGGTGTGATTCTTTAAATCATCCCATCTCATTCAGTGAGGGGAGGAGTGCTGCAATGCTTCTCTGTTTCTATGATTATCGATTACCAAGCATATATAAGTTATTCCATTGCAGTCCTCTATGGGACTGCTTAACAGACTGCTTAACACTTAATAAAATGCCTGCTTTCATCATCACAAGGAAATTGTGTCTTAAAGCCCTTACTGAAGTCTTTTCACATAATAGAATGTAGGTCAGCCATGTTAAATCTACAGTTCCTCCAGTCAGAAATTGTCGGCTTCATGGTATATAAATTAATTTCAGCTGCGGTCAGACTGAGAAATATGGTGAACCAGCGATTTTAGACCGTGATATTCTGAAACGCACTCACCTCAGCAGAACCCATGAGACTGCCCGAAGCCTATGCCTCCACTCATTGCAAGCAATGAAACGTTAGTGAAAGGCGATGTGTAGACGCGCAACCAGGCCCAGGACACAGCAGTGAAGAGTTCCAGAAGGACCTGGCCAGTATAAAGAAGCCGCCAACAGAGATAAGAAAAAGCCATGCTAAAGCCTCAATGAGTGCTCCCCCAACCGGATGCATCACAAGTATTGGATGCAAAACCGAACATGACAAACCATACTTAACAGTACCACAAATTAACTACATTCACTCACCACACTGTTCAATTGTTCCCCCTTGCAGAAATCAACAAGAAATTGACCAATGACCCCTGCAAGGGTCTGTACTCAACACTGGCCCCCACAAAACTACATGAGGGTGGGCGCCATGCGTACACGAGAGGCCCTTATGTGAAGCACGGATGGTGGATTGCAGTGAATGCCCCTACATAAACAAGCCAGCCAGGATCATGTGCCATGAGGCATGGCTCCGCAGTGCAGTCGCGGGCATTGACCATGTGGGATAAATCTCAACGAAGGACGTATTAACATACCATTAAGAACATAACTGCCCGGCCTCACTCGCCTAACAAAAGCGTTCATTGCTCCCATGCAGGACCCGCAACCAAAACACATCGTCTTGTGTTGGTACGGACCCGGTACGTTCTCCTTCATTGATCTCCCTAGGTCACCTCGATAAGTCCGTGGACGTACCCACCCACCACTTTCGCTCACCCCTTTGAGGAACGGGGTACCTAGGCTTTACCACTCGATCCTTACCACGTGGCCGACTACTGATAGGCAGTCGCCACCACGACCCTGCTTACACCTTTACCATAAAGCCCTGATGAGTCACATCTCCTTCACGGTGTGACGAAACACGTGTCGGCTGGCTATTATTTTCTGTACTGACCAACAATTGATTTATAAAAGACATCTTCAACCACATGAACTTTTGCGTGTAATCTTTTGAACCTTTGACGAAACTTTCCATTTCTTGCCATTTTGAGTCCTGACTTTAGGCCCATTGATATTTCAGCGTGTGTACAGGATCTGTTCTTCTCTTACCATTAAGAAACATAACTGCCCGGCCTCACTCGCCTAACAAAAGCATTCATTGCTCCCATGCAGGACCCGCAACCAACACACATCTCGCTTTGGGTAGTTAACTAAATCTCTCATGTTAAGCCCTGTGGAGAAAGTGAACTACGCAAAGGTATTAGTGCGCTATCCGTGGGCACCAGTTACATTACATATACAGCGCGAGGGGATAAATTACTTGCCTAGAAACGCGGGCCGCCAAGTCATGTTGGACTTGAATTTGGAGTTAGAACATGCAGTGCCATTTAGACGGCCTTTCTCTTTGGACCTTGCCTAGCTCAGACAATCGAAGGACCGACTGGCTCGCACTTCACTCGCTCAAACAGAGGCTGGGCAATCAGAACCTCCTGATCCGAGGTGCCAACTAAGCCTAGATTTTAGAATACCACAGTGTGGTAGATGTTATTTATGACACCTGACAAAAATGATACCTGGGGTTCAGAACTTTATCAGGTGCGATACGCAGTAACCATTTTGAGGACATGGGAAACAACATCTGGCCCTCTATGACCCATAGCAAAACCTGCATATCAAAAGCACTGCACTCTAGTCCCAGAGGACAGGAGGTCTGCATCTACCCCTCCCGAGGGGAGAAAACCACCAGGGCCAGACTGGGAACAAACACCAGGGCTGGCAAACTGCTCGTCCGGCCCCCATGGGAGGGGAGAGGGGTGCGTCCGAGCTGTTGTTAGGACCTGTTTCTGCCGATTTTGTTATTGATATTGTTTTTGATATTGCAGACCCCTGGTAACAAAAACGCCCCCCCAGGGGCCGAAAACTGGCCCCTAGCCCGGCGGCCCACATGGGAAACGCCTGGTGCCTGTTACGGCCAGTCCAGCCCTGAACACTGCCCAGGCAAACAGCTGGCTCAACCTATAGTGCATAGCCAGACCAGCAAAACAGGCTGCTCCCATCGCTCCCCATTGCTGGTGCCGGGCTGCGGTACACATTCCTGCTACTCCAACACAACTGCCACTGCTCCACCGATGCAGCATAATGGGCTCCATCTCAGTAACCACCAGCAACAATAGGCCCTTTGGGGGCAACACCCTTTAAGGCAGGGTCCACCTCTAGCGTTACTGCGGAGTACTCTCAGCTAAACACATCTCACAAGTTTTACAACCAATACAATTTCGCCAATGTTGATCTAAGCATTCCTTAATCTCTCTCTCTCTCTCTCTCTCACACCACTCTCTCTCTCTCTCCCCTCTCTCCCTCTCTCTCTCTCTCTCTTCTCTCTCTCTCCCCTCTCACCCCGATTAAGACATCCTTACTCCTGGGTCAGGTACCAGGTAACAAGGAGACAGTTGAGCCCTTAGCGTTGGCACTGAATTTGTTCACATTTCTTTATTCTATGCAGACTTAAATTAAATAGATGATGGTTTGTGTGGGTATGACTTGCGCATTTCACGACACATGCATTTTACTAATGGCGTGCTGCTCCCGCTTAAATATGCATTAGGAACTCCCACGCGCCAGTTCGCCGAGAGCTCTGCTATGGCATGGCAATTGAATCGACTTTAAAGGTAAATACTTAAATGCCTCCTTTGAAACTGTTTCTTTACTGAGCCTGCTTATGCGGCAGCCTAAATATAATATTCAGCTACAGAGCTTTTGGCTTGTCTGATCCATAAGCAACACTTCACTTAATAATATTAAAACAACCCACTCCTTTCTGAGCATCGAATTGTTTCTTGGAAGAGTTTTTCAGTGCCTGCGTCAAACTGTAAGCTAAGTATGTGTTTCAGAATTCAAAGGCATTTCTTGAGTGTACTTCTGCCATGAATTCTAAACTTTGAGTAACAAATACACGTAGTAAAGCAACACAAACCTATCAACGCCAATCACGTAAAGTATTTTGCTGACAGGAAAGTTTGAGATGCATGTTATCAAGTGGTAACGTGCAGTGATAATGATTGCATCAGTCTGAAGAGTGCATACATTTAATTATTAAACCTATATAATGTCATTAAATTACATTAAAGGAAGTGAAATGTATTCGAGTGAAAATGCTGCTTTATGCGAATTTAAAATATAATTTGACCCCGATGATTTGTATATTGAGGAAACACTGTCCCAAATTGCGCGATGGTTACTAACCAGAAGTGGACCAACCGATCTCTAGGTTAAAGTGGAGGCCATAACCTGCACATCCCATAAAAGATTTGCAACTTTCTGTTTAATTGCACATTTGAATGTGTGGACAAGGAAGAGTAAATTTACATGGTTATATCACATTTTTTATTTTTTCAAAGTCTTTTATCCATTTTTGTAAGTTTTATTTCAAGATTGCTGTTCCCATTTTTTACATAGTCCTCCTAGAGTTTAAATGTGACAATGTACATCTCGTAATTGAATTTTGTGTCACTAGAAGAAAATCTACGTGTCACATGAGAGTCTTTCATATGATCTGTTGAGAGTCGCAATGAGTTGTGAGTATACGTCTCGTCCTTGTAACTGAATTATGTCCACTATAACAAGACAAATGGAGCAAAGCAAAACCATACCTTAAAAAGCATTGGTAAATGCATCAGGTTTCGCCTGTGATTAATAATATATATTTTTTTATGTTTTAGCTTGGCGAGCAGTTGTGCAATGTAATTTAAAGGAATTCCGTAAAAGAGTTATGACTTGTTTATCGAGAAAGGCAATATATTCTGCAGTAACTGGTGGTTTATAAAGCGCTCCAGTACCTTCAGGTGATATTGGCGCTGAATGAATAGACCCTAAAATAAAATTGTGAAAAGCAGGTTTAAATGCGGAGGAGATTAGTTACCTGTGTGCTTGTATGAAGTAACTGGTGGAAATATAAAGCGCTCCTGTACCTTCAAGTGATGTTGGTGCTATATAAAAGTGCCCCAAAGAATATTTAAATAAAAAAGCATGTCACATAGCAGCACTGTTACATTTTTTTTATTTAATTAATTTCAATTCCCCCATGGAATCCGGCGTCCTTAAGGGAACTGATGTGGTATGGAGATACACTCTCAACAGAAGTGGTATAGCATGAGGGAAGACACAGGAAGAAAGAGCTTTTTTTTCTTGTGCCTCCTACATTTCAGTGAGGCTGGTTGGAAGGTGGCTTGTGGCATGGGTGACTGAGCAGGGGGGCAGTATTGCCTTGCTTTTTCTTGTGATGGAGCTGGTCAGTGGCAGAATAGGATGTCTGCTGCGTTCACCGTCTGGATGAGGGGTTAAGGTACCAACCCCTTCAGTTTCCTGTACAATTTGAATTGCCCTGATGATGTCAGGACTAGATATAAATACATGGGGTGAATGTCGGTGCAAGCACAAAAGACTTTGACGTTGAGTAGCTCACAGTGATACCTACTTTTTTGCTCAGCGAACGCGTCGGGTGCGGCCTCCTTGCGATTGGGGCGCGATTTAACATGTGACCTTAAAAAAAAGCATTTGATTGGTTCTTAACATTTCCCATTTCCCATTGTAACAGTTGGACGACCCCACCCATTTTACTCATTCTCTCTACAGCGTTTGATGAGAGACACCTCTTCTGCTTTTTGAAATGTATTTTTCATGTGTACACATATCTTATACTACACACAACATGCAACGATCAACTTGATCAATATTCATGCTCTGTACATTAGCCTTCCACGTGTGATTGCAATGCATCTCAAACGTTCCATCAAAAAACAAATATGTGTTACATGATGCCCCTGGTGTCTGTGTGTGTAAATTATTGTGCTCCCTTTCGGCTTCGGTATTCGTGGCTCTAAGGAGTATCAGGAGCCATGTGCAGAGTGCACATCCTAGATCACATGTGACAAACAGTAAACAGCAATGTGACGATTTCTTTTGCTGTACGCTCTGTTGTCAGGCTTTACCAATATAGTACTGTGTTATGTATAAGACTCTCAGATTCACATTTGACATGCATTGCTTGACTGTAATGAGCGTTATCACTCTGTATGACGTAGCCTCACTACTGATCCTCCCTCCATCTGAGCACATTCACATGTGTACGCTTCGCGATAGCAACACTTTCAATAATACCGCACACCATTAACATGCGTGGCTGCGCATATCCACAACCTTGACAACGACATGTAATGTTCACCATTCAATCTTTTCAAACACCATCTCATTAACGATAGTTTCCGCCCTCCTGACACATGCTACACTAATCTAAATTGCACACTCTGTGAGGTCAAAACTGCAAAAGAAACACACATAAGTACACATCCTGGCCAGATAGGAACTGAACAACGCCCAGGTCCCCGGAATAATTATTCACACCCCTTTGCTGGCCTGGCGTACGCAAGCCCAGCCCACTTTGCGTACGTATAAATAGGATAACCACAACACCACACGTCCCTCTTCTTCCACACTACCTCAGGTGATATGCCACATCCACCTCGCATATCACAATGCACAATAAAAAAACGAAATGGACCCATGAGGTGGACACGATCCTGGCAATCAACACGGGCTCTAAATTGTGAGCCCTATTGCCCGTCGTCTATGAAAGGGATCCATGAGGTGTACACTCTCCTGCAATCAACACTCCATCTGAATTGAGAGAACTGCTGCCCATAGTGTTTGCTCACACAACAATGACAGCAGGTAAGCAGAGCAGCCTGGGTGAACAGGGCCTCCAATAGAGCGCAGTACGGTAGGATGTGTGGGATGCATCAGCCTGTGCGTAATGATGTGATCTCTGACCTCATTCAGTCTCATCTCTGTCTCATTTTAAAGACCTGCTGGACCGTACTGTAAGCCTGAGCAAGCGGGCAGCGCTGCCCTACAAATGCTCTTGAGCGCAGTGCTGAGGGAGGGGTGGGATGCTTCAGCCAGAGTGCACACGTGCGAAAAAGCGATGTGGCCGTTCGTAATGATGCGATCTCTGATCTCATTCAGTCACATATGTCTCATTTTAAGGACCTGCTGGACCGTACTGTAGGCCTGAGCCAGCGAGCAACGCTGCCCTACAGACATGTGGTGTTGGCTTTTAGGACACTGTAGTGAGCTTGTTACTAAGTGTACATGCACACAGCCTTCCACCACTGCATTACATGCGCACATTATGCTTCTAGCATGCTCTCTGTTCTTTTCTATATAAACCTTCATATAACATATAATTATTTAACCTTGTGAATTCTCGAGCACTCCATCTTCTCTTTGAACCTCGAATACCACTAACAGTTAGTAGATCTTACTTCAAAAACGAAGGATGCACTCACCTCCTATTTTCTATCAAGCTTGAAATAAACCTTCATTTACCTCCAGACGTTTCCAGCATTAAATTATTTCTCCCTTTTCAGACATTCCATTGATTGCCTCAAGAAGGGCGGAGCGGGAGCTGACTCCGCAATGATGTCCTGGGCATTCTGACACCTTCCATCGTGGTATCAAGACACCATCCCTGACCGGCGACCTGGTCTACCGTACAAATACACCCCGGACTCGGAGCTTGCACCAACACGTCGTGGGACACACCAGTGGTGGCAGGTGAGCAGTGAAGCCTCGGTGTGCAAGACCTACAATTGAGCACAGTGCGGGGGAAGGGGCTGGGTTGCAGCACCCTGGGTGCACAGGTGCATGCAAGTGATATTCCCGTAGCAAATAATGTAGGACTATATTATCAAAGAACGGCAATAACATTATCACCACTTTAGCGGCAGGAAACTGCCGCTAAAGCGGCTATAATGGGCTTGATAATATGCCCTTGTTAATTCCCAGAATCTGGGCTTTTATGGGAATTCACAAGGGCATATTATCAACCCCTTATTGCCACTTTAGCTGCAGTTTCCTGCTGCTAAAGCGGCTATTATGTAATCGGTGTTCCTTGATAATATGGCCCATAATCTCTGGCCTTCTGTGTTTCATTTTAAAGACTTGCTGATCTACACTGTTTCTCGCGGACCCCAGCGACCTACACAAATGGGTGACGGGAGGGTAAACACTAAGGGCTGGGTGTAGTAGGCCAACGCTCTGTCTCCTCCTCCCTGTCTTCTTTTGACTCTCCCTCCCCTTCCACCTTCCACCCACTCCCCCTCCTTTCATTCTCACGATAGTCCTTTCATTCAGACTACCTTTCTTTACCTCTTCCACATAGCACACATACTTATGTTTCATTTTTGTCTTGCAGGTTTCCTATGCTGCTTCCACGTTTTTTTTTTCATTATACTGTTTCTTCTATTAAAGTTACGTTTCTATTTATTTGTGTTTTAATAAAGGTTACTTTTTTTCAAATAAATAACTGAGTGTATAGGTCTTCTCTTTCTGATAACACTTGTCTATTTTTTTATTGTGAAAATCAAGTTTTTATGGGAGATTTTAAGGACAAACTTATCTAATATTAGAGTGCACCTTCCAAACATAATCGAACTGACTATTAGACAAATGAAGCCTGGGTAATTGTACAACTGCAAGAGTTCTATGAGTGTATCACTTTATAGCACCATAAGTACTGCCCGTGTGATTACCGAACATATAAGGCACTGCCTAGGACCACCGAGACTTCAGTGATGGCCGAGGCCCACCCTGCATATTTAAATAAAGCCCCGTAGTGTGGCGATCAGTTCACCTCGAACCCCCGAACAATTAGTAAACAATACCCGGGAAGGTGGCGCTCCCCTAGGCTGCAAAACGTCTCTGTGCCCTTCCGCGCCTAATTTACATGTGACATTAAGATCGTCAGTCCTACAGAGACCTCGCAATATAATAATTGGATTGGCCACCGAACATTACCAACCAGGGGCCTCATTTAAAAGAACTGGTGAGACCCTGTTTTTTGTTTTTGTTTCTTCTTTTCTCTCCATTTTTACTATCCGCATCCCCTCTATTAAAGCGATACGAGGTTTTACTCCTCTCGCTTCAAGTAGTCAAACAAGTATTTGTTATCAAAGGGTGGAAGCCCTGCACCAGCCCTCTAATAGCAAATACAAATGTCTGCGAATGCACACCCCGGGACATTGTATGCTCTGCCCCTCACATGTCGCCCTCCCTAGGACCATGATGCATTTGTTAGTATAAACACATACGAACACTACTTACACACATGTAGTACAGTGACCAGAATGTAGTGAAGAAACAGAGGAAGCGTAAAATATAAATCCTACCAGAAGTCGGATGTCAGTTCAATGAGCCGACAACCCGGACATGAGTAGAAACAGCTACACGAAGAAAACGGGTCTTCAGCACAACGCAAGCAATTTTGAAATATTGCTGAGTGGTACTTTCTTTTTACCTTCTCCGGCTCGTCGCCAAATTTATGTAGTGAAGAGGCAGACAGCAGTGGATCCAATAAGTAGATTTATTACAAGAAAACAAGACACCTGAAACAACCACCAACAGGAGCAGACAGCAAAGCAACCGTCTTCTCCAGCACCATGTACAAACTCCGCAAGATCATGCCAGCCCTACATTCTAACATTACATACTTAGATTCTAGTAGAATTACATACTAACAGTCTACTATGACTTACATTGGAATACTACACAGAGCACATGACTTTACAGCAATGAGCTCATGGTTTCATCCACGAGTCTTGAGACCGGTAGAGGTAAGTATTTCGCTTCCCACTCCCTATATTGTATAAACGTAAACTAACACTTCTTCCACAGGTATGCTACAGCGCCCAGAGCACATCATTTTACAGCGATGAGCTCCCAATTTGGGCTCACGGTTTAATCCCAGAGACTTCACACCAGTAGGGGTGAGTAGTTCGCTTCCCACTCCCTATATATTATAAACGCATACTAATACTACTTACACACTTATACTATAGCGGCTAGTATCCTACAGCGGCCAGAGCCCATTACTTTACAGCAATCAGCTCGGTTTGAGCCCCGAGTTTTCACACTGGTAGGCGTGAGTACTCCGCTTCCCACTTCCAGTATAGTATAAATGCACGGTACCGGTCAGTAGTTCGCTTCCCACTCCCTGTATGGTATAAACGCCTACTAATGCTACTTACACACGTATACTACAGCGCCCAGAGCCCATCCTTTTATAGCAATAACCTTAATTTCATCCCCAAGTCTTTACACCGGTAAACGTAACTACTTTGCTTCCGGAATACTATCAACACATAGTAGCGGTCAGTAGTTCGGTTCCCATTCCCTGTGTGGTATAAACGTCTACCAACACTACTTGCACACGTATGCTACAAACACCAGCCCACATCACTTTACAGCAATTCCTCATGGTTTAGACTCTCGGTTTCATACCCGAGTGTAGCACCATATCATATCAGCACCATGCCACTCTGAGCAACACCGCACTTTCAGACTGGTAACAGTGATAACTACCTATTGGCGACCGCCAGTAGGTAATAAAGAACAAATTACAATAGTTCCTTGATTCTTTTATCTTTCAAAACTTCTCTCTATTACTGTCTTTCTAATTTTCCATATAAACAATGTTATTAATATTCAAGTACACATAGAAGTCAGAAATGCAACGTATTCTATCAAAACACTTTCTAAAACATTCTACAACACGTGGAGGTTAAAAGTTCATCAACTTTTTTAAACCTGACCATAATATTTTGCAACATTTTCTCGAACATGTAACGGCACGTGCAGGTTAAAAGTTTACGATTGATTTAAGTTCGAACAGTGCCTTCCAAATGCAAGTAGCAGGTGTGGTTGAGTTGAGCAAATGTTATCCTATAATATGTACTCCGCATGCAAACTGCTTTTTCTTAACCGCATGCGTGCGGCATGATTTCCGCTCCTGTGCTGAGATTTTTAATATCGCACTTTACATGACGAGCTGGGCTCGTCATGAGCGTGCGAGGAGGCTACCTCACGACGAGCCCAACTCGTCATGAGCGTCGAAGGGGTTAACCAATCACAAAGATGCTTTTCCGCAAAACGAATGTGCTTCCTACTTTTAAAAAACAATGCTTTTCATGTCCCAATCGGGTACCGTTTTGTATGCAAAAAGAAACTAGTTCCCCATCTTTAAACATACCTCTTTTTCTACGAAGGAACTGCATGAGCTACAGACATCCTTCCATACCTTCCAGCCATACCTTCAAAATGCTAGTGTGGATCGTAGAACATAGCTATGTTTTCTGGTGCAAGAGGTATGCAGAACAGAGATGTATTGACTTAGATCTAGGTTTACAAAATGTGGACATTAAATGGTTTGGACAGAGAGTATTGAAGTGTCACCAATTGTTGCCTTTGGTTAAAACCTGTTTACACCTCCAACACCCTGAACTCATGATTGTGCACTGTAGTGGAAACGACCTAGGCACATTGACTGGGGTAGGTTTGGAAATGCTTATGAAGGACACCTTTGGACAATTGATGTTACTTTTGTCTCAAACTGTCTTTGTATATTCCAATATATGCCAAAGACAGAAGTGGAAATGGTCCAAACAATGTTGTCCTCAGATTGAAAAATCTCAGAAAAAAAGTCAACAAAGCTGTGTCTGCATACCTCAGAAACCACAAAATGGGCTCCATCTAGAACAACAACATACATTTTCATATGGCGGATATATACAGAAGTGATGGAGTACACGTCATAGATCAGGGAAACTGAGTTTTCCTGAATAACTTGAAGCTGTGCATATGCACTTATATGTATCCCCAACTAATGAACACAAGGGCTCCTTTTAGAGCCACCCTATAACTTACAACTTAGGCCCACTATTTTAGGGCCAGATAACGGCAACTCCCGGACCCTCGCCAAAGTGTATTCTCCACACAGCTGTGGCGCAGCGGCCAGACCATCTCACTTTGCAGCACAGACCTCTCACTTTGATTCCCGGCTCTACTCACCCATAAGGGTGAGTAGTTGGCACTTTACAAATACCGTATTGATTTACCTTTGCACTCCTTATACAACACCACCTAAGCACCATATACAAGTTGAACACGTGTGGCACAGCTCCCAGAGCCCATGACTTCACAGCATAGCACACACAGTTTAGGCTCACAATTTCATCCCCGAGTCCAGCAGTAGCTCAATTTAGCAGCAAGACACTCTAGGCAATACCTCACTTAATTTCCGTACCCAGCACTTTCAGACCGGTAGGGGTCAGTAGTTCTTTACCCCAACTCCGGCAGCAGCTCAGCTTACGCCCCCACCGCCATCAGACCCGTAGGAGTGAGTAGTTTGCACTTCACAAACACCGAATTGATTTGATACGTGCAAATTTACCTTTTCACTCCCTCTATAACCCCCCCTAAGCACCATACACAAGTTACAATGTTCGAAACAAAAGTTCGTCCGAGTAGGTATAAGTACATGCTCACACTACTTGGACAGATGTGGCACAGTACCAGAGCACATGACTTCACAGCATATGACACACAGTTTGGGCTCACGCTTTCATCCAGAGTCGGTACAAAAGGGGGTGGTGATGAGCAGCAGCAGCTCAGCTTAGCAGCATGTGACTCTAGACAGTACCTCAGCAATTTTCCGTACCCCAGGACTTTCAGACCAGTACGGGTCAGTAGTTTGTCCTAGTAGGTATAAACACATGCTGACACTACTTCCACAGGTGTAGTGCAGCGGCCACAGCACATGACTTCACAGAATAAGACACCCAATTTGTGCTCACGCTTTAATCCCCGAGTCCCGCACCAGCTCACCTTAGCAGCGTCAGACTCTACGCAATACCTCAATTAATTTCCACAGCCAACCACTTTCACACCGGTAGGGGTGAATACTTCACTCTGCACCCCCTCTATAGCACACCCTAAACACCCCACAGAGGTTACAGTACTCCTACCCTCCTCTTTCCCACTTTATTTGCCCTTTTTCCCCCTTACTCACTTCAACGGAATCACAAAATGGCGGCCAACACTTCCTAGTTGCAACCGCTCGCACCGTTCGCACCCAATCAGCAGCAAGCTCATGCTGGTAACGGTATTTTTATTTATTTATTTGAAAAGTTTTATATAGCGCTGGCTAGACCCGGAGGTATTAGAGCGCTTTACATGAGATAGGATATTGCATCAGAACATTGTTACATAGTTACATCAGTTACAGTTGCAGTTCCAGTAAATGCTTGGGAGAAAAACGTGAGCTTACACAATAATACAAGAAATTAGCATGTAGCATATCCAAGACACACGTCATATGGGGAATGGAAGGTAGTGGGGGAAAGGTAAACAGGGGAGGGGAAAGCAGACAGAGTCAGATAGATCTGAAGGGGGAAAGTACTCCAGGGGGAATAAAGCAGTCAAAGTAGTCAAAGAGAGAGAGAGATAAAACCATGGAAAACCGTGAAAAACAATGTCTGATGTCCGGCTGGGTAGGTGACGGCCGATGGGGTGACCCAGAGCCAGACTCCGCTATAGCTGCATAGGACAGCTCCACCGGGCAGCGGCCAAGGGTACTCGAGCATTATACTCTCATACTGTACATGCACAGAGGAGAAGTATCTCTGCACTGAGCGTGTGCACTATACCAGACTTATGCTCAAGACAAGTTTTTTCAGTTTTATAAAGTATGTGCTGTTGTGTAGTGTCTCAATGGGAAGCACGCTCAAGCATCTTCAATAACTTTTTGTGAGGACTACAGATGAGGGCACAAGTCCTAAACTATCGCTGTGCAGAGGAGATTAGGTAAACAAGCAGGTAAAACATAAAAAAGTTAAAGCGGATGGAAACAGCACTTGGGCATCGGGAGACTGATAAGAAATGCACAAAAGTAAAACAACAGGTAATAGCTACAGCCAATAGAAACAAGGAAAACTATGTGGCAAGCATGAGAACTAATGAAAAGCAAGAAAGTTGAGAGGACAGGGTGCAAGCCCATTTTAAAATGTATATTTAATACAATAGATTTCACAAGCACAGTACAAGCACTGCGCAGGCAAAACCAGCAAATATGCTTTTATATATGTACAACTGTCAAATTACGATTCGGTAATTTGTTACCGAATTGCAAGTTTGGTTTATTGATTCAGTATTTGGAAGGGGCGTGTTTAGGGCGTCCCTTAAAATACTGAATTGCAGTGCTATATATGAATGTTTTGCGACCAAATTACAATTGCATAAACATTTACTACTAAACGTTTGTGGGAACCATTTGCAAATGGGAAGGTGTCTGCAAGGGACCCTTTCCCCTTTGAAAATGTAAAAAAAATATATTTTTTAAGAGAAGGCAGTGGTCCCATAGACCACTGCCGACTCTTAAAAAATGAAACTTCAAAGTTTATCCCGTTTCCTTTAAGGAAGCACTCTGCTCTTCTGTTGTTCTGCCTCTCTTGGCTTTTCTGTGCCCTCTTTTTCCCTTTTCTCTCTCTGGGCTCTTTTCTCTCTTTTTCTTCTTTTCTCTCACCTCTCTTCTCGCTCCATACCGCTGCTGCCCCAGCGGTCCCTCCCCTCACCAGTGTTTTCTTCCCACTCCCAATTCAAAGCTGACCGCCCTCCCCCCAACCTCTACTTAATGGCAGCCACAGTGCGGCAAGAAGAGATAAACCAATGACCTGGTCAGTGTGATGGCTCTCCCCCGTGCAGCTCCACCACTAAGTGCTGCCCCCTGAGCCCCAAGAGCTATCCGTTTGCTGACCACTGCAGGGTGTTTAATCCCTCCTCCACCCGCAGGCTCCTGCCTGGGCCTCATCCCTAGTGGTTCATTGGGAGAGCCCTCTGCTCTTCTGCTGTTCTGCCTCTCTTGGCTTTTCTGTACCCTATTTTCTCTCTCTGCTCTCTCTGTTCTCTTTTCTTTCTTTTTCTGTGTTTCTCCTTCATATCTCTGTTCTCTTCTCGCTCCATGCCGCTGCAGCCCTGAAGCCCCTGCCCCCTCCAGTGTGCCCTTCACACTCCAAGCTGACTGCCTTCCCCGACCCCTACTTAATGGCAGCACACAGCTGGGGTGCTGCTGCCACACTACACCATTCCGGCTCGACCACGACCAGCACCAGGGACCCTGGTCCTGAGACCCGCCTCCGCTATGACTCTAGCACAGTCTATGCTCTCAAACACAGATGCAGCAACAACTGCCAGCTTTCAACACTGAGCAACACCCAAGGCCCAATCTCCTTTAAACACTGCACCTGCACCTTCACCCACCTCTGGACCCCAGCAGCAGCCCCCAGCCTACCAGACATCACCGCTCACAAACACTCAACTGCATCCTCTTCAACTTGCGCTCCCTACACAAGCATGCCATAGAAATCAGGGACCTCCTCAACACCCACGTACCCGACGTCACTTTCCTCAGAATAACCTGGACCAATGCCAACTCTGTGCCCTACATCGCCACTGCGATTCCAGCAGGATACAAGATCCTGCAAAAGACCGCCCCACCCACCCAGGAGGAGGCATCACCATTGTCTACACAAGCACCCGCCGCATGACAACCACCAGCCCAAACGACACTAGGACCCTCTTGGAGCACATCCACCTCCAGATCCAGACCAAGCCTAAAGCGACTCTCCGCGGAACCCAAAACTACAGGCAGCCAGGCCCAGGCGCTCCTTTCACTAACACCATCGCCGATCTCATCGCACCCCATGCCCTCGCCTCCAATGACTACATTTTACTCAGAGACTTAAACTTACACCTGGACAACCAGGAAGACTTGAAGACCACCACCCTCCTAGAGAACCTCGCTAACATAGGACTAACCGCGGGCGGAGCTGGTGTAGTGCCACTATCCGGAGTTCCACAGAGTTGGGAAAAAACTCCATGGAACTCCGCTCCACGCCCTGCCTCCACCCACCTAATAAAAAATATTTAAAAATGAATTTTGAAAGAAAAAACACACTTACGTGTACTGTGGTGTCCCTGTGCTGTCCTCCTCCTCCTTTCCATCTCTCGCCTGCAAACCCCCTACAACGGACAGACGTCTTGCCAGAAATGCGCATGCACAGTACAGGTGAGTGTGTTTTTTTCTTTTAAAAAGCATTTTATAATATTTTTTATTAGGAGGGTTGGAGACGGGGAGCCTATTTTAGTAGGGGGAGGTGGCTGGCTAACTCTGCTCTGCTGGCGGGCGGAGTTCTCTGCCCGCCCTTACATAGGACTGAGGCAACTGGTCACCGCCCCTATGCTCGCAGTTGGACACACACTCAACCCCCTCTTCACAGTAGGAAACAGTATCTCCTACAGCCATACCACAGAACTCCCCTAGACAGACTACCACTGCACCCACTTCTCCTTCAGAAACATCACCGCACACAAGCACGCCCACCGCCTCCCCCGCAAAAGCTGAAAAAAAGACACCAAAGACCAGCTCACCTTTTCCCTCATCAGCACCCCACCATCAACTCTAGACATGAACACTGCAGCACACAACCTCCACCGCTGGATCATGAACTGTTCCCACACGCTCGCCCCTCTCGGGAAAGCCACAGGACGACACATCAAGAAAGCTCACCCCTTCACTCCAAGAATCCAAGCGCTCCTGCAGATGACTCAAAAAGACATGGAGGAACAACAGAACCCCAGAAACATGCACCGCCTACAGAGCAGCCACCACAGCACACCACCAACTCATCAAATCCACAAAGAAGAAATTACTTCAAGACAGAATCCTCACCAACGCATACAACACCAAGAACTCTTCTCCATCATCAAGGAATTTGCCAAACCCAACAGCGAATCAACAGACATCCCATCCTCCCAAGACCTCTGCAACAGACTCAGCACCTTTTTTCACCTCAAGATTAAGATGATCCACAACAACATCAACAACCAAGACCTCTACACAATCCAGATCCCACCCCCAGTGACAGCACCCAACAGACCCTGCTCACCTGAACTTGCAAATGACAGAAGACACCCTAAAGACCATGAAGAACATCCACTCTGGAGTACCCTCAGACCCCTGTCCGTCCCACATCTTCCACTGAGCGGCCACGGCCATCGCACCCAAACTACGATGGGCGATCAACTGCTCCCTCAAAACCACCACATTCCCCAACAACAGGAAACATGCCAAAGTCAACCCCCTCCTGAAGAAACCCTTTGCGGACCCGACAGACCTCAAGAACTTCAGGCCCATCTCTCTGCTTCTATCTGCAGCCAAGTTCATTGAAAAGGAAGTCAACACCGAGCTACCTAACTTCACCGAAGCCAACAACATCCTGGACTTCTCCCAATCCGGATTCTGCAGCAACCACAGCACCAAGACCACCCTACTCAATGCCACCGACGACATCCGCTCCCTCGTCAAACATAGCTAAATGGCAGCCTTCATCCTCCTGGATCTCTCAGCTGCCTTCAACACTGTCTCCCACTGCACAGTAGCCACCAGACTCCACAACGCCGGCATCCGCGGAAAGGCCCTTGGCTGGGTATGCTCATATGTCTCAGTCAGAGCTCAGCGAGTCAGATTCCCGCCCTACCTCTTGAACCAACAGAGACCAGATGTGGAGTGCCCCAGGGATCCTCCCTCAGCCCCACCCTCTTTAACATCTATATGGCCCCCCTCGCAACCATCGTCAGAAACCACAGGCTCAACATCGTTTCCTACACCGACGACAGCCAGCTCATCCACTCCCTCACCAAAGAACCCAACATCACCAGGCACAACTTTCAAGAATGGATGAAAACCATTGTCACCTGGATGAAGAAGAGCTGCCTGAAACTCAACTCAGAGAAAACAGTAGTCCTCATCCTTGGCTCCACCCTCTCTTCATGGGATGATAACTGGTGGCCGCACCGCCCTCGGAAATCCCCCCACCCCGACGGACCACGCACGAAACCTCGGCATTATTCTCAACTCATCACTCATGATGATCAGCAGATTAACACTGTATCCTCAGTCTGCTTCGACGCCCTCCACATACTCCGGAAAACTTTCAAATGGATCAAATCCGAATCCAGAAAAATGGTCAAGCACAGCCTCATTAATAGCAAACCTGACAACAGCAATACCATCAACGCCGGAATCAACAAGAAACTACTCAGCAAACTCCAGACCGTCCAGAATACCACAGCCAGTATGATCCTCGACATCCCCCTTCACAATACATTTTTCTGTATTCTACAATGCAATTAGCAGCCAGGCTGTTGGTCATCAGTACACTGCATGCATAATGGAACATAAAAAACAAACTTTTCAATGAACAGATTCAAACCCAAAAAAATAGCACTTACAGACATGGTGGTATGTTGACCTCAGCAGGCCATCATCCCCTGTGATGGCTATGATTCCTAATGGGTCATGACCTACCTCAAAATATTCATGAGGTAGGCCTATTTGCGACCCTCAAGGAATCCCTAACTGAAACTCAATAAGGTTCTTACATTAGGAATACCCATTTCCTAATTGCGATTTGGAACGAATTTCAATTAGGAAATCGGTATTCCTAATGATTGTGCATATGGCTCTAAATGTTTTTGTTGAAGGCTGTTTCAGTTAAGTTACACATCACTACTGAATTTTAGCAAGCTAACTTTATGTTGCAATCTGTTTAAGGCAAAGTTTTGTGTTGTCACTGTGCAAGTGGGAGTATAGTTAATTAACTTTTGACCAGTGCCATAGCTAAAATATCATGCACCCTAATGCAAGCAAGGACATTGGGTCGCTCATGCCCAGAGTTGGTTATATAAACAGTTATTACTGAGGTGCGGGGTGCCCCAATTGCAACTCTAGGCTATGGTTCCACTGCACATACTGCACTCTCGATACCTATTGCGCCTGTTTTTGACCCCTGAGATCCCATGCAGGAGCACGAGCCTGGCAGTGTGTTCCACTTTCCTTGAACAGCATTTCTAGTTTTCCAGACTCCATATCAATGCATCCCACCTTGTTTGCACATCCAGTATTGTGCATTTATCCCTTGCCCATCTTTGTGTAAATGGTCCACTGTCTAGAGTCCTTCTTGATAACTTGCGACCCATATGACCTCTGCTAGGTGTAGCCGTGTGGGCCCATCTAACCCTTCGTTTCAGGATGCATGGGTTGGATAATCACTTTGCAATGCCCAGATGTTTTCCATAAACGACTCGCCTGGACAGTTAATCACTTAATTGACAATTTCTGGTTTGACTTTATCAAGCAACACAGTCCTGTAAATATTGTCAGGGTTTTGTTAGTCATAAACCACATGGGTTGTTTATTAATTCAGGCGTTAGTAATGTGCTTTTCAGCTGTCTGCCGAATTTGCAGGAAGCTGATGTCCTTGAGATTGCATAGAAGTAGAGCCCCAGTAACATCAATATCCTTCCTTTGGGATGTATTTACATACCCACATTCATGTGTCTCCTCATGGATTTAGTTCTCATTGGGTTAACAGCTACATGCTTTTAGAACCAGTGTATGACTATGAGCCCTCTGGACCAAGACTTCACATTCAGTCATGGAGTTAAAGGAGTGCTTTGATACTCTGTATTAGTGTAAATTAGTAAATGAACCTTGGGTGTAGGAAACGTGAGTAGTCCTTTACAGAAGAGTAGAATATAATTCGCCCTTTCACTAGATCTTGTTAAGACAAAATACTTTTGAAGATTTAAACATTAACATTTGCATAAGAGGAGTAAGTCACTTCTACTCACCAATTCACTTGGCTTCAGAAAAAGGAAAGGCATGTAAAATGTGGAATGGTAATTGGATGCACACGTCACTCCTGTTACTTTCTTCAAACAATATTTTTAGACTCACGCAGAGTTCACGTAGAGTTCTAGAAACACTTAGGGGCACATGCATCGATGTAGACTTTTGCAATTCCTTAATTGTGAATATTAAGGAATCGCAATTAAGGAATTGCAAAAGCCTCTGCATGTAGGAATCGCTATAAAATTAGCGATTCCCAGACATTCCTTAATTGCGACTCGCAATTAAGGAATGCCTTCCCATTCATTCCTATGGGACTATAGGCCCATAGGAATGAATTGGAGATTGCATGCACAATTTGCGAGTACCAATAGGTACTCGCAAATTACGCATGCAATTTCAAGGGTGCAAGGGTGTCAAAAGGACACCATATTGCACCTCTGAAATTGAACTGTGCACACATGTTGCGCACACACATGCCCCAAGGGCAGATGTGTGTGTAACTACAACTTTGAAAAATGCACTTTAGTGCATTTTTCAAAGTTTTTGCAAATTACCATCAAGTTCAAATTGATGGTAATTTGTGCCCCCTATTAGCAAAATCGCTATTTGCGATTTCATCATGCATTGCATTTAAGAAATCGCAATTTGCGATTCCTTCAATGTAATCACAATTTAAGAGATCGCAATAAATTGCGATCTCTTAAATGTCAAGAGCCTTTCAGTTTCATGCATCGCAGAGGCCCGTTTTGCATGCGCAAAAGACGGATTTTTGCGAATCGCACCGTTTACGCTCGCATAAAAAGGTTGATGCATGTGCCTGTTACAATCTACTTGCTTTTCTCTTGTGCCCTTTACATTTTCATATGTTTAGTGATGTTTGGGTCACTGTGATTATAGGCTCTGTTATATTTATCGTTGTTACATCAATATCTTTTTTCTGTGCACTATGGCTATTTTCTCCTTTCTGATTGACGTTGTCCTGTGACTTGCAACTTGACGATTTTTATCTACTGCGTAAAGCTCTATAATAGCCTTCCTTATGTTGTAGTTTAGAGCAATACCACAATTCCAAGTAGAATGGAAAAAATGAAATAATTCTGCTGGCCACCAATTCCGATCTGACATGTCTAAAACTGGGCATTGGCTTAATTGTAATTCACCCTTGTGAATAGCAGTGGATTTGAGGGCATATTCTCAAAGAGCTTTCCCCGATTTAACAGCACATTTTCCCGGCCAAAGTTGCGATAATCTTACCTCCCCATTCACAAGCTGGTGCTAACAGCCCATATCACCAGTTTACCTGCGATAGCAGCCGCAAAAAACATCGCCACTGATGACCCCACCAACTAACGCTAATGAGATGCAGAGTAGGCATTCCCGTGCCAAGAGCCGCAACAACACCACTCCGCAACATTCTCAAAGACCAGCCAGATCAGTAATAAGATCACAAAACAGGTGATAAGGCTCGTTAGCAGCAGGAAATTAGCACCTGCTCTGACCTGGTGTAAAGTTGGACGACAGCCTGCACCACAAAAGGGAGCCCAGCCCAGAGCCACACCTGAAGGGCAACAGATGCCATGGGGCCATGCATGCCGGACACCCAAGAAGGCCACAACACCCACCGCAACCAACCCCAGGACCACCTCACCCCCCTGGTCCCTACCCTGGGTACCCCCATCTCCCCCAGACCAAGATATTGCACATCAACTGCACGAAATCATGAACAAAAGCATTCGCCTGATATCGCACAATTACAACAATCAACACACATGTGAGTACAGGAAACCTGATTCATTTATTCACCATTGAAATTCCAAATGAAAATCACATTCTAACTTGTCTCCAAACAACTATTATGAAGAGTCATGGCGGGGCAACCCTGAACAATCGGTGAGTCACAGTCTGCAAGACAATATCCAAGATAAGAAGGTGTGCCAGGCACTCATCAAAGGACAGACAGAGAGAGAAAGAGAGAGAGAGAGTGAGAGAAAGAAAGAGAGAGAAAGAGAGAGACTGAACAAGGAGGGCAAGGTCAAATGGGCCCTTGGCACCTACAAACATGCTAACTCTTGCATGTGTTTCGTAATCGGTGCACCCCAAATCACAGGCCTGGCATCAAAGTCAGCACGAAGGCCACATCACATATAAGAAATGCAAGCAGTAATCAGACTAAAATTAGGCATGAAAGCTCCTTTGTCTCAATACACAAGGTGGGAGGACAACCGAACGCCCAACCTTGGTCCTGAAAGCGGCTGGCACACCCAGCATGAGATACCATAGCAGCCTCCGACGACTCCCACACCACGAACTGCGCTAATGAAAGACCAATGTGCCCACAACCCACACACACTTGTCCCCGCATGAACTACACCTGCAAGGGATGCCCTTGACACATTGGTAAAAAACAACCCATACGTCCAAACGGTGAACACACATACGACTCATTGCCCAGAGCTGTGGCATATCATCCACGAACTGCTGCCGGTCTGAGGATTGCCGGTGCTAGAAGACCAACAAACGCAATGGCAGGTAATCCCGGGCACATGCACAACCCCTGTCACGTGAAACTGTATTGTGCATGAATGCTGCATCTGTTGGGATCACTGCCAATGGCAGTGTTGCAAATCAGTTTCCGTCTGAGTTTCCGTCATGCCAACGTCACCTGCATCCAGCCATGGTTCCACTGTCGATCATGCACATTTGAGTGGCCCATGGATGTCTGCCTATCCAACGCATCGGTAGCTGAATTGGATTATGACCTGACAGTGTGCCCCCTATTGGCATACAAACAGGAGTGTCACCAGGATACCCGTGCATGGGATGCACTGATCTTTGGGTATGTGCTGACAGTTGTTCATGGGAGATTGCACAACTCCTCGTGTGCAGTGACCACATCGAGGCACTCCCTATTGGGCTGTGTTGTGGATTGGTAAAACAGCGTGGACTGAGCACATCTGCCCAGACCAGGTAATGGATTGGCTCACCCTGGTGTTCCTTGAACCCAACAATGACATACTATTGGAAAAGATTGCACATGAAGCTGCGCTCACATTCATGCTCGAGTAACTATGTTCCTGCAGCCACATCAGATTGTCACCCACAGCACAGGTCACAACTAAGCATGAGCGTAAAATCCGCTCCGATCGCGGATTTTGCGGATTTTCGGTAAATCCGCGATCCGCGAACTCTCGCGGATTTACCGAGAATCCGCAATCCGCGATCGGAGCGGATTTTGCGGTCAAAAGTTCAAGCCTGCATAATTTACGATGGCGCCGGCAAGCTGCCAGCGCCATCCTCAAATGGTTACTTAATTAGCTTCGACAGGAAGCTCTAACAGATAAGATAAAGCAGGGGCTCGAGCGCCTGCTTTATTTTATCAGTTGGAGCTTCCTGTTGAAGCTAATTAAGTAACTTTTGCAGGATGGCGCTGGCAGCTTGCCGGCGCCATCGTAAATTATTTACATGGTGTCTGAAGGGCAGGGTTCATTCTGGCACGACGCATGTGCCCTAGTTGCAGCTTAAATTCAGTGACTCATTCATCAGCCAAAAAATAATCGTGAGCGTTGTGGAGGCTGGGCAGGTGTGCCTTGTTCCCAAATATACCATCGAAAATCCGCTGTGATGCTGGTCTCTGACTCTGACCTTTTATACACACAAGAGGCATGTGCGCTCGCATGGAAGCCCCGTCCGTTTGGCCCCGCCCACACACTCGAGGTGTGCACCGTCTTCCCGCCATTACCCACTATGATGGACATTTCAATCAAGGGACCCCTGCGCACTTCGGCGCGATTGCATAGCAACACACACTTGGTCGCTGGAACTAGTTGAAGCGCAAATGCAGTGACTCATTCATCAGGCAAAAAAAAATCGTGATGCTGGCCAGAGGCATTTGCATCTTTGACTTTCACGAGTGCAATCCCCGTGCCTTTCCTGTGACCAGGGGCTTCTGTCTCTTAATCTGCTGCTCTGATCGGTCTCTGACCTTTTGTATACACAAGAGGCATGTGCGCTCGCATGGAAGCCCCGTCCGTTTGGCCCCGCCCACACACTCGAGGAAGCCCCGCCCCCAAATCCGCCGATCCGCAAAATCCGCGGATTTTGCGGATCCACGATCCGTGAATCCGCAAATTCGTGAATCGTGGATCCGCAAAATCCGCCCATGCTTAGTCACAACACCTTGTTGCATCGTGGGGACTGCTCACATATCCCACCACAACAGTTGACATGTCTGCCTTCATCTTGGCTCAGAATGCATGTGCGTGGAACTACGCGTTTGTACCCACACCTGTGCAATGTGATGCAGTTTAATGGTCGCAGCAGCACAGCATTGTTAGTTTGTTTGTCAACGTTCCCAGTTCAGACATACTGCTGGGGGGAGAGTACACACATGGCAATGTAGTACGACATGTGACCTTGTGGGACAGTCGGCGCTGTCCGGTGGTACAGGACTCTGCAGATCCCATGGGCTGTGAGTCGTGTCCCTTCACACGGGGCAGTGAGCAGATGCCAAATATCACATCACTCGTCCAAAAAGGCAAGGTGGGCTGAGACCGTTGCCATCTGTAATGATTTTGTGTACATTTTTGCATCCCAATTTCTTGCACCTTGACATGTTCCCATGCTGCGTGTAATTTTGTTAAGCATTTCCCTGCATGTTGAAGACCTTGCCTTGTCCGTACTGACACGCACATGCCAATAAAGTATACGCAATTTTACTGGTGTCTAACTGTGACGAGTGTTGATTAGCTTGACAAATCATGTGCCACAATGAGCATCATCCCTACACAGGGAGGGACTGACTTACGCATGTACAATGGGGGTGGGTCCCTTTTGACAGCTCCACCTCTGTGAGCCAGACATTTTGTTTGTGATAGGTGCTGGCAGACCGGTGCACTTATGTGTCTTCAGCAATGTGAGTATGGTGTCCTCACTCTGGCCATGTGGAGCAATGTTATACATCAGAACAGAATGTGTCTACATAGATGTGTTTGAGTAGGTATGCAAAGTGACGTTCTGTTGTCACATGTGATGGAGGACAGGACACCACTTCTGGCTTGCTACCGATTTTGTCATTTCTACACACTGCCATATTTAATACATGGACGTGTTCCTTTCGTTGGGGGGTTGCGAGATTGTTGTTCATGTGCAATGGGGCCACAGCTGGTTCACACCTTCACAGTCATCTAATTGGCCATGTGGCTCAGGGTCAAACATGTGCATTGAAGTCATTTATCAGGGTGTACCTTCTTGTGCAATCTATGTCCCTACATCCATCCATACTTCCATACTTGAGTGAAAATAGACATGACACATCTGTGTGATTTAGAATGTTTTATTCAAATTCTGGTGAATGCCGGAGCTGGAGCTGTACATGGCCATGCCAAGCCCACATTACATGTGGTGGGCCAACCAGAGTCCTTTGGGGATTGAAAAGTGAATTGGAAGAGGGAGAGTGCTGTCCGCTGCAGGATTGCTGTGGAACTGGCAACCAGTGAAGATATGGTAGTCCATGTCGGGGTCCAGGTGAATGCCGCATAGTGTTCCAGGGTTAGTGGAAGGTGTTGTCCCAGTGATGTGTCCTGGGTGCGTGGTGGTGTAATGGCTGCATCACTGTGTGCCACTGATACATCAGGGATCGGAGATGTGTGTGTAGAAGTTCCCGCAGCAGTTATCTGGGACAAGCACAGTGGCAGCAATGCAAAGATGAGGAAATGCAAAGCATGGAAGATCCCGGCTACATATCGCTGGTGTTCAGCCGTGGCAGTCAAACTTCCAGCCTGCATCTGCTCCATGGTCGCCATTGTCCTGCACATCTGTGCCAACTCTGTGCTGTTCTCGCTGGTGCCTGTCTGACTAGACAGTTCTTGTATCCGAGTAATGGCCCCAGCAATGTCAGCCAAGGATTGTCGGGGAGCATGTTGCAAACAGTGGATGTCTGTTAGGGACTGTAAGTGGTCCCTGATTGTTCTCGGACACCTATGTATGGTATTGATTTTGTCTGCCACAAGCTCGAAACCCACCCGCAGCTGATCAGACAACTCCACCTGGCAACCCAACACACGGCGTTGAAATTCCATGTTATGTTCGGGAGGGTCCTGGGTGTCAGCCGTGGTGGTGTATGTTTCCTGCTGTGTGGTCTGTGCAGAGGGTGGGGTCACCTCGAGGCAGCTGGGCTGCCCTGCTCATGTGGGTGGGGTGTGGAGGCTGGTCATTAGCCGTTGGAGGGTGTCTGTGCATATGTGCAAGTTGTCCTCTTCATCATCACTGATGAGATCTGTGGTCTGCTCTGCAGTAGTTGTTGATTGTCCCTCTGCAATGTAAAGGGGACATGCAGGTCAACAGAGTGTCCCATGTATGTTGACGCTTTGTAGATGTTTACTTACAGACTGCATAACAATGTACATTGTGACTGTTTTGGTGGAGCTGGCTATTTGATGGCAGACAGTGGGAATTTCGACTACATGACAGGTGTGTGTTGCCCTCATACATTATCATCACACAGTGTCAGACAATTCCACATGTGAGTGGCTAGTTACTACGCACAAGCGAAACCTGTTGTGTCCTCTGTCCTGTGGGGAAGTGTTGTACTTTGTGCCACATTGCAGTCAATGTTGATGTGCTGTGATTGCTGTGTGTGTGTGCTGCATTGTAGGTGAGTTGCCCATGCAGCTCAGATTTCGCAGACCCTTATCCCTTTGAGGTGGTGTGCCTTTGAATAGTGTGCTTTTCGGGGGCTGAAATGTTTGCAACTTGGGTCATATGTGCCCTTGGACAGATTTTGGTGGTCTTGTGCATTGTTTGTCTGCTGATGTGTAATGGACATCATGGGTTGTAGGTGCACGTGGATGTTGCAGAGTGTGACCTGCTCCTTTACGGATGTGATCCACACTGGGCCACCTCAATGTATAATTGTGCAGTGTCTTGTATTTTGACTGAAGCCAAGCTATTGGTCATGCAGTGTCACTTACATAGTCAGTGTGGCTCACACAGCCGCTGCTTTTCTGGATTCTACACATGTGCATGGGTAGGTTGTGTCGTTGGTGATATGCAGTGGACACATATGTGCACATAGTGGACGGGGACCTACTTGGTGTTTCTATGTGTGCTGCAGTGTGCCAAGGGTATCAGGGACATGGTCCACTATCAGTGTGCTACACATGATTGTGCATGTGTGCCATTGTGCCCATCCCCCCCGTCCCTCTAGTCCTTGGTCGTTACTCACCCTGTTGCTGTTGGGTCAGGTCATATTGAGCAGTCCCTCAACTCCTGCCACCATCTCCACACTGGTAACTGTGGACACCATTTACTCCAACTCATCCAGCTCCTCCTGTGGCGCAGGACTCCCACCTCCATTCGCCTTTGCTGCCTTCCTTTTGGCGGCGAGTGTCTGTTTGGTCTGGCTTTGCACATCATGCCAGCGCCTCTTGACCTCCTCCATTGACCTCCTCGACACTCCAACTGCATTCATGTTGTTAATGACGGACTGCCATATTTCCGTTTGGGTTTCCTGTGCTGCAGTGGAGGTGATGAACCGTTGTTGGTAGTGTTCTGTCACCTCTGTGACGATGACCCGGTCTTCCTCTGGACTGAACTCCGTCTTCCTCTTCCTCTTCTCCTTGCCCTTCATCGTACACGTGGTTCCTGGCTGGTCCTCCGTGGCACTTACGGGGTTCGCGTTGTCCTATGCACTTGGTCTGAGTGCATCTATGGTGCTACGCCGTTTGATGTGGTTTTGATGGGTTTTTTTTGTTGCTTTTATACTGCATTTTCCCGCATGACGCGTCGGAATTGCAGGCCTGTCGCTGGTCGACTCTGATTTTTGTATCGCGATTTGGGGCTTCACACATTTTTGGGCGTTTGTGATTTGCATTTTCTGTGTGTCGCATTGATTTTTACGCTGTCATTTGGCGCATTATCCTGCTACGAATGCATGGTGCGGCCGGGTTGGGAATTGGACGTTAAGACGGTGTTATTTTCTCGCTATAGACTGCAATATGCAATGTTGCGTTAAGCTAAATTTGTGATGGTTATCACACGTTCTTGAGAATATCCCCTTAAGTCTATTCAATTATGAGATAAGTCACCAGTGACGCTATTGGGTGGGTATACAGATCCCAGGATTAAAGTTCGACCCAGCATCTGAATTGTTTGCAGCATAATTCACCATCTGTCCTGATCATGTACCACATAAGTAGTAGTGAATTAAAAAATTCAGTACTCTTGGGTACACAGCACCCTGTATTGTGGCCAATAGGTGGCTATACAGATCTCTTTATTAAACTATGACCCTGTGGGCGAATTTAAACTGTATTCCACCATCCCTATCTGACCAAGTTAAGTATAGGATCAAAATTTCTAAACTAAAATCTCCACTCCACGTTTCTTACTCTTTGAAACGCAGCACACGTGTATTCAATCCAGAAAACTTGATTACTAGAATTGCGAATCCCCATATTCTTATCACCCTTTGATATTAACTATCATCTCCAAATGTTTCGCATCAAATAGGACTTAAGGTCCAACAAGCACCTATCACAGGATATAATGTCCGCACCCAAATGCGGCTAAGTGTATAATATGCCCATTGTCAAGCAATGCCTTATGTAGATCGTTAATCAGTTCAAAACAACATTCCGTGGAATGTCCACATGCCCAACAGTACACTAGAAGTAACTTTCCCAATTTTAGTGGCACATCAAAGCCAACTGGGGAACAATTTCTTCTGCAGACAGCCACAGAAATGTACAATATACTCCCAACTTCCCCCTCTCCTGTTTGCATACAGATCAACACCCTTCCAAATAATGAGTTTCAAACTCTCAAGTTTGTGTGAATATTTTCACAAACATACTTATTTAAAATTGGTATATTTTTGAAAAATGTTTGATTGACGCACTTGTCTGCTAAATGTTTCTGCCAATAAATGTATTGACTGGGGGGCACAACCTTGGAATTCATTGCGTTGACTCTTGCACAGAAAAGAGCTCCAGTCGGCATGAGATTGTGTAGTAGAAAAAGTAATTCCAAAATGAAACAAATGTTCGACTACCTACAGCCTTCTTACCTGTCGTGCAGTGACTGACTTTTTAGCCCTAATTCAAATCCCTGCCAGAAACCAGTGACCATCTCAAAACGGGGAACATCCTTTACAACGCAACTTTTACCACGCAGTGCCTTTACGACGCAACTATTACAACGCATGTCATTACAACGCATTGCGCTGGGGGGCGCTCTAGGATAGGGAATAGATTTAATTTACTATCCAACACCTTCCCTACTATCCACGGGGACTGGAGTTGGAATAGTAAATTAAACTATTCACTATCCAGCACCCCTTAGCGCTATGCATTGTAACAGCACGCGCTGTAAAAACTGTGATGTAAAGGCATGGGTGGTAAAAGCATGCGTTGTAATGTCATACATCCTCTCAAAACGAGCTGTACCTTTTGGTGTATCATCAGTCCCTGCAGAAGTGGGAGAGGGTATCTTTGCTAGCTAATTTTTTTTGCATTTGTTTGAGAGTATTTTACGGATCCATTTTGTATCTATCTTCCTAGCATGTAAAGTAGGCGTAACTTAGTATGCTTTCTGAGGTGGACCCAAGAAATGATCGCTCCTTGCTGATTTAGAAAGTGAAATAAAGGAAAGTTAAACAACCCTGTGACTTGGAAACTACTGCTGAGCGGACCCGATTTGGAATTTGCGTAAACCACTTAGGGCGGCTAAATACATTGAGTCTGCACTCCACGGAGACCAAAAACCACAGAAAGGAGCCAATGTAATTATTCTAGCTACATGGATTTATTGAATGAGCGATTTTGTAAGGTGGGATATCCTCTTCCATGTATGTGGCCGTATTTACAGCCTGAGAAGTAAAGAGTTTAAAACCTCGGTCTTCTCACACAATTGGTCAAATGGTGCGTGGAAGGACATGCATAGCAAAGTATATATAAAGGGGTCTATTTATGAGCCTGTTTGACTGTTTCTTGCAACATGGTGCAACAGCGAAGCAAACCTTGCATTTGATTTGTGAAGCCACACAAGGCCACTTTGAGTGGTCCTGAGTGGCTCCATGAATCTGGAGCAAGGCAATGCAGCACAAATCACTGCGTTGCCTTTCTCTGCCATAGGAGGGCATTCCATGGGCACGGTGTGGGTATTCCCACGCAACTTGAATTATTTTTTGATTCATTCCCAGATTTACCAGCACTGGTAGACCAGGGAATGTGCCAACACAATACACCTTCTCCAGTGAGGCGTAACGAGGATAAGTATCTTTATTTCCCCTTGTTACTTCCTCTTTCTATGTGTGTTGCATTCTGCAGCACACATAGAAAGAGGAATATGCCTCTTAGGATTGTTTTTGTGCAGGAAGTTATCCCTTCCTGCACAAAAACAATCCTGCATGCAATGCAGACAGCCATGAACCATTATGCAAGGGTGCCTACATTGGCTCCAGGCTGCCCAAAGGGTGCTAGCACAGGGGGAAAGGCACAAATGCCTTAAATACGTTGCATTCCTGTCCTTTCCCTGTCACGCAGTGCAGAGCAGCAAGGTGACTTGTCCATAGCAAAGGTGTCTATACTTCCCCTCTGTAATTAGTCAGCAGTGTCATCCGATAGAGTGTGACTCACAGAGCCCTTTTGAATAGCTTCTTATGAGAAATTGATGTGTAGAGTGCAGTACCAGACGGGCATCTTCTATATAACTTGAACAGCCATGTTCTTTGGTACATTAATAACTATTGAGCAATCCCCTTATTGCACTCCTTCCCTCCACACATTGCACCTACAACACGTTCTTGATGATCACAGGAATATGTTTATTTGGTTGTGGACCTTGTACACATGGAATTATTTCACCTAAGACAGGGAATATGATGGGTGAGAGTCTTCATTGCTCTGGCCTTACCTTTGGAGCACACATCCTCTGCCTTCTTTTTTGCATTGCTGTTAAAAATTGATGTGGGATTGCTTGTGTTCCTATTAGGCCTGGGCGGAGTTCACAGTGTTTAGGTACGTGGAAGTCAGCGAAGAGACCAAAAAACTATGTTGCGCTATGCGGATTTACGCAAGCGGAAAGTGCTTTAGGTTGCGCCGTTTGCGCAGATTGTTAGCGTCAGGTGTTTCTCCAGCCCTGGAATATCAGCACAAACGGCACCATGCGCATTGCAAGAGGACACTGCTTCTTTCTGCTGATTGAGTAGATGTTCTACTCTAGCAACAACTTCCTCAACACGAACGGAAGGTTTCCACTCACAACCACCCATGTTGAGAAATCTTGCTGGGAGGTGGTCTAGCACTGGATTTCCCTCGCTCACCAACTTAACGTTCACAAGCGAGGAAAAAACTCTGCTCTGCTTCAGAGAGTGGATATTTTTGGAACGCCGCATGCCTTGCAGACATAGATTGCAGAAAACTCTGCAAACTCCCTGAACGGAGCAGAGTTCACCGTCCAGGCCTAGTTCCTATCTGGTAGGGCTATGACCTAATGAATTGGATGGATATTTCCAATTGGAGAAAAATTGACTGATTTGCCTGTGGAATGGCACCACCTGCAAACAATCCTGGAATGTTGGCCTGCATAATTGCTAATGATTGGGACCTTTTCAAACATTTCACCCACTACCTTTTAGTTATTTTAACATGATACCATAAATGTGATGGTATGTCCTAACTTAAAGTATTTGCAAACGTTTTACCTATTAGTTTTGCAGTTTTAACTTGCTCCCCTAAGTGTGAGTTGCAACCCATTACCTATATGGCTTTACCTTATCAGATCCCTGACAAGTCCACATTGTCAAAATATCATGTGGTGAACACATTGATTGAATTATGAGCTGGGATTTGACTTAGGGCCTGAGTCCAGAGGATGGTATTTATTTCATCAGGATGATAGGATAAAATACTCTGCCACCCTAATGCAGTACACATCCTCCAAATTTAGAGTTGACCACTGGTCCAGTGGACCCTATAGGCATTGACAGGAACCACCATCTTGGTAGTACCTAGTAATGATTTAAAAGTTTGCTAGAGATTTCTGTCAAACATAACAGTTTCCAGTCAAACTTTTAACTAGTTTTTGTTTCTTCAAAAAGTAAAACCCAAAATGGGATTTTTAAAAAAAACTAGTGACCCCCACTCCATGGGAGTTTTTTTCCACAGTGTGGGGGTGATTTAAATGTTTTTAGTCTCCTACCACCAGATTTTACACTCTAAATCAGACGGGCAGTCAAATGGCCAAATCTCCGATATGCCTTTCTCTGCCGCCGACATATTTAATGTCCGCCCATCTGTAAATCAAGTAGGCAGACCTATATTTTGGTGGACAAGATATTCCACCATTGTTGCGATGGAGTAACCTCTGCCACACTCTAAACTCTACACTAGAGGTGTCGAATTTGGCAGACAGGTTACTTAAAGCCAGTAGCGGCCGGCATGGCTCACGAGTGGGGGTGGGGGCACAGGGAGATGTCGCGCGGCGAGGGGTGTCATAATTAAAAAAAAACAAAAATCTAAATGAAAACCTACCTTTCTGCCGGGTCCCTTGTCTTCTCTACTCCTGCTCTCCTACTCTCCTATCTCCGACAGGAACAAGAAGCAGGCGGTCAGGCTCCCTCCCCTAAGCCAATCACAACACTGTAATGCAGTGTTGTAATTGGTCGGGACGGCACCCAGCCAGGGGCTAGTGAGTGGGCATGTTCTCCATGCAGGCTGCAATGCAGCCTGCATGAAGAAAGGCAGAGTACGCACGACTGGTTTGGGTGACCGAGAGAGCCGGCCAAACAGTCTTTGCGCACTCAGTTATGGGCAAACCACTCCTCCCCTGCCCTGCTCAGAGAGCAGAGCAGCCCCAGCAAAGCAAATATAAAATGGTAATAACTAAAGTTATTACCATTTTATGTTTTGGCTTCTCGCACTCGGGGAAAGCAGTGGGGCAATGCTTCTCCGCCATAGCGGACGAGCCGCCCCTGCTCAAAGCATGATGATTCCCTATTGCTCACATTGTAAATATATGGAATTCATCTACACCTGACAGTTTGGCCTGTGGCACACCATTGCACACTTATGCAAAATAATTTGCAGGCACATAACGTTCAAAATGATAAAGCTTTGTTCAGTGCTACCCCAGACTGTACCCCTGCTGCCAAGAGGTGCGGATGAGCACACTGCAATAGGCAATGACTCCCACAATAGTCCACTAATGGCTGGAGCACACTAGCATTAACAATAAAACACAGTCTGAGGGCTGTGGCCAACTCTCTAAGATGGTCGAAGGAACTCAGTGAAGCTCCTAAGAGGCAACCCGGAATCACCAACTATCCTTGCCATTCACACCTTAACCACCCTAATGCTGCTGGGTGAATGATGCTGCTTACTCCCTCTCTCCGCCTACCTGATTCCTAAACTTGATGCGACTGACAACGGTGCCTGCCCAGCTTAGATGACTGTCAGGACGGCTTGAGAGCCATGCTCTCTCCGTGGCCTTCTTTGCCTGAACCTGGGACTGGTTCTGTGGGCTGTTGTGCCCCCCCAGATCCTTCCCTACATTATCCAGAAGTGGCACCCCTGACTGTCGAGGGGATTGTGAAATCACCCGAGTGTGTGGTGCCTATCCTAGATGCAATGCTACCCAGAGGATGGACTGGGTTCTGGAGCACCAGGAGGCTCCCTATGACGGTCTGCCCCCTCCTGGCCCATGGAGCTTGACCGGGGCCATGTACTGATTTGCGGGCTCAAGCTGCAGTGGGAGCTTGACTGTGGAGGGCGTGGCAACCCACACTTGGACATCGGCTGTGGGAGGTGAATGATGCCAAGAACGACCTTCTATCTAACCTGCTGCGTGAAATGACTCCCAGCCCAGGCGGGTGCTGCTGGAGACAACATCCTTGGCCCTAGTGGTTTCTTACTGCCATAAGCCACAATCACCTGACTGGTCCAGGATGGGCCGTCCACGTCTGCGCCTTAGCCCAGGAGCCGGCTCTTTGCTGCCTGCTCCTGCCTGGTGCCAGTCCAGCAGGGGCAGCTGGTACAGGTAAGATGGTGGGGTGGTGGGGCAGATCAGGAGTGGGGTGTGTCAGGCTGGGGTGGGCAGGGGGAAGTTGACAGATGACAGGACAGGAAAAATAAAATAAAGAATGAAAGAAAACCATTTACCATGTGCTTACACTGCAATGTGGTGAGTACAAAGTATGTGGTTTTATTTATTTATTTTTCTATCCTGCCGTCTATTGACTTCCCCACCAAACCCCACCCAGCACCACTGCTCCACTGCTCTTATCTATAGTGGCCGCGCCTGCACCTGCACTCCAGTCCAGACAATTGTGCTCTATGTCACCACAATCCCCCTGATATCTCTGAGGAGCACCTGTTGAGGAGTGTGAGAGGCTAGCCTCAGATACCTCTGTATAAAACCAGTTGCTCTTTCCTCCCCCCTGAGGGTACTCTTTCTCTGGGGGCTGAAAAGGGGCATATCCAGGTAGGCTGTAGCAGAGTGAGATGATACTTGCGGAACGTGCTGAGGCTGACCACGAGAGCATGGCATTAGACTCCAGCACCCGGCAACCTGCTACTGGCTCTGACCACTGACACCATCCTTCCTACCAGTCCCTTGGGTCTGTAGTGATGTGAGGTACCCTGGGGCTCTGCACTCCGGGCAGGTGACCTTCCAATTGTTCCTCCACAGGGTGTCCTGGCCCGCTCCTGCTTTCCACCGGAGGAATAAGACAAAAAGTTTGTCTGGGCTTTGCTGTGTTCCCTGCTGCCCCCTGGAGTGAAGGTCCCCAATTGGCCAGTTCTGGCTGGCCTGTGGTTAGCAGTCTGGCTAGTGGGGGATAAAGAGCTGGCAGGGCCCACCCAGATCAGAGGAGCAGAGTCCACCTCCATGCCTGGCTATAGCCATTCGCCACCCACACTGAGGACTGACCTGCTCTCACAGGAGTGTACTATATCCCACCCACCATATCCTGCACAGCACCAGATAAACTAGATCTAATTCTGCAGGAAATTCGAAACTCTAGAACAGCCAAAGAACATCTCATTGGCTTCCTGGCTTCGGAGCTGGGCCTGCTCCGCGATGATCAAAGCAGGCTGACAGGGTCGGACAACTGAGACTGACCTTGTGAGCCTGGTCACTCAACAAAAGGTTCATGCTACTGACCTAGAGGACTTACATTCCCAAATATGCCTTCTGCATGACTGGGCTGAAGATGCAGAATGTAGAGCAAGGTGCAACAAAGTGTGCATCATCGGAATGCCAGAGGGTGTGGAGGGGCCTAATCCAAAGCTGCTTATCGAATACTGGTTGAAAATTGTGGTGGCCCCTCAGAGACTGTCAGACGTCTTCTTGGTGAAGAGGGCGCATATGGTGCACATCGCCCTCCATCCCAAAACATGTCACAGGGTCTCCTGCGGCAAAACCACTGATGTTCCTAGATAGGTGCTCTGTGACAGCCACCCTCTAGGGCTGATCCCTCTCCCCAATAGGCATTGCAAGATCGCTCCCACCCCATCTTACCCAGTGCCCCCTCAGTGCAGCATGAAGAACACTCTGAGACTGGGCATCAGGCTGGTCGCTAGCAGATGCATGGAGAGTGCTGAATACAGGCATGAATGAATATTCCATTTATTCTCCCCCACGTAAATTACGCTCCTGCCTTGACTGAATTTCCTGCCCCAAGTGTCACCAACTCCACATATCTAGGCAATAACCTATCTGACCACAACCCTCTGGAGATCATAATGTTCTGTGACACATTTCTACCCCTGTCCCTAAATAGTGGAAAATGAACAAAGAATAGAAGCTGCTTCTGTCTTTTTACTTTCCTAGATATCGAAAATTTAAAGGAATAAAACCATCCTTGGGGAAAGTAGAACACTATGGCCCTTACAAATGTATTTACTTCAGATCACCTGCTTTGATCTATCTTAACTATACAGACTTCTTGTGTGTGCTTTGGTACCTATTATTTGTTCACTAACACCTCTCTGGAGATGGGCACCCTCCCTCCCATGGCTTGTCAGTCCCTAGTGACATCTCTTCCCAAACCCAGAAGTGACCCGAAAGACATGTCCTTCTATAGGCTACTATCACTGTTATCGATAGAATACAAAATACTGAGCAAAGTCCTGGTGAAAAGGCAGCAACCTTCCAATCGCACTGAAGAGAGAAATGCAGAACGACCATACAACCGGAAAGGATTTGGTCCAGGACAGATGGTGCTCGCTCCCAGGAGCATTAAGCGCGGATACAGGCCATTGACCACTGGAAAAGACATCAGTCGCACAACACCTAGGAAACATACAACTGCTCTCATGGAACATAGCTGGGGCAAAAAAGGGTTAGAAAATGGCTGTTGACCAAATAACTGGAAAAAGTGTGACATAATAGTGCTGCAGGAGACTTGGGCATTTGAAGATCTTCCTCTGGCAAATTACATTCATTATACAGTCCCTGCTACTAAAACCAAAATTTATGGACGGCCCAAAGGGGGTCTGGCAGTCTATATATCTACAACACTAAAAATCGAAACAGACAGATGGCTTCAGCCGGTCCAAATATCCAACTGATAAAACTTACATCAGGGACAGTCGGTAGAACAAAAACAGTCCTGCTGATTAATACATATGCACAACCCCTAGTAAGGAAAAAATCAGCCCATAATGCTCAGTTGATCACAACAATTACAGATATAGGGAGTACATATCCCTCATGGGATTTGATACTGACAGGGGATTTTAACTCTAATTTAATATACACCCCGGATGAAGAACACATGTTAGAATCTGACAATATATACTGGAATGTTCCTCAGCAATATCAGCCAATGAGACCTACATCGGACCATGAAGGTCAACGTCTGGTAAATGCTTTAGAGTTTCTTGGTCTGAGAGTATTAAACGGCAGAACAACAGATGATTTCCCACCAAAACATACATTCCATGGAGGAAAGATGCGATCAAGACTGGACTATACAGCCATCTCAGTTTCATTGATGCCATATCTCTCCCACTTTTCTATAGAATTCACAACTAGGAGTGATCATTCCTACCAGCACATACATTTCAAGCTAAAAATCGCCAAACATCAAGCAAATATAACAATAGAAGGAAATATTCATAGAGTTGACCTAAAACGGCTAAAATGGTCAAATTAAACAATTGATACATTACAGTCCAAAATAAAGATGATGATAACGGCTAATGACTTTAAGGCCCTGAATAAAATACAAGCTTGGGTAAAATTCACAGCGAATCTCACAACATTAATGCCGAGCGGCCAACATCAGACTAAAAATTATGGGAAAAAAAAAGAATCGAACAAAAAAACAACGGCTGGGCTGAGAACCTTGAAATGCAAATTCAAAAAAGCTATCAGGAGGCTAAAAAGAACAGTTCCCGACCAAGTATCCTGGGATAGTGTGCGGCAGCGGTTCCGCGCCACCGGCTGGGGCGCCTCGCGTGTTGGGTAGGTTCTCCACCCAGGCTGTCCACTGCTGCAGGTATCATACCTTTACAGACAAGCCCCACGGGAACAGTCGGTGGGGCCCTTTAGGGTTGTTCTTAGGGTTCCCCTCTAGAGTAGGACCAGTTGGCTTACTCCCTGATTGACCCAGTGAGGTTGTATCTCTTTACTAATTTCTATTTATTTATTAATTAATTTTTTTTCACTGTGTAGTACCAAAAACACTAGGTCCTGAAGAATTGCCAGTTAGGCACGAAACATGTCGACCTTCTAGAGGGTTGAGTTAGTACACTGTAATTAGGCAGCTCCCTTTCTCCCTTCTCACCCCTTTTAACAAGGGAGTCAGCCACTCGAATAAAAATCCTGTGTGGACTGACTCACCCTTTTTTAACCTCACCCCAAACCTTCACGACTACACTTCACCAGACCCCTCACACGCACTCAAACCGTTGGCTGGAACAAAAGATCTCCAACAAAGAGCGCCTTTGGCGCCCGTCAGACATTGCAGCGCCAGTCTGACGAGGAGCAGGAGACCGATGATGAAGCCTGACACCTAGGCTCCTGGGTGTGTAAGGTCTCCTAGTTCCAACAAGGGAACGCCCCTGTTCCCTGCTTCTGTTCCGTCTCCATTTCCTTACACCTCCATACTTTCCTGTCCCTGGGGAACTCAGTACTCCTTTGCTTATCATAGTGTGCGGCAGCTAAGGAAAATCTATAAAAAAAGAGCTATCGGAAGAAAAATGGATGAGCAATGATAAATTCTGGGCTGAATTGCTTTGTAGCGCTAAGAACACAAATTCAAACAAATTTTGGGAAATCATAAATAAACTACACAGGCCGGTGAATGAGCTTTCATCAAATATTCAAGAATATGAGTGGGTTGAATTTTTAACTACAAAGCTCACAGAAATCGTTACTTATGACAAGCCAGAAGTAATCACCCAGGGACAGGCTGACGGAATAAATATATCCAAACCTAACATGCAAGGGGTCACTGAAATAAATAGTGCAGGAGAGGTCACTATGTGCCACACGAGAGAAAAAAATGTCTCCAGGGCTAAGCTAAAGGAGGAAAAATGGAAGCAGCAGGAGATAAATGGCATATATTACTCGGACACAGAAACAAGTCATTCCTCCATGTCAACCAAAGGAGTTATACGTACAATTAAGAAAGGTAGAGCTGACGGGGCTCCAGGACCTAATGGAATCCCTCAAGCTATTTTCAAGCATGATACATCGTTCTGGGGAAATTATCTTTTTAAGTTATATAGAGCTCCTAAATTACAGCCCCATGAATTGGCAAGGCCCGATATTGACACCCATTTTTAAAGGAGGAGATGGAACTAATCCATCAAACTATAGGTTAATCGCCCTCCTAGATGTTGAAGCCAAATATTATGCCACACTCGTTTTAGAAGACCTGAAGGATTGGTCCGACAATCTCAATCTAATCCCAGTAAACCAGACTGGCTTCAGGCAAGGATTAGGGACGATAACGAACATCTTAGCTCTATCTTTAATAGCTAACAAGTGCAAGCTAACAAGTGCAAGCAGAGGAAACAACAACTTTACATCTGCTTCATAGACCTAAAGGCGGCATTTGATAGCGTTGATCGTCACCTCCTTTGGAAAAAGTTGCGAACCTGGGACATACCTGACAGGTTACTAAAAGGAATACTGCTATTTTACTCCAATACATGGTTTAGAATTAAGATAGGAGATGGCTCCAGATTATTGAGAAAGTTGTTTACGACCAGAGGCCTTAAGCAAGGGTGTGTTTTGGCTCCACATCTTTTTAATTTGTTTATGTCTGATCTTTCATATAGGCTAGACTGCATTAACTCTGATCCGCCGAAACTTGGTAAACTGGTACTCAGTCACCTCTCGTATGCTGATGATGTGGTGTTAATGAGTTGAACAAAGATCGGACTTCAAAGAGTCTTAAATGAAATGTCAGTTTACATTTCGGCAAACAAACTAGAAATAAATACATCAAAAACTAAAACTATGGTGATTGGCAGCCAGCAGAGATGCAAGCAGACTATCTGGCTTAATGGCAACCGATTAGAGGAAGTTAAACAATATAAGTACCTGGGATTCTATAATGACAATTTACAAAATCATATAGAACAAAAAAAGTATATGACTCAGAGAACCAGCGCTCTCATATTCGCCTTTAGTCAACTGGCAAAAAAGATGAAGGGTCCATCATATAAACCACTGTTAGCAGTGATGACGGAAAAATCCTCCCCACGATAACATATGCCAGTGCTACTTTTCATGGTGAAGATTCAGAGATTTTAAACCAACTAACAGCTTCTAGCTATAAAAAAGTATTTCAGCTACAACGGTCGGCCTCACCGGCACATGTCCGGCTTGAATTCGGCTTAACCAATGAAGTCATAGGGAGAATGTATTCTACTGTAAAAATCTGGTATCGGCTGAAACAGAATGCAACTATATCTCCAATTAATGAAGCCCTATGGGCCGAAGTAGATGAGGATAGAAATTCTCCCTACAGTCAATATTTATGTACATCTCTCTCAATAACTTGCACAACTGATCTATGGAATAAAAATCTGCCATATCAGTCCTTTAAATAAGCAATAAACAAAGCAGCTAAAATCCACTCAGTAAATATTGATAAAAATATCTTCAGGTTAAGGTCGCATGCTTGGATGGTAATAAACAATTACAAGTCACTTGCACCAGCTTCATACTTGACTTTGACATTTTCAATTTACGTGAAAAAGCAATTAATGACATTATGTTTTGGAAAACTACCATCCATAGCGGATCAGCCAACCTGGGTGTATACAGGTCCTAAATCATGCCGGCTCTGTGATTACTATAAAGAAGACTTTATTCATGTAATCTGTACTTGTAATAAACTTTACAATGATCGAGCCACCCTGCTCAAACACAGTTTCAACGTGAGAGGCATCAGGTCCTGTAGAGCTGCAATGATTGCGTGTCTAAATCTATCAGACCCATATCTGAATGGTAAATTGATCAAATTCCTTAAAGTCTTTGAAAGCTTTGTTAAAAGGGTTAGTCTTCCGGCAGAGAAAAATGGACAAGCACTTGGGAACTGAATTTTAATAATGACATTTTATGAGTGTTTTACAGAGATAAAATGGACATATTGTTTATTCTCTTTTAATTTTGTTTTTGTATATATATGTCCTTTATTGTTACGGTTTTAATTGACTAAACAATAAACATTTACTTACTTACTTCCTTAGGGCCATATGTATCAAGGAACCAATTTGCGATTCTGTAATAGCGATTTTTAAGAAATCGCTATTTCAGAATCGCAAAATGGTATGTATCAAGAAAAACGCATTTTTTTAGTGATTTCTTGATATTCCTTAACTGCATGCGTGTGGCCGTTTTTCCCGCGGTATGCAGCATTTTTCAATTTACCGCGTTACATGACGAGCTCAGCTCGTCATCAGCACACGGTAGGTAACGCTGATGACGAGCTGAGCTCGTCATCAGCATGGAAGGGGTTAATTGCGAATTTACAAATTGCGAATTCCCAATTAAGGAATACTTTCCCATTCATTTCTATGGGCCAGGAGGCCCATAGGAAGGAATGGGATTTTTTTCTCAATTTGCGAATCGCAATTTGCTAATCGCAAATTGAGAATAATTTCAAGGGTGCAGGGGTGTCCAAAGGACACCCTGTTGCACCCCTGAAATAAGTATAGGTGCACATGTGGTGCACATACATGCCCAAAGGGCATGTATGTGCGTCACATGGCACTTTGAAAAAAGCAAAAATGTGCATTTTTCAAGGAATTCGCAACTTACCACCAACTAGAAGTTGGTGGTAATTTGCGATTCCTTAAGGCCATTTAGCAATTTTTTTTGCCTTCTTACATTGCATTTAAGGAATCGCAAAATTTGCTATTCCTTAAATGCAATCGCAAAATAAGGAATCACAAATTTTGCGATTACTTATTTTGCATTGGATTTTCCTTCATACATATCATTTTGCGAATTCGCATTCGCAAAGGCCGAAATTCTGCGAATTTCGGCCTTTGCGAATGCGAATTTCAATGATACATATGGCCCTTAGACTGTTTCCTCTACTCCTAGATTTGGGAAACACTGAACACAATGGATTTATTCCCCTTCGTAGCACGTCCCTTGATGCCTCTATCATGTGATGGAGGTTGCTAAATATGCCCACCCGCATGCTGGTTGTCTCTCCCTAGATCTCCAGCAAGCATTCAATACCCTTAGCTGGAAGTATATGTTCACCACTCTGACCCAATTTGGCATCCCCAGACTTATAATACATGGATTTAACTCTTATGCACTGACCAAACAGCACAGGCATGGACCTGACCCTATATCTCATCCACCTACAGAGGCTCCAGGCAAGGGTGCCCCTTGTCTTCATTATTATTTGTTCTCTCTAAGAAACCCTATCACAGGGTCTCAGACAAATAGCAGACGAATGGGATATATTGCAGAGGCCCTAGTGTCACGCCATATCCTATATACAAATGACATTATACTTTATCTACGTGACTTGACCATGGACTTCACACCTTTTATTACCCTCCTTAGGGCCTTATTACAAGGTTGGTGGTCCATTGGACCACAGAACCCATGGTGGAGATGCGAAGGCGATTGAGAACTGCCGCACCAGTGGTCCAACTGCCCTATTATGAGCACAGTGGTTGGACAGTGAGTGGACCGCCGCTGCTGCCAGGAATACAAGATCCCTGGTGCTGGTGCAGGGCTCTTGAGGCAGCAATATTCTTGGCGGTGCCACTGCAGCACCACCGAAGCATATTAAAACTTTCCTCACTGCGACCCTAACCACTGTGGTGAGACAGCATTTGTTAGGATGGGGGTGAGGAAACAAAAGGGGCCCTACAGGGCCCCGCTAGTGCTTTATGGCCCATGGGGTGCATGCAGGGGGGCACATGGTGTGCCCTCCTGTGTGCATGTATGCCCAGTTCCTGCATGGCATGGACATAACAGTCCATGTTGTGCAGGAATGTGCTTTGGCATTCCCATTGCGTTGCTTTTTTGAAAGGCACTGCTGTGGTAGTGCCAAATGACTGCTTGCCAGACTACGAGGAAACTCGTAATCTGACTGGCGCCCAGTGGTGGAGTTTGACAGTGCGGGAATGGGGCGGTGGCATTCTGGCCTGCTACTGCTCCACCAAACTCATAATCAGGCACTTAGTCTTTTCTCGTGATCTCTCTGAGCTACGAGTGAACCATACTAAATCGTGAGCTTTATCCTTTGGGAACTAGTCCAGATCTACAGGTCCTCAGCTGACTTGCTGGTGGGTAACTTCACCTAGGCCATTAACTCTCTCCGCTCACAGGTTTGGTTCTCGGACTCTCTTCCCCTGTCAGTTATGGGCTGACTGCCACTGTCTAAAATGGTGATGCTTCCCCGACTGCTGTACTTTTTCGTAAACCTGGCATGCTTTAGACTGCTTAACACTCTACTCACTGATCTGATATGGGCCACAGGGAGGCACAAGGTGGGCCTGACAAAACTACAGCTACACCCGTTATTTTCGGGCCTAGTGTTTCACGGCTCAACGGCAGTGGTTGGCGCCTTCCATCTCACTGAAATAGATTATACTCCCCGGATGATGCTACAGGGCAAATTGCAAGCCCTACTGTTACCAGGTGAGTTGGGGCCTCTGTGCCTGCCACTACTCTTAAACAATGCCCTAATGTATTGGAGACAGGCCCTCAAATACTCAAAGACCATTACGCATTCTGCCCCAGATATACCTCTGTGAGGATTGTTGACACCTGTGGGCCCACTTAGCTCCCTTGAGTTAGAACCTTGGGAGTCTGCTTGCTATTCTCTGGAGAGATTTGTGTGCCAAAGTAGAACTAATGTCCCACCAAGAACTTGCCCAAACCTTCGATCTGCCCACCTCCATCTTATTAGTGCATGCAAACATCGCACATTATTTGCGTATACACATGGTCCCCCCCAGGCGAAACACCGGTGAGACAATCTTTCATTCAAGCATGTAACACACATTCTAAAACATATGTTCTGTAAAGAAACTAGGATATACATGTAAAGGGGTAGCCGGTCATGCGTGGCTATCAATGTGCTGTGGGATTGAAAAATAGCAGAATAGGTTTTTCATATTGATATCTGTGTATTGCAAGTCGATATCAAGATGAAAGAAACACAGTGACTGCATTGGATATGGCATTTTGAAAATGCCATATAACCTGCCTACTCACACGGCACCATCAGCTATAGGACATCCAAGAACATCGGCATCAACCTTAGCAAGCTTCTTTTCTTTTTGGAGGAGGGCTTTTGGTGTCACGTCAGGATCAAGAGACCCCTTTAGGTACTTCTTGGTACAAGGCTTATCCCCATTCAAGGACCGGCCCCTCCTCAGACAGTGAGGTTATTGTTATATTTAGTTGACATGCAATTCACGTGGCAAGGAGAACCTGGCAACTTAAATGCCACTGGTTGCAGGTCATTCAAGAACTGTGAGCAGCCTGCGCTATCTCGCATTACTGTGGTGGGACCCAGACTTGAAGAAATGGGTAAGAAAATAGTCTAAGATCTGTAATGTTTATGCTGTGCAGACTAAACCAGTGAAAATGTAAAGTAATGTAAATGTAGTTGAGCTTATATAGCGCACAGCTACCCGCAGTGGGTTTCCCGGCGCTTGCTTAGGGAACCCTTCCTGATATTCCCCTGTGAGATAGCAGGGTATCCACAAGGTGAAAGTCAGGCATCCCGCCACGAGGGGCCGTTGTGGAGATTAAGCAAGCTGTTGCCCAGAGTCGCAGAGTGTGAACCCGTGAGTCGAGGAGGCACCGGGGCGAGAATTGTCGAGTCCGTGGAATTTTTAGCCCAAGACCCGCCGAGGCGGGGAATTGAACCCTGGTCCAGGACCGATCTCAGCTTCCGGGTCTGCCGCCTCTAACCCCTGAGCCACACTTCTCCGTGAAAGTGACTCACTATGCACACATTGGTGCTGGGCTTCTTCAGCACAGTTTTGAAAACATTTATTTGCCAGTAACAAACTTGCACTAATGCAAGCAGTAAAATAATAAAAATCCTAATGGGTGATTCTAAAACTTTATCGCATATGAAGCAACAATTAACAGATAGCAAGCTCTAAAAATTCCTCTAAGAAGGCTCAGAGCTGTGTTAGTGGTTCCCTCATTCTTAAGAGAACTTACCAGGCCTTCCTAGCTTTCGAGTGACCACAAGAACTAGAATAAATGCCTTCTACCTGCATTCCAAGAAAGGATTTTTGGGATGCATGTGATGACCTACCTAACCACTCTCAAGGACATGAAAACATCACGGGAAAGTGTTCTGATCTTGAATGGTACAACAAAGTGGTCAGTGCGTCTTCGGGAAACTACAGTTGCATAGAACCAGTACACCCCCCAAATCGCCTCCTTATTCAAACCTGTTTTTCACAATTTTATTGCTGGGTCCGTTTGATATAGCGCCAAGATCACCAAAAGGTACGGGAGTGCTTTATAGTTCACCAGTTGCTTTGAACAAGCACACTGGTAACTAATCAGCATTTTAACCTGCTTTTCAAATTATTTCAGGGACAATTTTATATTGCGCCAACATCACCCGAAGGTACAGGAGCTCTTTATATTACCACCAGATACTTCACAATATAATGCAGTTTCCTTAACTTATATCACACAAGTGCTCACCCAGCCAGAATGTAAAAAAAAAAAAAATTATCATGTAGGCGAAACCTATTGCATTTGCCATTGCTTGTTGCATTCGGGAGTTATTTAGGCTCATCTTGTTATGCAGGACAGTAACATTAGACGTAGTAACTTGTTTTACCACTTGCCGCAGCTATTTTCGGTTTTGCTGGTCTAGATAGCCCACTTACTCTTTTGTTATCAATAGGTTTCTTGTCCACAACTAATATATTTATGTGGATATACACCTTTGGGAACTGGGTACTTACAAGTGTTTTAGAATTTTTGTGATACACGTTCAGTTTACGAATGCTTATTTGGGTCTATCTCCCTTATTGGTGCCCATCTATGACTTCGACAAAGAAACTAAGTACTTACACGTGTTAAAATTTTGTAGTACATGTTGAGTGTACAAATATAATTTGGGTTCAATTATCCCAATAGACACCTACCTTTATCTTCACCAAAGTTAGGCGACTAATCATACACATGAGAAATCGTATTCATAGAGAAATGATGCACCATATTAAGAATTGGGGGGCAGATGTACAAGCTTCGTACGTCACATTTACGCCACCGTTGCGTCACTTCTGTGATGCAGCGGCGGCGCAAAGCCAGCATCATGCTGCGGGGTATTTACAACGTGACGCATCTGGGTGATGTGTCACGTTGTAAAGCCCTGCTCCACATGTGGGCGTACCGGCCCATGGGGGGGGGGGCGTTCCGGCGCAGGAATGCCTCCTAAAAGTGTCTGAGTGAAATCTACAAGTCACTCTTAAGACCATGCTGCGTCAAAACCCTGCGCCTGCTTGAAGCAGGTGTAAGGATTGACGCAGCATGTTAGGCATAGGGGCACCCCGAGCCTTGCTGGAGGTGCGTCGCGCTTGCGATGCAACTCCAGCAATGTGTCACCTTTACAGCAGCATGTGCGTCACACATCTGTCTATTCTTACCCCATGGTGCGCCGCATTATAAATGCGGTACAACAGGGGGTGGTGATGGACGGAGCATCAGAACCAATCAAACACTCACACCCAGTCAAGAGATCTGGGTTTAATCCATTACCGTTCTTTAGCCCACCCGGCTTGCTTGAATCCAGTGGCAAAGTGAGCAAGGGACTCATGTCTGAGCATACCCTGCCAACTTATGGCGAACAAAGTGGTACAAAATGGGGTGGTGCACCACCAAGCAAGCCGGGCTGAAGACGGCCGAAATGCCAGAAACCGGTCCTCGGAAGCTTATTTCCGGTCCAGGGAAGGCATGGCTTGGCAGTTCGGGCTGGACTGTTCCCATGAGGCACAGGGTCAGACTGATTTGCATATGGCCATGTCTGAACTGGGGTGGCAGAGGGTGCTAAAGAACGGTAATAGATTAAACCAAGATCTCTTGACTGGGTGTGAGTGTTTGATTGGTTCTGATGCTCCATCCATCACCACCCCCTTTTGTACCACTTTGTTCACCATAAGTTGGCAGGGTATGCTCAGACGTGAGTCCCTTGCTCACTTTGCCACTGGATTCAAGCAAGCCGGGCTGAAGACGGCTGAAATGCCAGAAACCGGTCCTCGGAAGCTTGTTTCCGGTCCAGAGAAGGCATGGCTTGGCAGTTCGGGCTGGACTGTTCCCATGAGGCACAGGGTCAGACTGATTTGCATATGGCCATGTCTGAACTGGGGTGGCAGAGTGGGCTAAAGAACGGTGATGGATTAAACCCAGACCTCTTGACTGGGTGTGAGTGTTTGATTGGCTCAGATGCTCCGTCCATCACCACCCCCTTTTGTACCACTTTGTTCGCCATAAGTTGGCAGGGTATGCTCAGACGTGAGTCCCTTGCTCACTTTGCCACTGGATTCAAGCAAGCCGGGCTGAAGACGGCTGAAATGCCAGAACCCGGTCCTCGGAAGCTTGTTTCCGGTCCTGGGAAGGCATGGCTTGGCAGTTCGGGCTGGACTGTTCCCATGACTCTTAAAGCACCATTTGTTGTTATGAATTCACAGAAATGTTGCCAACAATGGGTTGCTCCAAATGAATCTTAGTCTGTGATACTGAGTAATAGTGCAGACCGCCTTGTGCGCTTTCCACATGAATTCTTGTCACTTGTTTTGTCTTGTTTCCTGTGGGTCACAGGTTGTGCCCACTTTTTGTATTAATGTTGAAAAAACTGAACCATTACAAAAAATCTAAATAATAAATTCCTGTCCGGCTGGACAGAGGTTATATACTATTTAGTATATTTCTATTCCTTTACATGATCCTAAATAACTAGGGTCCCCTGTCTTGTACAACGGACTGTTCCCATGAGGCACAGGGTCAGACTGATTTGCATATGGCCATGTCTGAACTGGAGTGGCAGAGTGGGCTAAAGAACGGTGATGGATTAAACCCAGATCTCTTGACTGGGTGTGAGTGTTTTGATTGGCTCAGATGCTCCATCCATTACCACCCTCTTTTGTACCGCATTATAAATGCGGCGCATCCATGGTGGCGAAAGAGGTGTCTGCCGTGACGCACAGTAACTGGCGCATCCCTGCTGATATGCAGGAATGCGCCAGTTATTGTAAATCTGCCCCTGGGTATTTAAATGCGTCTGCACTATTTTCACGACTTTTCCTACTTCATATTAATTTTTCAACGTTATATTTGTATATAAATACCAGATAATACCCCTTATCGAGGAAGTTCTTTACATATAGACTACTCATTATAGATATCTACATACTATGCTACTGTGCGACAACGACTTGCTGTTTGGTGAATTATTGAGCCCACATAGTAAGTTGATATGGCTGATTCAGCTAAGTATGGTTCCTCATGCATCCGCATCACATGGAATTGACATTCTCTTTTGACTAACTGTCAATCCCCCTTTCTTTTTTCTACCGATCTATGAATTTCGCAATTTCTAGTACCAATCACGTCATAAACTTTGATCCTACAAGGGGGGCGTGGCTAGCCAGCCATGATGGCGGTCGGCTGCTGTTAGAGCTTCGGATGCACCCGGGGGCCTAATCCTGGTGCGGGGTGCCTGCGGGGGCCCAGACTCGACCTAGAGAGCCGGGAGTAGTGCTTCAGTCCCGGCATGAACCCGAAATCCGATAGCAGGACCAGCGCGGAATGAGAGAGGCGGCGGAAACGGTTTGGGCCTGATGCGGCATCCAGCGCGAGGATCCGGGAGCTAGAGTGTGGTCGGTGTCCGGAGTGGCCGAGGCCTGTCGCGCCGGAAATAATCGAGTGGCGCCTTGGAGAGCGATTGCACCGGCGCTCCCCCTGCCTTGAGGCACGAAACTTTGCCTGCATGAATCTTGAGCTGGGGAGAAGAGTGACGAGTCGTGCAGCGGAGGAAGATCGTGGCAATGCCGGTCTGATTTGCACGTCTTGACCCACCTACAATGGCGGCCCCCCGCCTGTGTGCACCCGGGCCCTGATGATAGCTGGAGGCACTGATGCGGATTGTTGCGGAGGAGCACAGTGAGGGCGCACCCGGTACGAGGTGAGTGCGAGGTGTATCACCCTGAGCCCCCCTGCTTGTGGCAGACGCCGAAAATTACCTGCAGGCTGAAGGAGTGCGAGAGGTGGATGGCGGTGGGTGCTCCCCTGGCCTGATTGCTGCCTAGGCCCCGGCATTGAAGAGGGAGGTGGTGCGCCTACCAGGGACCCAGCCGGCAGTGGAGGTGGCGGACCAGTGGCTGGCGACGGATCAGGGCGACACCATGGGGTCCTCCTAGCTACCTCCTTGGGCTGGTGCGTGATTCCCATGGTGTGGCACACTGCAGTGGCTTAACATGGCAGGCCTGAATACGGCGATACTGAGTTGAGGAGAACACCTGCCGTGGCGCCAGCTCAGCAACGTGTGGTACAGACCGCGGGCCTGGAGGTGGCCGGTGGGTCTAGGCGGTGACCCCCCTTCTTCCCCCATTGCTCCCCCCCGGGGACGGCGGACATTCTGTTCTTCGGCCCCTGAAGTCCGAAGCCTGGAGGGGGTTTGATCTCGGGGGGAGCGACAAACGGGACGCCATCGTCGCGGCTCTGGGGGTTTGCGGAGCCCCTGACCGGCGGACCCCTAATAAGGCTTTCCCCATCAGTCCTGCTGCGTTTTGGCTCTTCCATCTCGGCCTGCTTTACTTTGCGGATCGCCACCCTGACATTGGCGCAGTGCCCACGGTGGTGCCAGACGGCGGACGCCTTGGTGAGGAGCTCTTCCTGAGGCGGTAGTCTATCTGAGTAGTCGCTTATCATCAGGGGCTTGACAGAGTTAGCCCCCTTGTCACCATGGTACGGAAGGGGGCAAGAGGGACAGAGGGCCAGGGAGACCCTGAGGCAACGCACACTACGGTGGGCGCCGGAGATGGACGGGCCCTACCGGGAGCTCCAGAGGCTGTTCCTATCGGGGAGCAACCGACAGACAAGCTGGATTTGATCCTAAAGGAAATAGGAGAATCCAGATCGACCATGGAACAACAGCTAGGGGCCCTTACTACTAATCTGTCCCTCCTGAAGGCAGATCATGGTAAGCTGGCAGATAAGCTGAAAGACCAGAGCCTTGTTCTTGCTGACCTCACACCGAAGGTGGCGGGCCATTCAGCTTCTATACAACAATTGCAGCAGCAGGTCACCTCATTGATGGACCAGGTGGAGGACGCAGAAGGGAGAAACCGCCGCAATAATATACGCGTCATAGGCCTGCCAGAGCGCTGTGAGGGGGTCACGTGCCGGGGACTTCATGGAACAATGGTTCCGAGACCACGTTGCTGCTGAAGGATTATCGCCATACTTCCGTTTGGAGCGGGTACACAGGATCCCGACTGGCCGACCTGGACCGGGCCGACCGCCCAGTCCGCTGATAGTGAAGATACTCAATTATCGAGACAGAGACGTTCTGCTGCAGAAGGCCCGAAAGAAGTCCCTTATACAGTATGAAAACCATCGGGTGTCCCTATATCCAGATTAAACGACAATGGTCCAGAAACAGCGCTCTTCATATCAAGCGGTGAAGAAGAAGCTCCAGAAGGCCAAGCTGAAGTACGCACTCCTTTTTCCTGCCTGGTTCAAGATCATCCATGAGAGGAAAACACACTTTTTTGAAAGTCCCTCGGATGTTGAGGAGTGGTTGGAGGTGATGGGCATAGGGGAAAGCCAGGACTCTACCCAGGGGAGAGCCACCCACAACTCGAGAGGTGACTCAGGACGTGAAGATGGGGGATCCCCAGGGACAGGTAGGAGGGCGGGCCGCCCTGGCCCATTGCGGGAGCAGCAGAAGATGGTCGGCACATTCCGTGAGGACACGGAGAAAATAGCGACGGATTCCGAAGATAGCACGGTCCATTCCGATTCTGACCACAGCGCAATCCTGTTCCTCACTATCACACCTCGAGCTGTGGACAACATGCTGGATAATTAAAGACACTGACAGACCAGCTCAGTGCGGATCTACAAAGTTGTGACTCATGGTATCCTTTAAGATATGATAACTGACTATTGTTTTAGATATCCTTTTCTGGTATTGTGTGTGCACTGTGATGAGGAATTGCAGTTTAGGACTGGGATAACAAGTGGGACACCTTTAGGTTCCTTCCCCCTCGGGTCTGGTCATAGAGAGTGATCCTGGTCGAGGCCGGCCCTCAATGAACTGCCCGCTTTCCCCCGAAGTCACACCCCCATTCTCTGAATGCTAGTATATCCTTAATTATTGCCCCCGGGATGGAATGCCGTTGAGCCAGCGGTGCTCGGTGTGGACGGTCAAATGACTGTACTAGTGCTTAGCCACCCCCCCCATTGGCGTATGCACCAAACTTTGGACCTCTCTGTTTGATGTTCTAATGTTGGGCCCAGCATTGTTGTCCTGCTGTGCCAATTTTGTTTTGATTTCAGATTTGGTTTTGGGGTACGAGGTCTCCTGGTCGCTTGTTGCGCAGGGCAATATAAAAGGGCTACTGATACTCCTTTGCTTGATAGATGGCGATCATGGCTGAGACTGCAGGTTCATGCCGATTCCTTACCTGGAATGTGCGTGGGCTTGGGGCAATACAGAAACGCCATCGGATCCACTAATTTCTCCTCAGACATCACATACAGGTTGCATTCCTCCAAGAGTCCCACCTCACGGAAGCAGAAGCTCAGAAATTGAGGAAGAAGTGGAGGGGTACTATTTATTCCACAACGTAATCAGCCTTCTCCAGGGGGGTGACTATATGGATCCGACATGGGACGCCATTTGTGGAAATTGAGAGGAGGGTAGATGATCAGGGCCGCTTTATTGTGGTGAAGGGTACTTTGGATGGGACATTGATAGTATTAGGAAGTATATACGCCCCGAATTATGACCAGGACAGGTTTCTACACAAAGTATGTTTGGCACTATCTGACTGGGTTGGAATACCCTGGACACTAGGCGGGGATTGGAACGCGGTACAGGACTTGGGTCTAGAAAGGTCGCACCCCCCTCTTCAAGCTGCTGGGGCGTCTAAGCTGACTGACCTTTTCACGGCCTGGGCGGAGGGCTGGAGGTTAGAGGACACATGGCGTGGATTGTATCCTACACATAAGGAATATTCTTATTATACCCCCTTACACAACTTAGACACTTGAATTGACCGGTTCCTGTGCTCGAGATCAATAGTCACGAAAGTAGGGAAATCAGAATACCTGGCTAAAACATTCTCCGATCATAGGCCTTTGACGTTCACTCTTCTCTGGGGTTGGGTGCCGGCCCTGGTACCTACCTGGAGACTTAATCCACTACTTCTGGAAGATGGCCCCTCCGGACATAATTGTCTGCTACTCTCACTGATTATTTCAGGGAAAACTGGGACTCTGCCTCCTCGAATCCGGTAGTGTGGGATGCCATGAAGGTAGTGATTAGGGGAGCGGCGATAGGGCAATTAGTGGGGGCCAGGCAGGAAACTCACAAAAAACTTTGTGAGGTGGAGGACCGTCTGAAGGTCCTAGAATGGGAGGCGGGTAGAAGACCCTAGGAAGAAGGGTGATTTACAGGTAGGGTACATTGAACACGCAGCGGTGTTGGAAACACTGCTAACCATCGACTACAAGGAATACCTGCGCCGCCAGCACAGCGATGCAGACAGGTCCGGTACACTACTGGCTCGACTGATACAGGACCAACCGGTCCCACGGATCATAACTCAGATATATAACCCGTCGGGCACTCTGGTCCGTACTCAATTTGAGATTAATTTGCCATTTTTTGACCATTTGAAAGCTCTATATGCACTCTTTGGCTTGGAGGACTCGGTACAAGTGACCAAATTTCTGAGCGACCTTCCCTTTCCGGTTCTGACAGCTGACACACAGAAGGCACTTGATGGTCCCATCACCCAGCATGAGATACGTGCTGCAATCAAGAGACTCAACCGTAACAAAACGCCTGGTATAGATTGACTCCCAGTAGAGTTTTATATGACTTACTCGGACACCCTAGTGCCGGTTCCTGACATGGTGTACAAAGTGGCGTTTGAGGAAGGTCATTTACCGGCATCGACGATGCAGGCTCTGGTTACATCGATACCCAAGCCCGGCAGGGTTACGCTGGAGATGGCGAATCATAGACCTCTTTCCATGCTCTCTACGGAATATAAGATTCTTAGCAAGGCCTTAGCCTTACGCATACTGTCCCACCTTGCCACCCTTATACACCATGACCAATGCGGGTTCCTTCCAGGGCGTAGAACGTCACTGAACACGCGTAGGCTCCATGCGCTAATGGCGGCCACGCCACGGGAATTTCCTCGGGCAGGCTGTATAGCGCTGGATTTGAAACAAGTGTTTGATTCCCTGTCGTGTACGTTCATGTTTGAATCCTTGAAACGCTTTGGCTTTCCAGATTCCTTCCTGATACGGATACGGTTATTATAAACTAATCCTACGGCTAGGGCGCGCACAGGCTGACATATTTCAGACTGTTACACAGTGCACAGAGGCACTCGGCAGGGTTGCCCCCTGTCCCCGATTTTATGTGTTCTAGCCCTGGAGCCCCTGGCCTTAGCCCTTCGTAGTCACATGGACCGGGTGGGCATACCAGTTGGGGGGACACACCACTTGATATCCGTCTATGCCAACGATATCTTACTGTACCTACGCAACTTGGAGACAGATCATACTGCAATCTCTGACATCTTTCGTCGGTTCGAATTGGCGTCCGGCTTAGCTATTAACCCAGAAAAATCGACTGGCTTCTTTTTTTAGAGAGGAACCGCACCCTTCTCATATACGTTTTGGTGTGCACTCGATCCCGGTGGCCCAGACAACATTTAAATACCTGGGGATACAGGTGTATAGGTCACCAGAGGACCAAATAGATGGGAATATCCAACGAGCTATTACATGGCTCCGCAGTAGTGTAGGATTCTGGACTTCATTACCCCTGTCCGTCATGGGCAGAATTGCTATCTCCAAAATGGTTATGCTTCCCTGCCTGTTGTATTATTTTGTGAATTTGCCAGTGAATCTCCCTCAACATATTTTTAACACACTAAACACTCTCTTGATTAGTCGTATTTGGGGTACCGGCCGAAGACGCATTAGTCTCCGTAAACTACAAATAGGGACTAGGTCGGGGGGACTCGGTGTCCCGGACTTTTGGGGATATTATTATGCCAGTTAACTTCAATGGCTTTCATATTAGATCGCAGGCAGAAACCTACATGAGATTGATTTCACGACGGAACGACTGGACCGCGGGGAACTCCACTCCTTGTTATTACCGAAGAGTCGTCTTCCCCCGGAATGTCACCCTCTTTTGCGCACAGCCCTATTGTGCTGGAGGAAGGCCTTGTCATATAGTTCTTCAGTGACACCGTACGCGACGAATATTCCTTGTTGGGCATTCCGACGCCACAGGGTAGGCTTACACGACATACGTTGCGTCACTGGACGGAGAACGGGATAGAAGAGATAGGTGCCTTTTTGGGGATGAGACACTGTTAGATCATGAATCCTTTTTACAGGCCACGGGTGCTCCTCCTAGATTGTACCTATTGCATGCTACAGTGACACATTACATTTGGAATACTTGGGCACCACAGCGGCTCAAACCAATACAACATGAATTGGTTCATTTATTGTATTACATGGGAGCGGAAGGACACCTTGTAAGATGGCTATACACTGGAGTTAGAGAACACGCAGCAATCTCGCTCACTACCCTTAAGGCGACATGGGCTCAGGATACAGATTCGGAATTAACAGATGAGGCATGGCAGACCATACTAGAGCATCCTAAACGATATCGCGTAATGTTAAATTTTAATTCATACAGGCAATGGTGCTCCATAGGGCATACCTAACTCCCAAGAGGATACATCGCATGTTTCCAGATTCCCCCCATTGTTGCCCCCACTGTAAAGGAGATGATGCGGGCTTCATTCAATTGCTGTGGTCCTGCCCACGACTGCGGGGCTATTGGGCTGAGATATGTCAGGCGCTTCATACAATCACACATCTGCTGGTGCCGGTGGAAGCTCTGTATTGCCTGATAGGGCTTCGTAAACGATCCAAAACATTGAAAGCTCAACTGAAATTCCTGGACCTGGCTCTTCTTTTGGCAATTATGGTACTGACAATGCGATGGAAGTCCCCCAGGCTTCCTAGGCTAACCACATGGCAAACGGATCTAGTACAGGGGGGTCAGGCGGAGGGTGCAGCTCTAAGGAGGGCAGAGGAGAGGGGCCAGCGGAAGCATCCCATAGCAATGGAATGGGAGGCCATGTTGTTGGAGTTGGAGGGGCTAGACTTGATACCCTCACAGGAAGCGGGGTCGCAATAATTAGCCTGTGCAGTAGGGCTTCAACTGCGAGTGACCCCGGTGTACAAGGAAGAGCGCATGTTATTTCAATCCCTGACACTGCAGATTACCAGTATGCATTGTTTGCTAGGAGGAGGTCCCTTGGAGGATACCAAAGCGACCAGGAGAGGGGCGGAATTGGGGTGGGGAACTGTTGGGGGGGGGGGTTACGTTTTCATGACGACACTGGTGTACATATTGAAGACCTTCTTTGCATAGTTTGTATATGTAACAGGCCACAGACGATTGAGACAATTGTTTTGATTTTTGTTATTTGATGAATGAGGATGACCGACTACAGAGGCAGGAGTTGTCATATGTACTATACGGAGGAAAAAGGGAAAACACTGACTGTAATGTATACATGGCCTTGAAATACTGTGGTGTTTCGTTCTGCAGTCAAGAATAAAGAGTTTAAAAAAAACCTTTGATTCTAAACGTCAACGTGTAAAAAATGTTTCTCTCTCTCGACTTCGCATTCTTCCAGTGGATGGTTTATTTTGACTTATAAACTGACTTATTTATATCAAGTATCCCTTGGATTAGGAGTATTGACATATACACTTCTTGTTCACCTTGTTCACCCATATTTCACTCTGGGTGGCACTTGATAGCCGTCTTATTTAGACTAACAATGTCTTCTTTTTGCATGATTGGAATCAGCATGGTGCAAAATTTGGTCTTCAGCATCAGGTGATTTGTTTCAAATCTTGGCGGTATTATTAGTCTTTTTCTGCTTTCTTGTCTACGTATGGTACCCTCTATATGTAACCAAGGAACAATAACAAGTATTATGTTACCAACTTTTGTCAAGATGTATGTACATCTTATTGTTCTTTGTCTTCACAGCCCTGAGAAAGTGTTTTTTAAGGCGAAACACGTGTTGGCTCTGCTGGTCTCATTTGAATTATTTGTATTTTGCTGATTGACTGTACCACATTAGGATTGCAAAATAAATATGTTTTTCATTCCACGTCTAAGTTCCAAAAAACAACATATTATTTGGAGCAAATGAAGTCTACCACTGCCATTAATAAATATGTTTATTATTTTTCATCAAACTGAAAAATGGTTGTATTTTATTGTTAATGCCTGTGTGCTCCAGACATTAGTTGTACATCCACGAGGACAATATCATGGAATTCATTCCAATGACGGATGGAAAATATTTTATAAGACTGCTTCTGTGACAGAAAGGTCACAGTTTCAGAATTTCAGAAACCATTCAAGGTAAATATCTATTTATTCCTTCTAATGCTATAACAGTATTGTTGGAAATGGCCCTTTTTGCAGGGTTATCCCCAAACTTTTTGCTTCTTCCTCCCTTATTTTTCCTGACCTGTGGTTGTTGGCAATAGGACTCTGGACACTTTACCACTGCTGATCAGTGCTAAAGTGCATATGCTCTCTGTGTAAATTGTTATTGTGATTGGATAATCATGATTGGCATATTTGTATTACCAAGAAGTCCCTAGTAAAGTGTACTAAGTGTGCAAGGGCTGGTGATTCAAATGCTACTAGTGGGCCTGCAGCACTGATTGTGCCACCCACAAGAGTAGCCCTAAAATGGTGTCTCAGGCCTGCCACCACAGTGCATGTGTGCAGTCTGTGAACTGCCATGTCCTCCTGGACAGTGTCCCCACTGACCAGGCCTAACCCTTCCCTTTCTGTGCACATTGGTCACCCCTATGGAAGGCCCAAGGTACCCCCTTGGGCAGGGTGCAGTGTATGTGAAAGGTAGAGCATGTACTTGTGCAGGTGACATGCTCTGGTAGTGAATTACAGCCATTTTCGTTTTTCACTATTGTAAGGCTATCTTGCTCATAGGCTATCATGGGGAATGCTGGCTACAGTGGCTTCCAGCATATTTACCCATTGGAGCAAGATAGGACATAAAAGTCTGGTATCCCTGAACTCAGATTTAATAACAGATCTTTCAGGAAAGGTGTTCCACAATGCTGGCTCCACCTCCTGCTGGGCGGCTGACAATCCTGCCCCTCTCTCTGAAAGGAAAGGAGAGGCCAGGAAAATAAAGTGCTCAAGGAACACCCAGAGCTGGTTCAGACCGGGCGCAGAGCCCTCCTGCTCAAAGGGGACAATGACTTTTAGGGGGATAAGTACAGGACCCCTGACTACAGAAAATTAGATCATCCTGGAATCAAGAAGGAACCTCTGCCAAGGAGAAAGCTGGAAGACTGAAGAAGGAAGACTGTCCTGCTGTTGCTTTGCTGGACTGACCTGCAGTTGCTTTGCTGCCAAGTAGAGGGGAAGGACTTGCTTTGTGCTGTTTCCCCTTTCTTGAAGGAATCTCCAAGGGCCTGTGAAGAGCTGGCTCCCTGGTAAGAAGTCCCAGGAACAAAAGGACTTCACCCCAGCTTCCCTGAACTCTACTGAGAGAGTCCTGTCCTTCCTGGAGTGCTTGGCCCATGTGTGGTGCCTCTGGATGTTGTACCTGTGATGGGAAGCTGGAAACCAAGATTGTAAGGACTTTCTGCAAAGTTTAATGCATCGCCCGCTTGCGAAGCGCATCCTCGTCAGTGCGAGGAAATTCCCGCCGCCGCGAAGGCCGAGATTGTCGTAGCGCCTTTTGCCGCTGCCAGAGTAGTCGCATACTTCGCATGCGGGACGCACCAGACTGGTGCGTGAAAATTACCAACGCTGCAAGTATCGTCGCAGAGCCTGTCGTCACTGGGTGAGATCATCGCACCGCTTGCTTGCTGACCGCATCACGTCGCTGCCAGAGTCGTCACAGAGCCATCGCATCGAGGAGCCGCAAGAGGAGAAGATCGTCGCTGAGCCGTGCATCGTCGCCGCACCGGAGATCGTCGCCACCCCGAAGATCATCGCATAGTACCTTTTGCGAGGCGCTTCCACTGAAACCTGGCAACCGGAATGCACGCAAGGTATCGCCTCCCTCCTCATGCAGACCAGAGTCACCGCAACATGCCCGCTGCGTCCAGCGGGGTTGTCGCATCGCCTCCCCAGGGTCTCAGGAGTGACGCATCGCTTGCTTTTCAACGCTACAGCTTTCACTTGGAACTTTTGTCGCATCTAAAGGTACTGTTGGCTAAAACGTGACGCAATTGTGGATTATTTTAATGCAACTTTAGGAACACTTTTGAAACCATATTCTTGAACTGTGTATGTTGGATTTTTGTCATTTTTGGTCTCGTGTAGTTTAGATTAAAATACCTTTATATTTCTAAACTGTTGTGGAGTCAGTTTGTGGTGTTTTCACTGTGTTACTGTGAGTGTTGGTATAAATACTTTGAACATTGCCTTTGATAAGCCTGACTGCTTGTGCCAAGCTACCAAGGGGGTGAGCAGGGGCTATCTAAAGAGTGTATCCTTATTACCCTGACTAGAAGCAAGGGTCCCTATTTGGACAGTGGTACCTACCTCTGCCAACTAGAGACCCCCAGATCTAACAAGTATATTTTGAACTAAACAAGTAATATTATCGCCTACTATTTTAAGCACTCAGAAACAGCAAAAACAGCAGGTGTTGCAGAATATAAACACAATATATTGCCACTATAACATAAGCATTGCGGTATATTTTGTCATTTTCTACGTAAAAACGTATCCTGCATTCATAGCTGCTGTAAATTTTGAAAGAGTGTTGTACGATTCTTTACTGGTTATTTTTTTCCTCAGTGATGTTAACTTTTAATTTGTGCAATTAACTGAAATGAGTCCGGTGTTCAACGATAAAAACGTATGCACTAAAATGTAAATTAAGTAATGAAATGTGGATTTGTGCGTGTTAGAACGCTGCTTCCCTCAATTACAAAACACACTCACTCCCATACCATGCGGAATATGGTATTATGTTGGGCACATAGAAAGTAGACCTTTTAGGAAAACATATCGGCACTTTAAAAGGAAATATATTTTTTAAATAGACTGCACAGGGCTCATATCGGAGTTTAACCCTGTAATTTGTGACAAAAAGTTCTTTTGTTCACAACTGCCAAAGGCACTTGGTGGATGTAAAAGGCACCATATTTCCATGAAAGTGGTTCCACTCTAATTACACTTAGCTGAATGGACAAGAGCACCTGCACTGTGGTTTAAGGCTATGGTTATGTGGGACGAGTGTTCAGCCTCTGCCGCATTTAGCCATAATTACTCTGTATTGTCTACTTGCCATTGCGGAGATAGAATAAAATTAAACATGAGGCATAAGAGCAACGCCATTGATGACCTTTGGGTGGGTCACAATTGTTAGTCCATCAGATACATTTTCAAGCGATGCATGATTTAACATTCTGAGCTCATTCTTCATTTGAAGTGCCCAAGTTCACTAAGGCAATAGCGAGTTTAAAGCGACAATTCATATTGTAAATTATATTTGTGTAAACATGATGTTTCCTGCAGTGTAAACTTCATATTTACCATACAAGAAATATATACTAAACAACTGCAGGCAAAGCCAATTGATCTCCCTTTGCAAATGCTTTTGGCGCCACATTTGCTTTAGAGTTGACAGATTCCTTTAACATGTTTTGGTACTGGAAAAGCCAATAGCAGCACGTCAGATAATTTCTAAAGTTTATATCATATACTTTCAATATTTATGTGACGTGACATGGCGGCCATCTGCAATGTGTAGAATATAGCGTTTTCATACTTCATAGATGTCTGACACATTGCATCATGACGTGCGTCTTACAACGGCGCTGCAATCTTGATTTTTTTTTTCTATACTTTCAAGATCAACAAGAATTTCAATGACCTGTCCCACCCGAACTGTATTGCTTTCTTTGGGCCCTAACTTAGCTCCCAAAGCTGGACAAATTGGAAAAAACCTATGAAAATAAACCCACAGGAAGCAATACTGGTCGGGTGGGACAGTACATAGCAATTCTTGTTTGTTTTTTCCCCCTTGTCCCAGACCTTATAAAATGCATTTTAGGGGGCACCTTTCTTTTGCACAAATATACTTTCAGGATGGCCAATGCATCGCAACACAACAATTAACAAGTAAACTTTCAAGATGACTGGTCACTGCTATTAGCTTTGTGAATACGGGAGCATGTTAAAAGCCTCTGACATTGACAAAACCAATAGTGGTCAGCACCATCTAGTGAGAAAAGGGCTGCATGAGAGTGGTGGTGGGAGATGGGCAGAAGGAGAGTGACAGGGCAGGGAGTGATGAATGGGGAAAAAGGGCCTCAATGTCATTTTAAAAGGTTGCAGAGAACATCCAGAGCATCACTAAGTTTACCATTCTACCTATAGAGTGCTGCCAAGGTGTAAAGTGTAACTACAGTCACAGTAAGAAACAAAGTAAGCATTGACGACAATTTCTAAAGCATTACTAAGTCCGCGATTTGGGTGAGCTGCAGAGGAATCATGCAATGTGCATATGAAGTGAGCAGAAGAGCTAGGACGCGAAGATGGAGCAGGTCTTGCACTCTGAAAGGGTACTAAATAAGAAACAAAACATTGAAAAAAGTGAGCGAAATATCTATCGGGAGTGAACGGTATAGGTATGAAAACTGTGGAAGAATATTAATTTTAACAAGATTGCATAAGCCGATTAGAGATATTGATGCTCTTAAGACCATTTAAAATCTAACAAAAATATTTCATGACAATTTGCTGAGATCTGCATAGCCAACCACTTCACTCATTTACATTTCAAGTGTGGAAACCTTTAACAACTGATAATTGACTACTAGGACTCTGTGTTGGTGGTATTTCATCATCATCATCATCATCAAAGCTTTATTTCGATATATGTAATATCATAAAAGAACATTTAGAATATAAAAACAATTCATTAACAATACATATAAAAAAAATTACTTATAAAAAACCTTTTATATTATAATAAATAATTAAAAAATATATTAAACTTCAACAGCTTTGTGAATATTTATGTTTATAAAAAGAAATTCATCTAGAATTTAGATCATCAAATAGCCTTCAGCCTAATCAGCCAAGCCCAACTGAGAAATTTGGCCACCCCACACACTAAGGTTGTGCTTGCATCAGCCTCAAGTATTATAAGTGCAAAGGAGTGGTCCCTGGTTCCAAGCATCAGGCACACAGGTTTGAGCCATTTCTGTCTGGGTTTTATGTAGGCTGGGCATACAAAGAAGACGTGAGGTAAATGGTATTTAATTTATAACCAGAGATGTTTCCATATTCGGTGGCAATTTCTTCCATAGCAGGAAGGGCTAACGCGACGTGGCTGGTGAAAATGCCCATCATTCGCATAAGCTGCAATCTTCAGTTGTTGTTCATTAAGACTGACAGGAGGTATGTTGGGTTCTACTTTATGTCTTATAAAATAAGGCTCTGTTTCGAAATGGGGGTCTCTAGCTGGCAATGGTTTGCACCTTTGTCCAAACAGGGACCCTTCCTTCTAGTCAGGATAAGGTGAATACCCTACTGAAATAACCACTGCTCACCCTCTTGGTAGCAGTCAGGCTTATCTCCGAGGCAGTGTGTAAAGCATTTGCACATAGCCAACAGTAATACAGTGAAAACACAACAAAAGGACACCACCCAAGCAGTTATCGATTAATAGCCTTAGTCGACACAGAGGCTAAATATTATGCAGGCCTCGTCCTGGAGGATTTAACAATCTGGGCAAACGAAAAGCACATCATCCCGGCTACCCAAACTGTATTCTGCAGAGGCCACGGGACAACGACCAACATTATGGCGCTAACACTACTGACAGACGCTGCAAAAGCCATTCCTGTGCTTTATTGATTATAGCGCCGCATTCGATTACGTAGACCGGAGCAAACTTTGGCAGAAGCTGGAAAGATGGGGGATTCCAGGGCCACTCCTACAGCAGCTGATCATGCTATATATCAACACCTTGGTTAGGATCAAATTGGGCTCCGGTACACACATCTCAAGGAAAATCAGCACCACCAAAGGCTTGAAACAAGGCTGTGTACTAGCCCCTATGCTGTTTAACCTCTTCCTCGCAGATCTCCCCAGCGAACTGGAGAAAACCAAATCCCATGCCCCACGGCTAGGCGAAACCACACTGTCAAACCTCCTTTATGCTGATGATCTGGTCCTCATAAGCCGGTCCCCGATCAGCCTCCAAAATCTCTTGGAAACAACCAAAATATTTTCTAAAAATAACTCATTAACAATCAATTTAAATAAAACAAAAGTTATGACAATGAATTATAACAAAAAAAGGAAACTGGCTTGGTTTCTGGATGGACAGAGGTTAGAGCAGGTTACCACTTATAAATACCTAGGCGTCATCATAGACAACAGAGGCTCACACAGACACCAATAAGAGGACATTCGTCAGAAGGGAACGAAATTTTATGTGTCGATCAAACCCCTGAAGAAAGCTCTCCCAGACCGGTCATTGGACCCTCTTCTGCAGGAGATAAGAGCGCGCCTGCAAACCATGCTCACGTATGGTAGTGAATCCATGCAAGGAAAAGACGCCACGACACTAGATAACACCATAAGTCGTGCATATAGGGCAATATTCCATTTACCCACCTATACATCACCCGCCCAAATCCGCCTCGAATTCGGGCTACAAAAACAAACGGTGGAGAGAAGGGGCGCATATATTAAAACATGGCGGAAAATTAGAAGTGCCAACCACGAATCGTTAAACGCCCAACTTTGGACCAAACTATCCACAAGAGAAAACTCACCGGCAAGGAACTAACTACAAGGCTCACTGAAGACATTGGAACTAACAAACCTCTGGGAGACATCAGCAGACCTCAAAACCTTCAAAAAAATTGTAACGAAAGTAACCAAGACGATTTCTTCAATAGAGGACAAAGACACCCTGGCCAAGAGGGCCCATGGATGGACCGTGTTGAAAGACTACAGTGCTCTGAAACCACAAGAATACCTAAAAACGGGCCTCACACAGATAACAAAAAATAAGTTCTTAAACCTACGCTTTGGGATTATACCCATCTTGTCGCACCTGGCACCTTGGAAAAGGGAAAGCTCACCTAACAGCTGCAGACTCTGCTTATCAGGAAAAGAGGACCTTATTCACATAATTTGCATCTGCTCAAACCTTATGGATATTAGGCGATCTCTACTCCGAGCCGCATGGAACCAGAAGGGCATAACAAGCTGTAGGGAGGCCGTGATGCTGTGTTTTAACCCTGAAGAGACTCAGTTAAATTGCAGACTAACAAAATTCTTTGACATTATGGCCAGAAGACTCATGAAACAAACACATGGCTCGCCTAAAGCACTAGCCAACTCAAAACTGCGCTAAGCCCCTGTGAGTCCTCTTTGTTCCTGATGGTCGGATTAAAACCTATTGTGACACTTATGATTTTAACGAGCAAATTCACTTGCTCCTTTTATATTTCAACTGTAACAATGGTTGCTTTTTTATACATTTGTACGTTTTTATTAACTGTAAAATAAACCTTACCTTACCTTACCAGTTTAATAAAAAATAATCAATATATATCTGTACAAACAAGAACAAAATGATTAAAAGGCAAAATACAGTAATCTATAATATGTACTTTGCAAGATTAACTCAAAAATGCAGTTTCTTGAAGACGGTAGCTTCATCTGGGGCTACTGCAGTGCTGAAAACAACAGAATCCAACAGTTCCGTCCGACCGCGTTGGTGCAGATCGGTGTCAGTGTTAGCAGACTGGTAAACAGTACCTTTGGTTCCGGCCGATCACATCAGTGCGGGCTGTCATGGCAACTGTTGTGGTTGCGGTGTGAAGTGTGGCAGAGCCCTCAAGTGCGGTGCCAGCAATGTCTCGGTGATGGCCATCCAGCGATGTTGGTGAGACCAGGGCTGCGGTGCAGAGTTAGGCAGTGCACATGGCAGTGCAGACAAGTCACAGTGCAAGCGACAGTGTCGGTTGTTGGAAGCTGGTGTCGGTTGGCCCAGACTCCGGTGTGGGATGGGGTGTGTGTCATGGGACTTATGAGTGGTGCCCCCAAACCATGGTGCAGTCGCAGGTGTCGAAGTCAGTGGGCAGTGACGTTGTCAGTAAGACCAGGGCGGTGGAATGCAGTGACGAAGTGCGTAGGGCGGTGCACACAGGTCACTGTGCAAGCAGCACCTTGGTAGTGGTGACGGTCGTTGTTGGTGAGACCAGTCTTGCGGTGTGAATTATGGCTGTGCCCTCTGCAGTGCCTTCAGGACACAGAGGAGCCTGCAGCAGAGTCAGTGCCACTATCGGCTGCTTTCCCCCTCTGTGGCAATTGAAACCAATGGTTCCAGGGGTGGTACCCAGAGATAAGTGAAGTCTTTGCTGTGCATGAGACTTCGTGAACAGGAGGCAAGCTCTATTTCAAGCCCTGGGAGATCCTCAACAGCAAGTGAAGAAAGCTTAGTCCAGTCCTTCCGCTGCCCAAGGCAGAAGCAGCAACTGCAGGTCAACACAGCACAGCAACAACACAACAAACGGGCAGTACTCCTCCTGGCAGTTATTTTAGCTCTTCTTTTTGGCAGGTTACTTGATCCAAGCAAGTTCTCTAAAGTCTTTTATCTCCCTGAGACTTCCTTAGTTCAGCAGTAATCTAAAATTCTGAGGTCTGGGTACCAACATTTATACTCTGTTTATCTTTGTTCTTTTGGGAAGCGAGTGTCTGTGCTCAGCCCAAACCAGTTTTGTCCTCTCTGGTCCAGCTTTCCGGCAGGAGGTCCAGACAGCATTGTCCAAGGCAGACCAGGCAAATTCAGGTGCAAGAAAAATCCCCTCCCACCACTCTGAATGCAGCTCAGGTCTATTCAGCCCAGCGTTGACTCATCCAGGAAAAGAATGGCGCACCTTGATCCCACTAGTGGCTGTCTAGAATGTACATCGCCAGCCCCTGTCACTCCGAAGCCAGACAGTCAATCCACAACCGAACAGAGGCATGCAGGATGGCTATGGAAGAAAATACCCTCTTTCTAAAAGTGCTGTTTTCAAACACACAACATAAAAGTCATCTTTACTAAAAGATGCATTTTTACATTCTGAGTTGAGGCATACTAAACTTCATTTTTCCATCTTGTTCCAAAGGGAAGGTATACAAGTAAGATGTTACAAAGTACCTCCCATTCTAGCCTATGGGACAGATAGCCTTTCCGTAGTGAAAAACAAAATACACTGTATTTTGCTAGGGGGCATGTCACACACACAAGATTATGTCCAACCTTTCCCATACACTGCACCCTGCCTACAGGGCTATCTTGGGCCTATTTAAGGGTTGTCTTATATGTAAGAAAAGAGAAGGGTTGGTCCTGACAAGTGGGTGCACTTGCCAAAGGCGACATGGCAGTCACAACAGCATGCAGACACTGCAGTGGCAGGTCTTAGAACCCTTTGAAAGGCTACTTGTGTAGGTGGCATAATCAGTGCTGCAGACCCACTTGCATCATTTGATTTACAGGTCCTGGGCACACACAATGCCCTACACTAGGGAATTAGTACTAAATTGAATAGGCCAAACATGGAAACACTAACCCATTTACATAATTTAACACAAGAGCATATGCTCTTTAGCACTGACTAGCAGTGGAAAAGTGGCCAGAGTACTAAAACCAACAGGGTAAAAAGTGAGAATAACCTTAAAAGCAATTGCAGTAAAAAGATCAAATAACATTAATTTCAGAAAGCAATCATGGAAATAATCAGACATAGTTCAGAGAAAAACATTTTTAATTGATAATGGAACATGACAATGAAATATCTTTTAACATTTATACCAAATAGATTTCCAAAAGCTAAACACATTAGGGCAATAATATATTAAATGAAGTAATGTGCCAGTTGAGGAAAGACATGACCAACATAAAGGTACACTGAAGCCCCTGCTGCAGGATCCGGCAGCTCTATTTGGGGCCCATCATAGCCCACATGGAGATTAAGCATTAATCACTTTCAACAAGAAAAGCTAAAGGATAAACATCCTTTTGGAAATACTGGTTCTTTAAAATTACAACCGGGGATTACCTCTTTGAAACTTGTCTATTGGGCTTTGGAAATACAAATGAATGTACAGTAACTTGGGACATTGAAAATGTGCAGGCTTTATGATAAACATTTTCGGAATCACTTGTAAGGTGTTTTTCCGGATATCTAATTCGTGGGATAGGCGGACCTTGCCCTATTTCTAAACTTAGAAAACATTGGTAGTATGGTGGCCATGTTTGATGTCTAATCTTAAGAAACAGTATCTATCAATTTTGGAAAACATTCTTCGTTGAAAGCCTTGAGGAAGTCACCGGATGTGACGAAACACATGTTGGCTGTTGTACTGTAGGATCAAGACTATAGAGCCTCAAACATCTTGTACAATTAGTCTACTAATTGTTATGTCCCTGTGAAAAAATAGGGGCTCGCTATGGTCGCTTTTTGAAAATTGTGATGTTTTAATTCATTGCTTTACTTAAATTAAAAAAACACATCTTTCTTATGAATCCATCTCTGCTTGTGATATATTGAGAAAATGAAATGAACTCTTGCTTATAAAGGTTGGACATTAAGAAAAATAGATATTACTTTTTTGAGTGCCGGGGTACTTGTATCATATAAAGGTGAAGTAGGCGGGTTGATTTTATGAATAAGAGCAGGTGTATGAACAATTCTGTTGTATAGAAAAAATAAGAATTAAGTAATGTTGGCAGCTTTGGAGGTAGTAACATTTTGTGCCATAATGTAGCCTATTGTTAGACAGAAAGAGATGTAGGAGTCGATTACGAAGGCGGATGGAAAAGTACTCCGACCACCGTGGATGCGGAAAAAGCGGCAGTCAAATTAGGATGCACTGTTCGAAAAATCCGACTGCGGTGGTTGGATCCCACAAACCTCCACCAGGAACATCTGGAAAATCAGTAAATCCGACCACGGCAGAAGGTAACGCTGCATAAAGAACCAAAAAGGCCCATCAACCGCAAGTGAAATCATGATAAGACGGCAGTGGACTGATCAGTTGTCTCTGACTGCCGCAGTCGTGCGAAAAGATTAATGGCAGAGCTAGCTGATGGATCATTGCATTCAGACTGCTGCGGTCACATGGAAAGAGGAATAGCGGTCGAAATCAACCACACAACAAGGCTACACAGTGTGGCAGATTGATTTGCTCTGCCACCAAAAACATTTGACACACCCGAATGTCACATCCCCAGGGGAAAAAAAACCCTCAAATCCCATTCCATTGCTAACATTCACCTAACGGAAGGAGAAAGTGCTTGCCATACTGTATTCAGAGAGTCTCATACCTGGGGGAGTGGAGGCTGGTAAGTACCAACACATGTCTCAAATTACACTGCTATGTACTAGCTTGCACAACTAGAAAGCTGCACTTCCTAGACATAAATGCACTTACGTACAACACACTCTTCCCAACACATATCAACACAGATCTAACATTTCCCTCCTCTGAATCACCCCAAAGGTAGCTAGCAATATTTCCATGAAGGCATGTGTACAGGCAGCCAGCACTACAACTCCCACCATGCCCCCTTGTCCCACACCTGAGCAAGATGGGGTACTCCCTACACCCAGAACCATGTGACAGCCTTTTCATTGTTCTCATCAAACTTACAGGTAGGTAGCCATCTTAACAGGGAGGAGGTATGTGAGTAAGAAGCCAGCATACAACTCCCACCAGGCCCCCTTGTCCCACGGCAGAGCAAGATGGGGCACTCCCCACACCCATAACCATGTGGCATCTATTTCATTGTTCTCTTAAAACTTATAGGTAGGTAGCCATCTCAACAGGGAGGACGGTATGTGGGTAGGAAGCCAGCACTACAACTCCCACCAGGCCCCCTTGTCCCACATCGGAGCAAGATAGAGCTCTCCCCACAACCAGAACCATGTGGCAAACATTTCCCTCTACTGTGTTACATCACAGGTAGGTAGTCAGTGCATGCACCCTGTCATCCATCTCAAAATGCATGGAGCCATATGACCACAACATTCCTCAAATGTCAGCCAACTCTACATAGATCCAAAAGTTACATCCAGTGTGCAGTCAGCTAAGCGCATGTAACTGTCACAGAAATTACACTTTTACTCACCAAGGCCTAGATGTAGGTAATTTTATATTACCACTTCTTAAATACCGAATTTTACAGATTCGGTATTTAAGAAGTGGTAAAATAGAGGGGGGGATGTAGGTATTACAGATTCGGTAAATACCGAATCGTTAAGATTCGGTATTTACCGATTCTGTAAATACCGATTCGGTAATGCCCATTTATTCCTATGGACATTGAAGCCCATGTGAATCAATGGGCATTACCGAATCGGTATTTACAGATTCGGTAAATACCGATTCCAGCAAGGGTGCAGGGGGTGTCACTTTGACACCCTCTAGCACCCCAAATACAGGCATGTGTGCCATGTGGCACACAGACATGCCCTAAGGGGATGTCTGTCTGTCACATGGCATAGGTGTGCATGCACACATGTGCAAGCACACCTGGATTCGATATTTTACCACCCAATTGGATTGGGTGGTAAAATACCGAATCTGAAAGGCCTTTGGGACTCAGAAGAGTCCCACCTACATCTAGAAGTTACCGAATCGGTAAAAATACCGAATCGGTATTTTACCGATTCGGTAAATTTACCGATTCGGTAAATTTACCGAATTGGTAAAATTGGCCCCCTACATCCCAAAAACCCATTTACCGGTCGGTAACGGCCGAAATCGGCCGTTACCGGCTGGTAAATGGCCACCTACATCTGGCCCCAAGTCACATGCGAAGTAAATTCATATCCCAATCATGCACAGCACATAATGCAATGTGTAAGTGCCATGATGTCAGAGCATGAAGGCCCATATGAATCCAAAACATGCACGGTCAATCTGTCATTATATTAAAGAGCATTTAAAAGATTCCAATGGCTAGTTTTTTGCATAGCTGAAACTGATTCTATGAAGAGTAAACACAAATTACGCATTATCAAAAGTTGATGTGCACCACGTTGGTAGATGATGACATGTCCTTGTAAACACACCATCTGTACATGTCACATGGTTGCAATTTACATGTCACGCTAATGACAAGTAAATTATCTACCTCAACATCATGTCAGGATGCTCATTATCTTTCAGCCATACCAAGTGATTGCAATGTAAAATGTTTGGTGTATCAAATGTAACATCCAAAAGTATAAAAAATAACAAAGGAGGGGAGAGAGAGTCTCAACAGTGGATTCGTACTCCATGGGCAAGATTACATAAACAAAAAGAATCCACCTTGTGATTTGGTGAAGTGTTCCTCACAGTGGTGGGGAGCACTCAGTGTTGTTTAAATATCCCTCACACACCAAAAGGACCCTTGGTGTCATGCTTCATCATTGGGGTCTTCGCACCCCTGTACCTACAGCGGTGTTTCTGTCTTTTGCGGTCTTTTGGTGCATTCCAGCGGAGCCGCGCCTGGGGGACAAACCAACTCTGATTTCTTCCGAGTTCTTTGCAGACTGGCAAGTTAACCCCAGACATTCAGGAGGCTCATGAGGCACCATAGAGACAAATAATGCAATTGGCATAAATACTATGGAAACACCGCAGTAGGTACATTATAACCTATAAGACACATATCATTTCTTTAATTTTGTAAATACATAACATTAATTTTACTTAGTGAAACGTGAGTAAGGTGGGGAATTTGTGCACCCCGTCCTGAAGGAGGAGCTTGGTCTCCGAAACATGTCAACACACACATGAGGTGATGTACATAATCACGACATAAACACCTCGCACTTCACAGTTTTTAACAGTACCAGCCCGGGGACCTAAATAAAATATTTTTAGTCCTATCCTACGAGCCAGTTACTTTTTATCATTTCACTCACCCCACCACTCACTCACATAAAAATGTAAATACAAAAATCCTCACACGCACCATACATAGTCATTGATTAAAGTGCTCCCGCGTAGTCGCAGGTCGTAGTACTCTGCATCCCGTAGAGGGGTGCGAAGACCCCAATCATGAAGCATGACACCAAGGGTCCTTTTGGTGTGTGAGGGGTATTTAAACAACGCTGAGTGCTCCCCACCACTGTGAGGAACACTTCATCAAATCACAAGGATTCTTTTTGTTTACATCCAAAAGTATGACACCAAGCTTGTGTAGTGCACTTAACTGACAATGTAACCTCTGTTCAACAGGAGATCCACAAATAACTGGTGCTGAAAACACCAACGGCCAGCAGAGCTTGTCTCCCCCACCGGAACGTGATCTTTCTGATGCAGATTCTCCACGTTTCTCGGTTGAGGAGCAACATCCTGGCCCCTCAGGACTGCCAGGTCGCACTTCGTCTCAGGTCCTCATTGTCACCACCACTACCACAGCGACCCCTGCTACAATGACCTGTGCAGCCACCTCCACCCACCCCTGCTGCCTGCAACACTCTCCCTGTCTCAGTGGTTACCAACAACACCACAAAATCCGAAGATGCCTGAGAGGATGTGTGGATGCGTCGACTCCCAACGCCACAGGTCCATGTCAGCAGGGGAGGTGGGAGGGCAACTGGGGGACAATAACAGGAGGACACTTACACAGAAGCTCTGGCCACCGTTGCAAGAGTCCTTGGTGCATACCAACCGAACCAGTGACAGATAGGCCAGGTTGTCGAAGAAGTGCGTGAGCTCTGCCTGCTGCTGAGGTCCATGGACACATGTATGGGCCAACTTGTATCTCATGGGCCAGCTTGTGGGTGTTCTGAGGGACAGATATATGGCTCACATGATGGCTCAACCCCACCTCCAGTGGCCAGCCTGTTGATACTCCTGCCACCTTAGCTGTGGTCACAGAGAGGGGTGAGTTGAAGACAATGACTCATCAGACACCACTGAGCCTGCAGCAGAGGGCCCCACTGTCAAACGCAGGAGGGGACGTCCGAGAAACTCCACAGGAGGATCATGTGGCAAAGCACCGACCAAAGCCAAGTCGCTGAGCCAGCCATGAAGGCACTTGTGTTGCCCTTGACTTTGACTTTGTTAATTATCCTAATCCACATTGCCATGTTGATGGCAGGAGTTTGTTGGACTGTGTGATTACATCAATGTGTTGACTACTCTATGTGTCTCATTTACCATCACTGACAACTCATACACTCACAATTGTACTAACAATCAGTTTTCTTTAACACAAACTTATTGAAAATAAACACTCTTTACACACATATGCCTTTGTGTCAGTTCCATGTTTATCACAGTATGTACAATGGCAACTCAGATTCAAATGTACCACAAGCTCTGATTGTGACGAGGCATTGATAGGGTGAATTAATCTAGAAAGATACAATAGAATGACATTTAGTTGTCAGGTGATGCCATCACAGCAAAAGCACACCAATACTCAACACCGTACAAAACTCATCACACATAACAATGACCAACACCATCAACATAGACATGAGGCAAGTGGAAAATAACACACTGTGCCACACACATCAGTCATTAGCAGTGAGCCAATAACAGCTAGCAGCCAAAAACCTCATCTATGCATTGTCACTACCATCAAAGTCAACAGACAATGTCACTGTTGTACAATGTTACTTACACTCAAGGGAAGTAGTTGTTGATGAGCTGTTGACGCAGATTAACACCTTCCTCTTCTCCACTGTCATCGTCACTGGGCATGTGGGATTTGCAGTGGGGTGGTATCTGCTGCTCATCATACTCCAGGAGCAGTGGGATCTATTTGCGCAAGGCCAGGTTGAGGAGCATGCAGCATGCAACTATGATCTGACACACCTTTTGAGGAGAGTCAAGAAGTGCCCCACCGCTCTTGTCCAGACACAGAAATCTAGACTTCAGAAGCCCAAAGCATGCTCCACTACACAATGTGTCCTCCCATGTGCATCATTGTAGCGGACTTCCCCCGGGGTCCTTGGATTCCTCTATGGGCTCATCAACCAAGGCCGGTTGGGTTACGCAGTCACCTAGGTGTGAGATACACAGACCAATTTTGAAATACAAACAGTTGACGAGAACAGCATGTCACACACACAGCACACTACTTGACTCTGTATACTCACCGACAACCCACGAACGCTCCGGATGCAGATTTTCTATCAATTGTCGGATGATGCTGTTGCGCAGTATGTTGGAGTCATGTACCGAACCTGGAAATTTGGCACATACATGGGAGATATTCATATCCGCTTGGCATACCACTTGCACATTATTGGAATGGTAATGCTTCCTGTTACGTAGATGTGCTCACCTGCCCGTGGTGAAACTAGGTCAATGTGTGCGCAGTCAATGGCTCCAACAACATTAGGTACATGTCAAAGGACATAAAAATCACCTTTCACATCTGCAAATTCATGTCTCCTTGGAAAGTGGATGTAGCGGTTCTTGTAGGTGAACATTGCGGACAGGACATCACGCAGCACCATTCTGAACATAGTTTGATGCCAAACAAAAATAATGACAATACTGTTCTCCTTATTATTGTTCTTTCTTGTCAATACATACGAATTGAACAATATGTAGAATCACAACTTTTTGTCAGAATTAATCTTTTTTGTTTTATTCTTTTACTTTAGATTCATTACCTTGGTTACATTTCACCAAATTTACATTTCAAGAACATCTATACAAAAAATACAAAACATTGTTCACACATTTTTTCATAAAACATTACCCTCTACACATTCATATTCATTCCATCCTCACAGTCACTTCATCCTTCAAGCATTCTATCTCTCACATACACAACCAACACATACTATTTACACTTAAATTACAATATTCACAAAATGCCATAGACCGTTAATTTGTCAAATTTGTAAAAGTTGGAGCATTCTTTTTAAACAAAGTTTTAATAATCTTATGGCTAAACAAATAAGGTCTGAGACTGGCTAATGTAAATGCGTGAGACACTGTCTAGCATACTGACTTCATGTCAATGGGGTGTGTAGCCTTATTTCCACAGATCCCTGACTGCATTTAAGGATGGTAGTGACATACTGTGGTTTGGCAGTTATACAGTTACACTGTTGGTTTGAAACACTCGAAGTCTGAACACACATTCCATGTGCTATGAGATGTCAAAGTCCATTTAGTGTTCATATGCTCATTTGTGACATTACAACTGTAGTTAGGCCAGAGTGTCCTGAATAATGTATGTACAGTTCCCAAATTTACACTATGGAGATGTGTCCATTCTGCATAGGAGTACAATTCCTGAGTCTATCACTCTTGGTGGTAATTCACCTATGACACATCACATAAATGTGAGGTGGACATGTCATCCTTCTATTGATTCTATGATATGTTGAGTCTCGCATATGTATGCAGTGTTTCTCTATTCATATTGTACATGCATGTGATTTATGTGATGGGCAAACTTGTCCTCAGTGTGAGGCCCTCTGGCCTGCACAGAAACTGCCTAATGTTACAAGGACCCATTACTAAAAGCACAGAGTAAAACACATGTGTTGTCCACCTCCCTATTTCTCAATGAACTATCATAGGCCTGAGGATTGTCTAGACAGGACTCCACCTTGTGAGAACAGTGTTAGAATGTAAGATCATGGCCCTAAATGTGACCACCATGACACATGTAGCTATGCAATGGTCAAGGACATTAAGGGGTGTTTAGTGTAGGACACAGTGAGTGTGACCACTACACATCATTTTCACTGTATTGTATGTCATGCTCACTCACATAGTGCAACACAGCTGAGGGCCATTTTTACATTAGTTTCTGTGCTGCCACTCTGCATGTGTATGAGATGGGCAAGTAGTGTGTCCATCATCATACATGTATACATTGCTATGATATGGTTTGATCCAACGTACTATTTAATATGATGTTCGGGCTTGGCTCTCCATTGATGTATTGGTGTGCTATGTGTTTTCATGCTCCTGTACTGTCACACAGTGGTACACAACACAGTGTCACCGAAACTACCTCTTCTTGTCTCCATGCCTGCAGCTTAAGGTCCATCAGCATAAGGCCATATGGAAGGCCATTGCACGCATGGTGTAGTCTCTGGGTCTCCAACCGATGTCATACACACTGCCACAAGAGGTGGGATGACATCTGCCTGCTGAGCAAAAACTTCAATGAGATGACACTGGGGGTGCTCCTTCGAAGTGGCAGGTTGGCGCGCAGGAGCATGACAACACTAATGGCCTGCATCTTGGCAGTGACACAGCCTGAGCTGGATGGATGTTTGAGGGCCCATCAGCAGCAAGTTGGGGGTGAGTATTGTGCAAAGTGTGACTTTGCATGTGAGTGACTGCAAGAATCCCAGCCCTGAGCCAGTGCGGAGCTCTGTGATGTCTCTAGGTTGATGCAATGGCTTCTAAGTGGCCTCAGTATTGAGTGCAGCTGTTCGGCATTCATACCACATTTTGTTTATCTTGTGTTAAAACCCATGAACCTTGTCACATAAAATCATCTTGCCATTTTTTAATCTCACATTGTATAAATGTTGTTTGAACTGAGCCCCACCAACACAGGATAATTCATTGTGTGAAGTGGGTAGCCACTTGTCAGGCTTGTGTGCACTGTGTGGCTAGCTCAATAGTGTGCTCATGTGATGATGTGTTAGTGGCTACAGACATGCACAGATGTGGACTCATGGAGCAATGAGTTGATAAGGTCACACCTGTCCCATGGGTCTCTTTTTTCACAATGATAGAGAGGACAGCACCATTGAAAAGTATATTAGCCCAATATCAGCAGCACAGCATAACATGTTGTAATTACCTCTCATAGTGACAGAAAGTGCACTCAGGTGCTGAAGGGGTAGATGGTGATGATTGCAGTGATGCATTGGCTATTTTACCTTTGCCATTTGTGCGCATGGCAGCATGCCTGGGATGGTTAGACTCAGTGATTTAAATGCAATGTAGCTGAACCGGGCTATTGCGAAATTGTTTCGGCACTATGGCTTAACATGGTGTCGACACGGTGTCACACGAAGTTTTGCTGTTCAGGCTAAAAGAGGTCGGGATATCAGGACTCGCTCTTGATTGGTTTAGAGACTTTCTATCTGGGCGATCATTTCGAGTCTCCACCCCCCCCCACCTCTCCAGGGAATGTCCCATTGAACAGGGCATACCCCAGGGGTCAGCTCTTAGGCCCACCCTGTTCAATGTGTATGTCCAGCCCCTGGCAGAGGTAGCTAGGAGACACGGAATGTCTCTTGTATCCTACGCTGATGATACGCAGCTGGTGGTGGCATTAAACGATGAAAGTGGTCACAGCGCCCAAAAATTCCAACAAACCCTCATTGACATCACAGAATGGATGACAGCAAACTAACTCCAGCTCAACGCCGGTATAACAGAGGTGTTGTTGGTAGGAAAAAAGACAAACACTTGGGGGAACAACTGGTGGCCAGAAAACCTGGGACAACCACCTGAGCCCAAGGACTGTGTCAAAAACCTAGGAGTCTGGGTAGACTCTGCCCTCAAATTTACTCACCATACTAAAAAAGTGGCAGCAACCTGCTTCGGCATTTTACGGAACCTTAGGCCCATCCTGGGATTCTTTGACAACCAAACTCGTCAGACGATAGTCCAAGCAGCCATCCTCTCCAGGCTGGACTACGCCAGCTCCCTTTTGCTAGGAACGAACGTTGCAGAAAAAGCTAGACTCCAGCGAGTCCAGAACGCTGCCGCCAGGGCTCTGGTAGGTCTCCCTCGCCACACGTCTGTGGCTAGCGTCCTTATCAAGCTCCACTGGCTCCCAATGGAGAAAAGGATACACTTCAAAACGCTATGCCTAGCTTTTAAAATCCTAAAAACGGCCTCCCCCCCCATGCTTTGCCCACTCTTGTCAACCTACGTCCCTCGGCGCGCCCTACGCTCAGAAGGCCAAAATCTCGCAACGGTTCCTCGTATCAAACTATCCAGGATGGGTGGCCGTTCCTTCAAATACCTGGCCGCCAAACTCTGGAACGGCGTCCTAGACCAGATCCGGGGGATACAAAATCTATTGACCTTAGGAAAGCAATAAAAACACACCTCTTCTGTTAACATCTCCCTCCCCTCCTACTTTCCTATCCTCTATCCCCTTTCATACAGTAAGCGCCGGGACGCCCCTTTGCTGGGGCAGCTGCGCGCTACACAAGCACATATAACATTAACATTATAACATTAACATGGTTGGATGTGATCAGTGGTTAGTGCAAATTGTGATGTGACTGAGGTGTTGATCAGTAATTTGAAGGTGTCCTTGTGCATCAGTGCATGGTGAAGATGTGTCTAATGCTTTTAATCAGTGTGTGACTTATTGGCACATTGATGTGTCATCAATATCATCAGTCAGCACAAGGTAGGGATGTCATATGACAGACCCTAGGTATTGTCACACATTAGCTGTCCTAATAGAGTCTACCAACATCATCATCAACAGAAGACACAATCCTGCCTTGGATCAATGAGGGCCTGTCAGGGACTTGTGGACATGTTGGTATGTGACATGTCACAACCTATGAAGGCCTTGCATTAATTTCCCATTCTCATGCTATTGTGCTTTGTGTTTGTGACTACATTGTTAAATGGTGCTCATTGACACTTCATTGGCAAATACGATGTGGCCTTGTGACATATGCTGCAGCGTGAGTGTCAGAGCCATCAACTGGCAGTGAACAGCAGTGAGCATCATGTTAGTGTGCATTCATAAATGTGTGCTATGCACAACAAATAAATTGTAACATCTACACAGCTGACACCAATGGACAACTGTAGTTGTGCTTCAAAGCCCAACATGGTGGATATCAGGAGCTGGTTGCCCTTGCAAAAGGACATATTGTACTTTGTATCTGTGGTGTTCCATTAAATAGACTCCATATGTGACTGAGACAACATGTTTTGATGTATAGCTATCTTACCTATAGCCACGATGGTGTGCATACAGACAAATGTATGTGTGGTTACAGGGAGGCACAGGACCAGCAATTTGGCTGTGTCAATGCACCATGGAGCATCACTATCAACTATGCATATTTCCATGCATCATCTTATGACTGCATAAGTGTGGCATTTGCTGAAAGTACACAGCGTAGTTCAACATGGGAGACTCATTTTAAAGTTTAGAGTTTCGATTGTATGTGATGTTTGTTAGTATGGTACTATACTGAACCTATGTCTTTGTGTCTTGCAGCATCTACTGAGGGCAGGGAAGGATTGGGGACCAACACCGGAGGGGAATCTACTAGAATGACTGCTACACAGGAGTTCACTGACACTGAGGGGACCAGCGCCTCGGAGGGGGACAGGAGTACCCAGGATGATTCCTGCTGGGAAACACCCACCTCCACATCTTCCAACTCCAGCGGTGACTCCTCGGTGGTGGCGGGCACAGGAAGTTCAAGATCTGCATCATCTTCCGCCACACCTTGTCCAGTGCCCATGCTCCCAGATGCTCCCCCAAGTGCTATCTGTGCATGCAGCCCTAGGAAGGGTAGAGTCTCCTTCCCCCAAGCACCGCTGCCCCTGCCCTGTCTCCCCTGGTGCCCTCAGTGTGGAGGCAGTAGACATTTTGCACCAACTGTGAGTGGGTCAGACTGCGCTTCTGACTACCCTCGAGGATCATGGCAACAAGTTGGCACAGGTTGTTGCATTCATGGAGGGCATTCCTTCTGATATTGGTGGTCCACACATAACTGTTCAGTCTTTGTCCTCCACAGTGACAGCAGCCTTTCAGCAGTCCCAAGCTCCCAGTTCAGCGCCTGTCCCTTCAGCAACCACCCTGCTAGTAGCATCACCTGACGAGAGTACACACATGCCAGTGCCCTCAGATGCCCAGTCGTCCATACTCAGCACACAACAGCAGCCCTCTAAGCATACCAGACCCCAGACACCATCACCACAGCACAAAACAAGCACACATGACCGCAAGATAAAAAGCCCATCACAGGACACTCAGGGGCATCAGGCAAAAAAGTAGGCATCCACATTACATTCCTCCAAGTCATCACCATCTAAGTGCACTCCCATTCCCACACCTGATCCCAAAGACCCACAAACACTTGCCCTGTCTGCTGTGAACCTGATGCCTGCCACAACTCAGCCCAAACACATTCCAAAGGTAGATTCACCCAAAACGTCGACTCCCACCCACACCCATGTGAAGCAGGGACAAGAGAGGAAAGTGTGGGGTTTACCTCAAAAACAGGGGATGCAGGGGAAAAGGAAGGGCCACCCCCAGCATACCACCAGGTCCAGCAAATCCATATGGGGAGAGCCACCTGCACCTTCTACACCTTTGGGGAAGAGTGAGACTGTTGTGCCGACCTCACTTCTCACTCCAGCCAAGACACTTGTAGGGTAATGGATCCACAAACAGTTGAGACCCAGGCCTCAACATTCACCCTCAGGCACTGTGCCTCCACACAGCATGTCTCCACCTCCTTGTGCCACCACTGCACCCGGTCCAAGCAGCCCTCAGGCTCCCACATCCACGGATCCCTCTACCTTAGCCAGTTCTCTCCCACCCATGCCCAGTCCTCCAACTGCCCCGACAGTCATCGCCCTCCCACTTCAACTTAAAGCCAAAGTTGAAGACAAGTCCCCCTCCCACACCATTTCTTTCACAGCAGTGCCTGGACTGCCCATTTGAAGCCCCTGACCTGTGGTGATTCTCATGGCAGTGGACTGTGTTACGCATTTGATGTGCAAGTTCTCATGCACACACGTGTGGACTAGAAATTTTGACTGGCCAATGGCCTTGATGTTTTACACTTTTGATGCCTATCCAGAGATTATGTAATAAAGACTGCTACTCCTGTTGTGTGCTTTGTTGCTGTCCTTGCTAATGAAAACGTGAAATGTATATGTATATGTTCATGTGATACTATGCCACATTCACATTGGCAATTACTTGATGTTCTTTTTCAGAGGTTGCCGGAGGTTACAGGCACATTTGTGCTTTTTGACTCAGAGGCTTGAGGGTGCAATGATGGTTGTCTGTGATGATCTACTCTTATCCTAATCATTCTATTGTCAGGTCTCCAATTTTGTACTCATGTCATATTCGGATGCTGTACCACAAAAGAAGTGAATTCTATCCACAGGATAACTTGCGGTATGGACAGGGTCCATCAAATCTGTGGGATGTATCTTGATGTGTGAACAGCACTGTAGGTGTGTAGTCATCTTTTGTGGGCCTGGCTTCATAGTCACATGGGTACATTTGAATGTGTGCACTTGAGTAGTCATACAGTGTGATTGGCCTGTCATTGTCAGAAGTGTTGTGGTGTATATGCCCCTGAACATGACACCTACACGCATGTATGATCAAGGTAGTGAGTGTCTGTTTGTTTACTTTATCAGACATGTGCTTCAGATTGTGGGCACATGTAGAAGTTGTTGGTTGAGCACTGTGCAGTGTGTTGGTGTGATCTTGCAGTCCTGGGGTACACCTACTTGTTGTCACTGTCAGTTGTGAGTATGCAGAGTATGTCACTGCAATGTCTGTTGTGGTTTGTTGATCAGCCATGGCTCTTGTTTATGGTTGTGCTCACTGTGCTGACCTGCTCAGGCAAACTGACATTATATGTGACTTTTCCCATACATTGCTGTCACTTGACACATCTTTGGGACAAGTATGTGGTATGAAGAGTCATACCATCCCCTATAGGGGCTCTTGATGCCTACACATTGTGAGTTACTCCTGTATGTGTTTTTGCACTGTACACGCCTCACCTGTCCAATACTAATGTACACACCACTTCAGTCTAATATCTTCCACCCCATGTCTTACCAGTGTGTGACCTTACCCAGCACTTCATAGGGTGACACTATACTGTGAGAGGATGATATGTGTCCAGGACCAATGTGCCACTCAGGTCAGTTTCACAATTTGTTGTATGGTATTTTCTTCTACTTGATTGCCAGCATGGTTGCTCATGTGCAGTGCATATGTTTTACCAGCACAGTCCTCTAGTCATGTTCGATGCATCTTCACTTTCCAGAGTTGTGTATCAGTAGGTGATAGCTTAAGTGTATGTCTGTTTGCTGAGGTACTGTTACCCTTCCTGAGTGTGATATGATCTGTTGCCTGTGATGATTTGGGGTGTGGAAGTTCATGGTGAGCATTAAGATATGTATGATACTGGTTTTGTTGGTGTTCACACACTGCTTATTGTGTATGCACTGCTGTCAGTGTATGTTGCCTTGTCCTTGCCTGGTGTGAGTCTCCCTGATGTCAAGCTGAGATTGCTATGTGATGATTAGGTATGTGTATATGTTGTGTTTTTGTCATTGATTGATGCAGTCTTTGGGCTGTGTTGGCTCTTTCTACTGACAGGTCCATGTGTGTGTGATGTTATATTTGCATGACATAGTGTGTGAGGAGTCTGTGCATTGCAGTACATTCAGATGTGGGTTGAATTTGTAGTGTGCATTTCTGTTGAAGGGTAGAGACAAGGGTACAGGAACATTGATGACAAACTGCAGGAACAATGATGGAAACAAAAAAAACACCATACATCAATAATCAAATAACAGGCACTCATATAATTATAGAGAAAGAAAGAAGAGAGAGAAGTAGGTAAAATAAAAAACAAGAATGAAGAGACAGATCAAGGAAATAAAGCCAGATCTGGACCAAAGGGCGAAAGAAATGAGAAGCAGTCATGTCAGCACTCAGAAGCAAGAACACCAATGAAGAAAAACCCCAAAATAAATGGTGAAAAATAATTAGGCCATAAATATCATATTAAAGAGAAAAAGAAAACACAAAGAGAAGAGCCATACAGCATTAGCAAGGTAACAATTTGAGGACATTGCATATTTGTATCCATAGGCTGCTTTGTGACATTTTGCAAGAACAATTTTAATTTAATCAGGTCTTCAAAGACTGAGCGACGCCCTCATAAGTAATTTTGCAGAGACAAGGATGTAATATGCCATGGGGAATGTTCAGAAATCTCAACTAATGGTGAAGGGCTTAGTATTATTTACGTCTAGGATTGGTTGCATTGGAGATATCCAGCGAGATTGAAGATGTTATGACCAGACCAAACAAGACAACATTTTTCTCTGGCAGTTTTCAAAATGTGCATCAAATCAGTGAATTCCAAAACAAGCATTATATTGCCAAGGGATCTTGTAGAATGAGGTTGAAGACGGCCCAAGCAATGTGCCCGCTGGATATTCAAAGAAACAGAAGACTGAAGATTGAGAAGATCAGGTAGACAATATTTTCAAAGATTAGTAGAAGGTCAGGGCCCACAATGTTCTCAGGTAGACCATAAAGGTAAAGATTATTCCTTCTATTGCATGTTTCGTGATCTTCAGTATGTAGTTAGAGTTTTTGGATTTCTTGGTCCAGCATAGGTATTTTGGTAGCCAAGTCCTGAAGCTGGCTCGCACGCTGTTCCATTTCCAACATTTTGCCTTTCACAACAATCCAACGGTCTTCAATTTTTTGCAGTTTGTCATTGGTAGCATTCATAAAAGGTTTAAGAACACGTACCTCATCTAAAATAGTATCTAGTACACGATTATGAGATGACTGGATTGGAGATGGAGGATAATTTTTGGGTCTCTTGGGTTTAGTGCCAGAAGAATATGGTTTAGCAAGACTGAGGGAGTCGCTGGCCATTTTGATGAAGTGCACTGATGGTTGAGTGAGTTTCTTGGAGGTCAAAAGCCTGCCCATATAATAAATAACTGGTAAGTAAAACGTATTAATGTTGTATAGAGAAGTAAATGATGTATTGAGGAAATGAACAACCAGCTACACGCGATTAACACACATCTTCACAACAGGTAGAGGAGTGATGATTTTTGATTGTTCCCACCGGGTTGCAAACTTGCAAGGAATCAAGGGACCAAAAGACTTCCTGGAAGTTCGCCCCACAGTCGACAGCTCCACCAGCTCTGCATATTGGAATAATATCTTCAGTAGTGTAGACGTAGGACAGAGGTTAACTAGGTCTCTACTGACGATATTAGACTTACGTTTTTTGCCAGCTAGCTCAGAGTTCACTAGAAACTTTCTCGAATAGGCGAGGAGGAGTTGAACCTCCCTGGATAGACAAGAAGGGATTTAGTTTCTGACAACCATAGAACATGACAACTTTGCTCTCCCTGATTAAGAGTGTATCTCTAGAGTCGTGTGAAAACAAAAGACAGCTATTTCACTCAGTCAATAAGTGCGTACTTAGTTTCACCAGATTGCAGAGAAAAAGAGAGATGGGTGTTTTCAATAAAAGGTGTGATTTATTGAGCAGTCTCTTTCCTCATACCAGAGAAATGAATTGCTACAATTGCAATACTTATAGTTAAGTAAAGTGCATATAGTAAAAGCAGGATTATGAAATAATACTGTAAAAGCATGGATATGGTTTCTTAGCCATATGATACTTTAAAATGGATAAAATAGATACATACATATATACATTGACTAATCGTACTCAACTGGTGCTTCTAACTATGCCTACCCCGGTGTACCTGACCTAAGCCTAATACGTGGGAAGGAGTAAGTAAGTAGCAGTTTAAGTTAAGTTTGTTTTGCCAAGAATCTGACTCAAGAATTCTCTGTAAAGGTTTAGTCAGTTCAGTACCTGGGTATTAGAAGACAGGAGGGCTGGTATCTCTCTCTCAGGACTCGGTATCCCAGTCACCCGCAAGGGCAAGCTGGAAACGCCGGAGGCTGGATTTCTCGGCAAGAGAAAAGACAGCGTCTTTCTCAGCGCGTCAAAAGGGAGGGGCAGCGTCCGTGGGCTCTCGCATCAGCTGGGCTCTCGGGCAAGTAGTCGCTGCTCCAGATTCACCACCACCGTGTTTTTGCTTAAGGCAGCGTTGGTATATTTATACCTGAGAGGTGCTGGGTTTGACGTAAGGATGGACATAAGACATCAATAAAGACGTCACTAAGAACTGGTCGTTCTTACAGTGCTTTACAGGAGTTCTCGGACGAAATCAAAACAATAGCAGGCGGGGATTTCCCAGGTTGCTGGAGGCTTGGATTTGTTTAAGAACTTGGTGTGCTTTCTAGGGGGCTGGAGGAATAGTGCTTGCTTAATGTGACAGCATGCGCTATGACTGAATTATGAAAAGGGTTTCTATGCCGTTGTAGGGATAATATTGATTTATAACCGGACAAGGGCAAAGAATAGGAATATCGATACAGGTACCTAGATAAACACACTACACCCACTCCACGGATTCATGTCCATAATTACTAAACTAAGCAATAGTAAACATATCTAATGGTGTATGTGTATACCGATCCACCCCAAAATACATTTTTTGCATCTGAAATGGTATATGCGAAATACACGAAAAATGAGTATAGGTACAGTATTTCAAGCAGAGTAATCATTCATTAAATAGGATGCATATATCAGCGGAATGATTTTGCGAAATTACACATGAAATGGCTCTTAATACAGAAAAAAAGTGCGAGACCACTTCATCACATATAAATACAGTTATTTGTAAATATGCTAGAGGCTGAGGTAATATTTTGTCTCTAGAGTTCCTAAAAATAGAAGCTCTGTTCTCTAAGAATAGTTCTACTTTAAGCAGAGGATGAGTGCCAAAAAAAAGTAAATATTTTGGAATCAGGGAAAAAAAATAATTTCGTTTTTCAGGGGAAGAAGAAAAAACAGTTCCAAATATTCCAGTAGCTTTTGTTTTTCAAAGCTAAAGGCCAAATTCAGAGTTCATGGAACGCTGTGTGCTCGTTTGCTTAAAAGTTATTCTTTCCGTTCGGGGGAGAACATCATTTCAGACAGACTTTCAAAAAAGCAGTTTACCGCTTCAGGTGAAAGTTCGACCAAGTTGGAGAATGTCGCTACCATGCAGTCTTGTGCATGATTGCTTTCATCGATGTATTGATCAGCATTGCTTACAGAAGGTCGTACCTGGTTGATGCTGCTCTCATCTTGTACTTCACTACCCTTTAATCGCAGTGGTGAAGTTTCCACGAATGCCGTCATCAGGATAGGTAACCGCTGGGGACAACACGATGCATGAGCCTTTACTGGACTTAGCAAAGTATCTGTATCCAAAGGTTCTTCCGATTGTAGTGTAAGACAGGTGTCTAACACGCATTCTTCTCCGCACAGCATACATCTTAACACAGGTAAGATACAATTCTGCCAGATGGGTCTGAATGAAAGAAACCAGGTCATATTCAGATCTCTTAGCCGGACTAATCCAAGGACTTTAGTTATGCGGTCCCAATAGCGTATAGCTAGGATCGTTTCTTCCATTGTTGCTGGAGTCTTGTCTGTGACATGGCTTGCCATAACGAAGCAGGAGTATCAAAAATAAAATGCCTGCTACGAGTCCCAACAGGAGTGGAAGGCCGCCAAAGACCGAATGGACAAAGTTAGGAAAAATGCCCAGGACTGCTTTGAAGGGTGTTAACAGTCCCGAAACAATTGCCTTAAATACACTAGGAATACCATTCGTATCATAAATGTTTAAGATTTGGTTTAGCATTTCTGCGAAATGTAGAGGGCAATTTGTTGTTAATAATGCATGTATCTCTGTTGTTGTCCTTTCAACTTGGAGATCATACGTTTCTTGTGATGACGTCAAGGGCACAGGTGTCTGTAGAAGAACAGACTTTATTCTGCTTAAAGTATCAATTCGAATAGAAGAGATTTTCAAACTGGGCCAAATTCTTCCCTCCCTGTCTGGAGTGTCGTTCGGAAACAATACTTGCATACAACAAGTGACCATAGACAAAACGCTTACGAGATAAGCTTTTCCTGGCACCAAGCCACAACATCTGTGGTCCACAATTAGAATGTAGCTCCCGTTAGAAAGCCGTCTAAAGAATGGCTCTATTCGAGTTGCAGGTGTGCCAAGCTGGTGACATGAAAGGTTATTTGAAGTCCCCTCACAGGCCCCATGCAAATTTATACCCTGACACAGAAGTATACCACTTAGTGATTTTTCACAATTATTACCACTAAGAAATACATTCTGGGGGAGGAGCTACGACACCAACCAAGATGGCCGCATAGTCTCCCGGCTCCGCTGACCTCCGTCCTACGCTCGCTTATCCTGTCGAATATCCTGATCTCCTGCCCCGGATTCGTGTGGGTGAACTAGTCAGCACCCCGATGGTGTGACCACGGAATTTTTCTGATGTTCTGGGGTGAAGTAACATCGAAAATGTTTTGAGGCCTAACCCAGACTGGAAGCCGTGGACTCGATTGCTGGACTACCCGGGTCCAAAGTGAACAACAGCGGACTGAGGAGAGTGGTTGGGTCCGGTCCTTGGAACTTTTGAAAATTTCTCTGGACTACTTTGCAACCATCTCCTGCCTGGTGCTGTACCTTAGGTGAGGTGACGGGTGGCGCGCGGTGCTGCGTCGCGGGGGGCCCCGGCCCGGAGGCCCGGCACTAGCACCGCTGGTGCCCCGGGGTGGGGGTCCCGCTGCGTGTGGCTGCGTGCTGCTGGCCCGTCCCTCACGGCTTGTTTCTGCTCCGGCGTATCCTGCCCCGGAGAAGGCGCCCCTCCGTGGGGATCGTTATGTCTGCGGACGTATGGAACTTGGCGGAACGGACCCAATGTGGCCCTTCCTTGCGGATGGTAATGGCGGAACTTGCGGCGCTTCACGCGACGGTGAGGGCCCAGGTCAATCATTTACTGTCGGCAGCAGATGGGATCATAGGACCGGGAGCAAGCCCTGACTTGATTTTTGAGACCTGGCAGCCGACCTGCCTCCTGTTGGGCACCCTAGTGGCGCGTTTGGACCCGGTGCTGGAAGCTGTGCCTGCCCCCGAAGAAATGGAACTCATCGTGTGTGCTGAGATTGGTGACTCTCTTACGTTCTCGGAAACATCGGTCCTACAGTTATCGGAACATTTTACTGCTTCCCTCATCCTGGACACTGTTGGCCCACACTATAATCTGTATCGGAACGAGTCGCACCCCCTCCCCAATCGGTCTCCCAACATGGCGGATGTAACGATGCTTGGCTTCGGAGACGGGGAGGGTCATCGTTTGTGCAAGCCGTGTGCGTTGGGATCTGCTATTCCTCTCCCGTTTGCAGGCCCAAGCTCCGGCTGCTTCTGTGTGACTTTTGACTTCCCGGGGATGGGGCTTTAGTTATCCGAGGGACTCGGCAACTTTGATAGACGGGGCCAAGGCTGAGATTGTGGGTTGAATTGTTTACGATGGATCTATTGGTAACGGGACTGCTTCATTAACAGACGGATTCCGGGGCGGGGGGTTTGTGGTTTCCCCGCTGGCATTTTTGTATGGTGGACAACTTTATTCGTGCTGGCTTAGGGGGCCCCCCTTTGTTAGGGCGGGGGGGGAGACCGGGAGCGCATAGACTATCGCCCTCCTCCACTTCCCCGTTGGGTGGGGTTTCCTTTCTTTCTCCTTTTTCTTTGGTTCTTCTATATTTCGGGTTTGGTTCTCGGGCGACAGGCACACTGCTGGGGGGGGGGCCGTAGTCATCTGCAGGGGTGCAGGGTGGGGGGTTGGGGGAGGGGATTTTTCGTTTTTTTTGTTTCTATGGCCTTTTTTCTCTTCTCTTATCTTTCTTTGTCTTTTTCTTTTTCTGGGTCAGTGCAGTGGGTTTCCTTTGGTATCAATCACTGCTTTTTCATCTGTGCCTCAATTTTCGTGGTGTTCTCTGGGTCTTAGGGCAGGTGACTAGCAGGCGCGTATTGTCCGTAATATTCCCTCATATCCTGAACCGCCTGTTCCAGCGCCATTGATTTGACCGATTGCTGTTTACTGTTGACACGTTTACTATTCTGCCTGCGGTTTTTCGCTGCTGGGAAATTGTTCGGCACCTGATCCTTCCATCCTATACTATCAAATGAAAACCTTTTACATCCTGTTTTTCTAATTGTGCTGTTCAGTGACCAAGAGTACGCTAGCATGGTGATTCTGCTCCCCGAGGTGCTGCATGTGATTAAAAATTGCTCTCTGTTAATCTAACTGCTTAGCGGCCAGCCCCGGGGGTTGTAGGCCCATACTTGTATTTGGTTGAAATGTCAATAAAGGTTTTCAAAAAAGAAATACATTCTGTCCTTTTTCACTATAACATGTGTGTGTGTAAGGTAATTTCCATGTTGACTTAATGTATCCTTTACCCAACCTTTCATACTGGCCTGCCTGTATATACTTTTGGCAGTATCGAAATTGGAAAGTTGTTATCGGAATAGTTATGATTCCGTGTATTATCCATTCAATGACAGGTCGTTCTGACATTGTCAATGGTAATCTCTCAAGTTTTTCAATGCTCAGAATTGTATATTCTGCTCCCTTTTATGCCAAGCTGATTTGTGTATCAGTAATGTTAAAGATAGAGAATAATGACGTTGTGTTGATTAAACGTCAAGGCACGTAGCCTGAACGCAGATTTTTTAACGTCCAGCCAAGCTGTACAATAGAACGCAATTGGGACTGACCATGTTGTAACATTAGTAAGTCCTGCTCTATTATATCGATTGCAGATGATACAATACTGTCCAGTGAATATATTCTGGAAGACAGTCATTAACCCGTTGTCCACAACAGAAAGTGATTTTTCCAAATTAATACGGTCAATTTCCCGTATTTTCTCTGCTGTTTCAATTTGAGCTTCTTTCCAAGCTTCGTTGTAAGCTGCATATTTAGAGGCCGCTATGAAACATTTTTGACGCTGTTTGCGTGGTCCCATAATGAAATCACGCAAGTCAGCACCTTCTTTAAGTAAAGTCAAGTGTTGCTTAATTTCTGCCAGTGTGGATGTTTGTAGCCCTTCGAGGCAGAGTTTTCCTACACTGTATGTTGTTATTATCCCTGGATGTTGTCTCTGGGAGTATCTAGGGTCTGGCCTGGTCAATTTGAACCCCTGTATTTTGTTCAGGAATCTATCTTGATAGTTATTTGTGTCTGTGGGCCAGATCAACCATTTTTTCCAATAAGGATGTGTTCTGTTTTGGTTTAAAATATGGGATACGTCTATCTCAACATCTGTAGTGCTATTACTGTCAGGTGTTGGCTTCGGAATAGACAGTTTGTTTAAGTCTTTAATTTTGGCTAGGCCAAGACAGGTTGTCTGTTGAATTGTGTCATTCAAGAATATAATTTGTTCCGGGATCATGCAGGCTCTGAACAATGATTCAATTCCTTGGACCTGCCAGTCTCTGGTACCCCAGATGGTTTTCGTTTCAATATTTTTGTTCCAAAAATCAAAACCAAATGTATTCATTTTTTCAAAAAAAAATTCTGAATAGATTAATTTTGTGTTTGTCAGCATGGTTTTCATTCCTGTCTTATTTAACAGTTTGAAATAAAACGTTTCTGCATCACTTATGGTAAACCCTGAGAAGTATGGGAATTTATCATAAAATGTTTTTGAACTGCCTTTTGGTGGAGTTGCACAATGTTCCCATTGATTATAATTAAAAACATTTCTAGGTTGAGCAGATTTATGCAAATAATGGTTAGCATACTGGTTGTAACAGTACATCTGGTCATAATTAGATGAACCCTGTAAATAATCATGTTCTGTAAATTTTGCTGACATAACTAAGTCTGACATCATATCATTAATACTTTCAAAGTCCCAATCATCAGAGAATGTGCTCGGTTTTACAAAGTCACTTAATGAAACCTTAAATTGATGAGGATACTTCAAGAGCTCCACCAGGCCATATATTTCATAATCTGTTTTGTCCCATGCTACCCCACCGGGTATCGGATTGGCTGTGAAATTTACTGAAGAAAGTTCTCTTTTCTCGATGTGTGAAGACTTGTGTGGTTTCAGGACCAAGTTGATATTCTGACTTGCTGTGTCCATTGTAATATATTTTCCCTCAATGAAATGTCCCAAGCATAGCACCATGATGAGCCAAAGCAGGAGAAAAAATACACCTAGCACCACCCAAAATTCAATCCATGGAGAAATCAGATAGGTTTCTAGTAGTTGATGAAAGAGTTCTTTGGCTTTGTCTTTAAGAGTGTTTGTTGTTGTTGGCTGTTCCTCAGGTTCGCTTTGATCCTCAGAAAAGTCATCAAAATTGATGAAGTAGCCTGATGCAGTTCTGTCAATTGTTGAAATTGCTTCTGGATTTTCTTTTGCTTTTGGAATTTTCTTTGTTTCATCAGCATAGTCTGTGGCTACATCGTTGTAGACAGGTGTTTCTTGACGAATTGTTGCAATTTGGGTTTTAAGAGGCATAAGTTCCATGGCTTTGTTGCATAGTCCTTGTTGATTCACTGTAGGTTTATCAAATGTGATTAGTCTCTCAGTTTGAACCTCTTGATTTGTAGCAAACTTTGGTGTTCTGCTATTTCTTGGGAGTCCACTTGGCCTACTACTTATTATTGGCCACATGATTGTGGTTTAACCAGGTCGATGGATACAACTCGGTTCTCCTTTTTACCAGCAAGGGGCGGTAGTACAACTGATCTTGTTCCGTTGATAGCTAAGACAGGTACTGCTTTTCTGTAAGAAGGCCCAAATTCCTTCTTCACCGCGATTTTCTCTCTGACCAGATCCCCAATCTTTGGAATCCAGACAGGCCTTGCTGGGACAGGTGGTTTCTCTTCAGTGGCTGTTGGCTGTTGTTTCAACTTTGTGTTGCTCAGGTCTTTTCTTTTTTCATTTAAGTCCTGTAAAATAGCCAAACGATCTTTCATATCAAAGCATTTTCCTTCTACCACTGAAGTTTGACTATCGATGTCCTGGACATGCATTCTAGTCCCGAACAATAGTTCATACGGACTGAAACCTTTTAGAGAATTTCTTGGCAGATTATTAAGACTACATTGGACACTTGTTAAATGTTTGACCCACCCAACCCCCGAACCTAATACCTTTGCCGTTATAGATTGCTTTATGTCTCGGTTTTTTCTTTCCACCATCCCATTTCCCTCAGGAAGGAAGTGATAAGATTACCGCAATGCAATGCCCATGCTGGTCATGGCCTCCTTATAAGCTCGAGAGCTAAAAGCAGGACCCTGGTCAGAATGTAGCATGCCAATTGCGTCTATGCCGCCATAGACTCGCAAATCTTTTTATAACAGTTCAGACGTCAGCCGAGAGCTGGGGTCTACACTTTAAGTGAAACTAGTCTCTATATGTTAATATGACGCATTATTCCTACTGGGTTTTGCATATAGATAGCATTGTCCTATCTAAGCGAAGGGCCATGGCAATACACCGGCAGGTTCGCCACTGCGATCTCTGTTGCAGTCTGGGCAGTTTATTGCAAATTTGTGATGTTGCAGGCTCATTCCTGGCCACCAGTATATTGATTGTAATTCTTCCAGAGATTCCTTAATATTAAGGTGTCTAAGACTCTCACCCATGTGTGCGACTGCTATTAACAAGACTCTCCTGTTCGTGTTTGGAATTACCCTATCCCCCACTCCAGGGATTTGAGCAAAAGGAACGGAGTTTGCATCGATTATGTATGTATAATTGAGTGGATAGTTGACGGGTAGCGCTGCAAAGTCGCCTTTTGATGACGTTTTCACCGCCAGCATGGTTTCCACGTCTACGTATTTTCCTGAACGCTTTTTTGTAGCTACGGAAGCCGGCTTAGTTGCTTCCGCCGTGGCTGTCTTAGCCAATGAATTCCCTGCAACGTGAACGCCATCACGCTGATGACTCAATGAATGTATCACGTGAGTCTTTGGTAGTTCTTTCTTTAAAAGAACTACTTGTTCCCAAATCGATTTTTGCTTTATTGTGGCACCTGTGTCATCTTTGTAACCGTTTTGAACCCATTTCTGCAAGTCGTTATTGTATGATTTGACGCAGTAATGCGAATCGCACACTATTAGTGTCGGGAATTCGCGATCGGCATTATTTAGCGCCATTTTTAACGCTATTATTTCAGTTTGTTGATCTGAATTGTTTTCTACAGAGTGTGATTTTGTTACCAGAGGTCTCAATTTACCTCCGCGCCATACGTTTTTAACAATCTCGCATGTGGCGTTATAGGCTTGCTTTCCCCAAACTGAGGGTTGTGCATGTCCGTCTGTATATATTACACAGGCGTACTGTTGTATGGGCAGAATGTCGATTGGCAGAGGATATTCTCTTTCATATTCTAGATTTTTTAATCTTTTCATGTTCGGGCCAAAATAGTATTTCACTTTGTCTGTAGCAAGAGAATTTTCCCATTGTATCCATTTTGGATTTAATGCCACTGTAGTTAAATTACATGGGCTTGTTAATGCCTCAAAGGCTGATTCTGCTGTTATAACAGTAATCTGTCTGCCTTGGGCTTGGTCTCTTTCTTTTGCTACAGCTGTTTGAACCGCATGTACAATGTTTTCCTTAATACTGAATGTTTTTTCAGCTTCTGTGTACAAATGTGATTTGTATGCTATTGGTACCGTTTCTCCCTCATTAGAGGTTAGGTATGTGAATCCGCATCTTCCTGGGATGACTCGAATTACAAGGTTGCGTGTGTTATCGCGTGTTTGCAATTTTGTTTTAGCTAACATGTCTGTTTGCAATGATCTCAAAATTTCTGTGTGTTTTTGAGTCCAATTGATTATTTTAAAATCTGGTTTTATTAGTTCATAGAGAGGTTTAACCCTCTCTGCCTAATTTAGAATGTAAGTTCTTCCGAAATTCAGGAAACCTTGGATTGATTGAAAGTTTTTTCAGCGTTCTCGGTGCTTGGATTACAGCACATTTCTCTAAGAAATTGTCTGCCAGGCTTTTGCCTTCACTTGATAATTCATATCCTAAAAATAGGACAGTTAGATGGGCAATTCTTGACTTTTTAAAGTTGAATTTGTAACCCTCTGCTGCGAACCCAAGTATTATGGTGTTCACTCTTTTCAAGTGAGTATGTAAGTCATCATCTGTTAGATAGATGTCATCGACATAAGATAATGCCTCACCATCATACATTTGTAGTAACTCTGTTACTCTTGCTGAGAATAATCCTGGGCTGTTCTTGAACTCCTGTGGGAGTCGACAGAATTTTTTCTGCGAGCCCATTATTGAGAAAGCGGTCAAATATCTGCTTTCAGGTGCTATGTTTTGACAAAAGAATCCATTAGAGATATCTAATGTTGTTTTGTATTTTTTGCGCACGATGTTATTCATTAGTGCTGTACTGTGTGAGTTTTGTACAGCAAAAGTTTTGCAACATGAGTTTAGATGTCTGTAGTACAAAACTAGACGATATGAATCGTCTGGCTTGGAGACAGGAAACAAAGTATTGTTCATTTGTGAGGTGCATGTTTCAATCACCCCCTAGTATTCAAGTTGATCTAAGATCTCCCTGACCTGTTTCTTAGCTTCTTGCTTAATTGGGTACTGCCTCTGTGCAGTTGGTTGACTTTTTAACTGGATTTTGTGAGGAGGAGAGTCCTCATCCCATCCAACATGGTTTTTATATAATGCAGGAGCTTGGGCTACTGCCCACTTTCTTGCAAGTGTATATTTTTTATGAATTGGAATGTGATTTGAGAAGGCAGGCATAATCATTTCTTCGCCATGAGGGTACTTCCTGACAAACTCCGGTGGCCAGTCCTTTTCAGCTAAAAGGATGTCATAGCCTTTGGAGAGGTTATCCCAAAATAGACCCCTTATTTTCCTAGTCTTATCTCCCTCTATACGTAATGTTATTTCGTATATTTTATGAGGTTTGCTAACTCTGGTATCTGCAGTTTCCACCTGAATGTATTCATTCGTGTCCACTGTCTCCAGATGATTCATCAGGATCTTGCGAGCTATGCTCACTTCTGCTGCGCTGTCTAGCATTATCTGAGCCCACTCTCCATTTTTCAGCTGTGTCCTCAGTATCCTCGGCATGTTTTATTACTTTAATACTGGCTACCTTCTTTTTTGGAAATTGTAATTTTTTACTTTGATGAGCAGGCTCCTTGTCTTTGGACTTGACGTGCTCTTCCCTGTGTTCTGACCGTCCTCTTCTTTCCGATTTCTGCGAGGAAGTCTGAAAAGATCGAGAGGGACGTGTATCAATATCTTGATATCTATCAGGTTTCTTCAAATTATCACTATTTCTACGGTTATATCTTTTCTCAGAGGGCTCCCTCGGGGGAGACTTGTGTCCTTGGTCCGGAGATCTTTCTCTCCGCCGAGGAGACCTTCCTCTGGACTGGAATCTTTTTTCTTTGGGAGTGGATTGTTTATTTCCATCCCAGCTCTTTTTTGGAGTGTTTAGATTATTTTTAATAAATATTTTTTCAGGATTTTCAGTTAGTTGGGGTTTTACTGGTTTCCCACCCAAACTATCGCTTCCTAGTTCTTCATAGGATTTTTCTATGATTCTGGCAAGTTCAAATGGCTGTTCTGCTATATCTGTTTCTTTCAATTTCTGGAGGAAAGATATATCCTCAGTTGTCAATTGAACCAAGACTCTATATGCCTGTGTTAATCCTTTTATTTTAACTAAGAGTTCTTCGCTTGACATTTTATTAATGTCAGAATGTGATGTGTAGCTGGCTAGAACCGGCCACGGTGCTCCTGGTCTACCTAGTGGACCGAGCCTGGTGATGTGATTATTATGCTTTAGGGCGCCTTTAAACCAGAGCACGTGCTCTTGGTATTTTAATGGGATTTCCACCTCCTCGAAAGGAGTGTAGTCATCCGGAGGTTCCTCTATTTTGTAATAGTGGAACTCACGTGTGACAGCGTTTGCTGCTGGAAAGTTTATCCATGAATAGAATACCTCTGTCTGCCGATATTCATGTGCCTCAATTACGAATATGACTGTACCACCTCTCGGTGTCAGTCCATTTTCTATAAGTTTAAGAGTTATAGTTTTTCTTCTATTGACCGGGATCAGTATTGCATCCGGGTCAGTCTGCAGGAGACTTGCGTCATCCGCTAGGAGTTGAGCTGCTATTCTAGCTGCCTCCCTTTCTTCTTCATTGTCTGACATTTTACTGACAGGAAGGTTTTTGTTGCAGATCAAGTTTCAAGGAAACAAAGATTAGGTGCACAATATTTTGGAACACTGTATCCTTCAACGCTGAATAAACCAAAAACCATACATAGGAGTCTCCTCCTACTAAGTTCTGGCGGATTTTAACCTTTGACCCACTCCAGACGTCTTTGGAGTATTTACGGGAAAAAAGGGTCTGTGTGAAAAAGCACGACTGAGTTACTCTAATGTCTTGCGTTAGATTTTTCGCCTTACCAAACCGTTGGGCGCCATGTAGTGTAGTTCTTATATTCCCAATAGGCTCTGCGCATTGGAATAATATCTTCAGTAGTGTAGACGTAGGACAGAGGTTAACTAGGTCTCTACTGACGATATTAGACTTAAGTTTTTTGCCAGCTAGCTCAGAGTTCCCTAGAAACTTTCTCGAACAGGCGAGGAGGAGTTGAACCTCCCTGGATAGACAAGAAGGGATTTAGTTTCTGACAACCATAGAACATGACAACTTTGCTCTCCCTGATTAAGAGTGTATCTCTAGAGTCGTGTGAAAACAAAAGACAGCTATTTCACTCAGTCAATAAGTGCGTACTTAGTTTCACCAGATTGCAGAGAAAAAGAGAGACGGGCGTTTTCAATAAAAGGTGTGATTTATTGAGCAGTCTCTTTCCTCATACAAGAGAAATGAATTGCTACAATTGCAATACTTATAGTTAAGTAAAGTGCATATAGTAAAAGCAGGATTATGAAATAATACTGTAAAAGCATGGATATGGTTTCTTAGCCATATGATACTTTAAATTGGATAAAATAGATACATACATATATACATTGACTAATCGTACTCAACTGGTGCTTCTAACTACGCCTACCCCGGTGTACCTGACCTAAGCCTAATACGTGGGAAGGAGTAAGTAAGTAGCAGTTTAAGTTAAGTTTGTTTTGCCAAGAATCTGACTCAAGAATTCTCTGTAAGGGTTTAGTCAGTTCAGTACCTGGGTATTAGAAGGCAGGAGGGCTGGTATCTCTCTCTCAGGACTCGGTATCCCAGTCACCCGCAAGGGCAAGCTGGAAACGCCGGAGGCTGGATTTCTCGGCAAGAGAAAAGACAGCGTCTTTCTCAGCGCGTCAAAAGGGAGGGGCAGCGTCCGTGGGCTCTCGCATCAGCTGGGCTCTCGGGCAAGTAGTCGCTGCTCCAGATTCACCACCACCGTGTTTTTGCTTAAGGCAGCGTTGGTATATTTATACCTGAGAGGTGCTGGGTTTGACGTAAGGATGGACATAAGACATCAATAAAGACGTCACCAAGAACTGGTCGTTCTTACAGTGCTTTACAGGAGTTCTCGGACGAAATCAAAACAATAGCAGGCAGGGATTTCCCAGGTTGCTGGAGGCTTGGATTTGTTTAAGAACTTGGTGTGCTTTCTAGGGGGCTGGAGGAATAGTGCTTGCTTAATGTGACAGCATGCGCTATCTGAATTATGAAAAGGGTTTCTATGCCGTTGTAGGGATAATATTGATTTATAACCGGACAAGGGCAAAGAATAGGAATATCAATACAGGTACCTAGATAAACACACTACAACATATGAAGTCAAGCAAAGCAAAGAATATTCCCTTCAGTCTCATAAACTTTCATGACACATCTGATCCACAATTTCTATAAGTAAATTCAGCAGCTGTAAAGTGTAGCTTGAAATTAGGGCCACAGACGTAAGAAAGATTAGAAATCAAACACTTCAGTTTAGCAATAGAAACCACTGGGATGACGAAGCATTACGTGTAGCAGGCAAATGGTTAGAAATTCAGAATTTCCAGGAGTTTTCCGAAGATAACTAGAGATAAAGAAACATTTTTATTTGTAAAAAAAAAATTGCTGATTCACTCAAAGTGCTGAGAGATGTCTTGCAAACGGAAAGTGGTAGCGCGAGCAGCGCGCCGAGAAAATGGTGGCCGCTCGCGTCTGTGAGGAGACTTTTGCAATGTTGATAGAACACATTGGGTGAGTCCTCAAAAGCTCCTGCCAGCCTGCAAGCATGTGAAAGTAAGGGGAAACATGAGACCAGCTTAGGAAGGGCTGGACATGGTCTCGGAATGGCCGAAAGTAAAAACGTTAGCTCCGTGAGGTAGCAGAGCTCAACAGTCTGCCGCCATCTAGCTTCAGCGCAGAAGCCAAGCCCCATAACGGCCTTTCTTAAAGATGGGCATCCTGGAGGGATCTGACAGCTGGCCTAAACCTTGCAGGCCAATGACTTCATGCAATCATGTTATGAGTACTACTAATTATGTGTTTAAATAGTGTCTAATGATGTCCTGGAATGTCGATGAACTTGTGAAAAAACTTGTTTAGGTGCAGCCAACTGCTCCATGTAGTTCCTCTTCATTCTAATAGTCATTTTTTTTTATATAAAACAAGAACATCTTCATGCCGCTATGAATAACTGATATTTATAGATGTGCAGCTCATCAGCTTTTTAGAGTCCACTCTTTTGAGTACCACATACTTCTACATACACATAAGTATATAGCACCATCTACTGCAGGCCTGTATGTCTGATGCAGAATATAGTGCCTTCTGCTGCGAGCCTGAAACTTCAAGGCCCTGTGAATTATCCTATAGCTGGCATTAAAAGCCTTGGCGCAATATAACAAATCAGGCCCAAATTTGGTTGATTACTCTTACTACGTCATTTAGGAATTTTCAGTGCAATCAAGGAAGTTAATTAGTTTTGGGTAAATGTTCTCGTGTTGTGGGTAAATAGACAACATTCTAACACACTAATTTGCATTTGTCAATATTTTAAGTAACCAAGCAAAAGATGGAACATGCAGGGTGTTAAAACTTTCTAGGGAGTGGGTAAACTTTATCTTAAGAAGGACAACTTGCAGTTGAGTGCTCAACTATTACATTTAAGGATGTGGGTGAGGACAGATATTGTAAAAGCTTATCATCCACTATAATATCATATTATCCTTAAATTGATTCAGTAGGAGCATTCATAAACGTATCCATATAAAAGAAATGCCCCCAACAGATTCAAACCTCTAAATTTTAATAATTTGATTATAGTGAACAAACCGGAGCAGTCCTGGCGGCTCTGTCACGAGATACTAACCCTTAAAATCAAATACAGCTGATTAATAAATCCCTTCGCCAATTTCACTCTACAATACACAATAGTATTACAGTAACTGAGCAGATAAAATCTTTTCTAACTCCCAGGATATGGAAAGAGGGCTGGGGAAGGTCAAACACATTGCATGTGTTCATGCTTGTTTTCCTAACATGTTTTTTCAGATTTAATTATTCTGTCTAAATAATATTGCAACCCAAATTAAGTACAATAACACATCTCCTGTCTAAAGGCCACTGTAAGAAAATGGGATATTGATTGAGGATGTTAAGTATCCACCTCAAATAATAACCACAGTCCTTGTCAGGATAAATAAGTCTCTAAATTAATCTGACCCCCAAAGTCCTACTTGCTGTGGCACAGAGCAGACAGGTTTAATTCACAGGCACTGCGTAAAGTATTTAAGCAGTACTCAAACATTAATTAAGTCAAAACACAACACAAGAAAAATCTCAAATCAATTTAGAAAATAGAGTACATTTAAAAAAATGAAATGACACCAAAACAACAAAAACCCAATCAGCTGAACTAGAGTTATAAATATTTTAAATGTAAGGTTCAAAATAACACCAACAAACATTAAGCACAAACTGTAGTCACCTGGTTGCACTTGACCCAGACAAGGGTAAGCTTTAGGGTCAACCTCAAAAGAGCATGGGTTGGGTACAGGGACCAGGTTCAACCGACTGAAAAGTTTTTGCATCCGGACCTATTCTCTGGAATGGAAGTCAAAAAGCCTGCATCCTTGCCCTCAGTGGGGCAAGGACGCAGGCTGTGCCCAAAGAGGGATCTACATCGTCGGATAGCTATTTGACGAGGTCTTGGCAAAGCTGTTGACTTTTGGTGTGAAAGCTAAAAGGGGGAGAAATGTGAACTTCACACACAGAGGAGGTCCCTCACCAGTGGGTTACTTTTTTTGCCTTTGACTTTTTTTTGGAGCTTGTATTCTTCCAGCAGGGCAAGTCTGCAGGTCATAGTCAAAAGAAGGTTCCACGAGGCCGAGAACTTCTCCACAAGGTCCTGCTGTATCGGATTTGCAGAGAAACAAGTAGAAGGCGATATGAGGGCCCAGCGACAATGCACCTTTGTTGGATCGGCTTGGCTGGTCATTCCCAGTCCCCCGTCGGTTCTCAGAACAAAAAGTTGGCAAAAGCTTTCTAAGTCCCAGGATTCAGGATTTGTTAGGAGAATATCACTTTGACACTAGTAAAGGGGCCAGAACCTAGGGATCATTACTTCGGGGTCAAGACTCACTCAAGCAGAGACCAGCAGCTGCGTCCATGGAAGGTACAGATGAAAATGGTCAGCTGGGACTGCATAAAAAAGGCCTCTTGAAGCTTGTGGTGGCCCTGTAGCCCAAATAAGAGGTCAGCCTTATTTCCCCTGGAGTCCATTTCTTTGTCCTGGGTATAAGAGGAAGAGCGGGCCAGTCTTATTAGGACTTCTCAGGTCACAGAGAGCTGGTCAAGATAACCTTCTGTTCTTCCACAAGACCAGTATGTGTTCTAAGGAGGGTACTGAGGATGCCACAACTATGCCCAGTGCCTACCTATGAGTGGGAGAAATTCCTCGCCAATCTCTAACCAGTGGGTTAAAAGTTCCCAAGGGTGACCCTACCCACCTTTGCAGCACTTCCTATATATTGTACTGCACACAACCCCACCACACCCCTTTATGCCCCCAAACAACATGGCAGAACATTTATTTCCAGAGCTCATGTACCCACCGTAGAAGTGTGGACAGGGAAATGAGCAACCCATCTCATGTAGGCACTCAAAACTAGGCCCGGATGGAAAACTCAGCTCGCTTTTGGAGATTTCCGAATTTAGGCACTCCGCGTCAGTAAAGTAGCGTGGAGTTCCAGGATTCCTCCATCAGGTGTGAAGCGGAGTTTCTGCTTCCATTTGCATGTTCGAGATTTGTTTTTGGCACTTGCTCATGAGTGCCATGATATTCTCGGGCCACTAGCGAGCACATGCGAGATATCACGCACACTCCCACAGCATCCGACTGTGACGGCATCAGTATAGTGCCACTTGCAAACATGAATGCACCTAAAGTAGCTTTTGAGTCAAAGAAGCAGCTAAATCAATTCAAAAAGAGGTTTTCGAGTTGATTTTCTACTCTAATTGTCTGTTCAAGTTGTTTTTTGGAGCAAGAAGGCTTTTTTAAAACTTTCTTCCCAACAGGGAGGAAGTGCCCCAGAGACTCCAGCTTCCTGTTCATGTCCAGCAGGCTCCTCCCAGTGCTATGTCCATCTCGTTGTCACTTTTCATTTGGATTTGAAGCTGGAAGGATCGTTTGTCTGTTGCATAAATACCATTGGATTTAAGGACTTTGTTTTTGAGATTTCACAAGTGAGTTAAACAACTCTTGTAGAAGGGTGTTGTTTGTTTGATAGAGGACATGCACCAGTATGTATTTGTACATTCTCTATGTGTCTGTTAACTGTTTTATATATTTTCTTTTTACCATGTGGCCTAGTCTTCCAATGAGCCATACAGTCAGAAGGTCAAGGCCAGTACTAGTCATGGGAGCATGAAACAACTGTTTCTGTGGTATATGTTGTTTTAAAAACATCATTTATTGGCTGGGATGGCATGGGGATTAAATAAAAAATGTGTTTTTGTTGTATTTCATGTTTAATATTACATAAGTAACCAACCACAGTAATATTTCCTTTGTCTGTACTAATTCAAACTGCAACAATGCCACGTTTCACTAAATGTTTTTCTTACTTGTTTTCTCAGATGCACAAGAGAAGAGAAATCATCAAGAGTACTGCCAAACGGAAAGTCTGTACAGTGACATCAGTCCTCCAATCTCTTCAGCTTGTGCAGCTTAGTGCCACTGCCAACTGAGAGATTTAAAATGGACCCAAAGATTGATGCTCCCAAGAAAGTGGTCAGTGAGTAGTAGCAGCTTTCCAACAGTGGTCTGACGACCACAACCATTTTTGGGAGCTGTGTGCCTGCCAGACCGGTCTCCAGGGAGGAACCTGGGAGCAGTACTGCCGCATTACCAGCACCTCCCCAACCTAAGCACAAGATCATGTCTGTCAATGAGGCAGCCACTGCAATCCTGATAATGCGGATGAACAGTGACACTAAATTTGATTTGTCCCTTTCGCAAGTTAGTACCTAATCGTTGCAGGAAACAGAGCAAAGTGGACAGCAACCGCCCCCAACAATACTACATTTTTCTGATGTTGGAGCAGAACAGGAGGTTGAGCTTCTTCCTGACCAAGAATCTCCTCTTTTAGAATTATTGGCTCCCAGATTTCCAGCAAGGAAAAGGAAGGGTACATCTCCGCCATCTTCCCCAAGCACCACTTCTGATGATGATGATAGGGAGCCTGGAAGAGTCCAGGAGACAACAAGAGCGATAAGGGAAAACAAAAGTTCCAGAAAATGTTAGATTTATGGAAGGGGATGACGATGACAAGGCACTCATTGTAGAGGGTGGCATAGAGGATTCTGACGCTGCTATTCAACCTGCTCTGAGGGTTGAGGCACAGGTAGGGCCACCCACTCCCATATTTGCAAAGCCCCAGCCAAGACCTGAACCAGCCCCTACCTCAGGAGAAGTATTCACTGCAGAGAGGCAATCTACAACACGCTCACCTACCATTGACAGTGGGACAGTAATAAAGTACTCCTCCCCACTTTGGGACATTTTGTTACAGTTAGCAAACAGGGGGAGAGCATTGCAGTATGCAGCATTTGCTCATGTTCATCGAGGTAAGCCTGGTTCACATTACGGTTCTGGTGGCCAAGCAACCCATATGAAACCACATCATGCAATCCAGTAGGAGGAGCACTTTAAAAGGTTTGCTGAATATGTTTGTGGTGGTGAGGAGAGCTGGGGAACATCAGCTGTAAGTCCAATCATGATGGGAGTAGATGATGAGGAAGAAGAAGATGACATCCTCACACAAAGCTACCCTGCCTCCAGCAGTGCCCTAGCAGAATCACCCAGCTCAGCAACTTCACAATGGCACAAGAAGACTCAGAATGAGATGGAGACACCATGGTATACAGTGACTGCCCCACCACAATGCACGCCTGTGTCAGTGGCCCCAATAAGGAAGAAAATCTAGGCTACTATTATGAGCATGTTTAGGCAGGAGGGGCACTAAGAGCAAAAACACCCAACCGCACATTTGTAAAATGGAAAGTTAGCAAAAAGTTTAGCGCTGGACCTCCTCCATTTTTCTTCTGTTTAAGGAGTGGGATTTTTTGGCAGCTACCTGCTCAAAATGGAAGGTACCAAGTCAAGACTATTTTGCCAGAGTTGCTGTTCCAGTGCTTCAGTTGGTTTGACACGCTGTACAGCTAAGTGTTGTTTACACTATCCACCTGATGACAGACATGTGGAACAGTCGTTATATGACTGATTATTTGTGCATCACTGCACACAGGATCTCTTTTGCGGGGGTAAATCAAAAGATATGTGCAGGTCTTAGCCTTGTAGAAAGTTTTAAGAGCATTCAGCGGCATGCAACAGTGACCATGTTCGCCTTGGAGAAATCACATATAACTGCAAACATCTTGGACAAATTTAACAGCAAGGTGTCTGAATAACTGTGACTCAGAGGTCTCTAAATTGTATTTGTTGTCACGGAAAATGCCAGTAACATAGTCAAGGCCATGACAGACGGGTCACTTTCAGGGTCCTGTGTTTGGTACATTGCATTGACCTGGTTGTGCAAGACTTTCTGAAAAAAGAAGACATAATCAGCATCAGAATCAGCAGAATCTGCACTCATTTCAGCAACTCTTTTAAAGCCTGAAGCAATTTCAGATTAAACAGCATGCTAATAGAGTACCAGTTAAAGCCCTGATACCTGAGGTGCCAACACGTTGGAACTCGACCTATTACATGTTGCAACGTCTGTATGAACAGTACAGACCAATTAATTACTATGTCATTCAAAGAGGAGGAGATGCAATTAGGAAAGCTATGACCATAGATGCGGACGAATGGGGCCTAGTTAAATACCTGACACAGATGCTACTCCCTTTTGAGGTTTTCACACAGGAAGTTAGCTAGAAGGACCGTAAAATTGGCCAAGCTTCCCTGTTGCTACAGGACCAGCTAAAAAGGTGTCTGAAAGGTTTGCTCTTGCAGGTGTAAAAATAAACCCAGAAGGCAATGCCTTGGTTGAGAGCTTAATCCATTGCTTGGATTGTAATGCAAGCCTGCAAAATGATATCATCTTGTCCAAAGAGTACACCTGTGTCACACTACTTGATCCATAGTACAAAGAATTCTGCCTACTTTCATTCTTTTTTCTGAAGGCGAGGTTTTAAAATACAAGAGGTGGATTGTTGAGCAAACCGGAGACCTGAAGAAGAATGGCTGGAAGTTAAAGTCCCACTCAACATACCTGGAGTGCCACCTTCAACTTCCAGAGAGGGCAGTCTTGTCTCACAGCAACCAACATTAGCAACAAGAACACTGGCTACAACAGCAACAGAAGAATCAGACCTAATCTATGCATTAGTTTGGTTTCAATGGGCAGGTTTTATGTCCAGTGCAGAGGTAAAGGCAAAAGAGGCCAGGCAAATGGCAGCACCAATGACCATTCGAAGGATGTCCCAGAAATAACTGGATGAACTAAAAGAGGTCTATGTGGATCAAAACCCATTGATGTATTGGTATTGGAAGATCTGCCAATGACCAGAGTTAGAAGGAGCATGCAGAGGTTATTTTTCACTCTGCGGAATTCCACGTGTCGTGTGAAAGCAACGCCTACTCAAGATCAGTTCTGGGGGCAGCATCTCTCCCACTGGGTCTGGCCCCTGACTGACTAGGGGGACAAAGAAAGAAGGCAGGACCAGGAGCTAGTGTGACAGAGAAGGCCCCTTTGAAGTTAATAAAGTACCTAGGCATAGCCCAGATGGTCAACCTTTCAGGGAAACAGAACACCTCCCCAAACTCACGTCCTTTGACTCAGCTCTGTGAGCAAGTGTGCTTGGACAAAATGTTGAATTAAAAAAATTGTGATACATAAATACTATATCAGGAATACTGTGGTGACAAATATATTGCGTATAGGAATATCATAGGTAAGACTATTGTTTTAAGTTTTGTTTTTGACGTGTCAAAAAGATCCTTTAGTAAAATATTGCTGTATATAATATAGTTTTTATTGTTTTTCCTGGCTATTTTTTTTGGGACTTTTTTCGTACCATTTATTTAGTGTTGCAAGTTAGTTTTAATGGTGATATTGTTCATTCTGCAAATCGTATTGCTATTTTGAAAAATGCTAACTGTTAAAAATAATATAATAATTCTAAAATATATGTATATTCACTGAAAAAACCATAGGTTTCACAGACATTATAGTTATTTTGACATTTCACTTGTTTAAAACCAGAGAAATGTGGCTGTTATAGTTAGTAGAGGTGACTATAACTCGCGCCCCACAATACACTGCTCATTACATCACATATTACATCACTCATGACATGGTCTGTGAAATCACTGATGACATCACTGGTAACATCTCAAATGACATCACTGATGACATCATCCAGTGACTATGTGTTTATGTAAAGTTTAACTATGTTTTATATATATATATAGCCCAAGGTGTATTGAAGAATGTGTGGGTGTATGACTGTCTGAGTGAGCGATTAAACGTGTCTTACTGAATGCATGGGTTAGTGAATGTATGTATCAGTTTGTCTGTTGCTGTGTAAGCGGTTGCATGGGTTGTTGAGTAGCTACATGAGTGTCTATATGGGTTACTGATTGGTTGTATGAGTATCTGTATAGGTGCCTGAGTGTCTGTGTGGGTGGGTGGGTGGGATGTGTGTGCCTCACTGTATGGATGTGTGAGTGGGTGATTCACTGGGTGCATGGGTTCAAGAGTGCCACTGTAAGGGGTTGTATGGGTGAGTGAGTGTGTGTATGGCTGTGTTGGTGAGTGAATGGATATCTCAGTGGTACCTGTGTGAGTAACTACATGTATGGAAGGCAGTATATGTGAGCATTGGAGTATATAAATGAATATAAGCGAGAGTGAGTGATTGTGAGAGTGGCTGTGTGGATGAGTGTGTGATTGTGTCAGTGACAGTTTACAAGAGTAAGTATGTGTTAGTATCTGTGTGAATAAGTGAGGTGGTGTGTGTATAACTGTATAGGTGAGTAAATAAGGAGTGTGATTGATTCTTTGTATGACTAACTAGCTGTGTAAGTAACTCAATGGGTGAGTGGCAGTGTTTGAGTGTCTGTACCGGTGTATGAGTGCATATGATAGTGGCTGTATTGATGAGTGATTGCATGTATGAGTGAGTGTAATCAGTGAGTGTAATCAGTGAGTGGGTATATAGTAACTGGTATTGTGCATTTATGGTTTTGAGAATGGCAGTCTGTATTTTAGAGTGTGCGTATCAAAGGTTATATTAGGATATGAGGAGGTGCATCCGAGGAGCATGTGGATGATGTCATCAGTGATGTCATCAGTGATTGCACAGACCATGTCATGAATTTCTAAGGTTTTTTAAATGCTAATTTCTAAGTATAACATAGCAGTCGTGTTTGTAGAGTGGTGGAGAAAGGTGTGGGATTTACCGGAGGGGTAGTTAGCCCCCAAGGTCAACTTTGGGAGCCCCCTACCCCTCCTATTACCTCCAGGAAGTCCCACACATCAAGATTGCTAACTTCTCATACTAGGCCACGCCCCTTTCTCCATTACTCTAGAGACACGCCTCCAGGTATGTTCTGGGTTGAAGGATTAAGTCCCCTTGAATCCTGATGGTCCCTGGGGGCCAACTAGCCCACCAAGTACCTCCAGTAAGCCCCAAACTGCAGGATTGCTGAGAGTGCTCCGAGGCCACACACCCTTTTTACACCACTCTGCAAATGCGCCTCCTGATGCACTGCTGCTCGAGGATTGAAGTCCACTTGTGTCCTGAGGTCCTCAGCCTCCCCACACTAATTATTTATTACAGCCCCGGGGGAGTGGCAGTCCCCAGGGTTTGGGGGGCCCTGCAAGGCCCCCCACCCAATTTTAATGAGGCAGTCCCTGGGGCTACGGGGGCCGCGAGTCCCCATGCATAAATTATAAAACCCCAGGCGAGGTGGCGGTCCCAGGGGCTGCAGGGGCCCCCACAGGCCCCGGCTACATAAATTGAAGTGACCCCGGGACCTTGCCCACCTGGGGGCTTTAAAAATGAAGCACGGGATCCTACACTTTGTTTTTTTTTTATGTTTGGACAGATTCGAGCACCAGTGCTTTTTTTGGTCCTTTTGGTCCTGTGGGTACCCCTAAGCAGGCCTGAGGGAGTCAGGGTGTTTTTACCCCACCCCCTTTTCTTCTTTTCGATGTTTCACTCACCTTTTTCCTTCTCCCTTGGTACCAAGTCACTTCCTGGTTTGAATTGTTGGCAGCCAATCATAGGCAAGCTCGGGATGGTCCAGCCAAGCAGATCTCACAATTCTCAAATATCAATATCTGTAAATCTCAAAATATCTCAAAAACTACTGAATGGATTTACACCATTTAAAGAAAAGCGTGCTTTCTGGACCAAGAGCTATCTCTCTGCCAAATTTGGTGTAATTCCCTTCTGCAGTTCAGGCTATGGTTTCCTATGGAAATGAACAAGGAGAAAACCTTGGGACCCCCCCTTTTTTCCCGTCCATGAAGAAGGAGTGCTTGAAACTCCGTAACGCGTAGGACATCGTGTTGAAATAAATTTGCTCTGAATACTTATGGCTGCGGCTCCAGTGTCTTTGACTCGCCTTCAATCCAAGGAGTGTTGTATTGGTAATAGCGTGTGTATATATATATTAAATATCACTCAGAGTACTCACAGATTGGATTATGGGTCGTGACTTGCAGTCACATTAACTGTAGCAGGAGTGGTTGACTGCTAGCAATTCCAAGCATATGCCAAACAACAGAACAGTTTTTTTATTTTTCCAAAGCCAATCACAGAGCTAGTTACTTTTTTTGTTATTGCCTAACTTTAGTTCCTGGCACATCTTCACCATCCAATCAAATATGTCTTTTATATTTTAATTGCTGTCATCAATTTTAACTGCCTTTCATCTAAAAACTGGCTCATTCTCCTGCAGCCTTTTCCTGTGTACTACTCCTGCTTTACTCCAAAACAGCTAGAGTCTGGATTGTTGGCCCTAGTTTTGTGTTTTAGGCCAAAAAGAGTGCTAGAAAGAGTAACATTGACAGGGGCCTAGGGGCATCAATTGCTGTCTTTGGTTGAAAACATTGCGGATTGCCAACATCCAGACCTCATGATTGTGCACTGTAGTGGCAATGACCTAGGCATAAATACTGGGGTAGGACTGGTAATCCTAATGAAGAATACCTTTGGTAAATCAATGTCACTTTTCCCACATATTGCCTTGGGGTAATCCCAATGGCGGGGTCTGCCTCTGCACTGCTGCCATTCAGCACTCCATCAGGAAATTACTTTGGTTTCTAGTAAACCATTATTTTCAATTTGATATTCTGTGATTTTTCGAGTCCCTGGAGCGTTTCTTTTTTTTTTAAAAGACAGGTTTTTTATGCATCCTAATGACAGATTGTTCGATTATATGTAAAATGGACCTATTTAATTTTTGAAATTTTATTGGCTTTTTTGGATTTATTTGTTCCATTTTTGAGGATTATATTTTTACCAAATGGATAAGGATGAAGATCTATAGCTGTAAATTAGCACAATTTTTTGTATGATTTTGTTTGAGTGAGAAATGTTATATTTTATTATGTATGTGTATTTGATTTCATTGTTAGATGCTATTTTAGGTTGTATGTGTTGTATTTACTAGTTTCCATTTGATTGAATTTGTGATTTGAACTTTGTGGTTGGTGATTTATTCCTTTTTAACTAATTAATAAACAACATTTTTTATGAATCAGTCTTTTTTGCTACGTTACTTGTATGTTGTTTTGAGTGCTGCATAAAAATAATTTGACTAATTTGTAGTTAAAATATTTTAGATATGCTAGTGTGCACCATAGTTAAGGTTTATAGGTTAGAGTTTGTATAAGAATACGGTTTTTGCTACTATTTCTAAGTAGGGTACTCCTTTGTTGTTAATAAAGAGTTTTTACTTTACACTATAGCATGTTGTACATTCTATTGCTTTGTTTGCTAGTTTTATGTTTAATTTGGGTTACTGATTGCTCCATACTTAGTTGCTCATAGCCCTGTTATTTTTGCAGTGCATCTTTGAATTTGTAGAGTGCAGATTGGGTTCTTTCTATTGTAGATTGAAAGGCATTGTGCCATCCTTCTACTGCTTTGTTGGTTTTAGCTTCTTGTGCCATGGTGCTGTAGTAGACATTCCACCATGGTGTTTGGAATTTGGATTGGTGTCTGTCTCCAGAGCGGTGCAGCCTGCCAAACCAGGGGGTATATTTACAAGAATTGCCACTAACTAGCGTTAGCGTTGTAAGAGGCACTTTTTGTAAAGCTACCTATCGCTGAAAACTATCACACTGTTTCCGACGTATGTACAATTGGTCGCTACAGGGTGTTAGTATCAGATACCCACAGTGAAAACTGCTGCTAATACTACATTTTTGCCACTAGCGAGAGAAAAGCGATGAAAGGCCAATTAGAGGCAAAAAAACTCACTTTAGTCAGCCCAACATCTGCCTCTAGAGGTAAAAATAGCCTATAAGTCCACCACCAATGATAAACAGAAAATAAAAACAATGGAATGCAGAAAGAGGCCATATTCAGAATAGGTAAACAACACCCCTACATCCCCCTACAGCCAGGATGACCAGCCACAGTTCATGGGGAAGAGGAAATGCAGATTTAGGGCTCCATTTATGTAAAGAGGCGCATCACTGCGGAAAACCAGTGATGCATCACTTACATAGCGCTTTCCTTGCGACACAATGGCAGCTGCAGCCTGGAAGCGTGGGCAGTCCCCGGGGCCCGGAGGTCTTGCTGGGCCTGCATCTGAGATCCTGAGTGGGAGGTGCTGTGGAGTTGCTGCCGCCTGACGGTGGAGGCAGGCTGCATTGGGACTAAGCCCTTGGGCTGTGGCGGTAGACATTTAGACTTCAGTGATCAACCTTACCTGGTGATTAAGTCTGGCAGGTCACGCGGAGACACGTTGCTGACCTGTGTGAGAAGACCACCTGATTTGTCGTGCAGGCCTCAGCCAGACCCGCTAGTGCAAGGGATTCGCCCTTCTGTCCACGTAGTCCTCAGACCCCAAAGGAAAAGTTGGCACGGAAACTGGAAATACAAAACATAAACGTTTATTACACCTCATGAGGTGGTGCTATAATTCAAACAGTACCCTTCGGCACTGCGAGAAGTAGCACAAAGGGCTACTGAATGCATGGTTTATTTATACCCACACATGGGCTCAAAAGAAGGCGGTACAAAGCATAAGAGCACATTTTATGTCCATATAAGGCAATATCGAGAAGCACAATCGATCAGTGGCAGGAGCTAACATTCTTGGGGTCTCGGCTAACACATTCCAATCTAAGGCTAACCATTAACAGATGCGGACCCTAATGGTCAGCGGCAAAACACAGGGATGCTATTAATAGCTTGTTGCCGGGCAGATTCAAAGGCCAAGAGCAGAAAGGTAGGACAACGCACATGGTCGACACGAGGCAACATATGGCAGACAAAATGGCTGCTGTGAATCCAAAATGGATGCCGCTAAATGTCAAGATAACGGCCAAAACCAAGATGTCTTTTGCTAACGCTCAACTTAATCGCTGTTAAATTACAACAGGTGCCCCTTGAAACTGTGATCGGTAGAGACGCTCCTGCGCACCAATGTAGAGAGGTCTATATAGCATAACACATGCCACCACTACACTGGGGTGCAAGAAGGACATTGCCAATGGTGGGTCACACCTCTCTGAACTACAGGCCGGAGGATGTGACACAGCCCGGACACTGTGGAGGGTGAGGCACCTGCGCTGAGCCAATCTTGTGTGACGGGAGCGCTTCAAATTCACGCCTAAGGGGGCCCTGTTGCATCACCAGCATCAGGAGGTTCCCCAGCAGACTTGGCTTTGACTGCTGTACCCAGGCTTGAAAAATCCCACTGGGCTGAGGCTCCTACTGGCTGAGTCACAAATTCAGAGAGAGTGAGGTGGATTGAGCACTGGTGTCGGTGTCCAGGTGTCCAAGTGAGGAGAAGCTAGGATGGGGAGCGGAGGAGGCCTAGGGGTCGTGTAGGGCCCCGGCCTAGCACCTGTGGGTGGTGCACACTGTGCCCTGAGCAATCCCTGTGATACGGAAAATGCACATTGCGGAGGACACCACACAAGACTGGTGAGGGACTCCACTAACTGCTGGCCAGGGACACAGGGGCCAGTTTTGTCCCAGGCCCTGGGGTCTGCAGCTTGATCTGCCGTCACTCACTAGGGAACTGGGGAACATGGAATCTGGTCACCACTCCTAGATTGGAAGTGGCAACCGGCTGGCTGGTGGTGCTGCTTTCCTCACCCCCTGGTAGTGAGCTCTTGGGTCTACGGGGGACTATCTCCTAGTGGACTTGCTCTTCCCATAACGCAGTGCCATCTGGCAGCTGCTGCTGCCGTCCCCATCTGCTGCTGCTGGTTCCTCTGAGCCTGAGGTGAGGTGAGTTGTTCAAGACCCTACTCCCCCCACAGGCTCCTGCTTGTGACTCATCGTTGGTGGTCCAGTGGTAGAGCGTCACTGCTCTGCTGCTTGACTGCCCTCCTGTCCCTCTTTCTGCTCATGTCTGTTGCTTTCTACTTTTGGCTTTGTTTTTATGTGCTTTCTCTTTCCTGTGCTTTTGTACACATCCTTTTCCCCTGTCCTCTCCCTCATTGACACTGCAATTCCCGGCAGCCCTGCCCCTCCAGATTCCTTTCCCATGTTTCCCGCCTTCCAGCTGTCCAGTCCCTGCAGCACTACTTAATGGCGGCCATGCGCAGCGGGTGTGCCACTGGTGTGGCCCTTGCACCCTTCGCCTGCCGAAACTGTAAATGCACCTTCTGCCACATCAACACACCAGCGCACCCAACTGGCTCAGCTGCATCCTCTTCAACGTGTGGCCCCCTCCCCAAACAAGCCGCAGATGTCTGGGACCTCCTCACTGCCAACTCTTCAGAAATCACCTTCTTCACGGAAACCTTGACGAACCTCTGCTCCGGTCTGGACATCACCATTGCCATCCCCGACGGCTGAAACATCACCCGCAAGGACCACCCCAGGAGGAGGCGTTGCCAACATTTACAAAAGCACACTCTGAATGACCATGTACTCTAATGACCCAACGGCGACCATGGAGCACCTTGAGTTCCAGATCCAGACCAAGCCCAACACCACCCTTAGCAGGCACCCTCGTCTACAGGCCTCCCAGACAATGACCCCCTGTTCACTGATGGCATTGTAGTCCTTATCACACCCCAGGCTCTCACATCCACCAGCTACATTCTACTTGGAGACCTTAGCTTTCACCTGGACAACCACCGTGACCAGAACCTCACCAACATTGGATTCAAGCAGCAAGTCACCGCACTGACCCACATAGCCAAACACACGCTCAATCCCATCATCTCTGCCAGCAGGAACTTCAGCTACAGCCACACCACTGAACTCTCCTGGAACAACCAACATTATATACATCACGCCTTCACCATGCCCAACGTACACCACCGTCACCCCCGTCGCAGCTGGATCAAGGCCATAGAAGAACTTCCCGTCAACTCCCTCAGCACCACCACTCTGCCAACGCTTACAGACGCTGACACTGCAACGCGCAACCTCCAACGATGTATCTCCAAATGCTCCGACACCCTGGAACCTCTCAAGATAAAACCAGGCAAACAAAACTCCAGGAGGGACAACTGGTTCATTCCTGCTCTGCGCTAGTTGACACCCACCGGCAGACATATCGAGAAGTGATGGAGCCACAACATCAATCATCTCTGCAACACAGCCACCCTTGCACCATGGTGCAAAGGCGCCTGCGTTGCTGCATGGCAGCTACTCTGTGTCAAGTAGGGGAAAAATACAGTGGGGCTTATTCATATACCCCTTCCACCAGTTTAAAGCCGCTGGTGTGTCATTTTCTTGTTGTACTTACAGCGTGTATTTTGCACCAAATTATGCTGCATTTACAAAGTGTTGTAAACAGGGAGTTAGGTCCTGGGACGTACGGGCAGCTGGACCATATGTAAATCTTAGAAAAAACGTAGTGCTGGCCGTACAAATACTTTGTAACATCTCCTTAATTAGAGTAACAAATCACCTATTGATTGAGGATTTGTATGGTATTTTTATTTATACCTTATGAATTATTCATTTTCAAACAAAAAATTATAGTTTGACGAAAAAGACATCCCATATATACACAATTATTCAAAATCTCAACAGTACAAAATTATGACACTACTACATAAAACATGAAGCAAAACATTTCATATGTACATTTCATATGTACATTTGCACAATATTCAAATTTGGTCAATATCATATATACATTACCAAAATGTTCATATTATTGATGCAATTCCAATCAAGGAATGGTGAACACAATTAAGAAAAAATCAAGAAAAAATCAAATGGAGAACAGATGAATCAGTAACATGCACAATCTTAATCAGTGAAAGAAAAGAATACACTGAATCAATGTTTCAATCATTCAAGAGTGCTATTCTCCAATAGGCCGACGCGTTTCGAACTCGAGATATGAATTAACGGGTTCTCATCAGGGATGAGTGATTTTCCTTACAAAAGGCCGTCGCACTTTTTCTATAGGGTTTCAGTTGAGGGGTTCAGTTACTTGTTGTGGTCCCTGCCGGGATTTCTGAAGATGTTTGCATGGGGCATCTCAGGTGATTACACAGGGGACTTGTGGCGTGCCCACCGGTACCGGTTGCGAGCCTGCGCTTGGCTTTGCGTGTTTTCAAAACCTCCGTCGGTTATACTGGTGTATCACAGATGATTTTCAGGCAGATCAGCGTGGTTTAGTGCAGTGCGGGACCTTGAATTTAGGTCACGTATTTTGAATCGATGCGCATTGATGTTTTGTCGCCAGCACTTGGAAGGAGAGCCTTTAACACAAAGCTAAAAGATTCAATCACGATCTGACTTGGTCTTCAGTGATGCAGCCCTAAACTCGCAACAAGCATTTCAAAATACGTGACCTGAATTCAAGGTCCCGCACTGCACTAAACCACGCTGATCTGCCTGAAAATCATCTGTGATACACCAGTATAACCGACGGAGGTTTTGAAAACACGCAAAGCCAAGCGCAGGCTCGCAACCGGTACCGGTGGGCACGCCACAAGTCCCCTGTGTAATCACCTGAGATGCCCCATGCAAACATCTTCAGAAATCCCGGCAGGGACCACAACAAGTAACTGAACCCCTCAACTGAAACCCTATAGAAAAAGTGCGACGGCCTTTTGTAAGGAAAATCACTCAGCCCTGATGAGAACCCGTTAATTCATATCTCGAGTTCGAAACGCGTCGGCCTATTGGAGAATAGCACTCTTGAATGATTGAAACATTGATTCAGTGTATTCTTTTCTTTCACTGATTAAGATTGTGCATGTTACTGATTCATCTGTTCTCCATTTGATTTTTTCTTGATTTTTTCTTAATTGTGTTCACCATTCCTTGATTGGAATTGCATCAATAATATGAACATTTTGGTAATGTATATATGATATTGATCAAATTTGAATATTGTGCAAATGTACATATGAAATGTACATATGAAATGTTTTGCTTCATGTTTTATGTAGTAGTGTCATAATTTTGTACTGTTGAGATTTTGAATAATTGTGTATATATGGGATGTCTTTTTCGTCAAACTATATTTTTTTGTTTGAAAATGAATAATTCATAAGGTATAAATAAAAATACCATACAAATCCTCAATCAATAGGTGATTTGTTACTCTAATTAAGGAGACGTTACAAAGTATTTGTACGGCCAGCACTACGTTTTTTCTAAGCATTTACAAAGTGACGCATCTAGGCATATGTGTGACTTTTTGGAGACTTGTGCCTCATTATACCTGTGTCAGGTACGATGAATGCAGGGTGGGCGTTCCCATGAAATAAACCCTCGTAGGAGTTGCTCATTGAAATCTCCCAGGTAAGTCTGTTTTATACTATTTACCCATTGAATGGACTGGGTACATATGGTTCAGACTCCAGCAATGACTAGTAGGTATTTTTCCACATGTGCCATGCATATGTGTACATTCAACACTTGTGCAGTCATAATATACACACATGCATTGAAAAATATGAAACAACATTCAACGCCATCAGAACGACAGCCGCGGGCCCATTGAAGACATCCGAATATGGCAGGCAGAAGACTGCAGCTGCAGCAGTCTTCTTCGGACTGCCACCACGGTGGTACGGTGGATGGACCACCAAAGTCATAATCAGTCCCTTAATTTGTGCTCATGTTGTTGGTCTATAAGCAAGTTGTAGTTGTTAGCTACCTCTTATTTATTTATTTATTTATTGACATTTGTAAAGCGCATCGTATACCCGAAGGTGTCTTGGCGCTGATTAATTTGCAAGCTGCAGGTGATACTAAGCTTAAATGCTCTAACCCAGTGCCCCATACAGTGAAACTTATTTGGTGAACAGCCATGTTTTCAGTTTTTTGCGGAATTGGAGCAATGTGGGACATGCTCTTATGTCCTGAGGCAGGGTGTTCCAGAGTTTGGAAGCTGCTACCACAAAACGCCGATCTCCCCAGGCAACTGTCCTGGTGCGAGGCACCGTCAGTTGGTTGCTGTTGGAGGATCGAAGATGACGAGTTGGTTGGTAAGGGCCCAGATGCCTCTGTTACAGGGACATAGGCTACTGCAATTAAATTTTAATTGTAAAGGCAAAATGACTGTTTGTTGCATTTTTTACACAGTGCAAATTGTTGGAGACGAATCCAAATGCTTTGATTAAAATTATTGTTATATTCTCACTAAAGGGGTCACAATTGGAGAAATATTTACCATCCACGGTACCAATCCACACTATAGTACTCACAACAAGTCACCCGATGGTCTAAAAAAATTATGATTGTAAAAGTGGGCACAATTATTATTGTAAAGATGAGAACCCTCACGCACCCAAAGGTGACATGTTTCATCATTGGGTTCCCTCTCACACACAGCGACCACAAGGTACACAGTGTGGGCTACAACTTTTCCACAGGAGAGGAGCGAGAGGTGTTTTAATCATGAGAGTGGTGAGAGTGAGGGGCAGAGTGCAAAAAAACTAAAGTGTTGATTTAAAACTATCTCCTAAGAGGACCAAACACTTTTAATAGGTGTCCTGAAAGGATAGACATAAAAAACAGTGTGAAAACAGGGATATAGATGTTCCCAATTAGATTAGGTCAACGTGTTCTGCTTTGATGACCTAAGGTTCATGGCATTCTTCAGGACCATATCTCGTCACTCTGCTATCATTTGTGAAGAAATATAAAAACTACCATACTTAATTCTATGGGATTGAGCAAGAAACCAGCTGCAGTCTGGTCGGTATTCAATTCCAGACACCTTGTCTGCCTCTACCTTTAAGGGTCCTTTACACGCGGATCTCGAGAATCAACTTTCCCGAATCCTCCAGCATGCGTGTAATGGTCGAACGCGTTGAGTTTAAGTATAAGTTGGTTAATTGGCTTGTTTGTAGATGATCATTATTTTATGTGGGGAGTGGTTTATTTTAATTTAATTTAGTAGTGCTACTTTGTTTATTAGGTAGTAAGCATATATGAATAGTATATTAATGTGTCAATATTAACCATGTATGCAGGGGTAGCAGTCATGGTTCATGGGTGGCTGGGCAGGTGCACGGGGGCAGGGGGGGTAAGGAGAGGTGTTGGGGTGAATGGTAGAAAAGTAATAATAAAAGAAACACTTACCTTGCCATGCAGGCGTCCCACATCTCTGCTCCTGCTCTCCGAGGCACAGGAAACACAGAAAAGGCTCCCCTTACCAATCACAATGCTGCAATGCAGCATTGTGCTTGGTTAGCAGGCAGGCTCCCCTGACCAATAACAACACTGTAATTCAGCGTTGTGATTGGTTTTGAGCATCCTGGTTCGGTGCTCAACCAGGGAATGGGGGTCTGGCTTGTTCTCCACGCAGGCTGTAAAGCAGCCTGCATGGAAAACAGGGAAAGTGAGAGTGATGGGTTTTTGAGGGCCTGAGAGGGCCTACCAAACAGTCATTGCACACTTAAGAGTGAGCAAACCACTCCCACCCTGCTCTGCTCCGAGAGCAGAGCAACCCTGCCTACCCACAAAGTAATCGAAAACATAAAATGATAATAACTTAAAGTTATTATCATTTTATGTTTCCTTTGCAGTGCCCTGCTTAAAATCAGTTGTTATTGTTATTGTTAAATTGGATTTGTATCGCGCCAATCACCTACAGGTCTCTAGGCGCTCGGAAATCGATGGAAATCATACAATAACTATGTGTCCCACAAGAAGGTAGTACAGCAGCCATCCTATATTGTAACCAAAGCCCTCCCAAACAATAATGTCTTTAGACACTTTCTGAATCGCAGGAGATTCACCTCTCTGCGCAGTTCCTCAGACAGCTTATTCCATAGTTGAGGGACCAACACAGAGAATGTTCTCCCTCCCTTGGTTACCAGCTTGAACCGAGGGCAGGTCAGCAGCTGAGAATCAGAGGATCTAAGTTTTCTTTTTGGACAATACACTTCCAGCCGGTCTCTGATATATACAGGAGCATGGCCATAAATTGCCTTATGGACCGTGCAAAGACTCTTAAACTCTACCCTCTCTTTTATAGGGAGCCAATGTAGGCTCCGTAACAGAGGAGAGGCTTTAGTCCTTCTGGGGAGTCTAAAGATCAGTCGCGCCGTGTCATTCATCACGACCTGTAATCTGTTCATGAGGATTTTAGGGAGACCTAAATAAAGGACATTCCCATAGTCTATTCTTGACATGATTGTTGCTGCCACAACTGTTCGCAACATAGCCTGAGAGAGAACGGGCACTAGTTTACGTAGCTGCCTGATGATGTTCGTACAGCTCCCAACAACGGCATAGATTTGGCTGCCCATTGACAGGTCGCAATCCAGCTTAATCCCCAAACTCTTTACATTTGCCCTTGGCTTCGGAGTTGGCCCTAACTCCTGTGGCCAGTAGAGATCGCTCCAAGGTGAGGTGGCAGATGGGATTACCAAAACCTCAGTCTTATCTGGATTGATCTTTAGCACATTTCTCGTCATCCACCCGACCGTATACCTCAGGATATTCTGCGCTTGCTGCTGCGCGGCCTCAGTGTTATCGATACTCAGTACAAGCTGAGTATCGTCAGCGTAGTTAAAGACTCTACAGCCCATACTGGCCAAAGATGCAATCAGGGGTTGAAGGTATAAGTTAAACAGTAGTGGGGACAATGCGGAGCCTTGAGGCACCCCACATTCTAGAGTCCCCAAGTCTGATATCAGATCCCCCAGTTGTATCCTCTGAGTTCTTCCCAGAAGAAAAGATTTCAACCAGTTAAAAGCCTCGCCTTTGACCCCGATGTTGTCTAGTCTTTCCAGGAGCAGGGCATGGCTGACTGTCGAACGCCGCCGACAGATCTAAAAGAATCAGGGCGCTCGGTTTCTTAGTGTCAGCCAAGCCTTTTAACTCGTCCAGCACCGATAGCATCACCATCTTGGTACTGTGGTGTGCTCGTAACCCTGCCTGACGCTCGTGGAGTAAACAATGGAACTCCACGTGAAGAGATAAGAACTTCAAGACATGCTGATCTAAAATTTTAGAAAGAAAGGGCAGCTGAGAAATCGGTCTATAGTTCTTCAAGACCGCGGGATCCGCGCCAGGTTTCTTCAACAAGGGCCTAACTCGCGCTTCTTTAAATTCGGCTGGTAGATACCCCGTTTCTAAAGATCTATTAAGGAGAGAGATAAGACGCTCCTCCAGAATAGGGCGGGCCATACGAAATACACTAGGAGGGCATGGGTCTGCTGGGAACCAGACTTAGTTCTACCCATCAGTTGCTCCAAGCTCAATGCATCAATCTCAGGGAACTCCATGATAGTACAATCTGTGGGATTATGGAAATCAGGATATAGGACAAATCCATTTGACGTATTGTTTTTTATTTCCGAGATGATATTCTCCACCTTTTCTAGGAAGTACCCCTGAAAGGTATTGCAATCTATAGTGGTGCCTGAGCATTCAGTTTTTTTGCTCAGCTCAGATAGAATTTTAAAAGTCTCTTTCTGGACATTCCCAGCCTTATTTAGACGGGCCTCATAATACTCTGCCTTTGCCTGCAATATAAGCTTTTTGTATGTGTGGAGGGAGGCTTTATACTGATCCCTAGCTGTATCACATTTAGTTTTCCTCCAGGATCTCTCCACAGTCCGGAGTTTCCGTTTGTGCTCTCTCAGGAGCGGAGTGAACCAAGGAGCACCTTTCCCTGAACCTTTAGTGGGCTTAATCCTTTCAGGTGCTATTTGGTCGATGGCTTGACGCAGGCTCCTCATTAGGTCCGTGTGTTCTCGGTCCAGATTGCATCCGGCGACAAAAGGTCGAGCCACTTCAGGAAAAATCTCGGTCAAGGTTATTAAATCAACCTTATCCCATTTACGGGTTTTCCTGACTCCCCAAGACAAATCACTTAAATGTCCATTGATATGAACCTCACAATTCACTAAATAGTGATCAGTCCATATGCATGGTAGAACACCACTAAGGGTAACGTTTGGATCTGAAGTCCAAACAAGATCAAGGGTGTGACCCTTAATATGCGTGGGTACTTCCACAAGTTGTTTGAGGCTCAATGAAGACATTGTAGTATTCAATTGACGTGAAGCCAGGTCCTTGTGAGGGTTTTCCCAATGTAGATTAAAATCTCCAACAACCACGATTTTTTTATATCTCGTTCAGAGGTCAGATATAATGGGTGCAAATAGATCATTGAATAACGGAGTGGAGTTCGGTGGACGGTAAACCGACAGAACTACCAAACAAGAGTCATTCAGGGTGATCTTTACCCCTAATAGATCAGATAAATCCACTGTTTCTGACAATAGTCTTACTACTGCCATATTCTTTTTGTACAAGATCGCAACCCGCCCTCCCCGTGCACCTCCTGCACGGTTTTGCCATATCGCGTCATAATTAGTTGGGAGAGCCGCAATTATATCTGGCATGGAATTATCATTCATCCAGGTCTCTGATAAGGTCAGGACATCAATATCATTGTCCTGAAGCAAGGTGAAAATCTCCACATGATGTTTATGGAGTGACCTCGTATTTAGGCTAGCTAGTTTTAACAAGGAAGACTTAGTAGTAGATTTGTCGATACCAAGACGTGTAATGGCATACTTATGCAGCTTCGCTAGGACTGCGGGGTCTAATGGCTGCTCTGCCATAGCAGAGGAGTCGCCCTTGGATGCATGGTGCATATCTGAATGGCTTGGGCAAATTTTGAATGTGTCCCCCATCATCCTTGTTTGACATTGGCTTACTTTCAATGAGTTATCTGCTATAGAAAATATAATAATGTGTTTCTCATTGCTAGGATTGGCATGTATGAGGAAGGGTTCTTCATGATGTGTGGTGGTGAAGTGTTTGGGCAGTCTGGTCCGTATTCAATTCCAGACACCTCGTCTACCTCCACCTTCAAGGGTCCTTGACAGGCGGATCTTGAGAATCAACTTTCCCGAATCCTCCAGCATGCGTGTAAAGGCCGAACGAGTTTAGTTTAAGTACTAGTTGGTTAATGGCTTGTTTGTAGATGACCATTATTTTATGTGGGGAGTAGTTGTTTGTTTTAATTGTATTTAGTAGTGCGTAGCAAGTGCTACGTTGTTTATTAGGTAGTAAGGCATATATGAATAGTATATTAGTGTTTCAATATTAACCATGTATGTAGGGGAAGCCGGCATGGTTCGTGGGTGGCGGGGCAGGTGCAGGCGCATGGGGCAGGGGGTCACAAGAGGGGTTGAGGTGAATGGTAAAAAAACGAATTATAAAACCGACACTTACCTTGCCACGCAGGCGTCTCACATTAGCTTATTCACTGTTAACAAACAGTCTAGGTTGCCCTTTTTATGCTATCCATGTGGAGCCGTCTTTGAAGCTGGAAAGGTTATGATAAAGATAGAGAAGAGTAGAAAGAAAGCAAAGAAGAGGAGAGTTAGTGTGCAAGAAGTGTTGCTTGGGTCTATGCTTAGCCTTGGTTTGGGTTAGCCTTGAGTGATCAGCCCCTTCCGAAGGGGCGTTAGTGGGTTCACAGTGGGTGTGGTGGATTTGAAGTTTGTCAATGGTTTAGTAATTTTTGTGTAGTTTCTAAAGTATATGCCATTAAAAAAATTGCGTGTTTGTTTATTTATTTATAATTTTAGACTGAAGCAAATCTATAGGACTATCGTGTCTTGCAGCTTTTGTAGTTTTTGGTGTAGTTAGTTATCACAATCATTGTTCCATTTTGATTGTCAGTTTAATTGATTAAATAGTTGTATTGGTTTGTTTGTTTAATGGTTGTGTTTAGTGTCCCTTTTGTATTTTATTTTTAAGTTATTGCCTTTTATGGTGGAGGGCAATCATTTTTTTATTGTATGATGTAACACACATTTCTATTTTTTAAGTTATTATGGGTGTATTATTTACATATAAATATTAATATATTTGTGTTTAATGTTTATATTTCATTAGTTGTCTTTTGTTTAATCGTCATTTGATGCATTGAAGTGTTTATTCATATTGTGTTTATTCATATTGTTATAATTAATTATTTTTTTTATTAATTGTGGGTTTATATAGCGCTAGAATCAACTCCCGGAGGAGTATCTCCGCGCTTCGACCGCTGGGGAACCCGTCCTGGCTCACCCTGAGAGATGGTCCCTAATGGGTATCTCTAAGGTGCGACCAAGCATCCCCGGCGGTCTGGGGGGCCGTTGTGAAGATGAGGCAAGCTAATGCCCAGAGTTGCCGAGTGTGGTCCCTGACTGCAGAAGGCACCGAGGTGAGAATTATCGAGCCCGCTGACCCTGGTCCACGACCCTGCCACGTCGGGAATCGAACCCTGGTCCCGGGCCGTCCTCTGCTTACGGGTCTGCCGCCTCTAACCAGTGAGCCACACCACTCCACTCCATATTATTGTTTTGTTTAATGTTAAATATTTGTATTATTTTGTTTTGCATTCAAAGGCCTTTTTTTGCGCTATTAATGTAGTCAATATTGTTTGGTGCAATATTTTTGACACTTTATATGTGTATTTAAAAGTAGCAATATTTTTGTTGCCGATATTTGTGTTATTGATATAAGTAAAAAATGGATATTATTAACAGTGATATTTTCATTATCAATATTTGTTTTTTTATTAGTTAATTATGTGAAGGCAATATTTTTGGGAACGATATCCATGAGCATGTTTACATCTCATCTTTCGGCTCCTAGGTGACAATGGAATCTAAGACAAATAGGTTTCTAGGAGCTTTAGGCAAGTAACAAGCAATTTTGAAAGTACTTTTTCAAAAATATTTTTTACAAATCTGATTTTTAAAAAAAATTGGGTTAGGGTTTGTAATAAATATCTTAAAAAGTCCAAGAATGTACTTTGCTTCTGTTTCCTAAGTGGACATACATTATTTATTATTAATATTATCTCCCAATGTTTTCCTATGGAACAGAAATCCCGGCTACAGTGATATAGCCCTTAGGTCTTTTTCACAATAAAGGCATGTGCAACATAAACCCTTTTCATGTCCTACTTGTAAATACCATACAGTCTTACTATTGAGATTAATATTATTAGACATTAACATTTAAATGAATGTTTAGGCCTGTGAAAACAGGTTATTTGGACGGGTCGAATTTGTAGATTAAACCTGCTTATGTGTGCTACACCAGGGAGTTATGGAGCCATGTTTGCGTTCTCACTGCAGTGGGTGGCACCATGGGTGCCACAGCCCACTGGTATCATTTAGCTTACAGTAGCTGTGCACACTGTAAGTACTGTATAATAGGGGCCCGCAGGTAAGATAAATATGCCAATTAGGGGTATTTCAAACTCATCATGTTGAGAATGGGAACACAGGCACTATACCACTGGTTAGCAGGGGTAAGATGCACACAATACTACATTCAGCAAAAACAGTAAAGGCAAGAATCCAGGGGTACACTAAGCAACATATGGCCATTTTCAACAGCCACTTATGGTGGGTTCAAAATGATTATTTTACTTTTCATTCGACCCAAAACTAAATTGTGAGCACATCCACATATTTCTTCATTATGTTCACCCATAGTTTTCTTTTCGCTTTAGTGTGCTTTTTTGCATGTAGTCACCTTAGTTTGCCTTTTCAGCCTTACAAATCTTGAGATATCAATGCTTATTTTCTTAGTGGCAATAAGTGCACGAAGTAACTGACTCAATAGCATCTACGTTTGTTTTTTAAATACATTCAGTTAACTCTGAGCCAAAGCAGCATGCCATAGACGGCATAAACTTGTCTTTTCACCGCGGGTTGCTCAATTATGGTACGAAATCTGATAAATGATGTGGGCATCTTAAGCACACCACCTACACTAATTCTGTTTGCAAATACTAAGGGGTATCAGACGGAATGTGTAGTGAAATATAAAGTTATTTCCACATTTTGTAAAAAGCAACGGCGCATATACGATACTTTGCTCAATTTTATTTTTAACGCAGCTGAACTGAATTTCTACTTTAATTAAAACGCTTTCTAAATGCATGCATGACTTAAAATGAAATCATTCAGTTTCTCCTTGTACGTTTAAGTTCGGCACGCAGTTTTATAAACTGAAGTATTTCACATTGAACCTAAATATTGGTTAATTAAAAAAGTAATCAAGTGTACGTTTTTCGGTACACTTCAGACAGTACGAGGCTCTGGTCAACCCCGAAGGAGAGAAGAAGGCAGTTTTTCAAACAGGCACTATTTATAATTGGAAAATAAATGCACCCTCCTGTAGTCCATACTAAATAAGGCACATCGTTCTCTGAAGGAAGCTTTGGAGAAAAAAAACATAATTTTCTAACATGGACTGGCTTTTAAATAAGGAAATACAATATTGCTAGTTACACCGTCAGATCCTAAAGTACTACAATATTTCTTGAATATCCCCTTAATTTATCTATAATACTGCCTGTAAAACTCTGGAAATTTGAGCTACTGCTATTAGGTAATTGTGCTGTAATTGTTCCCAAAAGATCTGTGGAGAGAACGTGCCAATTTTCACATAATCATTCACCTTAGTTGCAGAACATTCAATAGAGCTTCTTGCTTAATCTTGCTGATTTCTAACGTGTCAGTGCTGATATACTTCTGACTCAGTTGTTTTTTGTTTTTCAACATTCTTCATCTGTGTTTTTTCTACGTCCTGAAACAGCAGGCGGCCCAAAAAGTTAGATCTTTCATCCTAAAGCTGTGTTACTTGGGACCTTATACTACACTGGATTTTATGTATATAAACTAAAAGAGGCATAATCTAATATGTTCCCAATGTCTATATGTGTAAGGTATTCATTGGGCATTTGGGTTTTATGGCCAGTCCCTGGACAGTCCAGTTCTGTATGCAAGGCTTAGCCCAGAAAGCTGTACATTTTGTCCTTATGGTTAATCACTGTATTCAGTTAAAAGTATCATTTGGAAAAGGTGACAGAGCTGTCTAGGGACGTGCTAATCTGTCATTGCACCAGGCCGCTCTTACTTTTAGGGCCTCATTGCAAAAATTCAGGGGGTGCGACTGACAAACACCCATGTGCAGGGACGGCTCCTCCATTAGGGCGGAGGAGAGTCGGCCCACTGCTTTCTCGCAGTGCGAGAAGCAGAAACATAAAATGGTATGTTAAATATAATTTTATGTTTCTGCTTCTTGCACCGCGAGAAAGCTGAAGGCATTGAATGCCTGGTTGGGGGCAAGCGGGAGGGAATGCCGGGTTGGGGGCGGTATGCCGGGTTGGGGAGGAGTGGTGTGCCCACTGTTGTGGGCCCTGACTGTTTGGTCGTCCCTCGGTGGCCGACTAAACCAGTCATGCGCACCTTACATTTTCTCTATGTAGGCTGCATGCAGCCTACATAGAGAAAATGTCCTCCCTACAGGTCCCCTTATTGGCTTAGGGGATTGGCTTATGGAAGGGGAGGGAGGATGCATGCTTCCTGTTCCAGGAAACGGGACTAGGCCAGGAGCAAAGGCGGCGCAGGACACATTAAGGTACGTTTAAAAAAAATCTACCCCCCCCCGCGTGAACCCCCACCCGGCCCCACCACCAGCCCCCCTCCCGCGAGTCATGTGAGCCGCAACTGCCTATGTGCCAACCACTACAAATCACAAACAGGAAGGAACGTGAAAGATGCGTTCCCTCCCTATTTGGCAGTGGCGTCTGTAGTTGGAGGCCAGGTGGGGCCCGTGCCCCAGATCTATTTGTCCTTCCTCCCCATTGTGCCCCACCACAACTGTTGCTGAATGTGCCAGGAGACAACAGATAGAAAAAACAAACAGATATTGCACATTTCCACACACATTTATGTATCCAACTACTTTGCTTTGCAAAGCAGTGTTATTTCCTTAAAACGTTTAAATCCGACTTTGTCTGAATGTGTGTACATACATATTTAGCTAAAAATACATATACACAAAGATATATACACACACATAAAGTTAAACCTAAAGTCAGATTTTTAACATTTAAAGCATACATGTACATGTATATTTGTGTGTATGTGCGTGTGCGTGCATTTGTGTGTGTGTGCGTGTGTGTAACCTTAGTACGTGGTTCCACTAGTTTAATCAATGGCCAGTGAGATTTTGTTTCACAAAGAAATTTATCAATGGTTATAACAGCCGATGTGGGTGGAAGCCATTGAACAGTCGCCGACTCCATAGTTGGAGTAGTAACTGATTTGCAAATGGGAAAACGCGCCTCTAGGAATCATGTTAGCAGCCATAGGGGAGCAGAACCTGCCCCTTTACTAGACAAACACTGCTTTCAAAAAAACATTTACTATGTGGAAATGCAATCGTCCCAAGTAGTATGCTGCAGTCCTCCATCTCTACAATCACTGCCAGTCATCAATTAATTTACATGAAGGCAATGTCATTATAGTCGGGAAACAGCTAAAACCAGTCATATTTGGCTTAAATAATTGTGAGTCTGGATCTATTGGCATGTGTGTTTTTTGTTGCCTAAGTCAGAAGATGGAACGCTCAATCCTTCTTTTACAATCCAGCTTCTTACTCCCATATCTGGCATTTGAGGGCACCATCTACCATCTCTTTTCGGTTCCAGCCTCGGGGTCTGAATGAGGGCTTTATTATGAGCTTGGCAGTCCAAGCACCCGAAGACCATGGCTGCAAGGAGACTGCAGCGCCAGTGGTCTACAGACTGCTGTATTATGAGCTTACTGCAGTGGCCACAGTATGGCTGCAGAGATTTTGAAGCAGTATTTTTCCATATGTATCGATGCCTGTGTGTGCATTTCAACTGCATATGTGTTGGATGCACACATATGCTTGATACATATGAAAAAATACCACCTACCCATTGCCAATGTTGTGCAAATATGTGGGCAGTCCTGACAATGGGTATATGGTACAAAAGGAACTCACCTGTAGATCATCGCAAAAAGGGTTTTAATCCTCTCGTTGAGGATGCTACTGTGAAGGGGGGACCTTAAGGAAGGGATTCAAGTTGAACTCTGCTGGAAGAACAAGAAAGGGGTGAGTACGCACCCCAAAACCTTAGTTCCAGCCAATTTGACGCTAGATGTCAGACTGCCGCTTTCAGCATGTTTAAAAAACAACTCGTAATACCGATGGCGGTGCAACTCCCCTGTACCGCCCTCTGGCAGCTGCCTTTCCCAGACGTGAACCCCATGGTCAGCGTTCTGCTGGCAGTCTCAACGGTTCAGCTGTGGTCTTTGCAAAGGCAATCCGAACAATTTGTAATACGGTGGTCGGACCGCCGAGCTCGCGGTGGTTGGACCGAAACCATAGGAACTGCGGTCATGGACAAGTGAACTCGTAATAAGGCCCTAAGTCTATGGTCTGGGGTTTGAAGGTGACTGGAGCCTTGCAGTGGGCAGAGAGAACTCTGCAACCACTCATTTTTGTGAGTATCTGTATGGGGATATGACCCATGCCCAACTGAGGTGGCAAGAGAACCACCTGTAATTATGAAGGGGCTAAATGCAGTAGCCGGCCAGCACAGCTCTCTCAGAGAACAGTCAAGGAATGCGGCTAGGCTCCATTTCCTGCATATCGTCCTGAACAAATGTAGAGATCCTAGGAGTGAGACCAAATACATGTATTTATTGCATACTACAAACCCGTTTTTACAGTCCTCTGGACCAGGAGGCTGTGATATTTCTTATGAAGATGCTGTGGTCACTACTGGAGCATGTAGCCCACTGGATGAAAAATAGTGAATTAAAGCTCAATGAGGCATAAGCAAAGTATTACCTTGGGGTTCAAGCCATTGGATGCAGATCACCATTAATCTCTAGTCTTAAAAAACTTTTTTTTTTTTTTTTTGATTTCAAAGTATTTTATGTATAAAGAAGTGTCAAAGAAAATAAGGAACAAAATACAACAAAAGTGATACAATTGAATCAAGATAAATACTCAGTCAGGGGCTAAAAAATAAGATGTAAACAAAATAAGCGCATAAAAAAGTAAAGGCAACGTAGTATATAATACAGAAACTGAGTACCGTATTTTCCGGCGTATAAGACGACCCGGCGTATAAGACGACCCCCTACTTTGCTTGATAAAATGTAGGTTTCGTGCTATACTCGCCGTATAAGACTACCCCCACTTCCAGCGCAGTCCAAGGCAGTCCTGCATAGTTGGCTCGTACTTTGTACGCTTTTGTAACCTGCACACTTATCACTTTTTTCTCCAGGAATGTACTGATTGCTACCTCATGTATTTTGGTTGCTCACTATTGTCACTTTTGATCCATGTAACTTAACGTTTGCTTTTGTAATTTGTTCATTTGTAATTGTTCCTCTTGTATCAATACTGTTCCTACTGTAAAGCGCTCTGACACCTTCGGGTAAAGTCCGCGCTATGTAAAAAACGCCTGAAAACATACCTTTAAATTTTGTACCCGGCGTATAAGACGACCCCCGACTTTCCAGAACATTTTAAGGGGTTAAAAAGTCGTCTTATACGCCGGAAAATACGGTAGGTAAAACTTATCATCAAAGCAGTAAATAAAAGTATCACTATCAAATTTTGAAATAGAGATAGGGGAGGAAATAGCAGAAAAAGAAAGAAGAAAAAGACAGAGCACTAGGAAAGATGAAAAAGGATAGAGGAAGAAAAGAGAAGAAGGAAGAAGGAGGATTCCCACAGGAGTAACCCATCAGATAAACTCATAGAACACCACGGAAACAGACAACTCAAAAAGGATACTGAGCAACCAACCCTTTTGATGACAGATCCATATAATCATCCAAAGCTTTCCAAACCCCACTAGAGATAGAAGGAGAGAGATGAGCATGATCAATTGAAACGTGAGCGCTGCGCAAAAAGGAAACCCACGCCCACCATGTATGATAGGAAATCGAAGAAAAGGATTTCCACTCCATAAGTATAATTTTCACCGCAACAGTCAAAAGAAGATCCATCAATTGTATTTCCATGGGAGTCAAGGGGAGAGGAGTAGGGGCAGCAAGTGGTCCCAATAATATTAAAGGGAAAGAGAGTTGGAACTCAATACCAAAGATAAGAGAGAGATGTTTATGGATGAGGCTCCAAAAAGGCTGAAGCAGGGAACAGCCAAAAAACATATGTTGAAAATCGCCCGGCAACAATCCACAGCTCCAACATAAATTGTCATCTTTAAGATTGAGCGAATGTAGACGCACGGGCGTCCAGTGAAGGAGATTGAGAGAGAAAAATTTAGACTGCATCAAAGATGGAGCAATTTTATTGCGAAGAGAGAGTTTACCAATCAGTTGCCAAGTATCTGAGGAAATATGATCCGTAATGTCAGGAGGAAAATGATGTAACCATTTTTGCTGAGCAACCGTCTGTGCGGGTAGTGAAGCAGATGATAAAAATGTATAAATCTTGGAGGCAACGTGACCAGATTTTATCCATATATGAAAAAGTGAAACAGTAGAAGAGGTAGGATGAAGACGTACCTTAGCAAGGGCCACTTTAATTTTGAGAAAAGTATAAAAATCAAGATTTGTTAAAGAGTGTTTCGTAGCCAAGGTGGAAAAAGGTAATGGCTCATCAGAAGCGCCATAAAGGTGATTAACAAGAGAGATCCCTTTAGCTGCCCAGTATGACATGCGGACGGGAGTAATGTCGAGTTTAAATTTAGAGTTCCGCCAAATAGACATCCACCTAGTTTTATGTAAAGGAATTGCCATTTTCTTATCTATTTTCCTGACCGCCGCAATTGTATCTATAATTATAGCACGAGAAAACAGGATATGCAAATTAGATGTGGTGCAAAAAGAGGCAAGAGGCAAAGGAGATGCTAATTCCTGTTCTATTAGCAGCCAAGAAGGAACATGAGGAGATGGAGGAGAGAACCACAAGGCACCTTGAGAGGCCAAAAAGGCAGTTTGGTATTTGTCCCAGTCAGGAAAATTGCACCCTCCCATATCGCAAGGCCGGCGTAAAAATTTGTATGCAATTCTAGCACGTTTGTCGTTCCATAGAAATTTAGACGTCAAAACATCAATTTCGCGAAAGAAGGAATCTGATAACTTAACTGGAAGCATGGATGAAACAAAATTTATAATAGGGGTGATCATCATTTTGAGAGTCTGGAGGCGACCCCACCAGGAAATATGTTTCGGAGACCATGTGTCCAAAAGACGACGCACTTTAAGGAGAGTCTGGGATTCATTATAGGCAGTAGTGGCATAAAGGGTAGAGCAAAAGTAGATCCCTAAGTATTTCAGATGTGTAGACTGCCACTTAAAGCCCGCAGAACCCATATGCGAAGGGAAACAGTAGGCATTGAGAGGGAACATTTCCGTCTTATCTCTATTTAGGTTATAACCTGAAACCGATGAGAAGAGGGAAATGATATTTAAAATAGCAGGTATTGCTAGGGGTATATTATCGGAAAAAATAAGAACATCATCTGCGTAAGCAGCAGTTTTAATACAATGAGATCCGAACGAAAAACCTTTAATATCTGGGTGTAAGTCAATTAGTCGAAGAAGAGGATCAATAGATAATAAGAATAAAAGTGGAGATAAAGGACAACCCTGTCGAGTGCCCTGACGAAGATTAAAAAATGACGATGTAGCCCCATTAACTCTAATGTTAGCTCTAGGTTGGGAATATAAGGACATTACCATGTTAATGAAAGAGTCCCCAAGGTTGTGAGCGCATAAAACCGCTCGAAGAAAAGGCCAAGAGACCTTGTCGAAGGCCTTTTCCGCATCAAGGGCCAAGGCCGCGGCAGGGAGTCGAGATCGCTTAGCTGCACCAAGAATATGACAAAATGTGCGTATATTGTCTCGCGCAAGACGACCTTTTACAAAACCGGTTTGGGAAGGATGAACAAGATGAGGGATAAGGGCTTCCAATCTTTTGGCCAGGATTTTAGCAAAGATCTTAGCTTCCATATTAAGAAGAGAAATAGGACGGAAGTTTTTGGGATCTGAATGGTCTTTCCCTTCTTTTGGGATCACTACTATAGTTGCTTCCGCAGCAGTACCAGAAACAGACCCATCTGTAAGAAAAGAATCAAACACAGATTGTAATTTGGGAACAAGTGTAGGGAGAAAAGTTTTATAAAATAAAATAGGATAACCATCTGGGCCTGGGGCCTTACCAGAGCGAGTAGCTTTAATCGCGGCAAAAATTTCCTCAGGGGAGATTGGTCTATTTAATAAAATGCGATCATCCTCAGAGACCGACTGAACCGGAACCGATTTTAAGAAGTCCCGACAGTGATCAAAAGAGGATTGATTAGAAGGAGTATATAATTTGTTATAAAAATCACGAAAGACTTCCAGTATTTCATCAGTTTGGAATTTTTTAGATCCCGAGTGGTCAGTAATAGAAGAAATGTGCGAGGACTTAAAGGAGCAATCTTGGAATTTCAGTGTAGCCGCCAGAATTTTCCCAGCTCGATTTTTTAACAATAAAGTTTTGGATTTCTGCGCTTGTACTCCAATATGGGCTCTTTTAGTAACAATAGTATTATATTTGTATTTTAGTTGTTTTATTAGCTGTAGACAAGATGAATCCTTAGAATGTCTAAAAGTGGCTTCCAGAGTTTTGATTTTAGAGGATAAATCTGTGAGCTCTTTTTTAATAGCAGAATTCCTTTTTGACATACAATTAATAACTTGACCACGGAAGGTGCATTTAAACGAATCCCAGAGGACGATTGGGGAAGAAACAGAGCCTTCATTCTCATGGAAAAAAGTATCTATAGCCTTAGAAAATTCATGAACCTGAGATACATCGTGCAAAACCTCGGTATTCAATCTCCAGGAACGAGCATGTGATTTAGGGGCAAAGGATGATAACGTAAAAGTAACCGCAGCGTGATCAGAAATCAAAATAGGATGTATAAGCGGAGAAGAGGCAGATGAAACAAGAGAAGAATGAACAAGGAGATAATCAATACGCGAAAAGGAGGAATGAGGCGAAGAAAAGAAAGAAAAGTCACTACCAGTGGGATTGTGAAGACACCATATATCTTGAAGGTGAGTAAAGGAGCACATGTTAAGCATTTGTTTGTGGGATTTAGGGGGCCGAAACTGAAATGCAGAATTTCTATCTAAAAGAGGATCCATTGGTAAATTGAAATCTCCACCAACAATCAGATTGCCAGAATGCGGTGTGTCATTCAATTTTTTGGTAACAGATTTCCAAAAATTCGGATCGTCAACATTAGGAGCATAGATATTCATCACATAGAGATCATGATGCCCATCCGACAGTTTAGATAGCAACCAACGACCCTCAGAATCATGATCAGAAGAGATTATAGATAAGCCAGAATTTTTTGAAATTAAAGTAACAACCCCATTCCGTTTGCCCAAGGCATCCGAACAGCAAACATCCGCAACCCATTCTTTCTTCAGAAATACTGCCTCTCTGGCAGTGACCTTGGTTTCTTGAAAAAGGACCAGATCAGAAGATAGAGACTTACAATAATCTAAAATCTTCGACCTCTTCACCGGATGATTCAATCCCTTAACATTAAGGGATAATACATTTAAACCCGGCATGGAAGTACATAAAGATAGAGAAAAGACGCCATGGACAATAGTGAAGCAATCATCCTCACAGAGACAAAAAAACACTCAGAAAACAGAAGGAACAAAGTGGGAGAAACCATGTGGGGAATCCGAAGAAGAAAAAAAGAAAGAAGAAAAGAAGAAAGAAAAGAGAGAAGGGAGAGAAAAAGCAGAAGCAGGAGGGGAGGCCTAAAAAAGACCAACTTCATACTAGGGAGAACGTGGAAAGGCGAGCAAGGGACCCGTACAAGGAGGAAAAATAACGAATAACAATAGCCCCAATAATATACTACGCTGATGGCATGTAAATGAGAGCTGGGAACAAGCAAAAGTATCAACGAGCAACAGAGTAACATTAGAAAATATCATAGTGCAATGAAAAAGCATTACAGTCTCAATGAGTCATTACTCCAATAACAAGAAATATAAGTATACTAAGGAATAAAACTAGACGATTCAATAAAGAGACAAAACACTGTGGTAAATCATGAACAATATATGAATGCATGCAGATAGCCATGTATATCCTAGAAATAAAGATGTAATTAATGAACAAGCTATAACTGTATAAAGTAAACAGTAAGTACCAGAAATGGAGAATTCAGGAACAGATAAGCAAATAGGAGAAGAAAAGGAGAAAACATGAGAATAAAAGTCCAGAAGATAGAAAATGACACATGACAGGGAAAAAAAAAAAACAAGATATCAATTAGGAATAGATAAAAATCAAGAAAAGAAAAGTGGACCTGAAACGAAGAGTGAACGGAAAGAGAAACAAGAGAGACAGCAAGGGCAGTACCAGAAGAAAGAGAAGAGAGGCGGACATATAGAAATAGAGTAAGCAACACGAGTAGGAAAGAGATGATAGTCTAGAAAGGAGAACGAGGAGTAAAATAGAAGATCGGAACACCTATAGAAAAAGGAATACGAGGAGTAAGTGAAAGAGGAACAGAAGGAAATCGAAAGAAACCTAGATCCAAGGAAGAGGGATATGAAGACCTTGCGGACACAAGGAGAACAGAGAAACTTCAGCAACAGAGGTGGAAGTCAAGAGATAAATAGAAGCTCAAGAGGAGCAAGGAGAAAAACTCAGGCATATAGAAAACCATCACCAAAAAAACATAAGGAGACATTTCAAGTGCCCGAGGCACCAGGAACATGCGATGTCGCTCTTTGAATCTCCATCTCGATCTCCAGTTGGTTGTCCAGGAATGTAGCTAAGTCAGCCGGTTCATCGAAAAGTCTGGAACGCCCTTTGTAAGTAATGCGAAACTTCGACGGACCAGAAAACGAAAAGGGAATGTTCATCTCAGAAAGACGTTTCCGAAGATTAAGGAAGCCCTTTCTTCTTATAACCGTGTCTCTGGCAAAGTCCTGAGAAATGGAAATTCGATGACCTTCCCAGACGACCTGTTTCACTTTCCGCATATGAGACAGAATCTGTTCAGTATGTTGATGTCGCAACGGCTTGAAAATTATTGCTCTTGGCTGGGTTGCTGCTTTAGATCGAAATGTTGGAACACGATGTGCTCTTTCTATCTCAAAGTCTCTCAGGAATGAGATTTGTAAGGTGTCCGGAAGCCAATGAGATAAGAAGTCGATCATAGACGAAGATGATTTCTCTGTATCTTCCGGCAGACCAAAAATGCGTAGGTTAGATCTACGGTTACGGTCTTCCTGCTCAGTTAGATCTCTTCGCAATGCCGCCATTGAATGCTCCAAGTGGCTGAGGGATCTGGATTGTTTCAGCATACCATCCTCTGCACAGCTGATTCGTGATTCCGTAGCAGATACCCGAAGAGAGAGGGCTTTGAAGTCAGATCTAATAGCAGACACCTCCACTTGCAGTAAATCCGTATTAGTTTTAGTTGACTGCGCAATATCATGCACTTCATTAAGGCGCATTAATATTGTGTCCAGAGTGGAGTTAGTATCTGACTGCACCGACTCAGGCGTAGGGGACACTGCCTTAATCCTCTTAAGCGACGTGCCAGCATCCTTTGAATCCTTGTTGGTCGAGGAACGACCCATATTTGCAGCCATGTAGGAGCAGCCTCCAAGAAAAAAAAAAAAAAAATGCGCAGCCACTTGAGGAGAATAACAAAGACTGCGCAGTCTGTGCCTCAAAAAAAAGAAAGACAGCACACTGAGCGCACTGGGCGTTAAGTAAATAGTAGCGGCGGACTTATATGCAAGGCAGGCAGACACCACAGTAATGCCAGAACCACAAACAGAGCAGAAGGGCACAGCAATGATATGTAGTAAAGAGCTCCACACCAGCCAGGGATAGCAGCACTGAAGAAAAAGCGACAGCGCAGGAGCAACCTTAGTAGCCAGCCAAGCAGCAAGAAAAAAGCAGGAAAAAGGATTAAATGTTACCAACTGGAGACATCCTAGAAGAAATGTCCTGAACAGCCACCACAACCGGCAATAATGTATCCAAAGCGGCACTTCTGAGGAGAAAGATGCCAGCTGCGTCAGAAGCGCGAAAATGGCGGCCGTCCGTGAGAGGAACAGGCGTCACAGGCGCTCAGCAAAGAAATCATGCTTCTGATGTCCGGAAGCTCCGAAAATGCCGTCATTCAGCTCCCATCATAATACGCTGTAGAAGGCTGCCGTTTTGGCACACAGGGGCAGTCAGGAAGGGGAGAAAACAGTCCAACGGGACACCCTCGCTGCGGAGCTCAAGCACGACCCGCCATACTTCAGCGGCGCGCAAGCCACGCCCCGTCTTAAAAAACTTTTTAAAGGGAACAAAACGCTCAACATTGTGTTAGACTGTAGGTGCAGATTTTAGACCCATATAGAAAAAATAGTTCATCGGACTACAGCCGTTTAAGCTCCAATTCCCTCCTACCAATTTATAAATAGGCTACAAAGAGTACATAATCAGAAAACAAGAATGCACTTACACATATTCAGACTTGACTACATCAAGCCAGCTCTGAAAGCAATACATTAGCATTGGCTTCCGTTGGCTTACAAGATCAAATTTACAACACTGCATTTTCTGAGGAGCTTCCTCCATTAAAAATTCTCTATATACCTCCAGAATGTGGCACTTTACTAAGTAAACATAATAAATTTGTGATTACACTTTCTAATTTCATCAAATAATGTGATCGAAAGGATGGAAGAAGATTAGTGGCCCCAAGAATTTAAATCCTCTTAGCCTACCTCTGTGTCAGTTTAAGGTTACAGCACAGGAATAGCACTACAATGATTTAACACTATATTGCCACCACTACTTCATCAACCACTACAATTATTTACCTTTTTGGTCACCATTATATCAAAATCATTAAATTGTCCTCTGCCATGTTTATCGGGCTTTAAAGGCAAATGTTTTAAGAAAATACAATTATCAACTAATTAATGCTAACAGAATAAAATGTTAAAAATAGACACAAATATTCAGGACTCAGTTTTATAATTAATTACTAAAAATGGATTGAACACAATGCAAAAAAAATCTGTAGCCCAGAAGTAAAAAAATATTACTGTATAACGATTAATCGGAAAAAGTCATACCATGAATGCCCTCTAAAAAATAAGCCAGCTCTACTTTTGAATCTTGAAATGTGTATTCAATCAATATAAAACAACAGTAGATACTCAGCTAAGTCCGGATAAGTCGGGCAGCTGGCACGACGCAGCAGTTACCACAAATCTCCTTAGAAGGACATTAGATCAATCGGCATTCCAGTTTAATGTAAGCAAACTAAAAGCTCAAAAATACCCATTTTTAAAACTCAATAGTTTTAATCAAAAATATATTAACACCAGTAACGACGTTCATTGCCTTTCAGACGAAAAAGAAAAGCTTAGAACTAAAGACATCAAACAGTCAAACTAGAAAACAACAGCTGTTGGCAAAACGCATCAAAGACCAGTGCATGAAAATAACACACAGGAGGTAATTACATGTTCTATAAACCCGAGAAGGCACCTCTACTGTTAAATGCATACCTCTCCTACAGACTCACGGGGCCACTTGTAGGCATATGCATATGCATGCACACACTCAGACACCCACAAAGAAACGGCACGGACAGTCCCTCAGGCAACACATTCGGTTTTGCAAGAACATTGCTCTAAATTTGGCCCACAGAAGGGTTGAAAACACCTGTGAATCTGTTACACTGGAAGAGCACCCCTGTAATGTGAAACTGTGTCAGTAGGAAATGCCATGCCTCTATTCATTCGAAATACCATTGATATGGTTTGATTACCAATAGCCCGGTTTTGTTGAAGGCCTGCCATATTCCACTGTAGGTGCTCTAGTGTAGATGTTCCTCTTATATCAGGACTTACCCTCTACTCCCAAAAACCACAGATAGGCTCTCGAATCTGACAGTCATAGATAATACTACCCTGACTGCATCAACAAATCCTATTCCCTTTACCACCAACAACCAGCGCCGACCCTGTAGGGAGAAGGACTGGCGTTTTGGTGTTGTGATCTTGGTCGACATCTTGGGACACAAGGCCGCATTTTAATGAAATATAACTGACCATAGAAAAAATTGTACCCAACTGATTTTTCACACTACGTGGCATATTATCAAGAACAGCGTTAAAATGATCGCCACTTTAGCGGCAGGAAACTACCGCTAAATCGGCAATAATGGGCTTGATAATATGCCCTTGTGAATCCCCATAGAAGCCCAGGTTATGGTGTGAACCTGGGCGTCTATGGGAATTCAGAAGGGCACATTAGCAACCCCATTATCGCTGCTTTAGCGCTAACGCGGCGATAATTTTAACGCGGTTCTTGATAATATGCCCCAAAATGTTGCTTTATGATCTGGTATCACTTTATATTGATCAGTTTCTTTTCACATCAGTGCATAGGTGCTCGTTGTCTGTGAGTTAAACGTCTTGCTATCCCTTTATATTTTCAGTTCAATTAATTAAAGAGACAAACGCATTCAAGTTTCTCAGTACTCAGCAGAAAGTTATTATCACCTAAGTGTCGTGGACAGTCCGGGCAGTATTTAATTTGTAAACAAATAAGTGCCAGGGGCCCATGGGTTTGCCCAGAAGTCTTCGACTGGTGTTATCCAAGGACTGGGTGCTAAATACCAGGTCTGTTTAGTCTTGAGAATGTCACCTCATTCCTCTTTAATACACCACAAAACCCTTCCTGCCCCTTTATATCACCCTTGTAAGTTCCGTATCATCCCTGCTTTTCCCCTTTTCACAGTTTTTCCTTCTATCTCTTCTTTCCCCTTTTGTATTTTTCTCTCTCATGCTCTTGATCAAAATGAGCGCCCCCTGCATCCCACTAGCTCACATTAAGCACAGTGTGTGGGTAAATATGGGACAGCAGTCCGAATGGAAGTAAGTGGTGAAAATCTAGGCACAGTGCAAAACAATTATTACAATTAAGCTACAACTTGAACATCCATCCAGAGTTGAGTTTTAGCACAACTCTATCTATACATTTTTAGAGTTTTATACAGCGCAGACTAGACCCGAAGGTATCAGAGAACTTTCCAAGAGCACCAGTCGTGTTTCAGACCGATACATTCATATTTTTTTTTTGTTGAAAAGGGGGAGATTAGGGGCCATATGTAGGTAACTTGGAAATACCGATTCCTAAATACCGTATTTTGCCGATTCGGTATTTAGGAATCGGAATTTCATATGTAAGGAATAATTCGGTAAAAAAGACCAACTGGCAGATGCATCAACGTAGCCTTTTGCTATTCCTAAATAGCGATTTTTAAGGAATCGCTATTTAGGAATAGCAAAAGCCTATGCATGTAGGAATCGCTATTAAAATAGCGATTCCTTAACATTCCTTAATTGCTACTTGCAAATTGCTAGTCGCAATTAAATAATGCTGTCCCATTCATTCCTATGGGCCAACAGGCCCATAGGAATGTATTGGAGATTGCATGAGCAATTAGCGAGTACCAGTAGGTACTCGCAAATTGCTCATGCAATTTCAAGGGTGCAAGGATGTCAAAATGACACCCTGTTGCACTCCTGAAATTGATCTATGCACATATGTTACACACACACATGCCCTAAGGGCATGTGTGTGCGCAACATGAAACTTTGAAAAATGCACAAAAGTGCTTTTTCAAAGTTTTAGCAAATTACCATGAAGTCCAACTTCATGGTAATTTGCTCCCCCTATTAGCGAATTCGCCATTTCTTTTTACTTTCATGCATTGCATTTAAGGAATCTTAATTTGGGATTACTTAAATGCAATCGCAATTTAAGGAATCTCAATTTAGAGATTCCTTAAATTGCAATTTTTGCATTTGGGATGATGCATCCCAAATGCAAAAATACCGGGAGTAAAGGTGCAGATTCTGAGAATCTGCCCATTTGCTCCCGGTATATTCTTTCATGCATCTGCCAGCAAATTGTTAATAATCCTTATTACCAAATCGGTAATACCGATTCAGTAATAAGGAATCACCTACCCATTCATTCCTATGAGCTTGGAGGCCCATAGGAATGAACGCGAAGAAATTAGGTATTACCGAATCTGTATTACCGATTCGGTAATCGTGGGAGGTATTTCAAGGGTGCCAGGGTGTCCAAAGGACACCCTCCAGCACCCCTGAAGTGTGCATGTGTGCACATGTGTTGCACATACATGCCCTAAGGGCATGGATGTGTGCCACATGGCACACTTAAAAAAGCAAAAAAGTGCTTTTTGAAAGTAAATCGCTATTTACCACCAACTAGGAGTTGGTGGTAAATAGCGATTCCTTAAGGCTGAGGTGCACTGTTTTAAGTGCTACCTACATTGCATTTAAGGAATCGGTATTACCGATTCCTTAAATGAAAGGCCATAAGGAATCGATATTAAGAAATCAGTATTTACCGATTCCTTAATACCAAATCCTCTCTACATCTCAAATGCCTAAATACCAGTCGGTAACGGTGAAATTTAACGAATTTCACCCTTACGAACGGTATTGGCCCACCTACATATGGCCCTAGGTGATTTGCCAGGAAGCACAGGAAGTGGAGCCTCCCTGCCCAGACTCGAACCCAGTTATCCAACTTAAAGGTCAACCACCTTATCCATTAGGCCACACAATCTCATATTTCATCTTCTTTCCATATATTTATGGTGTAAATCGTAATCAAATCAATGAAAAGTACAACATAATGTAAAACACAGTACAACCATCTAGCGCAATAATGCTAAACAAAATGTTAACCTCACAATAACAATGAATGAGATTCCCATGTGGACACCTGCTATTAGCTAAAACTCATTTTCGGCCCGGTACTGTAATTACTCCTGGCTAACACAATTAAGTGTGTTGTCAACTGACGTTCATAAATCTTTAGTTATTACAACGCGGCAAACACCTGCACTACAAAAGCCAAGGCACTAATGCAATGCGGTGAGGGTATAAAAAATACATGAGTAACACGCATCTGCTGCTTGCAATGAAGACATTGTAGAAAGGAGGATGACAATCTTTCCTGCAAAAATGGTTACTATTTATCTTGGATCTTAATATCGATTAATTTCATGACCCTAGAGGATTGTGAACTTCTAAATAACACACAGCAAAGCAAAATGCAAAGGCACCTAAGGTGGCTTTGGTATATTCAAAGAAAGGGGGTAGTCTCATGGACTTTGTGTGTTCATTTGCATGCTCTAGGTTGGACACTGATCAGAGGTGCCATAAGACACTAAAGGCAACAGACTGGGAACGGACCGACTGAATACTAACCACAAAGGTCTCTTGATCTGATTTACTAGCTAGCCAACCTCATGCTGGACAGTCATCCTCACCATGGGTCAAGGGAGTGAGGAAAAGTGTTTTTCTGATTAGCATCATCTGTACCGGGACTCCATTGTTTTCTCATTGCCATCTCGAGTCAAACACTTCCACACGACCCACCTGGTCATTTCTGCTGATGCCTGAAGAAAATCTAAGCTGACACGACAAAAACCATCTTGCAGCCTGCATTTCTGCCCAGGAACTGTTGCACACCCAACCCCCTGTTCTTTGCAGTACAACAGAAAGCCATGACTCACCCACGCCCTGTGTAAACAAGCTTATTTTCCATCTCCTGCTCCCAGCCTGGTAAACATCCTTGACACCGTGATCAGGTTATCTAGACAATGGTCTGACTGTTGGGCCCTGATCAGGGTGATTAAACAATGACTTGAAGGACCGGGCTTTGATCAAGGCAATTGAATAAAGACCTGAAAAACTGAGCCTTCATTAAAGCTGAGTGAACAATGATCTGTGTACCAAGCCTTGACCAGGTCACTAACCACAAACATCGTCTGGATCTGGTTATCAACTGTAAACACTGCCCTGATTAAACAATGGTCTGACAGCCAAAAGACTGGGATGAAAAATGTATAAAAAGCTTGTAAGCTACAGAGTGAAGTAGCAGCCTCCTGGGTTTTGTCTCTGACTAGCTTGGGACTCTGTTCCATAGCCCGGGCTATTGAAATAAATCAGGGTTCCTCCTGCAGACGAAGGCTCCTGTGTCTTCTTTTACTAAGTATGGAAGGTATGGAAGATTTGGGCGGTTCCCCCGCTGCCGAGACCCAGTAAGTGGGTTATCCCGGTTCTTCAAATGGCGCCTGAACATGGACTCCATGAGCACGAAGGTCAGGCCTGCTGGATGTGAGGAGGTGCACGGAGAGACTCCGACAGAGGCGCCCTACCTGATGGATTCTTGTATTCCGGTAGACCGAGCGACTCGCCCGCTGTCCCTCCACACCCGGTCTGGGCCACATGACCGCGTTCTTGCTGGAGTCCACTAGCAAATAATTTCTGGAGCAGGACACAGCCCTACGTCTGCAGAAGAGAACTACCCCTGTAAGGTAAGGGTGGACTGATCATCCACCAAGTCTGTATGATTCTGTTATAGACTTTCGCAAAAGCCAAGTTGTTATTGACTTTTGCCAAAGCCAAGCAAGCGAGGTGAAGTTTTAAAAACCCGCTGGTGTCTGTTCTGTATGATTCTGCTGTTATTGACTTTTGCAAAAGCCAAGCAAGCAAGGTCAGTTTTAAAAAACCCGCTGGTGTCTGCTATCTGTTTTTAAGCATGCCAGTCAGTAGTAAGTTCAAGAGATTATGTTGTTGTATGTGTACGCAGGACTCCCAGCTGGAGGCGGCCTGTCCGCTTCCTCCAGAAGGGACCCCATGCTATACGATGTATGTTAAACATGGCCCTTCTGCCATAATGTTTTCCTCATTCTGGGTAAAATATATTTAAAAAAAGTAAAGCGGAATTACAGTGGCCACTTTATGGCTCCTTTAATTCCCAAGTTCTCGCCAACTTTGAGGAACAATTAATGAAAAGAAAAACGCACCCGTCTATGTTTGAATCTGTCCGATTTTGAAGGAAAGAGATAGAGCAGAGATCTAGAAAACAGAAGGCTCAAGAAAGAAAACAGGAACGCATGTCAATGGCCGACCACACCAGAGAAAATTTACAAAATCAAATGGCAAAATCAGTAGAAATAGCCGGTGGGAGCATGGGGCAAGGGTACAAAAATGTTATCCAGCTCTTGAGGAGAAAGGAAAGGGCCATATGGAAGGGGGAGAAGAAGGTGATTCCTTGCTTGATGCCATGCTAGAAAGCCCTCCTGCATATGCCCCAATGTACCCTGCCCTGACACCTCACACCTTGCATGTCCCACTGCCACCACCCACTCCTGCCCCCACTGCCCCTCCTACTGTTCTCCCTGTCACACTGACCCTCCCGACTTTTCCTATGACACCAACCATGCCCGTTAACTCTGTCCTCGCTGCGGGAATGACAACAAGTCTCCATCCGCCCAACCCTTGCGGCCTTACCCCTACCTGCCCTTTTCCTACTTCCCCGTGGTCTACAGTTAAGCAGGATTTATATAAATTGTTGAATTCCCCCCGACTTGCCTCCCTGCGCTCTGCAGTCAGCTTTTCGTCCCTTCGAGAAAATGACCTACAGAGGCAACAGTGTGAATGTTAGATAAATAACGGGAATATTTATACCTTTAAAGAAATATGGTCCACCTTTTCTCAGTGGACGATTATGGAACAGACCACCTGGGCTGAATATATGTGTACTTTGGTCATGCAAAGATTTGAGAATGCGCTTAAACAGGTACCCACCAGATTAATGGACCTTAGGTCACAAATAAAAAGAGGCGATGTAAAGGGAGAGGGGATGTTTGGCGCTATGTCTGCTGTAATTGCTTACCGTGATATGACAGCTTTTCTCAACACCCCTCTGGAAACAGCTATTCCAATGAGAGAGGCGGCCCCTGTCTTTGTTAACGCACTTACCGATGCCCAAAATAATGGCCGAGGGGCTGTTGAAGAACACTGGCGCAGGCTTTGGGTTCATGTTCCTTGGAAAAGGTCTGAAGTAATGCAGTTAAAAGGACAATTACCAGATCCCCGGAAGAATCCGGCTGCCTTTTACAGAGAATTAGGTCAGATTATATCTGCAGGTACTCTCGCTCTTGTGGATATAGATTTACTTTTTGGGACGGTTGTCCCTACTGAAATTTGGGACAAGATTCGACATACTGACCATGAAGTGGCATTGGGAGGTAAATGGGCTGACTTAGAGGCTATGGAAGAAGCAAGGGTAGGAGGGACTAAACCAGAAGCTGCCATCCTGACTTTTCCCGGTAAAATAATTACGTTTATGAAAACAATTTTGCCGGAAACTGTCATTAACTGGGATAAAATATACGCCTGTAGGTAGCGAAAAGATGAGAATGTGGCTGACTTCTTTACCCGTTTTGAGACAGAATACAAGGAACACAGTGGTTTGGATTCCCAGACCCCAGGTTCTGGCCCAGTATTTCTCGATAAGTTTGTCAGCAACTTGCTTCCTGAGATCTCTGCTAGGCTTAAGAAAGTTGAAAGTACGTGGTCTGCCCAAACTATGACTGGAATCTTGGCTACGGCACACTATCACGAGAATAGGGAGAATGAAGATAGAGACAGGGAAAGTAGGAAGGTTAGGGATCTTAAGACTAAGGCACTTCTGCAGCAGGCTTACCCTCCCCGAGGTCCCGATGCCTGCGGGAATTTTAGACCTCAACTCTAACCCCTTCCGAGGGCTCGGCAGTCTACCCCCTCCAGCCCTCAATGCACGGGAGCACTCCAAACAGATCAGTTTGCTTATTGTAAGGGATACGGCCATTGGATAGATGAGTGTCTCATGTTAGCTGAAAACATCCGAACAGGGAAGACTCGGCCTCGCGCTCCTAGGGAAGCGAGGGCGACTAGGGACCATGGCCCGCCCCATCCACAGGATAAAGAACGTAGGCCCAGGAATGACGCTCCCGTCCGGCCGCGCCCGGCCAACAGGTTTGATGGGTACAAAGCAACCCGCACTTATTACAATGATGATTATGACGAAGTTGATGAGACAGGATCCTAGCAAGCATAGGACAGCCAGGAAAGGGGTATTAACAGAGTGCAAATTCCAATGGATCAAAGGGGCCCGTATGTTCAAATGTCAGTTGTGGGGAATGATAACAATGTTCTTTTGGATACTGGGGCCACCAGGTCTTCTATTGCACGTCTGTCAGTCCTTCCAAGATTTGAAGAGGTCCCTGTGTTCTGCCCCAGTCCTCGATACTCCTGACTATAGCAAACAATTTTTTCTTTTTGTACATGAGACAGACGGCTGTGCATGCGCTGTCGTGACCCAGATGTTTCGAGGTCACCAACAGCCATGTGCCTATTTTTCAGCCACCTTAGATCCTGTTGCAAGGGCTCTCCCAGGATGCCTACGGGCAACTGCTGCCGCCGCCCTCATGGTCCGTCAGAGTGCGGGAATCATCATGAACTCTCCCCTGACTCTGATGGTCGCCCATTCTGTAGATATCCTCCTTACTAACACCAAGACACAGTACCTCACTAGCACATGACTCACAGGATATGAACTGACACTCTTTGCCAGCCACATCAACATCAAAAGATGCACTGTACTGAACCCTGCCACATTACTCCCACTGGATACTCAGGATGCCCGCTTAGACCCACATGACTGCATATTAAGGACAGAGGAGGAGACACAGGGACGGGTTGACTTACAGGATACCCTGATAGCAGAACCAGAAGTTACACTGTATGTGGACGGATCATGTCTCAGCGTGCCAGATGATAACACCTCAGCCGCCTACGCCCTCACGACATTGGGGCAAGTAGTAGAAACAGCTCAGATTCCGCAGTGCTCTGCTCCGGCAGCAGAATTAGTGGCCCTCTCTAGAACCTGTGAGATAAGCAAGGGAATAACAGTAAATATCTATACTGACAGTCAGTATGCCTTTGGGGTGGCCCACAACTTCGGGAGATTGTGGAACGAAAGGAATTTCCTTACTTCCCATGAGACCAAGATCCACCATGGCCCCCTAATTCACAGACTGTTAGACTCCCTGACACTAACCAGAAAGGGGCCATTATAAAATGTAACACCCATAAGAAAGTGACAGATGATGTTGGGAAAGGCAATGCCCTGGCTGACCAGACAGAATACAAGGAACACAGTGGTTTGGATTCCCAGACCCCAGGTTCTGGCCCAGTATTTCTCGATAAGTTTGTCAGCAACTTGCTTCCTGAGATCAGCGTGCCAGATGATAACACCTCAGCCGCCTACGCCCTCACGACATTGGGGCAAGTAGTAGAAACAGCTCAGATTCCGCAGTGCTCTGCTCCGGCAGCAGAATTAGTGGCCCTCTCTAGAACCTGTGAGATAAGCAAGGGAATAACAGTAAATATCTATACTGACAGTCAGTATGCCTTTGGGGTGGCCCACAACTTCGGGAGATTGTGGAACGAAAGGAATTTCCTTACTTCCCATGAGACCAAGATCCACCATGGCCCCCTAATTCACAGACTGTTGGACTCCCTGACACTAACCAGAAAGGGGCCATTATAAAATGTAACACCCATAAGAAAGTGACAGATGATGTTGGGAAAGGCAATGCCCTGGCTGACCAGACGGTCAGACAAACAGCTCTTAGGAAAAGAGAAGGAATGTATGTAGGAGGTCGCACTAGGTGGGTGACAGATGAGGGCATGGTTGAAAACACAGTACCAAGCGTGATTGATATTCAGTCCCATGCTACTCCTGAGGAAGTAAGGGTGTGGAAGGAGCAATTAGCAAAGGGGGAATTGATGGTTGCTGGGTCCGTACGACTATGGAAAGACAATGGATGTTACCTGACAGTCACGTGCCACCAGTAGTTACGATGGCCCATCGTCCTGCTCACATTAGTGCAAAAGGGATATGCAAGCTGTTGGAACCTACGTGGTACAACTCTAAGATACCAGCATATGCTCAAAAGCTGGTTAAAACATGCATAATTTGCCTAATGTATAACCCAGGAAAAGGCACATTTACTCCTACAGGAGGATTCTCTCCTCCTACCTTCCCTATTGAAGTCCTCCAAATGGAGTATATCCAGATGGACAGATGTAACAATCTAAAATATGTCCTGGTGGTAATCTGTACCTTCAGCCGATGGATGGAGGCCTAACACGTCAAAGACTGCACCGCTATCACTATCGCCAAAGTGCTATTAAAAGAATACCTCCCACGATTTGGTTTGCCCCGCTTGGTCTGGAGTGACAACGGGACCCACTTTACAGCCCAAATTATGGAATATGTCTGTACAGCATTGGGTATAAAACAAAAATTTCATGCAGCTAACCACCCCCAGTCAGCAGGTCTAGTAGAGGTGTACAATGGCATCCTAAAAACTAAAATGGCCAAAATAGTAGCTGAGACAGGTGTCACTTGGGTTGATGCTCTGCCCCTAGCCCTACTGTCTACAAGAACAATGGCACACACCCGGATAGGGCTATCCCCCCACGAGATCATGTTCGGGAGGTCGGCCATGTCTGGGGTGTCCCACGGCGTAAGAAACTGTCTGATGTTGAATACCCTGTATTAACTGATTATCTGTACAGTCTAACTAATAACTTTCGTACTCTTTATCACCAGGTGCATGAGGCCATACCTGACAAAAGCGAGGGCCCAGGACACGTTATCCAACCTGGAGAATATGTCCTGATCCGGAACTTTCAACAGACTAAGAGCCTCGAGTCCCGCTGGACACAGCCCCGTCAGGTGTTACTGGCCACCCGCACCGCTGTGAAAGTAGAAGGTCGGAAGAATTGGGTTCATTCGTCTCACTGCCGGCGTGTGCCTCTGCCCATCCCATATGATCAGTGGGGGAGGGAAGGACAAGGAGACTCAGAAACAGAAACAGTTCCGAAGTTTGTCCCATTCATTGATGCCAGACTGCATTCTACATCTACAGAAGCAGAGAGGGACAACATACTGAAAGGAAGCGTGGAACCTTCCCCTAACTCTGCTCAACACCAAGAACAATTGTTTCCTGACCATACTGTTCCTACTTCCGACCGATATAACTTGCACCCCTGAGGGAAGGCTTGCCCTTGACTTTGCCAAGTGCCGATAGGCTGTAGGGCTGTGATCTTCCCAGATGAGAGTAGTGCTGGTGTGTCAGACTAAGGTATGCCATAGGGCTCCTTGGCACCTGAGCCCAGTGAAGCAACCACTAATCACAGACAGCCGCTAGAGGTCCCTGGCTTAGCAAAATGGCAGCCGTCCAAAATGCCCGAATCCAGAAACAAGATGTCAGTCTCCGACATAGTAAATGCTTCATAGCCACCGTGGTGAAGCTGTTTGTCTCCCTCATCCTGTCTCTCCTTGGTTGGCTGTTACTACTCTACCATCCTGTTACCTCACCAACTCCTACCCCGACTCCTGCAGAACACCAGTATTACACGCTACCAGCCCACAAATTACCCCACCGTGCAGAATTCTTCAACAACACCTTCATCCAAATGTTGCATCGTCATCAGCTGATCATGAACACTTCTAACTGCTGGGTTTGTGGACTGATGCCGCATTTCATGATACACCCTGTTCCATTCTTTCCTTACCCTTCTCCATCACTGGGTCTTGTCTTGCATGGTGGATGCGGAGGCCTACACTGTTAATGGCACTGCCAATTCTATCCGTGGGACATTTTGGGATGACTTCTGGTGGAACAGATCTGGCAATGCCAATGCTCCTTTTTGCCTGACCAGCTTGTCCACATTGCTACTACCACCAGATGAACTCAGTGAAATGGTAGTATTCAACTCAACTACTCGACGAACATTTTCCAGATTCCGCACAAGAAGGATACTGCCTGATAAACGAGACACTGCCTGTGTCTCCTTTTACTAAGTATGGAAGGTATGGAAGATTTGGGCGGTTCCCCCGCCGCTGAGACCCAGTAAGTGGGTTATCCCGGTTCTTCAGGAGCAACAAAGGAAATTGGCAAAAATAACTAATGTGGTGTAGGACCAGGCCCAACCAGCACCACCTCACATGTGCTTGCATCGGCTGATCTATCCAGCAACCCATCTCTGTTGTTAAAAGGGTGCAAGGGGCTTGGCAGATTATCACAAACATCTGATCCGTCTTCATGGTGAGAATTAGAATAGGCTCAGGCTCTCTTCGGCAACACCAGACATCGTGGGCTGGCATGGTACCAGTGGTGTTGGAAGTAGGTATGCGACAGGTGCTCCAGCACCTCCTCGATTGTGGTACACATTTTCTTAAAAAGAAAAGCAATACCGTTTAGAAGATGAAGCACCAAAAGTCAATGTATTCGTCAGTTTCTCTGTTGCAGTGTAATCGAATCTGATAAGTGCAGGAGCTGAGCAGTTATTTATGGTCAGCTGAATTCCTTCAATAGAATAAGTAGCTATTGGAACTCCTATCCTTGGTTTCCACCCTAATATTTTGCCTTATGTTAGAAATGGGTTTTTTGTTGGCTAGGGTATGCACCTAAGCCAGGCAGAACCCACCACTCTAGTCAGGGTAAAGGAGTTACACACCCAAGATAACCCCTGCTCACTCCCTTGGTAGCTTGGCAGAGCAGTCAGACTATGAGGCAATGTGTAAAGAGTTTGAGCAGCACACACACCAGTGACACACTAGGCACACCACAAAAAGAGAATCCACACAAGGTTATATAAAAAATATCCTTTGTATTGTACATGAAAACACTTAAGACCGCAATCACATGAATCTTATGCCACTAGCACTTGTCATAATGTCATATAGATCATAAAATCACTTTAGACCACAATCATAAAAATCATTGTGCCACTAGGCACTTGTCATGAAGTCACATAGATCATAAAATCACTTTGCCATAGGGCAATTGTCATAAACAACAATTGGTACACTAAGGCACATACTTATAAGTTGCCCCTGTTATCAAAGATTAGCAGGAATAACATCACAGTTAGCGCCCTAAAGTGTCCAAAGACTCTTTGCAGGGGCAGCTCCTCTCAGCTAGGGTGGAGGAGCATAACCCCACTGCCTTTCAGCACAGCAAAAAAGAAAAAGAAAATGATAATAACGTGGCATGATTTTTCTGTGCTGAGGCAGTTTTGTGGGACGGGCTAGGCTGGGCAGCAGGGGGGATGAGTGGTGGCCACCTCCTAAGTGTGCATGAATGTTCATGCGCACTTTGCATGTTCTCCAACCAGGCTACGTTACAGCCTGGTTGGAGAACATGCCCGGGCTCCCATTCCCCGTCTGAGCGCCAAAACACGGTGTTCAGATCAATCACAACGTCGCATTGCAGAGTTGTGATTGGCTTAGGGAGTCTGGGTGCTTCCTGTTTCCTGTTCTAACAGAAGCCAGGAGGAGAATGGAAGAGAGGCGGCGGCAGGCCAGGTGGCCGACTGGCAGGTAAGTGATCTTTTTGTATTTTTTATTAAACCCCCCTTCTCCTCCTTCCCCACCTCACCCCTCCCCACCCCTCCACTGGTTTGCGGGAGCAGCTACGACTGACTCTTTGTATTCCAAGAAAACCATATGTGACCACAAACACTTCGGTCATCGGTAAAGCGCAACATCACGGCCTAAGAATGCTGTTATGTTACACAGGGACAATCACCAGGTAATCATGGTGCCCAAAGCACCCCTTTGTACTTTACTGTGCAGCCCCAGTGCATCTGTGCTGCTCGTAGGGGCTGCGCAGTAGCTGTGGGTCTGCCCGTAGGGGACAAGGATGCCTGCACACCTAGCACAGGCTTCGGAGCCACAGCGGGGGAGCCGCAGGAACAGGACCACCATTGAGGATTGCTGCCAAGTACCGCAATCTGGTTATCTACTTCCAACAATAAGGCCCCTAACAGTGAGTGGCTGCTACCCGTGAAACTTGGTGCAGCTGCCGAGAAAAATGCAGAGGGGCCCGGTCACTCGGCTCAGCTTGGCCAGTGGGAGCAACCGTTCCTCCGTAATGTCAAAGCAACCAAAACAATGTCCCCCAAAGTTCACCAACGGGACTGAGGCCTGCAGACATGGGCTCAGGCTCTGACACAGATGTGGTGAGGGGGCCTGGCCATGCCACTCAGGTGGAGGGGGGGCAGGTGTGCCCACCTCCTTAGGCCCCAACTCAACACTCTGCAGCATACTCCAAGACAGCTCCGGCCCCGCTCTGGTTTACTTGACAAGACCCAACGCTGACAGGCACCCTCCTCCACCCTCTCCAGGCAGGAGGCCACAGATTGGAGCCCGCAATGCTCCATTTCCTTCTGGGTGGGGCTGGTGGGAGCCCGCAAGGCACTGGCTTCCTCTTGGGGTTGGGCCCCGCCTCCCTCTGTCATAGGCATTGCCCCAGCAACACTGAGGAACTCCCGCTGGGATTCCTCACTGCCTGGTCGCCACAATGCTTTGAAGCCCGGGCTACTTAACAGACCCTCGGCTGTGGATAAGGCAAAAGAATGCCAGAAAGACAGGCTTCTAGGGAGAGGGAGAGCGCTTCCTTCACCTCAGCTCTCCGCTCCTGCAGCTCCATGAAAACGAGGGAAGTGTGGCGCTGCACACACTTCTTTGAAAAAACAGCAGAGATGCTCAGGGGCAATCTTTCTGGCCCGGAGATTGTGGGAGTACGGGGGTCAAGCCCACAAGAAAATGGAGGACTCTGGGGGCACTAACAGCAGGGCACAGGCAGGCTAGCACAAGGGTTGCTGTAGCAAGAGTGGCAGTCCTTCTCTCAGCCCAGCAGGTCAGCACTTCAAGAAATCCAGCCCAATGGCGGTTCCTCCTTGCAACCCTCTAGCAAGGGGCTGTCTGTAGAGCCAGCAACGTCTAATTACAAGTCCACACTGTGTCTCAAATCATGGGGTCACAGCCCCTGTACTTATACTCCAAAGGTCTTTGTTCTGGGGGCACTTCAAACACTTTTCAGAAGTGCACAACACCCCCATTCAATCCCATTCAATCCCAAGCCCTGGCTCCAGACACACTACAGGGAGGTGGAGACAGCATTCTGAAAGGCAGGCACATCCCTATTTAGGTGCAGGTGCAACTCCTCCCACCAATCTAAATGCAGCCAAGGTCTATTCAGTCCAGCACTCAGCCACCCAGGAAAGGCAGGGCACACTTCAACCCACCTTGTGACTGTCTAGAGTGAATGTACATCCCTTTCCCCTCTCAGTCTACACCAGACATTGAACACAGAACCGGACAGGGCGCAAAGAGGCATAAGCACACAGAAATGCCCACTTCTAAAAGTGGCATTTCTGAAATAGTATTTACAAATTTTCTTTCACCAATAAGCAGGATTCATCTATACTATTCCAAACATACCAAACATGGCCACACTACCCCTTTCCTATCAGAAATTACCACTGAAACACTGTCATACGGTCTCGTCACATGGTGTGGCAAGGAAATAGACCTACTAAATGAGCTCCAAACCAAAATCTATAAAGCAGTTTTTAATCTTCCAAAGAGTGCTTCAGCCCCGCAAGTAAGGCTGGAATTCGGTCTGCAAAACCAGAAATATAGGAGCATGAGCGGCTTCATAAAACTGTGTCATAAGTTAAGATCTGCAGATCCGGATTCAATGGATTGGCTGGGAAGCCATAAAAAATCAAGGCGTGATGGGAACCCTGTGCCCTTGGGGAAAACATTTGAAAACCTGCGTAATAGAACTCAGACTGGAAGGAGCATGGGAGTCTGTGAGGGATAAAGCAACCATGAGTAGATTAGCCAACAAGGCAGCAAGGATGAAATCTTTCCAAGAAGACAAAGCGTTACTTCTCAAGCGCCGACATGGTTGGACCATAATTAACTCCTTTAAAGCTGGTCGACCGCATGCATACTTAACCTCTCACTTCAATGTGCACACAAAAAGAGCCTTTACAGCCTATAGGATGGGTATGCACATTTCGAAGGACTTAGTACCATCCTGGAAAGGTAACCACCAGACCGAGAGTTGTAGACTTTGTGGCTACAAAACAGAATCACTAGCTCACTTTTTGTGCGTCTGTCCGGCTCTCCTGGAACCACGTCGTCGATTACTAAAACAGATCTGCAACGAGTTAAAAATACGCACCTGCAGGCAAGCGGTAACTTCTTGGCTGGGAGGGAGCTCAGTTATCTTGGCATGCCGGGGAACAAAATTCCTGGCAGAAGTGAAAAAATGCCTGAGTCTTGTGGAACAAGGACAGGGTGAAAGAAGTGGGTTAATTAACGCTGCGTTGATCCCAATGTCTGGTAATCCCTGCACAAACATGTAATAACATTCTGACCTCCTAATGCCGGTGGGAGTTTCCCCGGAAGAAACCCCTTTTTAAAACTGTGTTACATCATTTTAACAAAGGAAGAGTCTAATCTTTTTAGTAAGCATTTTTTGTACCATAACATTAACATGTGGAAATTGTAATGATTTTAATTAATTATGCAATAAACCTGTTTGACTTTTGACTTTTTACCACTGAAACACATATCAGGGTATTCCTGATGTAAACCTATGCGAGGGGCAGCCTCACAGCATTGAGAAACCAAATAGGCTGTTTGTCACTTCCAGGACATGCCACACAACAAAGGCACATGTCCTATCTTTTACTTACACATCACCCGATCCATAGGGCTACATAGGGCCTACCATAGGGGTGACCAATATGTAGTAAAAGGGGAGTTTCAGACATGGCAAACACTTTAAATGCCACCCCACTGTGGCAATAAACTGTGTATGCCGGCATTGCAGCGGCAGAGGCCTGAGACAGGTTTGAAAGGTTACTTCGGTGGGTGGCGCAAGCAGCACTGCAGGCCCACTAGTAACATTTAATTTACACAGGCCCTGGGAATATAGGACACCAATGTAAAGGGGACTTACAGGTAAATTACATATGCCAAACATGTGTAGACCCATCTTACCAAGTTTACAAGAGAGACCACATGCACGTTAACACTGACCAGCAGTGGTAAAGTGCTCTGAGTCACAAAACCTACAAAAACAGGTCAGAAAAAAACATGAAAGCAAAAAGTTCTGGGATGACCTTGTAAAAAGGGCTAATTCCAACACCTCAAACCCTCCTGTTTTGCTGACTTCATTTTTGCTGGCTCTGGGACTCTGCGCATCTTACCAGTGCTAAAGTGCTTGTGTTCTCTGGTTAAAACCTGGTAGAGATTTCTTTAACCAAATTAGCATATTTCATTTACTTGTAAGTCCCTAGTAAACTGGCACTGGCTATGCCCAGGACCTGTAAATTAAATGCTTAAAGTGGGCAGCTGCACTCAATGTGCCACTCATTTGAGTAGCTCTTTAAACATGTGTCTGGTCTGCAATTGCAACCTGCATATGCAGATTTAAACTGCCATTTGTGACCCGGCAAAATAAAATGTTGCCAGGCTCAAACCGTCTTGTTAGAAATGGGAGTCTCTAGTTGGCAGTGGTTTGCACCCTGTCCAAATAGGGACCCTTCCTTCTCGTCAGGATGAGGGAGTTAGACACCAAGATAACCCCTGTTCACCTCTTGCTAGCTCGGCATGAGCAGTCAGGCTTATCTCAGACGCAATGTGTAAATTATTTGTACATAACACTCGCACTTACACAGTAAAAACACTACAAATGGACACCACACCAGATTAGAAAAGTAAAGTATCTTTATCTAAACCAAACAAGACCAAAACGACAAAAATCTAACATACACAACTAAAAAAATATGACTTTTAAAAGGTTTCAAGCAATTCTGTCCACAGAAGTCTATATATACAGTGAATTTATGCAAAGTACCTCAAATGCGTCAAAATGCATAAGGTAAAACAGCCGCAGACGAGGGAAGTGTCAGAAAACACATTGGTGCATTAATTCCTGAGTCCTTGGGGATGCAATGAGTCAGTTCTGCTGCACACAAGCAAAGTGTTGTGCTGAATTCGGAATGTAGGTGGAAGCGATGCGTTGAAATCCGCACAGTTCCGGTCTGTGTGTGATGGATCAGCAATTTGAAGCACAGGTGCAATTCGTGGAAATCCAGACGTGCTAGAGATCGATGTGGTGGCAGTAAACAAGCGCTGCGTCTGTTTCTTCAGCTGCAGTCCCACAATACGTTGATTCTTGCAGCTGCACAGCAGAGCCTGCGTCAGAATCAGTGCAGTGGTCTCAGACTTTGGGGACTCAGTCTGCTGAACTCCGGCTGTTGTGGTTTCTTCGGCCACAGGTAGGTGCTACGTCAATTTCTTCGGGTGCACAGCGGTGGTGCTTGGAGATTTCTCCTGCATGGGATTGCTGCATCAGAAAAACAGGCACTGGAAGGGAGATGTGCCAATTTTGATGGTGTCAAGCAGATCTTTGCAGCAGGAACTAACCTCCAAGGGCCCAGAACTGGAATTGGCACCACTTGGCAGGTCAAATCTCCCAGCAGTTGAGTTCAATGATGCTGCAAGTGAAGTCTTTGCTGTCCCTAAAACGTCTTAACAGGAAGCAAGCACACACAAGCCCTTGGAGAAACTTCACAAGCAGGATAAAAAGCAAAGTCCAGTCCTTTTCCTCTCCAAAGCAGAAGCAGCAACTGCAGGCCAACCCAGCAAAGCAACACACAGCATAGGGGCAGTACTCTTCCTAACAGCTCTTCAGCTCTTCTCCTTGGCAGAGGTTCCCCTTAATCCAGAAGTGTCCTAAAAGTCTGGGTTTTTAGGCCAATGTTTATACCCCTTTTTGCCTTTGAAGAGGGCATTTTTCAATGGAGTGCGGTGCTCCAGACACACTCCCTGGGGGTGGAGACAGCATTGTGAGAGGCCAAGCACAGCCTTTTCAAGTAGGGGTGACAGCTCCTCCCATCACTCTAGCTCAGGATCGCCCACCAGCCTGGTGATGGGCAATCAAGATATGCAGGGCAGACCTCAACTCCCCTAGTGTGGCTGTCTAGAGTGAATGCACAAACAGGCCCCTGTCATTCTAAACCAGACATTGATTCCACAGACAGGCAGAGGCACAGAATGGTTAAACAAGTGGCATTTTCAAACACACAATTTAAAATCCACCTTCACTAAAATATGTACTTTTAAATTCTGAGCTCAGTGAGCCCAAACTCCAAATCTCTAGCTGTTCCCAATTGAAAGTTACACTTGTAAAATGTTACAAGGCAGCTCAAAACATACCCTATGGGAAAGCTAGTCCTTACAATAGTGGAAAACGAAATTGTCAGTATTCAGTACATGTAAAACACACCGGCACATGTCCCACGTTTCACATACACTGCACCCTTGGGCCTACCTTAGAGGTGTCTTACATGTAGTAAACAGGAAGGTTTGGTCCTGGCAAGTGGGTGACATGGCAATTTAACACTGCGCTCACAGACACTGCAATGGCAGGCCTGAGACAAGGTTACAGGGCTCCTCACACGTGTGGCACAACCAGTGCTGCAGGCCCACTAGTAGTATTTGGTAAACAGGTCCTAGGCACACATACTGCACTTAGCAGTAAATCAAATATGCCAATCATGGGTAACCAATTACGATCATAATTTACATTGAGGGCATATGCCCTTTGGCACTGATTAGCAGTGGTAAAGTGCCTGAGTCCTAAAGCCAACAAAAACAGGTTAAAACAAAAGAGGCAAAAGTTAAAAAGTCAGGGGATAAACTTGAAAAATGTGCCAAGTCCAACACAACACCCCACCAGCCTAAAGCCAGGAGAGGCCAATCAATACCTTGATGGACTTCCCTGATTGGGGTGATAGAACATGGACCCTAGCCCTGAACAGCAGGGGCTCATCCCATTTCTATGCCTTTCTGAACCAAGTTGGATCCTTCAGTCTATACTCCCAGAGCCCACTACGCTAACCCAGGGGGAATCCTACACACCGGTGTATCACATTGGTGCAGCACCTATCCTTACTTTGCTCATGGATGTATCCCAGTAGGCCGACAGTACCACCATGCCCAACACAGTGATGTGGCCCAGTCCAACTCTGGGGTGTGACTGATGTCCTCCCTTAGGGGCAACTCTGTCTGCCAGGACATCAAGCCACAGGACCACTAACAGCTGTCAGTGATGAGAGCCAGACCTCAGGCTTCTCAGTACTCTCTATCCTCTGTAGCATCTGATAGTGGGATGTCGTAGCCCCAGGTGCTTGGCACCCTTTCTCCACTCTCCCTCTTGCCAGGCCAGGGATGGAATTCTGACACTGGTCCACCCACTCAGGGTCTATACCCTGAGGCTGGACAGGAGACTGGGGTCGGCTCTCCCACACTCTCTCTTCCCCTCTGGGGTCCGGTACCATCTACTGGGGAGAGGAACCCCCAGACTCCAGAACTGTCAGGGCACCTGTGGCAAGTGTCCTGCACAGTTCTCCCACCAGTTCAGAGGTGCTATCCTACAACTGGTCTCCCAGCCTAGAGTCTGTACCCTTAGGGTGGAAAGGAGTCAGTGATGAGGCTTCCTTCCCTCTGCCCCCAACTGGGGCTCTGCACCATTCCACACAGAGTGGTACACCTAGAAAGCAAAACGGTAGGGACACTGCTAGCAGTTGCTCCTCCTTGCATGTCTGTGGGACACTCTGAACCTGCCTATCCAACCCATGGTCTATACTCTTAGGATGGACCTGTGCTCGGCAACCCAGGCCTTCTGGGGAGTAACCATAACCCCCAAGCTAAACACCTTCCACAGGTGTTGTTTCCAAGAGTCTGCCTAGTACAGGCCTCCAGCCCTTTGCCCGTCTGACAGTGCACAAAGACCACCCAGGCCAGAAGTGGCCTCAGCAGGGTCTGTCCTGAGGTGCTCTGACCTCCGAGCTGGCAACCACTGACCCAATAGTCCTCCCTCTAGGGAATGTCTCCCCCTCACCCCTTTCTCTGGACTTCTGAAGCCTCTACCCTGCAGTGGAACTGCCAGGTGCCAGAACTGGTGGGATGCTTCTGACAGCCTCCCCTCAGCTTTCCTGACACTAGGGGGTCCTCCTCAGGAGATGGCCTCCTGGTATAGACTAGGTCCCCCTCCAGGTGCTCCCTTTGGGAACCATCTAGGCCCTGGGACTGTGTGTTGGACAATCTGGGCCTTGGCCCACTCTCACTCCCTTTCTTCTGAGACAAGACATGGTACCCCTCATCCATCCTACTCCACTGAGACCTATTTGGGTCACTGCAAACCTCCTCCACCGCCCACTGTTGGGGAAAACCTGAGCCACCCCCTTTGGCACCACTCCCCAAAGCCTCATCAGACCCTCTGGAATCCACCAAAAGGTCTGTGCCCAGTGCAAGCTCACACTCCACCGGGTGTTGGCATAGCTCTGAAAAACTGGGACTGAACATATGCTCTCCAGCAATAAAATTGTCCAGTCTCACACATACATGTAACCATACTACCATCCACCACACCATCCAGTGCCTTGCAAAAGTAACAGACATCACCCTCCTAAGACTGGTGAGACAGTATCTGAATGTCCCTGCAACTCAACCCACACTCTTTTGGGGTGTCTTGATACTTCCTTACCAGGGTTTCTACCATGGGGGGACACATCTCCCTGTCACTCACACCTTGAACCAGTAGAGGGCCCCTCCAATTACTAGCTATATGACTCCCCATTCCAGTTCCCCAATCCACCTCAGAGACCCTTAGCACCTCTGGAGCTACCTCATACACTTGAAGCACCTCATGTATGTCATCCCCTTCCTTCAAGTTGGGCACCAAGTCTCTGGGCATGTGGACTTCTTCCTTAGTACTGGACAAAACACCTTTGTTGTCACCATACTTGCTGGACACAGCCTTCTTGAGATCCTGATCCAGCTCTCTGTCTCCTCTCACAAGCTCAGAACCAACTCTCTGTTTTCCTCTTAGGGCCACTGCCCTCCTAGTACTCTAGCTAGGGATCCTCCCCCTCAGATCCTTCCTCAGAGTCATCTGATAGTGGTGCTAGACAGTGTGTTTCCACATAACAAAACAGGGCTGCCTCAAAATCCCGCCTTGTTATGACTTGTGCCTTCACAGTCAGCCCCCTCTCCTGGCAAAATACTTTTAGCTCCTTCATAGGGAGGTGCCAGAAGTTGATTTCCATTTTTGTCAGGGCCTCTCAGGTACAACAACCAACATGAGTTCCAAGTGTCAACAACAAGATCCAGAAGCCGAACAAAGAAAAACAGTATGTGGTTGCGTAATGGTCTGCACTCAGTAGTAGTGTACACCAATCACTGTGTGTCAAAGTACAAACACAAGTCCTGTCCTCATCGCTGACCGCCAATCTTAGAAGTGGGGATCTCTAGTTGCCAGTAGTTTACACACTGTCCACACCCAGATATCCCCTGCTCACCCCCTTGGTAGCTTGGCACGAGCAGTCAGGCCTATCTCAGAGGCAATGTGTAAAGTATTTGTACATCTCACACACAGTCACACAGTGAAAATACTACACATGGCACCATTCCATTTTAGAAAAATAAAGTATCTTTATCTAAACCAAGTAATGCTGTCCATTGGCCTCTATGGATGCGGTGATTTTACACAAAGTATCTCAAATGTGTCAACATCCACAAGGCAAAACAGCTGCAGAGGAGGGAAGTGTCAGAAAAAACAGCAATGTGTTGATTCCTGAGTCCTTGGAGATGATGGTCATTGCCCAAAACAACCAGCCAGGTGGCATCCTAACCAGGGGTACCTGCTCTGACTGACCAGTAAAATATCTTGGGCAGCCTCACAGTCTCGTGACCTTCCAGTAAATATATGGTTTCATTATCTATTCTGGGGCAGTGATAAATTTGGGCAAAAAGACACACAGGGTGCAGTTAGGCTTTGGAGCAAAGTTACAGAAAATTTCAAGAGGGCACAAAATGTGTCTCATGGCACCTTTGAAGATCCAGGGCACTATTACCTTTCAGACCCTGAACAGCTATTTAGGCCTTCTGGAAATATGTAGATTTCTCACTATGCTTGCTTGCTCAGTGACACCAATTCCTATAATATTTCTTAGATGTCGCTGAAAGCTAGGTCTCCCCACTCAGAACATTGTACTCCATTGCATGGCAAGGTCAGCATCAAAGAAGGCAATGCAACCTTCACTACAGTCACAGAATTATGCCTAGCTGAGAGAGAATGGGCAACAGAATGGATTCAAATTATTGAATAAATCATCAACACAAGATTCTGCACAGCTCCAAAAGATGTACAGGAAGCTGCTGACTAACTCCAGATATATAAAAATGAACATCAAATCACAGTAATGTGCATTCTTATAATGTGAAATGTCCAGCCAAGAGGAATGTAAGACAGGAGGAGTCTCGACATATAAGTTTCCCCTCCAGAAAATCTAATACAAAGGAAGAGCAGGAAGAAGAGCTGGTAGATAGAGTTGTCCTTTGTGGGCCTCACTCATTCTCCATCTTGCAACCATCATTTCAAAAGTAAAGTAAATTGGTTTTGCCAACGGTGAGTACATGCAATTTTCAATATCAGTACATTCATTAAAAAAGATACAACAGCTACCAAACTTAGCCTTTGGCTTCAACTCACACGAGGAACCCATTTAGAAGGAGCTCTTCCGTGTACACCTGGGCACCATGAAGATATTAATTACATGCCACTAGTACGGCTCCTTCTAAGGTGGGAATAGTAATGGATTTATCTCCCTAAAGAGTAACCTAAGCAGAAACCCTGGGACGCTTCGATTTACCAAGGCCAGTGCACAGCAGACAGGGGCAGGACCCCAAGCCCCAGAGGTCAGCGGGGGCTGTGAGTGGACTGCCAGCCCCTCCTCCTCACCACCTGGGGGCTACAACAACCTCTTGCGCCTCCCGCTTCGCATGAGACGCTTTGATTTACCAAGGCCAGCGCACAGCAGACGGGGGCAGGACTCCAAGCCCCAGAGGTCAGCGGGGGCCATGAGTGGACCGCCAGCCCCTCCCCCTCACCATCTGGGGATATTTAACTGCCAGAGGACTCCCGCGCCGCAGGACGCGTGCGGGCGGGCGCCGGACTAAGCCCGGGCCAAGGGCGGGCCCGTTTGAGCCCCTTCGAGGCCGGAGCAGGCTGGGCTATGCCTACTGTCTAACGCCTCCAACGTCTGGTCTGGGACATTGGCGTTCAACATTGTGCGGTAATATCTACAGGAGGGGTTCAAGCTGTACAAGTTGTTACTGCGATGGCAAGTGGTGTCAATAAGGAAAAGATGGGCCCGAAGGGGCGGCATGATGGGAACATTGGACTATTTCATTACAAGAGCTTCAAATGTGCTCGTGCAAGAGATAGCAGTAACAGAACGACGGCTATCACTTGATCCGCTGCAAAACATTTCCCAGCCTACGGGTGGGCTCATGTCGGCCTACACTCCTGCCCAGGGCTCGACTACTAGCAAAGCCTATCCCCCCAGGGTGGACATTAGACCGGCAAGTGTCCCGGCAGATTCTGTGCTAGAGAACAGGGCAGTGGACCAGCCTTTATGTGCCATAACCAGGTAAAAGACTGCCCATTCCACGAGAAGAAAGGAACCCACAAAGGATACGCACGGAGCCAACAAAATGAAGTGGAAGGGGGGCAACCTGAAAAAAAACTGTCTCCGTAAATCAAACCTAACAAGGATGGGTGAGGATGAACGGAAAACCCTGGGACACCGTGAAGAGATGGACCTTGAGACTTCACTAGTAGCGCCGAGGGCTTTCGATACACCAATGGCCCCGGTGCCCACTATGAACGATGCTTTTTGGGACAAAATGGGTTCTATAATTGCTGACTGCTTATCACCTCTCACCGAGAGACTGGCTGCTATCTAAGTGTATTTACGATCTCTAAATAATAGGAACTCTGGGGTTTTACCTAGACCATGCAATGTTAGTGACAAGCATACAGTTTCAACCCCACCTGATTCAAACACCATGGGTGTAGCTAAGTCTGTTGCAGTAGAGCAAAGTGTACAGGGGGCTGGGAGTTTGGTAGTGGCCAATACAGGGCGAGCAGCGAGTGTTGCTATTTGTGGTCAGGAACAGCATTCCCAAAATAAAATTACATCTAGGCGTGAACACAATCTATCTACACATCAACAGCGCAACAGCAAAATACGCCCCATTAGAATTGACTTACCTCCTGAATCTAGTCCATATATAGTGGTTTTCACTGGGGTACCTGAGCAGAAGTATGATAGCGAGGAATCACACATGTCACTAAAGAACAAAGTCACAGATTGGCTCAACAAAAATAGACCACTCCCGCCACATGTAACCAGTGAAATGTTGCTTGTTCGCAGGGTGTCATGGGGCGGCCACAGGGTAAAGGATATATCGGGAGACTGTGTTCTGATAAATTTTAGAGACACACGGACGGTGTCTCATATTTGCGAGCCGGGCCAGTCCAGTACCACGTCAGCTATACAGTCTCTTCCCCTGTCATACTTTTATCCCCCTGGTTCATTACGCACTAGGCCAGACATTGAACAACCTTGGAATTTAGTAGAGCCCTCTATAGGGGATGGTAATAATCAAGGTAGGCTTAGAGAATCTCTAGCTCCCGTGGCTGTCTGCCTACAAATTAGATACCGTTGCCTGGACATGGTGGATTGACTGTGGCCCTCTCTTGGGGGTAGAAATGGGGCAGTCCCTGAGAATGACTGGAAAGAGTGGGATGATGGAGGAAGCAAAAAGAAAAAAACTTCTAACACTATAGGGGTTAGGACTGTTGAACGAAGTATGGTGAATACACTGATCTCAGCCATGCAAAGTAATAGCTCACTCCCCACTGGTAGAAGCAAGGAGCCTGTAGCGGATACAGCCGTAGAAGACATCTTAATGCCCCCCTTATTATGTAAAGTGGGTTTAACAGAAGAGGGAAGCATGGAGTCACTCAAGAGCAGGGTCCTGGGCCCTAGGACAGACACACTTAAAATATTATCTCGGAATTTGGCAGGTTTGCCTAATAAATTGACCTGTCCTGAATGGGGCTCCTTTGTGGATGAAAGTGATGTATGCCTCTTCCAAGAGACATGGGCTCGAACAGAGCAACATCGGGCAGGTTTTGCTTCATTCTATGTCCCGGCAGTATGGGGAGGGAGAGGCCGCCCGTCAGGAGGTCTTATTATCTGGGTCGGTTCCCACTTGGGCTGTACTGTCAAGTCTTTAAATACATATTCCAAAGATATTCAATGTGTAGTCCTTGTCAGGCCCAATGCTTTTAAGCTTGCATTGAATAATGTTTACTCACGTCCTGTAAGTATAGCTAGTGAGTCCAGCACTATTGAGGACCTGTCCCTTTTTATTTCAACAATTCCGAGTGACTTTCTGGTGGGGGGCGACCTGAATTGCCACTTCGAGCCTTTAGAGGGTATAGACGAAGATGTCCTATTGGCAGAGGATGATCATTGGTCTATCCCCTTGATTCAGGCTCCATCTCCTAGGGCATGGTCTCTGTTAGCCATACAGATTATGGCATTAACTTTAAATCATTCCTCACAAGTGTGCAATGGCCGCACCCCTTCTGACACCCCAGCCAAATGTACTTTTATTAAACCCGGACAAATGTCCCGTCTTGACTTCATTTTGGCTGAAACATGGTTATGGCCAAAGGTCATAGACTTTAATGTTGTCACAAGAGTGGACAGTGATCATAATGCCCTAATTTTAGAACTGGGCCTGCCTATTACCAGTAGGAGCGGCGCCTCAGTTTCTGGGGATACTGATGGCGATCTTACCCTGTCTAATGACAGGCGCAGAGTAAGATAGCACAAACTAATGGAACACCTGGAACAACTAAAAAAACTATATAGCCTGATAATTTCCTCGTTTATAGAGGTTGCAGTGCTAATTAACCACCCACCAACCTCTGATTATTCAACTAAGCTGGAGGCTCTCCATGAGGGCTTAGCATCTAATTTGGCAGAGGTACTTAATCCTCGGGTGTCCAAGAAGGCGAAAAGGGTCTCCCAATGCCCATGGTATAACGCAGTGTGCAGGAAGGCTAAAACAGAGTTATTACAGGCCATAAAAGATAATAACAGAACTGCAATTAAAGCTAGGAGAGCACACTATAAATGGTTGATTAAGTGCGCGAAGGAAGAATGGGACCACGACAAGTGGTCTAGTTTATCTCTTGCGCTAGCTACTAAAGATTCCCGGAAATTTTGGTCCATAATTAACAATGGTTGCAGTGAGACGAAAGCAGCCATTGAATCACGTATAGCGGCGGAAGTCTGGGAAGGCCATTACCGGGCTTTGTACTCTACCGAGGGCTTCTCTGACGATCTTGAAAATATAATCATCCAGCTTGCACCTATTCCTTACTCTGAGGTGATTGAATTTACGGTGGCAGAAGTTTGTAATGCTATTTCCAAACTCGCCACAAGTAAAGCACCAGGCCTGGATAAACTTCTGGGCGATCTTTTTAAGCATGAGCCGAAAATCTGGGGTCCATACTTCCAGATCCTCTTTAATGCGGTCCTGAAAGGCATGATGGTTCCCTGTACTTGTCTGGGCGCGGAGATAGTCCCCATTTTTAAAAAGGGCTCTCATCTGCTCCCATCCAACTTCAGACCCATAAGCCTTATTGATGTCCCTCAGAAGATCTTTGCGAGACTCATTCTGGACCGGTTACAGGACTGGATAGAGGAGTACACAATTCTTAGCTCCTATCAGGCAGGGTTTAGGAAGAATACCTCCACCGTGGACCAAATTTTCCGTTTACTACTCTTGTATTGGAAAACGGTCAGAATAGAGGGTGGCAGCCTCTACATGGTATTCGTTGACCTTCGCTCTGCCTTTGATTTAGTTCCTCGGGGGAAACTATGGACTGTTCTTCTTGACCTGGGCATTTTGACTCATCTCCTATCTGTCCTGATGAGGTTACATGAGGCCAACTTCACCCATGTTAGATGCGGTAAAAAGGGTGCATTGTCATCTCGATTTCCCATTGGCAGGGGGGTAAGGCAGGGCTGTGTGCTCGCACTGACCCTGTTTTGCCTCTATGTCAACGGGGTAATCGCGCACCTTAATGGAGTACAGAATAATGATGCTCCTAAGCTGGCCGGCAACAGGGTCCCTGCAATTATGTTCGCCAACGACACCCTTTTGCTCAGTAAATCTCCAACGGGCATACAGCGAATATTGGATGGTTTTGAAGAATTCTGTACCGGTCGGGGATTGGAGATCAACTCTCTTAAAACCAAATTTATGATCTTCAAGCCCCCTAGAACTACACGACCAAACCCAAGGCTAGGGACAACACGACTTGAAAGGGTAACTACCTTTGACTATCTGGAGGTCACCATTAATGAGAACTTGACGTGGGCCCCCCAGCAAATTAAGTCACAATTAAAACTGGCCCAACTCTCGGGCGGAATTCTCAAGCTATCCAATAAGTCCACCAGTAAACCTGTTGGACCACCGCTGGAGGTCTACAAATCACAAGCTAGGGGTGCCATCATGTACGGGGGCGAACTTTGGGGACACTGTTGCAGGACCAAAATTACTAGGACCGAAAATACATTTTTAAGACAGCTGCTAGCATTACCGTCTAGTACACCACTCCTTCCTTTAAGGCTTGACCTGGGGGTCAGACCAATTGATGAAGAGTTAGCGCTAAAGCCTCTCAGGTTCTGGCGCAGGCTCTGGGTAACATCGGAGCTGACAAACTATAGACAGGAACTCAAAGAAATACTGACCTTCCCGAGTGCAGGGAAAATTGCCTGGCTCACTTTTATAAAGAATGAATTCACAACGTTAGGAGTCCCTGTTCTATGGGCTGACCCAGAGAGGGGTTGTAAAATGATTTCACGCATCCAACTCACGAAAATATTTCATGCTGACGAACTTAATGCTGCACTATCCAACCATCTAATTGGCCCTTTAACTGCTTCTTTTCTGTTGGTCAAAGATGATGTGCCCACATGCATCAAGGTAAATTGCATTCGCAAACGGTGCGAATCGCAAAATTCGGCCGTTTGCAAATGCAATTTCCTTTTTTGGGATGCATCATGTTTTGTTTTTTTTCGCAATTTAAGGAATCGCAATTATGTTGCGATTTCTTAAATTGCTGTTGCATTTAAGAAATCGCAATTTGTGATTTCTTGAATGCAATGCATGAATATTTTTTTTTGCGAATTCGCAAATAGGAAGAGGTAAATTACCATGAAGTTGAACTTCATGTTAATTTGCTAAAACTTTCAAAAATGCACAAAAGTGCATTTTTGAAAGTTTCATTTTACACCAAGGGCATGTGTGTGGGAAAAATGTTCTTAAAGTTAAATTTCAGGGGTGCAGGGGGGGTCCGCACCACTGAAATAGCATTTGAAATAGCATTCTCATTTTGCGATTCCTTAATTGCGAATCGCAAAATTAGAATGGCTTCCCATTCATTCCTATGGGCCTCTAGGCCGATAGGAATCAATGGGAAGGGATTCCTTAATTGCGATTCGCAAATTGTGAATCGCAATTAGGGAAAATTATGGAATCGCAAAAATATTGCGATTTCTTAATGCATAGCATTTTGCGATTTCTTAATTGCGATTCCTTAATTTTCGCAATTAAGAAATCGCAAAATGTAACAATGATGCATGTGGCTGTTTATCTTTTTGAGCGATATCTTGATGACATATATCCTCTATTAGCAAAAAAACTGTATGTACAGTCGAGGCATGGCGCTTTACTTTTGCGAGCCCTTACTAATAGGTGGTCATCCACTACTCTGAAAAACTGTCCTGCATGCAACTGTGATATTGAAACTGAGATTCATGTATTTTTCTTTTGTCCAGCGTATCACAAGCCTAGGAATTACTGGCTCGTTCCTTTGTGTAAAAATTTGGGTTTCCGGCAATGCATGCAGGCATTCAGAGTGCTAAAATCAGACACAACTGGACCTATTGTATTTGCCGTTTCGCAATTTCTGGTAGCTATGTGGCATAAGCGCAGACTCTGAATTGCCTGAACTTAAGTCTGGAACGGCAGCCTAAGGTCACACATTGTCTTTTATGAATATTTTAGTGTTTTTTTATAGAAATCTATTTATTCTTCACATTTTTAACGGGGTTTTTATATGAATGAATTTCGCGCAATTGTGTCTATCTGAAAAACACCTTGGACACTATTTTTGCTATGACCAACTTATATTGTCATCTATTTCTACTGTTTTTCTATGTTTTTGTCTACTTTTATGGTACATTACCGAAATAAAGATTTCATGACTGATAATAATCTGTTGTTTGGAAGGAACATGTTTTGGGGCCCTCAAACAGTTGCCAATAGTGGAAGGCAAAGTAGGAAATGACTGTTAAAGAAATGGTTAGGATTCATGCACTACAGATTTTTGGAGAATTTCTTCCTTACATGGCTGATAATGTGTTTGACTAGAGAATGTTTTCATAGAAGAGTCAGTACATGTCAAAAGCATGTTGTCCACAGCTATAGTGAAGTTGAGAGTGTAGAACACCTGCACCATCAGCAAGGTAGCTCAGATGGTGTGGGATGGAACTAGATACTGAATGTTATAGGGATCCAGAAGCAATGACATGAAAGGCAGCCAAAGCAGATTGGGGAGTCCACTCTTGGCTTTATCTCCTTCGCTATGATGATCATCATATGGCTTCTGTGAAGGACACGATTTGCCTACTACTTTATTCGTCCACCATACATGGCATGAAGAAACACATGCGCTTGCTTCACAAGATAAGGATTTCTGATGGACACAGCTGCTGCCCTAGTTCAGCCTGTGCTCCTCTATGCCATCACACACATGGACATATATATATATATATAAATATATATCTTGATAGATAGATGTAGATCAACAGATATGTACAGACAGAGAGAGAGAGAACGTGCAAGAGATAGAGATCGCGAGTCACAATGACTAACCGAGTAATATGGTCATTTTATTGCAATTGAAGGGTACTGATGACATCATAAACCATGAGCATGAAGATAAACTACTTTGTAAAATCTCACTAGAAGCTCGATATAGCACCATGTTGCACATTTTACCGTTTTTATTTGGAATGTCTACTTTGGGATAGTGAACTTACAAAATGAGTTATTTTGACCAGTAAAATGTTTATTGAAAATACTAAATGAAATTCTGACATATACAGTTTGGTTTTCTGCAGTGAAAAGAGGAGATTGATACTTAGGGGGCAATTGCTATGTTGGTCGAAAAGCCTACGACCGAGATCGTCTCTGTCAATTCCAACCAGCTGATTACACTAAAGCCAGTCAGATTTGAAACCAGCCGGTCTTTCTGGCTGGATTCTGACGGGCTCAAGGATCCCATCAACCAGTCAAAAGCTGACCCGTTATCCATATGGATGGCGTTTTACGCCGTCCAGATTATAATGCACTGTTTCTGACAGGCTTTCCATGCAGGCCTTTCCAACATGGAAAGCCTGTCGGAAAGCATATTTGGGGGCCCCTAGCAGGGCCCCTTTCTGTTCGCGATCTCTGGTTGGGGGCCAAGGGGGCAACGATGCTGCCTCCTTGTTGAACCCTGCACCTTGTGGCAGGCACCTTGAGGTGCCTGCCACAGTGTGCAGGGAATAACACACCTCCCATTTCCCTATGGGAGTTTGTGCTACAGCCAGTTTACAGCTGTAACACATACTCCCATAGAGTAATGGGAGTATGCGACCGCACCATGTGTGGTCGAATTGTAATTAGGCGGGTGGAACCGCCAAACAGAGGTCAGTCATCCTCCTGACATTGTAATAAGCCCCAAAGTACAGCATTTCAGTAAAAAACACTAATTTTGCACTGTGAAAAAAGAAAGGTTGTTGTAGCTGACCGTTTGAAGTGTAGGTAGTTTCTATTTACCTTTAACTAAGAGATTTTTGATAAAACAATGGACAATCATCAGGGCCAATGGAATTACGTAATTTTGTGGCTCAGGTTTAGCTGCACTCGCCACTTAATTTTCTGCCTGATTTGGAAAGTTCGATAAAATCTCTTCCTACCTTAAATGTTTAAAAAATAGTACTGCCAGAGAACGTGCCAGCAAAAATTATGTTTTCCTTCACCATAATTTAGTCCTCCTCCACCTCATAATAGGCATCACAATGTTTCTGCTAAAAAAGGTTTAAGCTATAATTATGAGGATAAAACACGTATTTTGTAGGGATTGTGAAATATTTTTCATATTTCACTGTCCCTATGAAATATGGGGTTATGCTTGGGTGTTTTTTAATTGTTCTTTCTGTGTTGTCCTTCAAAACTAAATTGGCGCCATTCTCCTTTTTAATTTTCCAGGATTATATTCATGAACGATCCAGTTCGTAAATGTGATCAAAAGGCAACAGGAAATACTCTTTTAGCATAAGGAAAGCTTGGATGGGTAAAGAAAAAAACTCAAGAATAGCATTGTCTTCTGAGTCATGAAATCTGAAAATATCCAGATGCAGTAAAGACCGGATATAGTTTAAATTCCCAGCATGCATCAGAAGTCAATACCCCTGTGGCAGGTGCTTGTTTTTCCAGGCCTCTAGTTATGCAGCTTAAACGTGTGCATTATTATGTCGACAGAAATAGAAGTGTCTAGAACTGAACAGGCAGGCTGAACTGCACAGCTATTTTAAAACTTGGGATGCTTCTCTGCGGAAATAAAATGTGAGACAGCACGAATCAAATCTTCATGCCTTATGGCTTGCTCATTAGATGAAAACAAGTGCACGCAGTAGGGGTCGTGCCTATCCATAATAAATACCGATTTTGCTGTTCAGTAAAGCTTGAATTCAGTAGAGACAGCTGACAGCTGCAGCTACTGTACATTCCTGCATAGAGCAGAATGAAAAGAAGCCGCCGGGTCAGTACAAGTTGTCCCTGGCTCTCCAGTCTGCCAGTGTCTCTAGCCAGCTCCTGTCTCCTACCTGGCGTATATACAGCTGGGATGAGGAGTCAAATAGAAATTGGATTTTTTTCCGGAATTCTTAACACTTAACTGTGTGACAATGTCACTGTAAAGTGTACCAAAACTGGATATATGGCAATGCATATTAAGAATTCAATTAAAAAAGAAATACATTCTGATGAGTCATTAAAGAATAATGAACAGATAGGTTGTCAGAGGTGTTAGGGAATAGCATTCATAGCATAATGGTTATTGAAAGAGACACGAAGAGTTCTAGCAGAAGCAAAAACAAAAGGTAACAAGCATTGACAAACCCAATGGGGCTGGTCTATGTGCTAATGAGTAGCACAGACACTGATGTGAACTTTAACTGAGACACTGCCAGTCACTTTTAAATAAAAAAACGTATCTCCTTTGGTGAGCTACTGAGTGACTTTGCTCTACTTGCAAGTTGTTTTGAAAAATGTGCCACTCGCACTTTATTTCTGCAATTGTATTTTGATTTACTTGCCTTGTTTTAATTTGTAAGGCTTAAGTGTTAGTCTTCAGACTATGTTGCACTGTTTCAACCATTTATCTGTGCACATTGCCGGCCTGGAGCCAGCCCAGTTTTGTTTCCTGAGTATGTTGTTTTATTTCCCCACATGAACAATTTGACTAGTTGCTTGCCATGCTCTAGTGTAATGTGTGCTGCCTCCTACTTAAACTGGCTGTTGCACATCTGTTTTCTCAAAAAGGCCCCTTTGGTGAACGCTGCTTGACTTTTTTTCAGCTTTTACATTCATACATGTATTACTCACATTTTATTTCTGCATCGATATTTTGACTTGCCTATTCCTTGGTTTTAATTTCGAATGCTTAAGGTTTAGCTTTCAAGCTCGTTGCTATATATATCATTTGAATCAATGGCACTTTCTTTTGGTAGTTTCATTGTGCTCTTTGCTTGCCAGCAAGCCAGTCGGATTTTGATTCCCAAACTTGCTGTTCAGCATGTGGGTGCTATTGTAGATCCCCACTTGGATCATTAGGCTAGTTGAGTCTATCTGCGCCCATGCGCTCTAGGACACTGCCAGCCACCAGCCCGCTGCTCGATCACTAGAAACTTGAAACTTTGGCCAGGTAACTTAATTTATTCCAGCCAACAGTTAGTTGTTGTTGTTAATCTGGCGATTCCCATAGCAGTCCTCAAGCTGGCTACATTAAAGACTGAATCCCTCTACCGCCTCCATTACTTAAGTGCTGTTGGTAATACATCTATTGAATGTCAATCATTTCACACCAAGATCTCCCACTCCAGACGCCGCGTACTTTCAAAGCCCTCCTATGTAATTACTACCTGTGAAGACAACATAACAATGCTAACCTTTGAGAATCTCATAATCTGCACTTCCTGCTTTTAACTTGACTCCACAAAGACGTTAACTTGTTGAAGAAGAATTATTTCCCCTAACAATGCAATGATCTGGAAGGATCAGCTGTACTCACAAAGATGTGGCACAGCTATGTTTTATAAGAAGTTGCGGCAAGTAATGCAATTTAACCAACAAGTTGCCTTCCCAGGTTTCGCAGGTGTGACTTTGTGTAGTGAAATTAGGCGAGACATTCTTACCATCAACATATTCTTAATTTACCACCGTCCACAATCCGCTACGGAGCTCACCGAACCAGTATTACATGATATTAGCCATTTTTTTTTTATTACAACTATACACTAGTACTAGGATATTTTAAGTTATGGTTGGAAATAACTGTCAAGGCTTTGAAAAGACTGGTATGGATAATCTGGCCACCTGCATTCTGTTTCTTCATAATTCTGGACTAGTTACTGGCTTCTTTTTTCAAAGTCAGAGGGATGGTCTATCCAAAAAGTCTAATTTAGATTTTCTCAGTAATTTATGAAAGAAAGTCTTAATTTGATCAAAGACACAGAGGCAAGTACTATGCTTCTTTAATCTTGCATTCATTGGATAGCAGCAGTCAAGAAGCTTAAAACACTACTAGTCCATGAGGCTTAGAGAACATCAGCTAATGGGCAACTAAACACTGTACGCATCCCAACCAATAGGATCACCTTAACCTGTGTAACCCTCAACTTGACTGCAAACAGCCCTCTTTTCTTGTGTGTGAAATCACTTATAATCAGAGAACAAAGGAAAAATAGATAAAACAATGGAGAACGCTAGAGAAAAAGTAAAACGTTCTTGACAAAGTTCCATGAGTTTGAGGCCCAACAATGCCAGTGAAGGGGAGAGAGGAGAAATGCCAAGAACATCCATATTAGAGGAGCTTGACAGTGTTAAAGATGCTGGAACATCCTGAAGAGGCAGGAGGCAACACCTGAGCAGTTGCTAAGGTGGGAGAAAACATCAAGTTAATAAAGTGTTGAGGTGGGATAATACTCAACTCTGTGTCTATAATAAGATTAAGACCTTCCTTCATAAATGACTAGAAAATTCTATATTTTATTGCAAGACCGGAGGCTCCTATTATGCTTGTTCAAAGCATATTAAATACAATAGAAGATGAAGTGTTAACAGCTTTCCAGTAAAGCATGCAAAAAACATTGTCGTTGAACCAATCAGATGATCTCAGAATATCTTTGAGATAGGCACCTGCCAAGAAAGCGTTAGAAGCCATGGCTCCCCTGGAAGAGTGTACACCAAATATGGAAATATCGATGCCCGCGAGAGACATCACCCACCTAACCCAGAGAGCTAGGGATGGGGTGTGGAAAAGTAAATGTTGCCATGTTATATGTGCCTACGTGTTCCCCATGTTATGTTATATGTGCATGATCGATATGCATGTATTCCCCTATGATCAATTAAAGACGCAATTACAGTTGTGTCCATCTCTAGTATGCCAGTTTCCAGTTTTCGTGAATATAACGAATATCAGGCCTATGTAAACCTACGTTGCCACATTTTACAGTGTGCACGTTAATTCATTGAATTATCCCCGTTTCTAGGCCTCAAAAGGGCCCGGACTCAGATTCAGCTCCTGTCTCCTGAACCCTCTCCGAGGAGCGATACAGCCCCCACCTGCATCCCTGACCCTTAGCTTACTTCTTGCCACGCAGTGCCCGGCTCGGCCTGGCTCTGCCTCCCAGTCTGCCAAGAGTATGTTATGATTCTAGTTATCAGTCCAGCCCTCCTTCTCTGCATTCCTAAGCTACTGAATCGCATCAATAGTTTCCGTCATGGTCTAGCCTTTATGTCTCCATGTAAGAGAAATACTGTATTGATATTCATAAAATATTCCTCGCACAAGCATTACATGTAGAATAATGCATGCACCAGTCTTAGTGTCTGTTAGCCTTTGCCCTGATAACTTTTGGATTCTATCAACATGTACTCTAAACAACAGATACTAGATATGCCTGGGTACATGTCGCTCTGACTCTCCAGACTTTCGTCTCCTCTTCTAGTGCAGAAGTCATAGCCCCCAGTTCTCCCTGGTAACACGTCATTGCCAGTTTACGCGCACCACTAGGTTAGAGGTCCCAGCTGCTCAGGTAGCCCCCTCCATGTTTCCGCCCCATTTATGACTTATTCTGTTACGTTTGCATCACATGTCTATGTATACGCCCTGTACACACCTCTTGTTACACCCACTTTATGCCTTATCTTTCGCGACTGCTACAAACTCCGCCTACTGCTACGCCCCCTGTATTGAATGTAATGTATTTGTTTAACTATAAATATTGTGCACTGTTATTAAAAGCTAGCCAATTCCCAGATCCTGCCCCCGGCAGCTGCCATCCTATTCCCATGAAGGCTGTCCTGTTCCTGTCCTTTATGTCTGATTAAAGCCTGTGACTCAAGATACCTCGAATCCTGACTCTTATTTATTGAGCTATCTGTTTATATGAGTATCCTGAAAAATAGAACCGGTAATTAATTATTTATTTACCACATAATGGCGCCCGAATAGGGACTTGCCCTTTCCCCACGCGCCGGAGAAGCCACGCAGGCCCCCTGATCCTCTGCAGCCGTGACGGAACTATACCGTGCACGTGCAGATATTTCTGCTTCAAGTATCCCTCAGGCCCACGGAGGAGACGGAGGTTGCGGTCCAGCGTCCAGACGAGGCGGTGGAGGAACGCGGCGAGTCCCGACCAGAGCCCAAGCCGAGAGTCCAAGGTCCGAGGTATCCGGAGGCCCACCTGTAATGTAACTGAAGTCCGAAGTTCGTCCGTCCGTCGTCGTAGCAGTCCAGTCCAGTCCGAGGCCTTCCGTTCTTGCTGCCCGGTGAGTACCGTTGCTGGGGTAGTATCTAGACAGGGTAAAAGTAATTTGTCTCTGGTCCGTGGGTTTGGGTACACAGATCCAACACGAAGTGTCCATCTAGGTGGATGCGGGTCCTGACGTGTCTCTTTATGAGACCGGTAAGTTTCGTACTGTTTTAGCAGTGCATCTAGTCATTCCAGTAAGTTCTGTTCTGTTCTCGAGAAATTCATGTGTTTCTGTTTTCAGTATTCCAGGTAGTATTCTGTCCGAACTGTTATTTTAAATGTTATTTCATGTGTTTTCAATGTTGTGGTATGAGTGATTTGTTTTCAAGTTATTATTGTGTTTATCGTGTATTGTATTGTGTCCAGATTCCAGTCTTAGTCATGCCTCTGTTCTCGAAATTACGTCAGTTAAAAACCAGAAAAGGTCTGCTTGAAGAAGCAGTTCCTGTCCCGCCTAGGGACAGTCCAGGTCATTTTATGTATCATAAACATGGCATAAGTGCCATATTATATCTAGACTTATGGGTCGAGTATACTAAAGATCTAGAAGAGAAATATAGATGGCCTGTATCAGGTACATGGGATGCCGAGTGCATCATGCGAGTAGAAGAAGCATTATGGAAAAAGAAATCCAGACAGTCCCAGAAAGATGCCATCGAGTTATGGCGCAAAGAATCTCATAAAAGAACCGAAAAAGAAATGAGAAAGTCAGAATTAAGTAGAGAATCCTCAGAAAGAGCCCAAGAAAGGGAATTAATCGAAATAGGTGAACGAGTAAAAGCCGAACAGTCAGACAGACAGAGAAATGCCCTCATTAAGGGTATGTATCCTCTTCTTGCCGAGGGCTTGCCAAAAGCAACCCCGGAAGCACCATGTAATTTTCCGCCGCCATTAGTTCCGATTAAGCTACGTCACAAACCGACCGCAGCTGATATTTTTCTCTCGTCCTATTTGGACGATACAGTCCCAGAATATGCAAATCCTGTTCCGCCAGCTCCCGTAAATAATGTAATTCCTGTTCCTCCAGCCACCGGGGCACCCGTTGCAGCACCTGTTACGGTACCCCCGGTCCAGCCTACAGTACAAGTACCCGCTACATCAGTCACTCTGCCAGCCCGTACGATACCCGTTGATGATTCCAGTTTAGGAGCCGCGGGGGGGGGGGAAGTCCTCCTTGTACCCCGCCGCAACACAGACGTGTGACATTACTCGAGCTACATGCCCGAGCGTTACAGCGGTCGCCCAAAAATCAGTCCGTTGCAGATATCAAACGAGCTCTTACAGAATGTCGTTATGATCCAGTCCCAGGCGATGATGGTATGGTCCTGTATTCATTGCGTGTAAGACGGGTGACCGAATATTTGGACACCCTACCGAATATGAAAGAATATCTAGACAGAATATATCGTTTCATCCGTACAGGAGTAGATCCAGAAAGTATTGGCGAGGCCATGTCTCAAAGAAAAGTCGAGATCCAGCTCATGCTTTTAAAGTTTCTAATTAATTGTTTGATAAGAGAACAAGATTATCCGGATAAAGATCCGGAAGAAATGAAAGTCCTAACAAGGTGGAGTGACCACATAGCCGAGGGAAGACACAAGACACAGAACTGTATAGACAGTATGTACAAGAAGATCCGTAGGGAAATAATAAAGTTACACGAGAAACGAAAAGCAGCACAAGTAAGCGAGAAAGAAGACAACTCTTCTACTGAAGAGGTAGACGACGAGAATCCCACCAGAATAGCGTATGTAGGTAGAACTAGACTTCCCGACCGACATTCACGCCTAGAACACAAGAAAGTTTTTCCTCCTCCAGCACCAGAACAAGGTTCTCTCGAGCAAGTATTTCAAGCTACCGATCACATTCTGAAATCACGAATCGGTTATAGTGAACTTAGTACCATGCATGAACAAGAACTAGCCCGATCAGCAGTCCGATGGATTACTGATTCTACCACTTTTCCAGACGAAATAGTGGCACAAATGTTTCTGAAACTGCCCCCAGCCGAGCAGCGACTGGTGGGTATGGATATGATCCAGCACCTCATTACACTGTATGAGGGACAACATTCTGATCCAGGTCCGTTACATGATGTTCTGAACGAGTTACTCCAGTATAGATGGAGAGGTCTTGGTACCGATTTAATTAGTGTCATTCTAGAACAGCGCCACAAATATAGAACGTTTCTGAATCCCCATTTTGTTCACGTCTCACCTCCAGAAAGTAAACCATTTTACATAGATAGACAGCATCCGTTACGAGAAGTACACCCAGTTAGGACAGCGGGTGGTGAAATGCAACGAGTATTTGTTTACACCCCTATCACAAAGATGGAACTCTTAGAGATGAAGAAATTAATTCCCTGTCATGACAAAGATCCAGCAGGGTTCCATCACGAATTAAAAGACATGCTCCGTATGGGAGAATACACGAATCCAGATATCATTAAAATGTTAAAGGTCCTGTTGCCCGCAGGGGTATATGAAAAACTCAAGGAAAAAGAATGGGAGGTGGGAGAGAAAAAGATTGATTGGACAGCTCTAGAAGCTGAAGATAATTCCCGAGTACCAGGTACCGGTCTTGGGGACAAATGTAAAGAATTGCCCGAGTTATTGATTCAGGTTTTGCCAAGATTATTAGCCACGAAAAAGGAAGATTGGGATGCAATCTCAGCATGCAAACAGAAACAGGATGAAGACACTAGTGATTTTTATTCTAGATTTGAAAAATGTTTTATAATCAACAGTGGTTTGAAGACAGGTAGCGAGTCATACCCTCATCTTTTTGTTACCAAACTAGTCGAGAATTCAAGCCCACAAGTTAAAAATCGAGTTTTAAAAGTCGAAAGTACTTGGCAAGCTAATACCCCGTCACAAATGCTCCAGATGCTCCAGTATCACCAGAACAGAATCAGGGAAGAGCAAGAACACGAAAAGAGACGTATGAAAGATACGAAAATGAAAGTATTAGTTGCACAATCTGTTCCACAAGACAGTCAGAAGAGGGGTCCGAATCAAGCCAGTCATCCAGCAGCTCCCGTTAAAGGGACTTGCAATTATTGTAAACAGCCAGGTCATTTTATAAACAAGTGTGCAGTTCTGAAACACAACATAGCCACTGGTAAGACTAAAGAAAGACCACGTCCGCCTAGACAAGAACAAGTTTCACAGACTTCACCGTCATCACAGAATGCACAACAGACAGTTCCAGCATCGCAGCCCATCGCTGCAACACAGCATGTTACACAGCAAATGTACCAGTATGCTCAGACAGAGTATCCAGAGTATCAACAGTATTCATGAAACAGCCTAGAGAGGGAGGTAGGCTTGCCTCTCATCGAGATACCTGTAGATCAAGAGGGTCCCTATGTACACAGTCAAGTATTAGGGAAAGACAGAAAGTTTCTGATTGATACAGGGGCAAGTAGGACTACTATCAGTCATGACGAGGTTCCAGGGGCTCCGCTCTCAGGCTCTAGAAATGTTTCCCTTGGATTTTCAGGAAAGCCTATTGTGAACGAGATTTCAAAGCCAGTTTCCCTAGAAGTTGGTCCATTGTCCCGAACTACTGATTTGTTACTTACGAAATCATGTCCAGAAAATTTGTTAGGCATTAAAACATTGAAAGAATTAGGTGCAGTAATTTGCTGTTCTCCAGAAGGAGTCCGATTGTTTTTGAGAGACTTTAAAGGTCACTATGTATTACGTGATTTTGATCCAAGATTACTGAATGTTCCACAGCATCTATGGGCGCAAGGTCCAACTGATGTAGGATTTATGCAAATCACACCCCATCGTGTGACTCTCAAGCAAGGTATAGTCCTGCCAAGAATCAGACAGTACAGATTGCCACCTGAGGCTGTAACAGCCTTATCCAAAATTATTGACGAGCTTATTGCTCAAGGAGTGGTTGTAGAAACTGACTCCAATGTATGTAATTCTCCTATCATTCCAGTCATGAAACGTACTGATCCAAATGCACCTCCAGTATATCGATTAGTGATTGACCTTCGAGAACTTAATAAATGTATCATACCCCAGTATCCAGTAGTCCCAGATATTTCATCCCTATTGACAGCCATTGATTCTGAAGCTACATTTTTTACTGTAATAGACCTCAAGAATGCATTTTTCAGTGTCCCCATTCATCCAGACAGCCAGTACCTTTTCGGTTTTTGTTTAAATGGAAGGAGCTATAAATTCACACAAGCTCCTCAAGGTTTCACAGAAAGTCCTAGTATTTACAGTCAAGCACTTAAAAGACAACTAGACAATATTCACATGCCAACTGACACTGCCCTGCTCCAGTATGTCGATGATCTACTGATCACAGCCCGTTCTGAACGTGACTGCGAGCGTGCGTCACTTACAGTTCTGTATTTCCTAGCCGAGATGGGGCACAAGGTGTCCCCTTCAAAGCTCCAGTTCTGTGTCCAGCAAGTGATCTACTTAGGCCACTTACTGTCCAAGTGGGGTAGGCAGTTGACACCAGACCGTATCCAGTTGATAGCGAGTCTTCCACAGCCCAAGACACAGAAGGAGGTACGTGCTTTTATTGGCCTCACTTCTTACTGCAGACAATGGATTCCTCAGTATACATTTCTAGCAAAGCCACTGATACAGTTAACGACACAGGAGGCAGCCGTATCGACTATCCTCCCTTGGACATCTGAACATACACTTAGTTTTAATGAATTAAAGAAAGCTTTATGCCAAGCACCTGTTCTAGCTACACCGAACTACAGTAAGCCTTTTACACTTTTTGTCACAGAACGTGATGGTACTGCATTATCTGTTCTCACACAAGATCAAGCAGGACAGTACAAACCTTGTGCTTATTTTTCCAGCACATTAGATCCAGTAGCCCAGGCTTTGCCTGCATGCCTCAAGTCAGTTGCAGCCACAGCTCTAGCAATCAGACAAAGTGATTCCATAGTGTTAGGACATTCCCTGACAGTACAAGTTCCACACTCCGTGGAAGTTCTTTTAAACCGAACACAGACTCAGCATTTGACCATTGCACGTTTAACAGGTTATGAACTGACACTGTTCCAGCCACACATAGAAATCAGACGCTGCAACGTTCTAAATCCTGCTATACTGTTACCGTCAGTTACTTTGAATCCTGCCACACATGACTGTGTGGAAGTCATTAACACTATGACTAAGCCAAGACAAGACCTGACAGACATTGCATTACCTAATCCCGACCTGACACTTTATGTGGATGGTTCATGTATGAGAACTAGTACAGGAGAACTAGTAGCCGCGTATGCAGTGACTACTGACACCGACGTTATTGAAACACACCGTATTGACACCCTGTCTGCTCAAGCAGCAGAGCTAGTTGCTCTGACCCAAGCCTGCATACGTGCCAAGAACCTGAAAGTAAACATATATACAGATTCACGTTACGCATTCGGAGTTGTACACGACTTCGGAGTGCTCTGGCAGGAGAGAGGTTTCATGACTTCTCATGGAACCAAGATTCAGCATGGTCTCCTCATTCAAGCTCTGTTAGATGCGATACATTTACCGACAGCTATCGCTATCATGAAGTGCAAGGCACATACGAAAGTTACTGATATCATTTCCCAAGGTAACGATCTAGCAGATCGAACAGCCAAGCTTACAGCTCAGACACCAGACATTCCAGTTAACAAGACACAGACATCCACTCCAGAACAGACTACATGTATGACAGTCAAGGACCCTACACAAGATGTCATAGACATACAGTTACATGCTACTCCTGAAGAAATCAAGAAATGGTCCGAACAAGGAGGGGTCCAGACAGATCAGGGATGGTTGACGAAGGGAAAAGCCACATGGTTTCTCCCCGACTCTATGGTTCAAGTCATTATCAATACCGCACATAGTCCAGCACATCTAGGAGAAAAAGCCATGTTAGACAGTATACAGAACCTCTGGTTCAACAAGCACTTACGAGCTGCAGCCAAGCAGAAAGTCCGTACCTGTATGATATGTTGTCAGTTCAATCCAGGTAAAAGTGTCCCGGTGGAACAAGGTGGATTCCAACCTCCTGACCACCCTTTTGAAGTCCTCCAGATGGATTATATTCAGATGGAGCGATGTCGAGGTTTCAAGTATGTCCTCGTAGTGGTATGCGCTTTGTCCAGGTGGACAGAAGCATATCCAGTTCCAGATTACACAGCAGCGACCACTGCCAAGCAGTTGGTTCGTGAATTTTTCCCCCGTTATGGACTCCCTAGGGTCGTGTATTCTGATAACGGCCAGCCATTCTCATCTGAGCTTATGAAACATGTTTCCCTTTTGTTAGGGTACCAGTGGAAGTTCCATTGTGTGCGCCATCCTGAAGCAGCCGGTCTCGTAGAGAGACATAATCAAACCCTGAAAATCCGTATTGCCAAGACATGTAAAGAGAAAGGTGTAGACTGGCTAGTTGCCCTGCCAGTTGCTTTATTCTTCATGAGGATGGTTGCACATTCCAGATCAGGTCTGTCCCCTTATGAGGTCGTATTCGGCCGCCCCCCAAACATGTGGGGTACACCTAGACCCCACAGTATTACAGATGTTTCCAGTAATATGCTGACAGATTACCTAGCTTCCTTGATGTCTGCCCTACACTCTTGTCGTTCGCAGGTTGCCGCCGCATTTCCAGACAACACCGAGGTGAAACTGCATGAGGTCATTCCAGGGGACCTCGTTTTTGTAAGGAACTTTGATCGTTCAAGTCCACTGGAGCCCCGTTGGAAGGAGCCGAGACTTGTCCTCCTGACCACCCGCACGGCCGTGAAGTTGGAAGGCCGCAAGGGGTGGGTCCATCTGTCCCATGTAAAGAAATTCCATGGAGCCCGGAAAAAGACATTTTTAAAGGACACTTCTAAAGACTGTTCCATTTCTAAGGACTGCCTAAAAACAGACACTGAACTCAAGCCCTCCCTGCTAGAGGAAACTCCGCAACAGGAGTATAAAAAGAAACTCCGGTCTAGCAAAATAAGTCAGCCAGTTTAATTGTCTAAGTCCCTCTCGGGTGAAACGGTTAGACAGGTATCTGACATGTATGAGATAGACCCCATAGTGAGAGAGTTAGTCAAAACTCCATAAGATGTATCGTTTTTCTAAGTTTCTTATTGTTTCTAAGTTTGATGGTTACCTGCACAAGTTATGCATTGCATTTATGTTTTCCAATTTCTCATGTAAATAAGTTTGCTAATGCTACAGTAGAGCACACATTTAGTGATCTGCCTCCTCACGAGTTATCCTATCGTCTTGCTATGAGAAATAACACATTCATCAGAATGTTACACTATTCACACCAGACCAGCAATGCCACTAATTGTTGGGTGTGTGGTCGACTCCCCCCTTTCCAGACACCGAAGGGAGTTCTGCCACTCTTTCCTTATCCATTTTCACATAATGGTTCGTGTGGAGCATGGTCCACGTTAACGTCATCCTCCAATGATATGTCACTTCTAAATAAAACATGTTTTCCAGACAAGCAAGGTTTCCCCCATAGAACAGGGTTAGATCTAGAAAATGAAGTATATAATTTAGGTAATTATTCTTCGAATTTTATGGTCCTGAATGTTCAGTCTGAGACTACTCCAGATTTACCTGCTATTTCAGTACTACCAGTCAAAGGCGAATTATGTGTCAGAAAGAATGGTTCCGCACATGTAGGACATAGTGATTGTACTACTACTGTCGAGTACAGTGACAGTGGGAAATCTATTTTCAAAGCTTCACGTCATTCTTATTTTGTTTGTGGTCAGACCGCATATGTTCGTCTGCCCCTCGATTGGGATGGAACATGTTACGTTGCCTTCCTACTGCCACCAGTTTTTCTAGCCCCATCTGATTATCACAGAAACACACATCTAGTACACGTCAGACATAGAAGGGAGATTGAGTCCCCAATTGTCGATCAAACTGAAACTACTCTAGAACAGTATCAAGACTTTAATAAAGGTTTCTTCTTCTTTATAGGCCCTGTCCAGAATAGTAAGTTAATACGTAGGTTAACCAGAACCCTCGAAGCAGTAGTGAATGAGACTACTTCTGCTCTAGGTAACTTAACCGAAGAGCAATCTGCTATGAGATTTGTCGTGCTCCAAAATCGTCTCGTTCTTGACGTCATAGTGGCCGATAGAGGAGGAGCATGTAGAGTCATCGGATCTAGTTGCTGCATTTTCATTCCTAATAACGCGCCGTCTGTTTATTCAGCTATAACCAGACTTCATAAAATTGCCCATCAGTTACACCAGAATCCAGGCACCTGGACATGGTCCAGTTGGCTCTGGAGTATTATATCTGCCTGGGGATGGAAAGTATTGTCATTCCTAGGTATTGCAGTAATGATCATATTCAGTTGCTGCCTCTGTATACAATGTGGCCCTGCGATTTGCGGCATTTGTGCTACCTCTTGTATTCCTAGTCCTAAGTCCCGTTCCAAGACAATTCGAGACGAGCAAATGATGCTGTATGAAATGATAGATGGTATCATGAATATAGATGTTTCCTGATGGAAACGTAGGGCACAAGGAGGGAATGTGGAAAAGTAAATGTTGCCATGTTATATGTGCCTACGTGTTCCCCATGTTATGTTATATGTGCATGATCGATATGCATGTATTCCCCTATGATCGATTAAAGACGCAATTTCAGTTGTGTCCATCTCTAGTATGCCAGTTTCCAGTTTTCGTGAATATAACGAATATCAGGCCTATGTAAACCTACGTTGCCACATTTTACAGTGTGCACGTTAATTCATTGAATTATCCCCGTTTCTAGGCCTCAAAAGGGCCCGGACTCAGATTCAGCTCCTGTCTCCTGAACCCTCTCCGAGGAGCGATACAGCCCCCACCTGCATCCCTGACCCTTAGCTTACTTCTTGCCACGCAGTGCCCGGCTCGGCCTGGCTCTGCCTCCCAGTCTGCCAAGAGTATGTTATGATTCTAGTTATCAGTCCAGCCCTCCTTCTCTGCATTCCTAAGCTACTGAATCGCATCAATAGTTTCCGTCATGGTCTAGCCTTTATGTCTCCATGTAAGAGAAATACTGTATTGATATTCATAAAATATTCCTCGCACAAGCATTACATGTAGAATAATGCATGCACCAGTCTTAGTGTCTGTTAGCCTTTGCCCTGATAACTTTTGGATTCTATCAACATGTACTCTAAACAACAGATACTAGATATGCCTGGGTACATGTCGCTCTGACTCTCCAGACTTTCGTCTCCTCTTCTAGTGCAGAAGTCGTAGCCCCCAGTTCTCCCTGGTAACACGTCATTGCCAGTTTACGCGCACCACTAGGTTAGAGGTCCCAGCTGCTCAGGTAGCCCCCTCCATGTTTCCGCCCCATTTATGACTTATTCTGTTACGTTTGCATCACATGTCTATGTATACGCCCTGTACACACCTCTTGTTACACCCACTTTATGCCTTATCTTTCGCGACTGCTACAAACTCCGCCTACTGCTACGCCCCCTGTATTGAATGTAATGTATTTGTTTAACTATAAATATTGTGCACTGTTATTAAAAGCTAGCCAATTCCCAGATCCTGCCCCCGGCAGCTGCCATCCTATTCCCATGCAGGCTGTCCTGTTCCTGTCCTTTATGTCTGATTAAAGCCTGTGACTCAAGATACCTCGAATCCTGACTCTTATTTATTGAGCTATCTGTTTATATGAGTATCCTGAAAAATAGAACCGGTAATTAATTATTTATTTACCACAGGGGAATAAACCGGTCTGTGGGGATTTCTAAAAGATATGATTAGTTAGGAATGTTAAGACGTTCTGAGATCAGCTATTTTGTGTTCATACACTTTAAGGCATTGTCCAACAAAAAGTTTAGGTTAAGTAGGAAAATAAGGGTAACACACGGTGGTCAAAATTGTCTTTGTGGGTCGCTGAACTGAGAAAAAAACACCTGTGGGATTACATATGGAAGAGGTAACATCCAACGCTTTAACATCAGATAGCCGTTTTATTGAAATAAGGCTTAACAACACAATCAATTTTGCAGATAACATTTTCAATTGAAGATCATCATAATTGGGCCAAGGAATAAACAATTTTAGTATTATATTCGCATTCCATAATTTACAGTGGTTTTTGGGATAGGAGGACAACACACTTTTACTCCATTTAAGTCAACAAATGAGTGGGTCTTCTCCCACCGATTTTCCGTTGATGTATTGATGATTCATTGAAATAGCTGATCTGTACAGATTCATGGTATGATAAGTCTTTTTCACTACTAGCCTCGACTGCAAGGAAATTAGCAATGCAGACTATATCCACTGAAAGGGGATTTGACAGATTTTCCTAAACACCATCTTGCCCAAAAAGACCAAGCTGATTTTTAGGCCTTGATGGTACTTGGGGCTTAGAATTTCTTGATATAGTCTGAAGCTTCTGGTGAAATTAAAGCACAAGGCTGGGAGATCCCACTGTTTTCCAGGCAGTGAGGCAGTTGTGAAGAACTAGGTTGTGAGGAAGGCCCAACGGATACAAGCAAACGTTGGGTAAGGATGGGAGGAGAACTGGGAAGCCGATCGCTATTCCAGAAGAGGAGGAAACCATACTTGTGTCTGCCATAAAGGGACTACTCCCACTAACATTGCATGTTGGCATCTTGCCTGTCCTAAAACCCTATTGATCATCACAAAAGGCAGAAAGGCATAATTGGTGAACTGGTATCAGTCTTGTAAGAAAGTGTCTGTAGCTAAAGCTAGAGGATCTGGACGCCAACTGAAGAATAGAAGAAGTTGGGCAATATGTCTGGTGGCAAATAGATCTTTGTCAAAAGGACCCCAATTGAGTAGAAGCGACCTGAATATCGAAGTATGAAATTTCCAGTCACTTAAATTGTGGTAGTAACTGGAGTGCCAGTCTGCAATGGTATTGAGTTCTCCTGGTAAATATTCTGCCATACTGAAATCTTGTTGCGAAGACAAAATTCCCAGAACTTTTAGCTAGTTCCTCTGGGGTCTGGATCTTCTACCGCCAAGGTGATTGATGTAATGAAGTATGGTGATATTGTCCATCCGTAGGAGAATAGGGCATTGTACTCTGATTTTTGTGGGGCTTTTGATTGCAAAGGAGCATGCCAGCATATCCAAACAGTTGATATGCAATCTGGACTCCTCCTGGAACCATGTAACCCAGTCAAGATTGGTCCACATCGGGAGCCCCAACCTGTTTGACCCGCATTGGATTCTAACACGATCTTGGACTGATGCGAAGATAGTCCTACTGTTCCAGGCATCTACATGGTCAATACAACATTGAAGCTCCTGCTGAGATTCTGGGTCTATGTGGATGGAGTTAGAGTAGGTGAGACACTTGCGTAAATGATGGATCTTAAGTCTTTGAAAAGCTCCATAGTGGGGAGGACCTAGAAAGATGGCCTGTTTTGAGAAAGACAGGCGATTCCTAATTTGTGCTAGAGATCTGAAGGAAATGAAGGAGCTCTGAAGGGTTTGGAGAATCTCTGATTTGATCGCTCTGACTTTTATCGAAGGAAGATGAAGGATGGTGCTGGAAGAATTTATGAGAAAATCTAGGAACTCTATTTGGGTTGATGGAATGAGCACCAATGTCTCTGTGTTGACTAGAAAACTCAACTCTGAAAGAATAGAGCCCATAAAATGCAGATTAGAAAGTAGAGTCTGAAGGTTTTGGCACATTAATAGACATAAACATTGGAGAGATGCAGCCTAATCAGTTAAACACAGGCAGTGGCCACTTAAGGCACCAGTGCATATCTAGATACAGAGATACAATTGGAAAGTATTAACACCTTAAATATTTATAAATAATATCATTGGTGCCTGACTACAAAATAACGTCGCCCTGAGGTCAGGCTAAACGGCGGAATGAACAGGGGAGAGCAGAACCTCGATCTCTCAATTCCCACACAACAGAGTCAAAATGACACCGGCCAGTCTAACTTCCCCCTGAACCCACACAGTGAATGGCTTAAAACCCCATGGCCCAAACTCCTTCTCCATCAACTTCCCTCCAAACCTCTCACTTAAAGCGAAAAGACATTTTAAACATAGGCTGATAAGGCAACACCAGCAAACACTATTCGCAGACATATATCACTGCTCCTCTAAAGGCAATCAGAACATGGATTTCATTTTCCACACTCAAAGCCCTGCAGAATGGAACACCATTCTTAGACCCCCACCTCCACATCTCTAAAACAACCAGCACCCCTCTGAGCTGCAAACTAACGTTCCTAATCGCAAACCACCATACACACAATGGCAACACCTTTGCGACCATCTACAGCAATGGCACAGTCCTGATCCAAGCTAACAATGACAATCTGGAAGCATTTGACTCTCTCTTCCCACACTGCATAACACCTTCACTCTCCTACATCACTCCCACTCGATCAAAACCTTATCCTCGAACCGACAGACCCTAATGGAAAACTCTCAAAACAGTCCCTCCCTCCCCTCTGCCTTCAACTCCTCTTCAAATTCGCACAACACATCCCTCTCAGCCACTTTAAACATGAGACACGCCCAGGATGAGACACTACAGTTCTCTCCCAGCCTCCTCCTCTCCCCCCACTCGACAATACTCCCAGCAAGCAAAAAAGGAAACTGACCCACAGACAATAGCACAGAACTATCTACATGCACCAAAAACAGTTAAGCCAGCACCCAATGCCCGAAGCAATCTGTCACAAAACACCCCCACAACTTTTCCCATGTACCACATAGGCATCAGAAACACTGTGAGCCACACCTACAGTGATACACTCTCTCCACCCACAGGCATTAGAAACACGTTGAGCCTTTTTGTCTTCCTCTTTCTCTTCGCGCTAAATATCTCAAATTAACACAAGCAATTCAATCAGCTTATGAATCGCACACCGCATTGCCCTCCACGTCACCTCAGGAATCCCCTTCCATTTCTCAACTACGCACCTTGCTTACCAAGGGGACTAGGGCGTCCAAGATTTATTCTCTGCTACTTGCACCGGCATCACCACGCACAAAGACTACAGTGGAACAGGCATGGGAGGGGGATTTGGGTATCTCATGGTCTGTTCAATTATGGGATAAGCTGTGGGTGAGGTTACGAAAATCTTCCAGGGCTGCGAATATTGTTCAAACGTTATTTTTTATTTACAATCGACTCTTACTTTCTCCACTTTTTCTTAGTAAAAGATACCCTGACTTGTCACATACATGTTGGACGTGCTCTACACCCTCTGCAGATTTGCTACACTTGCTTTTCAATTGCACTCCGGTTCATACGTTTTGGGTTAAGGTGTGGTCTCAAATTAATAACATATTTTCTACCCCGCATCCATTCCATATATCTCATATTTTTTTAGTTAGTATTTCCCCCATTTGGGATCACTGTACTTTCAGCATAAAAATAATTGACCGGCTTATTGCAGTAGCTTCTCAGCAGATTACCAAGGCTTGGAAGGACCTCACTAAACTCTCGTATCAGGCTTGGTGGTATGCTGTATGCTATAATCATAAGCTAGACACAACGTTTGTTTATCCACTTGTTTTGGCTCCAAAACGTAAACAATTATGGGACCCAGTCACTTCATTTTTTGATTCATGTGCCCTCCGCTCTCTGCGTCTAACCCCATTCCAACAGGAAGTCGCTAAACCTCCTTGAGTTCCCCTCATTGTTTTTTCTACTTTTTATTAACTAGCATTGTACTATTCTTTATAATTTTCACCACGCATCAATATCGGTTGCATATTTTATTATAGCTGGTTACTTTTGCAGTCTATTTCCTTCGATATGTCTCTTTTATTTACTTTATTGTATACTTTATCCTTGCATTGATGCTTCTCTTTTGTATAAATGATTTATATGATTATCAATAAATTAAGTTCTGAACTTAAAAAAAAAGAAACACGTTGAGCCACTCCTCCTCAAAAAAGCTCCACGGATGCACTGACTGCTCTGCTCAGGACTTGCTGTTAACAAACTCCCCCTAACCCTCTTCTATGAATACAACCCAAAAACTGACAGGGCTGGAATACCAGCTTGAAATCATAATACAGGGTATTAATAACAACTTATTAAACCACACCATGCCTACAGAGCCTACCAGATGCCCACCCCCCAAACACACAGGCATTTTCAATGAACACAGAATCCCCACAAGGCCCAATGACTCAGATGGAGCACAACCCCTTTCAGGATCCTCCCGCATAGACCCAAAACAACAAGTTCTGCTATGTCCATGAAAGAGGCGAGGATCTCGCAGAATCCTACAAAGCAAACTCAGCTGTCTTCCCCAGCTCTGTGATCCAGGTAATCACTGGATTTGGAAGAGAACAGACTGTACGAAGAACGTTGAGACCTCCAGCCTACCTCATCAATAGCCCCTTTGCTCGCCCCAAATGAGAACCTCAACACTAAGAGGGTGACAAACTGCTTGCTTATAACTGCAGATTTGTAACCAAACACGCAACTGAACTGGCAGAAACCATCCTAACGCATGACATAGACATCACGTTCATCACAGAAACCTGGCTGAATGAATCTTCACCCCGCCATCATCGACACGTTTGTACCTCCAGGGTTCTCAATCATCAATAAAGACAGAAAGAACCAGAGAGGCGGGGGACTGCAATCATCCACAAAAGCAACATCTCTATAACGGAAATGGATTCCTTCAAATATAACACCTTTGAATACCTAACCGCCACCATTAAGACGACAGACAACAGAATGCTTTATTGCTACCTCTACAATTCGCCAGGCAACACCCCCGCATTTGGAGAGCACCTATCCGACCTGATAACACACTGCTCACTCTCGGATGTAAACAACTTATTACTAGGCGACCTAAATCTACAGTGGAATGATGAAAACAACCCTCCGATCCAATCCTTCAATGAGCTGCTCCACAATAATAATTTAACTCAACACTGCACTGAGCAAACCCACAATAAAGGATCAATCCTGGATGCCATCATAGCCCACGAAGACTCAATCACCATCGACCTTACCCTCCCTGTCGACTGGTCAGACCACTATATCATTATATTTGACATCAATCAAAAGAACCAACGACTTCCTCGCACAAATGAACCCTTTCAATGGAAGAGAAACTTAAGCCAGATCCCTTTCGCAGATCTAGAAGAAAAGATAAGTGCACTCCTCCCCTCCACCGCATGCGAAAGTTCCAAGACAGAACTTACCTCACATTATAATTCAGCAATGACCACAATACTTCACCAAATAGCTCCCCTGAAACAAAAAAAAGTCAAGAACATTGCAACAAGACCATGGTTTAACACATACCTAAACTCGGAACGAAGGCAACTAAGAGCTGCAGAAAGACTCTGGCGTAACAACCCCTCTACAATCCACCTTGATGAACTCAAAACGGTACATATGAAATAAAAAAAAGCACATCAAAAAAGAAAAATCCTCCTTCTTCTGCGGTGCACTAAAGAATGCTAAAAATCGCCCCAGAGAACTCTTTAATCTCATTAGTCAGCAAACATCCCAAAAACTCCTTCTGCAATTCGGGCCTCCAAAGACCTATGTGACAAATTTGCTAATTTCTTTAATGAAAAAATCTCAAAGATTGAGCTTGCACTGGAGGATCACCTCTGACCATCCAACAAAAGCCCGCCCACCTACAAAGAAATCAACAACCCACCCAGGCAACCCCCAAACAACTGGAAATCATTCAAAGCCATCTCTGAAACAGAAATCGTGGAATTGGCTACTGTAACCAATCCCTCGTCACACATTGAGGACCCCCTCCCTGCCCAACTGGCCAAAAAGCTAAAACTCTTCCTAGCCCCACTCTGGACAAAGATTATAAATTGCTCCCTGAAAACAGGAATCATGCCTGAATGCCTCAAAATCGGCCAAGTAACACCTTTAGTGAAAAAAGTGGGCGCTGAACCAAACGATCTCAATAACTTTAGGCCTGACTCCTTTCTCCCATTTTTAGCCAAATTGCTAGAAAAACGTGTTTTTTCCGACAACTTACCCATCACATGGACAACAATGAATTTCTAGGCCCTCACCAATTGGGCTTCAGAAAAGGTTGCAGCACAGTGACAGCTATCCTGAATGTCATTGATGACGTCTACAAATAACGCAACAATGACCGCTGCTATCTACTCATACTCCTGGACCTTTCGGCGGTCTTCGACACGGTTGACAACAAACTGCTCATCAACATACTCCGTGAAAGTGTAGGAGCAGATGAGGTGGTCCTACAGTGGTTCACCTCCTTCCTGCTGAAAATCAGAAACTTCACTTCTGACTTATACCCCGTAAACAGGGGAGTTCACCCACACTGTTCAACATCTACCTGGAGCCCCTCACGACCATACTAAAAAAAAACAAAATACCCTTCCACCTCTATGCCGACGACACCCAAATTTACCTGGAAACCTCAACCATGGAGGACATGCAAAGACTCAAAGACACCCTAATAGAAGTCCAACAATGGCTTACCCAAAACCATCTGAAACTCAACCAGGATACAACTGAAATCCTCCTCATAGCCAACAAATAGCAGACCCCCGAATCACAGAATGGCTAAAATCTATTACTGCTTTCAACTGCACCCTCGTCGCGGCCGACTCTGTGAAGTCACTGGGAATCACCCTGGACCCTAACCTAAACATGGTCAAACACATCAAGAACACCACAAGGAGTGCTTTCTTCAACTTAAAACTACTCAACAAAATCAAACCCTTCATCCCTCCAAATGACCTTAAGCAAGCCACACAATCCCTCGTGCTGCCCAGACTGGAGTACGGCAATGCCACCCTCACAGGCATGGCAAAGTCACACCTTGCTCCTCTCAGATCAACCCTAAATGCAGCTGCCAGACAGGTGACTGGAGTAAAGAAATTTGCACACATCTCCCCCTCTCTTAGAGAGCTTAATTGGCTCCCAATAGAAACGCGTGCCAACTTCAGAACTGCCTGCCTCACCCACAAAGCTCTGCAAACTGGCAAATCAACCTATCTGGCCTTCAAACTCAACAAAGTGGGGCAGACAAGAAATGTCAGAAGCACTAACACTCTACTTCTCATCCCTCCGAAAACCTTATCACGCTCCTTCTCTGGTAATGCGCCCAAAATTTGGAAAACCATCCCTGTCCATATCAGGACTAACCCTTCCATCAAAAAATTCAAAAGCCAACTTAAAGTCCTCTTCCTCACTCGAACTCCTATGAAGTGACAGCGGACACACAAGATGGAATCACGCCCACAAGAACATCCACTCACTGTGATAGGACAACTTCTTACAGCATCTACCTCTTGACTCGCTCCTATGTCCCCCCTTTTGAAGAAGTCCTATCACGTTTTTTTATGACTACTATTCCTACTCTGTGTACTCAACCAATGCTTGACAAAGGCTGAACAACGACCCGTCACGAATCATTGTGGTTGCCATTGCTACTCTTTGCACTTGATTGCTACTTGGCCAATTTTGTAAAGCGCTCCGATACCTTCGGGTCTGGCTAGCGCTATATAAAACTCCTAAATAAAAATAAATACATCATATAGTAAATGTTGACGCTGAGACCCTGAGACCATAGGTGGGCAACCACTGGCTTCGTTTTTTCATGAAGCCCCATGGTGCTGAGAAAAGGCCAAATGAAAGAGAGGAGAAACAATATTTTTGACCCTGCCATTGAAACTGAGGACATGTTCTGTGACTTTGATGAATAGGGATTGTAAAATATGCATCTTGCAGGTCTAACCTGGCCATCCAATCATGTTGGAGTAGCAAGTCCCTGAGGTGTGGAATGATAGAAGAGCTTGAGACTGATTTTGTTGTTGTTCTTTTGCAAAGAAAGATAGAGCTGACGAAACCTGAAGGATATGTAAAAGAAGGTTGGCGTGTTTGCTTTTGTAGAAGAGATTGAATGTCTTGTGAAATCAGACTGGACATTTTGGAGGAAAACTTTGGAGGAGTTGGAAACACAGTTTGGGAAGACTTTGCGTAAAGCTCTATAACATAACCTTGTATTGAATTTAGAACCCAAGGATTTTAGAACCACCTTGAGACCCTCACGGTTGAGTATCTACACTTTATAAACCCTGACTGATTGATTGATTTAAGTTATTGTTTGCCACTTAGTGAGAAAATACTGAAGACGGCTGCCTGTAGGAGGTTGGCAAGAACGTAGTCTCTCCTGGCTGGAAACTGTATCTGAAGTTCTTCTTTCCACGTCCTCAATACCTTCTGGATCCCTGGAGGTATACCTGTGGCTTGTATTCTTGGTATCTGGAATAGTTTACATTGAAGGAGCCTCTGTATCCTAGGTTGCGATAATTACTACCGGTAAAGCTGATCCTGCCTATACCGCCTTGCACAAACCTGCTGGGAAACACTCCTTCTTAAGTGATTGCTGTGTCTTATCAATAGAAGTAAAGTCGTGACATATCCACTAAGCTCCTTGAAACAGGAACCTCCAACTAACAGTCCCACAGCCTTGATACTGGGAACCAAGGTGGCTAGACCTGAAAGCTTGGGGTCTAAATTCAGGGATAATCCTTTCCTCTGCTCATGGGTGATGGTAGAATGTGCGTTACCAAGTAAGCAGAAGGCCCTTTAGATTCATAATGACAGATCTTCTGGATCAATGGTGTTGTTGTCCAATCTCAATGCTTCTGCCATATCATATAAATACAGGTCAGGGGTCCAATAATGTCAAGCAACTTGTCCTGGTAAGTGGTCCTGGGCATTAACTACGCCTTTGCGCGGACCCTTGCCAAAGTTAGAAAAGAAAGTAAGAAAAGATGGATCAATGGTTGGGGTGAAAGTGATGTTAGAGGACAATGGTGGTTTAGGGCATTCTGAATTCAACTTAGCACTAGTCTGTTTATCCAAAGACAAACAAAACCTGGATGCAATGTAATTTCCCACATGGTCAGTAGGAAACAATTTGGTTGAGTTGGGATGATGAGTGAGACTGGGGTCAAATGTAGGCATGCCAGACACATCAAGAACTGTTTTTGCCATATACTGGTCATGAGTGGGTGATAATACTTTTTACTTTTTAGGAGGAGGAGAAGAAAAAGGATCAGGAAAACCAAAATTATTCATGTCATCATCCACATCTGGATCTGCCATTTCGTCATCAGTATCAATGATATGAGAGATAACTATTTTTAATGACTGTTCCTGGATGTTTTCAGACTTTGTTTTCCACTTAGGGGGTGTCTTAGAAATGCCCTCCTTTTAGGAGGCTTACGAGAAACAACGTCCCAAACCATGTGTGAGGTAACCTCAGTAACCAAAATTGAAGAGTCAGAAATAGGGGGTAGATAATTGCACCTTCTTTGATAATAAATATAAAGTGGTGTTTTTGTGTTTTCTGCTTTCCCCTGCAGAATATGCCAGTAAAGTCTTGGACATAATATTCACCACAGAATTTGCGATATTTTTAGAAATATTTTCCATAGAGGCTGGAACAGCTTGTTCCAGACCACAGAATAATGTAATTCAACTTGTTTTTAAAAACTTCTCCATCCTCCTCATTTGTTTGTTCCCTACCTCCCAGCTGTCCAGCTCTCCTGCAGCATTACTTAATGCCAGCTGCTGCATGGCTGTGCTGCTGGCACACCGGAGTCATGCCAAAGGTAAGCCCGCCTGCACCCATCCGAGCTTGGACCATGCTCAGTGCCAGGGACCATGGTTCTCAGAAGGTCAACCAATACGCCAGCACCCTCCTTGCCCTCAACTGTGGATTCCGCAGTGCCTGCCACCTAGCGGCACCGATGACAACCTTTGAAGCCTTCGCCTGTCAGAACTGCAACCAGGCCAACACACCAGCTCCTCTTGCTGAGCAGTTGACCAACAGCGCACACCCAACCAAATCAACTGCATACTTCTCAACGTGTGATCCCTCCACAAATACATCACGGAAAAGTAGGAACTCCTCGATAACACCTCTCCTGACATTGCTTTCTTCATGTAAACCTGGACCAACCCATACTCTGGACCAGACATCGCCATTGCCTTACTCAACGGCTACAAAATCACCTGCAAAGACAGCACTGACCACCCAGGAGGAGGCATCACCATCGCTCAAAAGAACAACCTCCGGATAACCATGCACTCTAACGACCCAACGATGACTATGGAATACTTCCACTTCCAGATCTAGAACAACCCCAACACTACCCTCTGTGGGACCCTCATCTACAGGCCGCCGGAGCCCGACTGCCCCTCACCGATGCCATCGTAGACCTCATCGCACCTCAAGCTATTGCATCCCCTGACTACATCCTACTCAGAGACCTCAACTTCCAAATAGGCAACCCCAGCAACCAGAACACTGCCTACCTACTGGAGAGCATCACCAACATCAGTCTCAAGCAGCTGGCCACCACATTGACACGCACAGCTGGTCATATGCTCAACCTATTTTATCAGCTAGCAGGTACATCATCTACAGGCACACCACTGAACTCTTCAGGACCAAACACCAGTGCGTGAATCTCGCCTTCGCCATGCCCACAGAACACCATCACCCTCATTGCTCCACCCTGTCACAGTTGGGGCAAGCCCGCCGAAGAACTTCTCATTTACCCCCTCAGCACAGCCCCTCCGCCACTGCCAACTGATGCAAACAATACAGGACGCTAACTCCACTGATGGATCTCTGACTCAGCCGACACTCTGGCACCCTCAAGAAGAGTCTAGGCAAGAAATACAGCAAGAAATCCAGCTGGTTCACTCCCACCCTCCATGAGTCCAGACGTACCTGCCGATGACTTAAGAAGAGATGGAGGTACAACAAAACCCCAGAAACCCACGCAATTTTCAAATCTGCAGTCATCACACACCACCTGCTCCTAAAAACCACAAAGAAAACGGCCTTCCAAGACAGAATGAACACCAACACACACAACAGCAAATAACTTTTTGCCATCGTCAAGGAGTTTGCCAGGCCCAACAGCAAACCGCAGACATTCCACCCTCCCAGGACCTCTACTGCAAGCTCGCCACTTTTTTCCACCACAAGATCAGGCTTCGATGCCCTAGACCCTGCCGTCATGCTGGCCACCACCGGACACTCTCAAGACCATGAAGAACATCCACTCAGAAGCCCCGTCTGATCCTTTCCCGTACCTAATATTCCACAGAGCAGCCACCGCCGTCTACCCCCAGATTTGCTGCACTATCAACTGCTCCATCAAAACTGTCAGCTTCACCGACGACTGGAACCAATGCCTAGATCAACCCCCTGCTGAAGAAGCTATCCTAAGACTCGATAGACCTCAAGAACTTCAGACCCATCTCCCTCCTCCCCTTCTCAGCCAAAGTCAACCTAGAAGGCCATTAACACCAACCTTCCGAGTTCATCAAAGGAAATCACGTCCTGGACTCCTCCCAATCCAGCTTCCGAAGCAACCACAGCATAGAGACCGCTCTCCTTGTCGTCACTGATGACATCCACTCCCTCCTTGGCTTTCGGCACCGTCTCCCACCGCATACTAATCACGAGATTCAACAATGCAGGCATCCGCGACTATGGCACTGGACTTGATCCAGTCCTTTCTCACTGGCCGGACACAGCAAGTCAGACTTCTCCCATTCCTCTCAGAATCTACAGAGATCAGCTGCGGAGTGCCCCAGGGTTCCTCCCTGAGCCTCACCCCCTTCAGCATCTACATGGCCCCGCTGGCAGACATCGTCAGGAGCCACAGACTCAACACCAATGACACCCAGCTGTTCCTCTCGAATGAAACCACCAGAACCAACTTCCACAGTGGAATGAAGGCCGTGGCCACCTGGATGAACAACAGCTGCCTCAGGATCAACTCAGACAAGACAGAAGTACTCATCCTGGGTTTCATAAGGGTTTCACCAGTTCAGCCTGCGATGGATCCTTGTGGCAGTCAATCTGGGCTCCCCTCCCACCCCTCTAGATGATGCACACAACCTTGACATCATACTGGATTCATCGCTCTCAACGAACCACCAAATCAACTCAGTTTCCTCAGCCTGCTCCGAAAGGCATTCAGATGGACCCCCACAGAATCCATAAAGATTGTCACCCATGCACTCATCTTCAGCAGACACGACTACGGCAACACACTCTATGCCAGCATTATTATTATTATTAATATTATTATTATTAATGAGTTTTATATAGCGCCTGGTTACCCTTGGGCATCCCCGCGCTTATCCAGAGAAGTAACGCCACCCTACTAAGCACAGAAATTTAGGCAGGAAACAGATACGTTTTTAAAAGTTTACGGAAGCGTAAAAAACTCGGTTCCGAACGCAAGTACAGAGGGAGAGAGTTCCACAGAGTGGCCACATTTATAGAGAACCTTCTACCACCAGTTCTTGCCTTCCTTACCCTCGTAACCTGACTGACGCCTGGGAAGGCCTGTCAGGAGCCTGGCGGCCGCATTCTGCACATGCTGCAATTTGTTTAGGGTGGACTCTGGAGCACCCAAAAACAACGCGTTGTTGAAATCCAGCCGCGAGATGATAAGCCCCTGGATAAGTAACCTCCTAGAGGCAACTGGGAGGAGAGGTAAAATCTTCCGAGCTGATCGGAGTAGACCAAAGCACACGCCTGCGGTCTTTTTAGCGTGCGTCTTAAAGGAAAGGTCCTGCTCCAACCACACCCCCAGGCTCTTGATCTCCTGCTTGGGGGTGGGTGCAGCTCCCAGGCAGCTAGGCCAACTGCCAGGTGGTAAGGAGGGAGGGGAATTCCCCAGTAACATCAGCTCAGTCTTGGAGCCGTTAAGCTTAAGTGCTGAGCTACACATCCATGTGAAGATCTTATCCAGACACGTGTGCAGCCGGTCGGGATGGTAAGCCGACTGGGAAAGCCCTACTACCAACTGAGTATCATCAGCGTAGCTGATGATCTTAATACCCAGAGGCAGTACCACACTCTCCAGAGGGGCCATGTAAATGTTAAATAAAGTAGGGCTCAACGATGAGCCCTGTGGCACACCACACTGGAGAGGTACCGAGGATGATTTCTCATGGCCTTCCCACACCTCAAATGTCCGACCCTCCAAAAAAGAAGCAAACCATTTGAGGGCCATCCCAGAGACCCCCACCCCCGACAGCCGATGGAGAAGCACCTGATGGTCTACGGTGTCGAATGCCGTACTGAGGTCCAGGAGGATCACTGCCACCGATCCCCCTGAATCCAAAATGCTCCTGGCATTCTCCACGACTGCCAGCAGGGCAGTATCGGTCCCCTGACCGGGGCGAAAGCCTGTTTGGGAATCGCCCAAAAGAGAATTGGTCTCCAGGAAGCCCGATAAGCACCCATTCACCAACTTCTCCGCCACCTTGCTAAAGCCGGGGAGTAGGGAAATGGGTCTAAAGTTGGCAAGATCGGCTGGGTCCAGGTTAGGCTTCTTCAGGAGGGCCTTGACAACCGCTCCTTTCCAACTGGAGGGCACCACTCCTTGGGTGAGAGACAGGTTTATGAGGTCCGTCACTGGGCCGCCGATGATAGGGGCTACCTGCTTCAGGTACACAGAAACAACTCAAGAAACTGTAGAAAGGTCAAAATGCCACCGTCACACTGGTCCTCAACATCCCACACAGCAGCCTCATCATGTAACACTTCCAACAACTCCACGGGCTCCCGGTCAACAAGAGAATCACCTTTATGCTCTTCACACATGCCTAAAAAGCTCTCCACACCATAGGACCAGCATATCAAGATCTGAAACACCCTGACCCTCCACCTCAGGATCGCTTCACTGACCCAATTAAAGTAGGACCTGGCTCTTTGAATGATCCTCCACATCCAGAAGGACCAGCAGCCCCCCATCCCTCCAGACCCTCACGGGTGAGTAGTCGCACTTTATGAACCTCTGATTGATTGATACGTTACTGCTCGCAAAGGCCCAAAAAAGCCAACATTTCACATTTGCCTTTGAGGAAGAAGACCTCTGTAATAGCTTTTACTATCTCTTCCTGGAACTCAATTAACTCATCACCCAGAAGTTTCGATGTTGTACATTAATATGGAGGACAGCCTGTTGAAACATAACACAGATGGCTGTTACAATTTGTAAATGATCATGCCAATCCTTACTAGATATATTAATATCATCCAGATGGGCAGCATACTATCTCCACCCTTGACACTTCACAATCTGGATTCCACAGCAACCACAGTACTGAGACTACTCTATTTGGCGCTACAGACCACATCCGCAACTTCCTTGACCAAGGACACACCGCGGCTCTGATCCTACTCGACCTCTCTGCAGCCTTCGACACCATCTCCCACCACACGCTCACCACCAGACTCCACAACACCAGCGTTCAGGAACCGCCCTTGACTGGCTCTGTGCCTTCCTCACCGGCAGAACCCAAAGAATCACATTTCCACCCTTCCACTACAAACCCACAGAGATCAACTGTGGAGTACCCCAAGGATCATCGCTCATCCCCACACTCTTCAACATCTACATGGTCCCCCTTGCCGCCATCGTCAGACGTCACAGACTCATCATAGTATCCTACGACAATGACACCCAGCTCATCCTTTTCCTCACCAAGGACCCCATCACTGCCAGACTTAACTTCTAGGAAGGAATCAAGGACGTCGCATCCTGGATGAGCAGTAGCTGTCTAAAGCTCAACTCGGACCCTCCCATCCTGCATCGGACAACACCTGGTGGACCACCGCCCTCGGCAACCACCCCACCCCCACAGACCACGCCCGGGACATCAGCATCATACTCAACTCCTCCCTCTCAAATTTTTTTTAAACAAATGTTATTGATTTTCATACAAAGTGTATAGGGCCATTACGCCACGTCCCTGGCAATCAGCCAATTTACAATCAAGCTACTAGGAATATAAGTAAGACATCACATAACTTAGAGATGAACAGTTCAGTCAAAATGTTGGATTAGCAGGATAAAAACTCTCAGTACTGCATATGTATTTGTGGGCAGCTCCAGCTGCAAACACGGGTTCCCTAACTCCCCCTCTCCCTTCCTTTCCACCAGGCATGCCACTTAGGTCCAGGTCATTATTGTGTGATAGACCTACATTCCAAGCAGTGCTTTGGCATTGATTGTGGTATCGCTGTAGGGTATCTCGTCTCTCAACTCCTCCCTCTCCATGATCCGACAGGTCATAGCCATGGCTCTACCTGCTTCAACACCTTTCGTATCATCTGGAAGACCTTCAAATGGATCCCCCTAAATCAAGGAAGACCATCACCCATGCACTCATAACCAGCAGACTGGACTACGGAAATGCCCTCTATGCCAGGATCAACAACTCTCTGCTCTGCAAACTCCAGACCATTCAGAACACTGCAGCCATACTCGTCCTCAACATCCCTCAACACAAACACATCAACCAACACCTGCAAAATCTCCACTGGATCCCCGTCGAGAAGAGAGTAAATTTCAAGATACTCACCAACGCCTACAAATGTCTCCCCAACACCAGACCACAATATCTCAATAATAGAATCTCCCTCCACGTACCAAAGAGAAACCTCCGATCCACAGACCTTACCTTCACCGCAAACCCGCACATCTGCAGAGCAAGGAAGGGTGAAAGAACCTTCTCCTACATTGTGGCCAAGTTCTGCAATGAACTCCTGATCGACATCAGAAGCGCCCCCACCCTGCACATCTTCAGGAAGACCCTCAAGACCTGGCTCTTCGACTGACTGGAGCTGCTCCCCCAGCGCCTTGAGATCCTCACAGGTGAGTAGTGTGCATTAAAATTCCCTAATTGATTGATATGTCATTCTAGAATCTGGTTCATGGGTCTCTGAAAGGTCTCAGGAGCACCAAGTAATCTGAGTCCATGAATTGTGACAAACGCTTTTTTCTCCCTACCCTCTGTTCTTGGTGGATTCTGACAATATCCCTTCGGGAGGTCTAGCGTGGATAAATACTTTACTTATCCCAGTTGTTAAAGTATTTAATCGATCCTAGGTAGAGGATATTTTTCAAATTTAGAAATTCTGTTGACTGGTCTAAAGTCAACACAAAAGCGAATACTGCCATCAGATTTGGGGACTTAATCCTTGGCAGAGAACCATTCACCAGAGGAGGGTTCTATCACTTGTCATGTCAATATTTGGGTGACTTCATTTTGAATGACCTCCTTCCTGGCTTCCAGTATCCTGTGCAGTCACTTTTTTTAGTTACCCCTGGCTCGGTTATGATAGAGTGGGATGTCAAAGGAGTTCTGAGAAGTGATTTTAGTGAAAAGTAATATAGTTTGATTCAAGACCTTTTTATTTTCTTCATTAAGCTTATCTCGTATAGATATAACATCTTCTGTGGTGTTTGTGTGTACAGGGTGGGTTCCCCTATTTAATCTCTGGGGGACGAGGCCTAACCGTTTTAAAGCAGAATGATGGGAGAGTTTTGTCTTCTTATTTTGGGCATCTGGAATGTACATGTGAGACTCCCTACTTGTTGAATTATAAGGTAGGCTCCTTGCCACTCGGATTGGAGCTTGTTATCACTGGTGAGAAAAGCACCAGGACCTAAACATCTACTTTTAATTCTCTCCATTTAGTCCCTCCATTATAAAAGTACTGCTGTCCCTGTTGCGTTTTGTCTAATTGGGTCCTCACCAGCTCCTTTAACTTTCCCAAACAAGTTTTAATTTGAGAAGGATATACAAGGAGTGTTTTGTTTTCTCAAGAGGTTTCCTTTCAGATTTCTTGAGTCATTTCCAATAGAGTCCTTGGTTTGTACCCATAAGATTTCGAAAGAGGAGCATCCTAAACTGCTTTGATTAATAATTAGTTGCTAATTGATATTAATCAATTAATTGAAAATTATTTACAGGAATTGCGTAAATAATTTTAGGTGCGGGTTGTGGGGAGAATAGGGGTGAAGGGTGGGGAGTAATTTGTGTTTAATTAATTAATAATTAGTTGTTAATTAATATTAATTAATTAGTTGATATTTAATTAGGGTAACTGTTTATTTTTGTGCAGGTTATACTTTTGTAGAGGTAAAGGCTTAGAATTAGTTGTTTAATGGTAATAGTTTTTTTTATTGAAAATATGTTTTAATTGTGCGATTCATTTTTTTAGAGTTTAATTTTAACTGTGGGTTGTGGGTATTATAGGTGTAAAGTGTGGGAAGTTAATCCATTTTTAATATGTTTTTTAATTAATAATATTTCTTTAAGTGGTAATTAATTGTGTTAAATATGGAAGTACATTTTTTGTTTACATTTAGATTTGGGATGTGATTATTTTTTCTTTAATTTATAATATTATTTGTAGGTGTTTTTCATTTGTAATTAACATTATAATATGTTTTTATTGTAATTTTATTTGTAACATTAAATAATAACGGCTTTTGATTTTTAACATATTTATATATTTATGCATTAATTTTCTTTTTTATTTTTTTTTTAATTTTTTATAAATTTGTTTGTTTTCAATTTTGAACTAACTGGAGTGGGAATGCTCAATTGTATCCCTCTGCTATCCAACACTTTCTCTACTGTTGCACTCTCTGGAGTGGGAATGGTCATTTGTATCCCTCCGCTATCCAACACTTTCCCTACTGTTACACTCACTGGAGTGGGAATAGTAATTTTTACCCACCCGCTATCCAACACTTTCATTACTGTTGTACTCATTGGAATGGAAATAATAATTTTTACCGCTCAGCTATCCAACACTTTCCTTACTGTTGCACTCTCTGGAGTGGGAATGGTCATTTGTATCCCTCCGCTATCCAACACTTTCCCTACTGTTACACTCACTGGAGTGGGAATAGTAATTTTTACCCACCCGCTATCCAACACTTTCATTACTGTTGTACTCATTGGAATGGAAATAATAATTTTTACCGCTCCACTATCCAACACTGTCCCTACTGTTACCATCACTGGAGTGGGAATAGTCATTTTTACCCCTCCTTTATCCAACAGTGTAATTACTGTTGCACTTATTGGAGCAGGAATAGTGATTTTTACATCTCCACTATCCAACACTTGCCCTACTGTTGCACTCATTGGAGTGGAAATAGTAATGTTTACTCCTTTGCTTTGCAACACTTTCCCTACTGTTACACTCCCTGGAGTGGGAATAGTAATTTTTACCCCTATGCGATCCAACAGTTTCCCCACTGTTACACTCACTGGAGTTGGAATATTAAATTTTACCCCTCAATTATCTAACGTTTTCCCTAGTATTGCACTGACTGAAGTGGGAATAGTAAATGTAATCCCTGCTCCATCCAACACTTTCCCTACTGTTGCACTCATTGGACTGGGAATAGTAATGTTTACCCATCCGCTATCCAACACTTTCAATAATGTTGCACTCTTTGATGGGTGAATAGTAATTTTTACATCTCCGCTATCAAACACTTTGCCTACTGTTGCACTCATTGGAGTAGGAATAGTAATTTTACCCCTCCGCTATCCAACACTTTCGCTACTGTTACACTCACTAGAGAAGGACTAGTAATGTTTACCCATCCGCTATCCAACACTTTCCCTACTATTGCACTCACTGGAGTGGGAATAGTATTACACTTTCCCTACTGTCACACTGACTGGAATTGGAATATTACATTTCACCCCTCGCTATCTAACACTTTCCCTTCTGTTGCAATGACTGAAGTAGGAATAGTAAACTTAATCCCTCTGCTATCCAACCTTTCCCTTCTGTTGCACTCACTGGAGTTGTAATAGTAAGAGTTACCCCTTCAATATTCAACACTTTCCCTACTGTTGCACTCACTGGAGTTGAAGTAATATAATTTACCCCTTCGATATACAACACTTTCTCTACTGTTGCACTCATTGGAGTGGGAATAATAATTTTTACCCCTCTGCTATCCTACACTTTCCCTACTGTTGCACTGACTGTAGTGAAAAATTTAAGTTTAAATAGTTTAATGTTTTAATTTATGATAGAAGGTTTTGTAAATTATATTTATTATAAAATGAATTACAATTAATAGTTTATTAATAGTTTTAAAGTAAATATATATATTAATTATTATGTATGTGGGTTTGATTTTTGTAATTAAGTTTATTTGTTATATTTGTCAAAATGTACATTAAATCTAATTTATGTTGTTAAAATTAATTGTATTATTTTAATATTTATTATCTTATTATATATATGTGTGTGTAAATATATCAATATTTTTTACATCAGTATTTTTTTCTCAATATTTTTGTACTTATCAGTTTATGTATAGGGAGTTGATATTTTTGTATTCTATATCTTAACATCAATCATTTTTACATGGATATTTTTTAGTTCGATGTTGTGTCAGTAATCAGCTGGTCCCCGTTCCTAATTTCTCCTCTCATAATTTTCGTTAAAGTTAATTTTATGTTTCCATGATACGTTCCAACTAGCCTGTCTGCTTGGAACAATATACTGAAGTGCATGAATGCCTAATGCTCAGATTTCGATGACCCTTTGTGTTAATTTAGAAACAAATGGGGTACCCTGGTCAGTTTGAATTTCTTTATGTAATCCTATTATCAAAAATATCCCTATCATACTGTTAGTGATAGTTCTGGATACAATCTCTTTAGTCGGAACAGCCTGTGGGTATTGAGTAGCATAGTCAACCAGAACTAACATTTATTTTCATTCTTTAGTAGAGGTAGTTAAATGTCCTACCACATCTATCCCTGCACCTTCAACGGGGGTTCCTATGATGGGCATATTTTAAGTGGGGCCTCTCGGGGACAATACAGGTTTTTCTTCTGGCATGTTTAGAATATGTGACAGAATTCCTTTATCTGGTTTTATAGTCAAAGTTTGAGGTTTGCAAGGGATTCTGGGTAAATAGAAACCTGGTAACAGCCATGCAAGTCACCCCACCATAGATTTCTTTAGCTGTCTAGTTTTCAAAGTTTTATAGAATACCCTAGGTGCTGGTTGAGTTAGGCCCAATTCCACAGATACCCACTTTGCTAAAAAAGGTGCAGTTTTGAGTGGAAAAATATGATGTATCCATGTTGCGTTTTGGGCCATTTCCTGTCACAGGCACTCTGCCTACGCAAAAAACTGCGGTGTCATTTTCATCGGGAGACTTGGGAAAATCGTTGGTAGACAGAAGGCTGTGGCTTTCTGCAGATTCCAGAACATTCCATCACAATAATATGAGGAAAAGTGTTTTTGTAGTCAAAGTTTGATGTTTGCCATGGTATCTGGGTACAAAACAAAACAGTGACAGCCAATGAAATCACCCCACCTTGGATTCCCACAGGTGATTAGTTTTCAAAAATGTGCAAGTTTGCTAGGTTTACCTTGGTGCCGACTGAGTGAGGGTCCAAAAACCACAGAAGCCCACATTGGAAAAAAGGGTTGGTGTTCAGTTGAAAAATGTGGATGCTTCCATGTTGTGGTTTGACCCATTTCCGATTGTGGGCAAAAGGCCTACCCAGAAAAGCAAGGTACCATTTTTATTGGAAGACATGTAGGAGCTTAAAATAGTATAACATTTGTTATTACCTTTTGGATTTTGCTGCATTAGTGCCTTCCAAATGTAAATTAGTGTGTAAAAAAGAAGACAATTTGAAAAATACTCTCTAAATCATGTTAGTACGCCTACCCACAAATTAAGAGATGTACAAATAACCACTGATCCTAAACTCCACATCTTGTGCCCATTTCAGAAATACATAGGGTTCCTTGATACCCATTTTTCTCTCTTCGTCTTTCGCCATATGAATTGGTGCATAATGAAAAACCATTGTACTGTGAAGCTTAATTGTTGGTGCTGATTACCTTGGGTTCTTGGAGAACCGACAATTCCTATATATCTACGCAGCCATATGGGTCTAGCAGACGTAATGGCCAATCGGTCACTGTAAATCAGCCTTTGTGACGAAAAGTTACAAATGCAAACATCCAAAATGGCAATATTTTCTTTCCATTTTCAATTTTTCTTCATTTGAACAGTTAGGGGCCCATTATGATGTCGGGTGGATTGCCCCCGCAAGGCTGGCGGTAGCCACCGCCAGCATGGCGGGGGCAATCCGCCCAACATCCACACTCGTTTCCCCCCCCCCGCCACATTAATATGGCGGGGGGGACCTCGGCGGACGGAAAGACCGTCCACCGCTTTTCCGCCCCGGTCGTCTTGCGGCCGGGGCGGAAAAGGAATAATATGGTGGCGGTGTCTATCAGACACCGCTAGCCATATTATGATGGGCGTCTTTAGGTGCCTTTCCGCGGCGGTGAGGACGCCACGGAAAGGCATGCGCTCTTCACTCTGGGGGCCCCCTGCGGGCCCCCAGAGTGAAGTATAGGTGGGGGGTGCACACGGGGGGTACCCGTGGAACCCCCCTTCATTTCCATTAACAAAGCGGCAGGCACCGCGTGGTGCCTGCCGTTTTTTTTGTGCAAATGCTAAAAATGCAGGATGTGCCCGCCACTGTGGCGGCAGATCCTAATACCCCCCACGGGAACCCCGCCCTTATGGCGGGCGATCCCGAATTCCGACAGGATGGTGGGCGGACAAAGTCCGCCCCTTTGTTTCTTTGTTAAAAATGCAGTTTTTTCATTCAGCTCTGCATGTTTCTGAAAGCTGTGAAGATTGTGACTTTAGCACAGCAAACCGTTAATTGATGCAATTTTTAGGAAAAAAAAGAACATTTTCGGCCACATGCATCATTGTAGGATTTTGCACATCCTAAATTGCGAAAATTAAATAATCGCAATTTAGGAATTGCAAAATCCTATGCATCAAGAAATCCTAAAAGTTTTTAGGATTTCTTAATTTTCGGAAATTGCGATTCCTTAATTGCGAATCGCAATTAAGGAATGGCATTACATTGATTCCTATGGGCCTAGAGGCCCATAGGAATCAATGCCGTTTTGCATTTCTTTTCTTTTGAACTCGGAATTTGTTGATGCATTGCAAGGGTGCAGAGGGGGGTCCAAAGGACCCCCCCCTGCACCCCTGAAATTTATTTTAAAGTGCATGTTTCACACACACATGTCCTAAGGACATGTGTGTCTGTAACATGAAAGTTTAAAAAATGAATTTTTTTGCTTTTTTAAAGATTTTCGCAAATTAACACGAGGGTCAACCTCGTGTTAATTTGCACTTCCTATTTCAAAATTTGCATTTTTTTAAAAATTGATGCATTGCATTTAAGGAATCGCACAAATGCGATTCCTTAAATGCATTTGCATTTTTAGGAAATGCAAAAAAAAGCGAATTTTGAAACATTGTTTCATGAATGAATGAATGAATAAAGTATTTAATAAAGCGCACGATGGCCGAACGGCTTCCTGGCGCTGGGGGCCTGATCAGAGCTCAGCAGAGGGAACCCAAGGAGGTTTAGGAGGGGAATGCCTGAGAGAAAAGAAAAGTTTTAAGAGCTTTTCAGAAGTGAGTGTAGATAAGAATGGAACGGATAGAGAGAGGGAGAATGTTCCAGAACTGGGGGGCCAAGACTGAGAACCGAGTGCCCCTCGTTCTGGATTTACGGAAGCGAGGGATGTGGAGAAGAGAAAGAGAGGAAGAGCGGAGAGTGCGGACCGGGGCATGAGAAGAAACAAGAGAAGTGATGAACAGGGGCGCAGAACGGAAATGAGCCCGAAAAGCTAAACAGGCCAATTTGAAAAAGGATCTAAAGTGAACTGGAAGCCAATGAAGTAATTTGAGAACCGGGGTGATGTGAGAAGATTTGGGAAGGGAAAGGATAAGACGAGCAGCTTGATTTTGAATGGACTGTAGGCGGCGGGATTCGTAAGCCGGTATGCCCACGTACAGGCCATTCCCATAGTCAAGGCGGGAGATGACCAAGGCCATGACTATGGATTTAAGTGCATCGGTAGAAAAAAAGCATGACATTTTCCGGATTAAACGAAGAGAGAGAAAGCAAGAAGACACGACGGAGCTGATCTGACTGTGCATGGATAAGTCATGGCTGACTTTGATACCAAGAGTGCGAACAGAAGAAGCGGGCACCGGGGCGGGGGCAAAAGAAAGGGGCCAATGTGCAGGGGACCAAGGGTTGGAGGGGCCACCCGTGAGAACAAGTTCCGTCTTGTCTGGATTGAGCTTCAGATGGTTAGCGCTCATCCAGTCAGAGATGAAAACTAGAATGGAGCAGAACTTGGGAAGAGAGTAAGGGGAAGAGGAAAGATCAAAGACGAGCTGGAGGTCATCTGCGTAGTTGTACACCGAGACCCCCAGATCAAGGAGAGAGGTGATGAGGGGGTAAATGTAAAGATTGAAAAGAAGGGGGGAGAGAGAGGAACCTTGGGGAACAACGCAAGTGACAGGGCGGGGGGGAGCAGAAAAACCGGGGAGATGGACTGCCTGGGACCTGTCCCGCAGAAAGGACGCCAGCCAGGAGAAGGCCGTGCCCCGGATGCCCGCTGCGGTGGCACGGTCGAGAAGGATGGAATGGTCAACCGTGTCAAACGCAGCGGACAGATCGAGAAGGACCAGGGCTTGGGGGAGGTTGGAATCGGCCTTCCCCTTGAGCTCGTCCAAGACTGCGAGGACCACCATCTCCGTGGAATGGCCCGGGCGGAATACCGCCTGGTGGGATGCAAGGAGGCCGTTCTCCTCTATGTAGGTGGAGAGACAGGAAGTGACATGAGGTTCAAGGATCTTGCCGAGGTAGGGAAGAAGAGAAATGGGGCGGAAATTGGAGGGAAGAGAGGGATCTAGGCCAGTTTTTTTTAGGATGGGAAGGACTATAGCGGATTTGAAGGAAGAAGGGACAGATCCAAGAGCCAAAGAGGAGTTAAGAAGAGCAAGAGGGGGGGCAGGACAGTTGGTGAAAAGAGTTTTGAGAATGCGCGCTGGCACGCAATCCGCAGGAGAACCGGACTTGATTTTGACCAAAAGTTTTAGAAATAAATCGGTGGAGATGGGAGGGAAAAGGGCGAAAGGGGAAGAGGGACAGATAGGGGAACAGGTTGGACGGGGTTGAGGCACTGTGGGAATGTTGGCTTTAATCTTCACGATCTTGTCGATAAAAAAGTCGCTAAGTGAAGAACAGAGGGACTGTGAGGGAACTAAACTAGGAGTGGCGCGATCGGAGGTGGCGAGATTGTGGACCAGGGGGAAGATTTCACGGGGTTTGTTAGCCGCGAGAGCTACTCTCTCGGTGAAGTATGCTGTTTTAGCCGCTAGGATCGCTTTCTTATATTCAGTGAGGAGTGATTTGTATTTGACGCGCAAAGAGGGGCAGTAGGTCCGTCTCCAGTGGCGTTCCGACCGCCTAAGGTCCAGTTTAAGTGTTTTAAGTTCTGGGGAGAACCATTTGTGCGCGTCATATGGACGGACCGCCTTGATCTTTCTAAGCGGGGCGCCTAGATCGCACGAAGAGGAGAGCCATGTGTCGATGGCGTTAACCTGGGATTCAAGAGGAAGATTAGTGAGGTTGGGGGCAGAAGAGGCCAAAGTGAACGAGAGGGAGTCAAGGTCGGTCCGATTCCAATTGCGAGCTAAGATGTTTTTCGGACGGGGGGACTTATCGACCGCTCCCAGATGGATAGAGAAGGAGATGTTAAAATGATCCGACCACACGCATGGGGATATGAGGGGGGTGAAACAATGGGACGTGAGGACTAAATTTGGTCCAAGATATGACCCTGGGTGTGAGTAGGGACTGAGACGTGAGAAGTGAGGTTTAGACATTTAAGAGTGCCCGAAAAATCTTTGGAGGGGGGGTCTTCCATGGGGTCGCCCGGCCAATAATTAAAATCGCCGAGCAGAAGGACGGAGGAATTGTTGACCACAAGACTGGCCATAAGGTCTTGAAAGGAGGCTACAAAAGAAGGCATGGATTGAGGGGGGCGGTACACAAGGACAACGGTGAGGGGGGCAGAAAGATTAAGAGAGCGAGCCACAAGGTAGTCCACGTTGGGTATGGGGGGTAGTTGAGGAGTTGAAATTTGAAGGTCGACCGAATGATCATCGCTACCCCTCCCCCCACCTTACCATCCGGGCGATCAGCCCGGAGGGCGTAATGGGTGTCAGGGAGAATGGCTAGGAGGTCGGGAAGGGAATCAGCAGTGAACCAGGTTTCAGTCAGAAAAAGGAAACAGGGGAATCAGTGGTTAGGAGGTTGAAGAGAGCTGTTTGGTGTTTGACAGCAGAGCGGGTGTTAAGCAGTAAGGCAGAAGCTGCAGTGGGGGCAGGGATGAAGGGAAAGCAGGGTGGGCGAAGGGAGTCAGCAGCAGAAGGAATCGGACTAGAAGAAACCGGAGTCGGGTGAACAGGGGGAGAAACGAGAATACCAAGTGTGTCAAAGTGTTGCAAGAGTGAAGGTGAGGGAGGGGAGACCGCAGTGAGAGCCATGAGTTGGGCTGAGGTATACACCTGAGAAGGGGCAGGGTGCGTGGCCCCTGGTCCCGGCCCGTCGCGGACGGGCGCAGACGGGCTTGCCTTAGGCGCGCCCGCTGCGCCCGTCCGCTGCGCGTACGGGGGAGACACATGATTTATAGTGAGGTTGGGGGCGTGGCCTAATGAAGGGGCGTGGCTAAGGGGCGGCGAGCGAGGGCCACAGGACAAAGCAGGGTCCCTGGGGGGAGAACAAGTAAGTTTTTAAAGTTTAAAATAATGAGCAGCAAAGTAAAGCACTAAAGTTTTAAAAATGAGGCTGCAGAGGTCTGAGCTCCCGCGGAAGGCAGGGGAGAGGCAGGCGATCCTGAGCTAGCAATCAGCTCCTGTTTAAATTGAAAAGAGGGCGTGGCCTAATGAAGGGGGCGTGGCTAAGGGGCGGCTCGCTGGTGGCGGCGAGCGAGGGCCACAGGACAAAGCAGGGTCCCTGGGGGGAGAACAAGTAAGTTTTTAAAGTTTAAAATAATGAGCAGCAAAGTAAAGCACTAAAGTTTTAAAAATGAGGCTGCAGAGGTCTGAGCTCCCGCGGAAGGCAGGGGAGAGGCAGGCGATCCTGAGCTAGCAATCAGCTCCTGTTTAAGTTGAAAAGAGGGCGTGGCCTAATGAAGGGGGCGTGGCTAAGGGGCGGCTCGCTGGTGGCGGAGAGCGAGGGCCACAGGACAAAGCAGGGTCCCTGGGGGGACAACAAGTACGTTTTTAAAGTTTAAAATAATGAGCAGCAAAGTAAAGCACTAAAGTTTTAAAAATGAGGCTGCAGAGGTCTGAGCTCCCGCGGAAGGCAGGGGAGAGGCAGGCGATCCTGAGCTAGCAATCAGCTCCTGTTTAAATTGAAAAGAGGGCGTGGCCTAATGAAGGGGGCATGGCTAAGGGGCAGCTCGCTGGTGGCGGCGAGCGAGGGCCACAGGACAAAGCAGGGTCCCTGGGGGGAGAACAAGTACGTTTTTAAAGTTTAAAATAATGAGCAGCAAAGTAAAGCACTAAAGTTTTAAAAATGAGGCTGCAGAGGTCTGAGCTCCCGCGGAAGGCAGGGGAGAGGCAGGCGATCCTGAGCTAGCAATCAGCTCCTGTTTAAGTTGAAAAGAGGGCGTGGCCTAATGAAGGGGGCGTGGCTAAGGGGCGGCTCGCTGGTGGCGGCGAGCGAGGGCCACAGGACAAAGCAGGGTCCCTGGGGGGGAGAACAAGTACGTTTTTAAAGTTTAAAATAATGAGCAGCAAAGTAAAGCACTAAAGTTTTAAAAATGAGGCTGCAGAGGTCTGAGCTCCCGCGGAAGGCAGGGGAGCGGCAGGCGATCCTGAGCTAGCAATCAGCTCCTGTTTAAATTGAAAAGAGGGCGTGGCCTAATGAAGGGGGCGTGGCTAAGGGGCGGCTCGCTGGTGGCGGCGAGCGAGGGCCACAGGACAAAGCAGGGTCCCTGGGGGGAGAACAAGTAAGTTTTTAAAGTTTAAAATAATGAGCAGCAAAGTAAAGCACTAAAGTTTTAAAAATGAGGCTGCAGAGGTCTGAGCTCCCGCGGAAGGCAGGGGTGAGGCAGGCGATCCTGAGCTAGCAATCAGCTCCTGTTTAAATTGAAAAGAGGGCGTGGCCTAATGAAGGGGGCGTGGCTAAGGGGCGGCTCGCTGGTGGCGGCGAGCGAGGGCCACAGGACAAAGCAGGGTCCCTGGGGGGAGAACAAGTAAGTTTTTAAAGTTTAAAATAATGAGCAGCAAAGTAAAGCACTAAAGTTTTAAAAATGAGGCTGCAGAGGTCTGAGCTCCCGCGTAAGGCAGGGGAGAGGCAGGCGATCCTGAGCTAGCAATCAGCTCCTGTTTAAGTTGAAAAGAGGGCGTGGCCTAATGAATGGGGCGTGGCTAAGGGGCGGCTCGCTGGTGGCGGCGAGCGAGGGCCACAGGACAAAGCAGGGTCCCTGGGGGAAGAACAAGTAAGTTTTTAAAGTTTAAAATAATGAGCTGCAAAGTAAAGCACTAAAGTTTTAAAAATGAGGCTGCAGAGGTCTGAGCTCCCGCGGAAGGCAGGGGAGAGTCAGGCGATCCTGAGCTAGCAATCAGCTCCTGTTTAAATTGAAAAGAGGGCGTGGCCTAATGAAGGGGGCGTGGCTAAGGGGCGGCTCGCTGGTGGCGGCGAGCGAGGGCCACAGGACAAAGCAGGGTCCCTGGGGGGAGAACAAGTACGTTTTTAAAGTTTAAAATAATGAGCTGCAAAGTAAAGCACTAAAGTTTTAAAAATGAGGCTGCAGAGGTCTGAGCTCCCGCGGAAGGCAGGGGAGAGGCAGGCGATCCTGAGCTAGCAATCAGCTCCTGTTTAAGTTGAAAAGAGGGCGTGGCCTAATGAAGGGGGCGTGGCTAAGGGGCGGCTCGCTGGTGACGGCGAGCGAGGGCCACAGGACAAAGCAGGGTCCCTGGGGGGAGAACAAGTACGTTTTTAAAGTTTAAAATAATGAGCAGCAAAGTAAAGCACTAAAGTTTTAAAAATGAGGCTGCAGAGGTCTGAGCTCCCGCGGAAGGCAGGGGAGAGGCAGGCGATCCTAAGCTAGCAATCAGCTCCTGTTTAAATTGAAAAGAGGGCGTGGCCTAATGAAGGGGGCGTGGCTAAGGGGTGGCTCGCTGGTGGCGGCGAGCGAGGGCCACAGGACAAAGCAGGGTCCCTGGGGGGAGAACAAGTAAGTTTTTAAAGTTTAAAATAATGAGCAGCAAAGTAAAGCACTAAAGTTTTAAAAATGAGGCTGCAGAGGTCTGAGCTCCCGCGGAAGGCAGGGGAGAGGCAGGCGATCCCGAGCTAGCAATCAGCTCCTGTTTAAATTGAAAAGAGGGCGTGGCCTAATGAAGGGGGCATGGCTAAGGGGCGGCTCGCTGGTGGCGGCGAGCGAGGGCCACAGGACAAAGCAGGGTCCCTGGGGGGAAAACAAGTAAGTTTTTAAAGTTTAAAATAATGAGCAGCAAAGTAAAGCACTAAAGTTTTAAAAATGAGGCTGCAGAGGTCTGAGCTCCCGCGGAAGGCAGGGGAGAGTCAGGCGATGCATCCCAAAAACGTATTTAGGAAGCGCAAACGACCTAATTTACCGATTCGCACCGTTTGCACTTCCTAAATAGGTTGATGCATGTGCCCGATAATCTTTTATCTTATTTTTCCCCAAAAACCACAAAATGTATCTCTATTTCCTCTATTTTCTTGGTACCCTCTAGAGAAATCCACAAACCCTGGATACGTCTACAATCCCCAGGATGTTAGAAAAAACAATGTAAATTTGTTGTAGATACCCGTTGTGAACTCCACATCGACTCTGACTCACAAATGTATAGTTAGCCCAAGGTCACTGAATGATAGGTCATAGATGGGGTGGCACATAGCTGACGGACAAATGCATGAATAGGAGACCCTAGATCAATCCCACAGATAGGTAGAGCGATACCACAATGGTCCATGGAGATTTTCCCTAATACAGTACACATGGTCAGAGGAGTATGTGCACTCCCAAAACATCATTGTTAAAGCATATAGTCAATCAGTTCACAGCACATGCAATGATCATGTGCACCCCATGCCGGACATCTCGACATGTTACCCACTGGCTACATCATGTCGACACAAGGTTGAGGCCCATCTGTACTTTCCATCAGATAATTAATTGATGACTCTAAAGGCAGCAGCTTACATTTCTTACCTTTCATGGTTCTCAAGAAATACATCATTATCTAAGATAAACTGTACACACAGAGGCCTCAGACCCATTGTAAATTGAGACAGTCCTCAGACCCTGTGGTGTAATGTTCTCCTGGGTGCTTTGTTTAATTAAACAAACTGTTCCTGGTTTGCAAAATGCCTCTTGTCTCTTCTTTTCTCAAGGTATTTCATGTTCAAGCAATTGCACACTTAAGGAAGCATTATATATGTGAAACATGTATGCATACATGTTTTAAATAAAAGACATTTCTCAAATCGACATGCAATTGTTTGTTAAAACTAAAGTCGTTAGGAAATGGGGATTTTCCACTTACCTCTAGGTGTTGACAGCAGTGCAAATGCATCTATGCCACTCACTCCTGACAGTGACTCAGGGGCAAATTGAATCTCTATGAGTTCCTCTGTAAATGTTGGTGCAGAATGACTCGGCGGTCGTTCGCCAGTATCATGGTCATCATCCAGTGCTTGGATCCAACATTTTGCACTTCCATTTTCTTAACCCCTTCCATGCTCATGACGAGCTCAGCTCATCATGCAGTACACTGCTTGTGTGCTCATGACGAGCTGAGCTCGTCATGAATAAAGGGATTCAAGGGCGTTCAGCACCAAGCGGAATTGCTGTAGCATTGATAGTGTTAATAGCAATTCGGTACCACAATTTTTGCCAAATTACAATTTAGAATGAGTATATATTAGTACATACGAAATAGCATTTTATAAGTTCTTATTTCATAAAATTCGATATTTAGAAATTACTTTAAAACATAATAGTGCATCTGGCCCAAGGGGAGCATATTCAGCCCCCTCCTCAGCAGAAAAATGCAAATAAGTTCTGATGGCTGAAATAAAGTTATATTTTCAAACTCTTATCACAAAAAGATAAAAACCGCTGACGTCATCTTTAGGTGCCTGGAGGTACTTAAAGCATCTTGCCGCCTCCCGCTGCGCGTGACGCTCGAGGGCGAAGCCCGGACCAAGGGCGGGCCCGTCCGTGCCCGTCAGAGACCGGAGGAGGCCGGGCAGGGCTATATTACTGACATTTTTCTGCCCACTACTGTAAGTTGTGGACTGCCGTACTTGGGGCTCATAGGCGATCGGGGAGTCTGTTTTGATTGAGCTGGGGTACTCAGGTTATTACTATGAGCAAAAGGAAGGTGGGGGACACGGTGGTGGGCACTTTAGACGCTTTCCTTAATAGGGCTGAGCCTGTCCTGATACACGAGATACAGGCTACAGAGCGTAGGCTGTCTCTCGAACCCTTACCTTCGAGGGGAGGCTCCTTGGCTAGCGCTCCGCTGCCCCCGTCACTGACAACTGTAGAGTTAGGAAATACTAGTGATACAATTCCTCCCAACTTAACAAATGCTACGCCCACGTCCATTTCCCCGGGGCCCTTGCTTATTCAGTCCAGCTCAAATAGCCCCACTAGGGTAACAACCAGGGGAAGGAAAGCTATGGGGGAGACAGTCTCTGAACCACCTACAAAAAAAAGGAAAGGCTGGGGTACTTCCAAACAAACCCCACTGTCTGCTATTACGGAATCTAGTGGGGCTTTTGTGTTTGGAAACCCGGGGGTAATTACCTCGGGTTCTATTTGCGCTGGGCAATCAAAAACTATCTTCAATCAAGAGGACCTATGCACTTTAATGGGGAAGCAATTGGCTACTCTTATTAACCCTATACTTAAGCGTCTTGACTCAGTGGATGCCGGGCTATCTAAGATTGAGCAATGTCTGGCCCGTAGCGCCCAAAGGGATAGCGAGCAACTCTCCGCAAATGCAAACATGGAGGCACAACACAGCCCATCTGGGGTTGTACACGATGCACCGCGGACAGTCCTTCTAAATGCTCAATGTAGTGCTGAGTGGGTAGTTCCATTGATGAGCTTAGCCCTTAGTTTTAATAAGGGTAATATACCTCCACGGACACAGCAGAGAGGGGTAACGGCCAACGACAATAGACGACAAGCTGAGCGAGGCTCAGAAGGGGAATTGGCCATGTTACCAAGCATCCATCTTCCGCCAGAAGCAACCCCGTACACGATCATTCTAGCGAGCGTACCTCCACTCCCGTTAGGTACACACGAGCATTGGTCAACACTCAAAAATAAGGCACTACTGGCTAGATGTAGGTAACTCTAATTTACTGACTCATAAATACCGAATTTTACCGATTCGGTATTTATGAATCGGTAAATTAGAAGGAGGGAGATGTAGGTAATTTTTTATTTAGAGTTACCGAATCTGTAACATTCAGTATTTACCGAATCGGTATTGCCCATTGATTTCTATGGGTCTTGAAGCCCATAGGAATCAATGGGCAATACCGAATCGGTATTTACCTAATCGGTAAATACCGAATCCTACAAGGGTGCAGGGGGTGTCACTTTGACACCCTCTAGCACCCCAAGTACAGGCTTGTGTGACATGTGGCACACATACATGCCCTAAGGGCATGTCTGTGTGTCACATTGCACAGGTGTGCATGCACAGATGTGCATGCACACCTGAATTCGGTATTTTACCACCCAATAGGATTGGGTGGTAAAAAACCAACTCTTAAGCGCCTGTGGCACTCTTAGGAGTGTCAGTTACATATGGATTTACCGAATCGGTAAATATACCGATTCGGTATTTTACCGATTCTGTAAATTTACCGATTCGGTAAATTTACAGAATCGGTAAAATATAGGCCCCCTACATCAGAAAACCCTAATACCGGTAGGTAACGGCCGGTATTAGGGCTCCTACATCTGGCCCTACATCTTCTAAGTATGAAGACTTGGATTCGTCAAGAACTTTTTGATGAAATTAAAATGGTTCACCGTGTTAGGCCATTCATATAAAGCGCTGGTTGGGGACTGTGTGGTAGTAAGCTTTAGGTCCCCCCTTTTAGTTCAGCATATCCTCGAGTTGGCTGGGTATTCGCCATCCATTGCAGAAGAAATTAGACTACCCCCACTCGGGTTTTCTATAATCGTTGGTCTATATCTAGTAACAGGGCGGCTCTGGCCCATCCAGGGTCCTTTAACAGGTTAGATTTCCCCATCCAGACTAGCAATCGCTTTGAATTGCTGTCAACTCTTGAGGACATAGACTGACTGGGAGGGAGTGTTACTGAAAAGCAGGCAACAGATAGAGAGGTTAATATGATGGTATTGGAGAATTCTTTAAGCACTATCGCTAGTCTACAGGGAAGCGGGTGCTCCCCCCCCCCCCCGGAAAACATTGATAAGTGGTGTAGGGAGTGCATGCACAGGAAGGGTACGGCGGGCTGACCTTATCATTCCTGAGAATCTACCCCATACATCTACATGTACACCAGTAGTTAATCCGTCAATTATGGAACCTAACACAAATGTGATACAGACCCCCACTGGGAATACTGGCCCAATTCCCTCGCGGCAGGTTTTGACAATATCCTCTTGGAATATCGCAGGCCTTGAAGCAAAAACCGTGTCACCTGAAAGGTGCAAGTTCATAGAGGGCACGGATGTTTGGGTATTTCAGGAGACATGGGCTGTAGAAGGAGTATATCATGTAGGCTACTTAAACTTCTTTAAAGCAGCTATAAGGGGTGAAAGAGGAAGACCCGTCGGAGGTCTGACTTGTTGGGTTTGTCAATCTGAGGGTGTAATGATAGACGAGGTTTTTATTGATAGCCCAGATTTGGCCCTAAGAGTTAGCTCAACAAAAGGCCTTGACATAACCATTTATAATGTGTATTCGAGGGGACAACCTGATGGCAGGAGATCGACTGTCATCACAACCCTAAAAAATCACATGATCCAGGGTGTCAATATTAGTAGACAGATAATTGCTGACGACTTTAATACCACCTTCGAACAACTGGCACTGAAGATGGAGGGCTTAGTGAGGACGTCGATGCAGTATGGGGGATCCCCCCTCTGAACCTCATTCCCATAAGGAAATTGTCCGAGGCCGCTCTTCAATTAAAGGGGCTGTGCCTGGAACGGGGCTCAAGGGCGGTTAATGGCAGGACAAAGTCCGATGGACACGGTGCCGTGACCTTTGACAACGGTAGGTCAAAAAGCTGCATTGATTATATTTTGGTAAACGTGGACCTGTGGCCTCTACTCCTAGACATGGCTGTACAGAGCAGACCAATAAGTGATCACAATCCCTGCGTCTGTAAAATAGATGTTAAAAGCTTTTCTTGTTCCCCCACAATGGAAGAAGTTGGCTGCCCTAACATTCTAACTAGTTCTAATGATTTAAGAAGGGTTTGATGGCCGCGGATAGCTGCCAACTACAGGGATGTCACACAGATCAGGGCTATGGTTACAAAGTCCCTGGACAAACTTGTGGCCTGTGAGTCCCAGGAAGTGCTTAATGCTACTATTCTGGGAGTTCACACTTATTTAGTGGGCTGAAAGGGTTCTTCATTAAAAATAATCTACGTAAAAAGACTAACCCGCCGAAACCGAGATCATGGTACAATAATAAGTGCAGAACTGCCCATAAAGGTCTGGTTGATGCCATAAAATCAAGGTCTCAAGCTACAATTAAGCGGTGTAGAACAAACTATAAATCAGTGTTAAGACAAGCTAAGAGAGAATGGGATGAGGACCAGAGATTTGCTAAATGCATGCCAGGGGAGGAACATGGTTAAATTCTGGGAATTACTTAGGTGGGGGAACAGCCCGCAGGCTAAAACCCCGGATAATCATGTTGAGCCCCAGCGTTGGGTCTCCTTCTTTGAAGCACAGTTTAGGGCACCGCATTGCATCACTGAAGTTGCCCTGTCTTTCCAAGTTGACAGTCCATTAGAGTTCACAAATGGAGAGGTGGAATCTGCCCTGAAATTAATTCCGAGTGGAAAGGCACCATGCCCTGACTGTATACCTGCACATTTATCCAAGCAGGATTTAGAGTTATGGGTCCCATACATCAAGCTTTTAGCTAATGCTATTGCTCAAGGTGCCCCGATCCCTCCATCTTGGTACGGAGCAGAGATTATACCAATATTTAAGAAGGGAGACCGCTCTGCTCCGGCCAATTAAAGGCCCATTAGCTTAATTGATGCCATGCAAAAGATTGCTGCATGATTGATCTTGGGTAGGATACAGGGATGGTTGCTGGACAAGGATATTTTGTGACCCGTACAGCCAGGATTTAGGTCCCATACAGGCACCCTTGACCAGGCCTTTAGATTTGTTTTGATCTTCTGGAAGGAGGTCTTTTTAGGCGGGGTATGATCTTTGCTGCATTTGTGGACTTAAAATTCCCCTTTTATCTTGTCCCAAGGGTAAGGCTGTAGGAGGTTTTAGTAAAAATTGGGATGCCTAAAGAGTTGGTTGCCATGTTAGTTAAATTGCACGAGCACACAAACGCACAGGTTCGATGGGGCAAACCAGGTCGAGTCACCGAAAAATTCGAGGTGGACAAAGGCGTCCGCCAGGGGTGTGTGCTGGCCCCAACCCTGTTTTCTATATTCATCAACAGGGTGGTCCAGTACTTTACCAACTACCCAACGGATGCGCCGATATTGGCCGGCATGAAAGTGCCCATCCTCATGTTTGCAGATGACACCTTGATATTATCAAAAACTAGCAGGGATTACAACCGACCCTGTCATGATTCGAGGTGTTCTGCCATGAGCATGAGTTTCGCGTCAATGTAGGGAAAACTAAGTTCATGGTGCTGCACGGGTCCAAGCCAGTTAAAGCACGCGTCCTTATGGACGGTGAACCCCTGGAGCAGACCAACGTTTTTTCCTATTTGCGTGTTACTTTCAATGACAAACTGAGTTGGAAGCCCCAAATAGATATTTTGGCTTTAAAACATGCACAAATAGCTGGCGCCTTGCTCAAGGAACATAGTCTGTCCCTCTCCAGACCTATTGCTCCTATTGTTAATATTTACACAGCTAAAATCTGTCCAGCAATCCTTTATGGAGCCGAACTTTGGTTTTTTTCCAACACATCCCCTCTCTCCTCAGCCCAGAACAAATTTATGAGATCCATAGTGGGTTTGCCCCAATCTTCCCCCAGAATCCCACTGTTATATGATCTTGGTTGCTATGCATTGGAAGACGTTACCCGATACAGACCATTGGCATTCTGGAGACGCCTCTGGACAACTCCAGAGCTCCATATATATGCCAGGGCTCTGTTGGAAGTTAGGGGGCTAAGTCGTTCCTATAGGATCCCATGGTTTTCAGGTGTCAAATCCCTGCTAATTGACATGGGGATGAGGAATCTCTGGGATCACCGCGAGACTGCCGACTTTCCATCTAAAAAGCTTTTTTTATTTTTTTTAATAAAACAGTTTATTGCAGGTGGTCTAGCATACACAGTTGATCAGTGCCTACAACCCTGAGGCTGGCAGCGTTCAACAGTTGTAAGATATGAAAATGGTACACAGCCTAGATGCCGACATCCTGGGGGTTCGGCGGCGATTACATATCATAATGCAGTGCTATAACCAGGTATCTGATCACGGTAAATGCAAGCAGACTGTGAAATATCTTACGAAGTGCCAGCCGAATAAGGTATTGTTGAATGTTTATTTTAGGAACAGCAGGAAGATAAATCTTCATCTGAAGCCTGGGTCATAACTGTCATGACTGGAATCCAGAACACGGGGACGTTCTCGATTCCAGACATGACAAGGCAACACCACACATTTCCCTTCGTAAAAACAATAACACAATTAACAAAAGAAAAACAATGCACTTATCAAAAAAAATAAAAATGATACATGTTATAAAATGTCAAGAGATTTCACTTGAGACATATAAACAATATAAATAGGAACAACTAAAAAGGCATTCAATTTGACATCTACATGAAATACAGAATTCACATTCGGACTAGTACAAAGCAATTCATTAATTAAATTGGTAGTCCTTATACCATACAGGATCCTGACGTTTCCTTTGAACACGATGGTTAATTGAAGAATCAAAACTGTTATCTGAGGAAATGATGAGCTTCCTCTCGTCTAAATTGTCATCAGAAGAATCAGTAAATTTCCTCCAATTACCCGCACTATTGGCAGATTTGAAGCGTGACAAAACACCTGACTCACGTGTTTCTCCTTTTTGCCCAACACCTGAGTTATGTGTTTCCCCTTTGGCCACAACCACCTGGGAATCATAATTACTTTGGACATACTCCACACATTCCCATCAGAAAGCTCAACAACCTGTCTACCCACACGTTTAACCTTTATTGGACAAGAATAACGAGATTCGCCAGATTTGACAAATCTACCTTTTTTAACCCGGACCCAATCATTGACACACAGTTGGGTAGTGTTAACCTTCTGACCATTCTTACCAAAATCCTTATGAGATCCAACCGTTCTCATCCATGTTTGACTCATATTTGAAACACACCTCCTTCCTCTCATCTTTTCAAAAGGAGACAGATCACCCATGCTCCTAGGAGTGTTCCTATAGCACCACAAAACCTCACTAATAGTTTGCTTACAATCCTTGCCATTCAGTAAAGCTAGCTGAAGACCCTCTTTAAACACCTTAATCCATCTCTCAACAATACCATTACTTTGGGGGTAGTAAACTGATACGCGTTTATGTCTTATACCATGACGCTCCATAAACTCTTTCATCTCAAGGGACACAAATTGTACTCCATTATCAGTTGTTATTGATTCTGGAAAACTTTCCCTTTCAAAAATTTCATTCAAGAACTTTATTACCACACCTGAAGTTACACTCGATACCATTTTCACCTCGGGCCATTGAGACAGTTGATCTATCAAAATAATGGCAAACATCACATTCTTATTGTAAGACAAAGGCCCAGCAATATCTAACGAAACACACTCCCACACACGTGAGGGTCTATAAATGGGCAATCGATCATAAGAAATATGTTTTTGAGACTTATCGCTCAAACAACATTCCATGCAGTCTCTGACTTTTCGCTCAATGGCCTTATCCATCCCTGGCCACCAAAACTCACTTCTAACTCTCCCCTTCATGGATGTCATACCGGGATGTCCCTCATGAGCCTTTTCTAACATACATTCTTGTAACTCACATGGTACAACCAATTGCAAACCTCTGAATAACATACCATCATTCACAGATAACTCTTGGGCAATCTGGAAATAAGGAAGAACCTTTTCAGACAATAAAACCTTGCGAGGCCACTGAGACCTAATAAATGCAGAAACTTCACTCAAAACTGTATCTTTTTCACAAGCTGTTCTCCAAACATCCTCTTGAATGCAACCCTTTGATATTTCACATATGGAGACAACTTTTTCCATATCATTATCTTCCTCCACTAAATTGTCATCAGGTGCAGGCAACCTTGACAAGCAATCAGCTAACACGTTCCTTACACCTGGGATATACTCCACTTTAAAATGAAAATCTTGCAATTTGTATTGCCACCTTGCAATTCTTGAAGTTACTTTTCTGCACCCTTTTGTAGTAAACAAATCAATTAAAGGTCGATGGTCTGACCTGTCATTAAAAACAGTTCCATAGACATACTTACGAAAATATTCGATTCCCTACCAACAAGCGAGGGTTTCCTTCTCCAAAGTAGAATATTTACTTTCAGCACCCCTCAAAGGTCTGGATGCAAAACCTATGGTAACGTGCTGACCCCTCTGACATTGCATTAAAACTGCCCCTATACCCACATTGCTTGCATCAGTGACTATAATGGAGCTATAAGCTGTGTCAAAAGTTGCCAATGCAGGAGCAGACGCAATGCTTTTCTTCAACAACTTAAATTCTCTGGCACAATTATCATCCCACAAAAACGATACATTTTTTTTCATTAACAATCTCATGTTTACAGTTTTATCAGAAAATAAGGGAATAAACTTAGCGTAATATTCGGCAAGCCCCAAGAATGATCTGAGCTGATCTTTATTCCCAGGATCAGGAGCTATCTCAATGGCCCTGATCAAATTTAGTTTTGGAGAAATCCCCTCTTTACTTATTGAATGACCTAAGTAATCGACAGAAGACACACCAAATTTACATTTTTCCCTTGTGAGTGTGAGCCCACTATCTTGCAAAACACATAATACCTTATGCAGAATGTCTGTATGTTCCGTCGGATTGGATGCAATAATCAAAATGTCGTCCTGAAAATAAAGAACCCTATCAAAATCTTTAAATAGATTATGCATCACCCTCTGAAAGACAGAGGATGCGGATAAAAGGCCAAAAGGCATTCTTTTGTATCTGAATGCGCCCTCAGAGGTGATGAAGGGCGTTAGATGTCTACTGTCCTCGTGCAGAGCTATCTGGTGGTAGGCATTGGACAAATCTAATGTAGAAAATATGGATGCCCCCTTCAATTTTGTAAACATCTCATTAATATTTGGCAATGGATGCCTATCCACCCACACACTGCCATTGAGATCTCTAAATCCACACAAAGTCTCACCTTGCCATTGGGCTTGTGTGCGACAACGACTGGAGACAACCACTCTGAGGATTCTATTTCCTCAATAACATCTAAATCACATAATCTCTTGAGTTCACTCTTAACTGCTTCTCTTAAATGTAATGGGACATTTCTGACCTTATGCACTTTGGGTACAGCATCTTGCCTAAGGATGATCTTGTGCTCGAATTCCTTTAATAGCCCCAACTTTGATGTAGAAAAAACACAAGGAAATGTATTTTCCCATTCAGAACCAGGATCAGATTCAATATTCAGAACTAGATCTGAATAGTCAAGAACTTGCTCCGGGTGATTAGGATCTAAAGTTATCATTAAATCCCTCTGTTGAGGCCAACCCAAAAGACAAGAACCATCTTTCGCTACATACACTTTGGATGTAATAGTTTTTCCTTTAAAACTTATGGTCGTGGTGTAAAAACTCAGAATATCAATGGGTTTCCTCCCGTACCCTACTAGCCTTAAATCAGGAAGAGACAATTTCAAATTCGGGAACTCTTTTACCCATTCTTCACCAATGAGAGTATGCCTTGCGCCTGAGTCTGCCATAATACTGACATCTTTTCCCCCAATCACAACTGTACAATATGGTGCATCCTTGACACATGAGTTAACATCATAAACAGCAAAAAGAAATTCTTCATCATCACTGTCATCGTTAATCTCATTAACACGTTCATCAGAATCCTTTTTCCGATCAAAACTTTTACTTTTATATTTGTTCTTATTTTTACACATTCTTGTAAAGTGACCTTTCAACTTACAATATCTACATACTTGCCCTATAGCAGGACACTTCCTATCATTTGCCAAATGACCTGGAATACCACATTTGAAACATATGTATTCTTTTTTTTCTTGAAACAGTTGATTCCTGTTTTTAACCTTGTTGGAACTACTTTCTTCAAAGTTAGTTTTTCTAATAGCATTGACCTCAGAAACGTTTTGCTCAGAGAGTTCCTTTATGCCAAGTTTCATGTCTTCAAACCGATGAGCAATATCTAAAGCTTTAGCCAAAGTAAGATCCTCAGTGTCCAACAACTTTCCTTGCAGCTTGACATCAGCAACCTTGTGTACCATTTGATCGCGCAACATCTGATCATGAAAAGTTGAATAATTACACTTGGAAGCAAGAATTCTAAATGCATTCATAAAAGAATCGATAGATTCATTGGGCAATTGACCTCTACTTAGAAACTTGTGACAAGAGATCACTTCATTGATCTTCTTTATGTACTGTTTATCCAATTGTTTGATAGCTTCGTCAAAAACATCCATTCCGTCGTCAGATGATGATACAGTATTTGTACTGGGAGGAAGATGGCTTAAGACATGTCTTTCCTCTGCACCCAGACAATGCTTTAAAATAGCCAATTTGCGCTTATCAGTATAGTCTTCGCCACCTATTGCCTCAATGTAGGCTAGAAATCCTTCTTTCCACCTTTTCCATTCAAGAATGGGTTCTCCAGGCGAAGGCAAAAATGGTGCGGAGCAGAAAAACTTTCCATATTTTACTTAAATTAAATAAAATAAAACAAGAGTAAAACAACAATTAATGTGGTAAATATAACCACGCTGTATGTAAAATGAGTATATTATTCATGCATCGCTTGTAATTAACTTCCTATGCATGTATTTCATATTACAGTCAATTGCAGTCAGTGTATACTAATGTATGTAGATAAACTAACTTGTCGATTTGTATTCACAGTGCAAGTGAACACTATCCCCTTATATTTATGGAGGAGCAAATGAAAGAAATCTTCAATTTTAAGTAAAGGCACTAATGAAGAAGCGTGCGCATCGCTGTTTGCGCTGTGTGCCTTTAAAAGTGATTGATGTAATGAGCCTTGCGTTGTTGGGCAACCGTACAACAATGCCTGAGTGCTTCTTTACACGCACAGGAATTGCGTGATGACGTAGAGAATAGTCTCGAGCCAAATCTCGGGCCGCAGTCACGAGCGCCTCGCAGCGTTATCTTGTTCAATTTTAAAATTCTGAAAAGCTTCAAAATTGTCAAAAACACTCACCGAGTGTCACAGGAGCCCGCGGTTTTCAGAAAACACCGCCAGGACTAATATTCTCATACCGGATGAACTGCTTAAGGCATCAGCAGTAACCTCTCCTGGACAGCAACGTAATCTGCAATAAAGCAGGACTCCAGGCTTCCTTTGTTCGCCCGATCGTTGCCAGTGAAATATCTTACGAAGTGCCAGCCGAATAAGGTATTGTTGAATGTTTATTTTAGGAACAGCAGGAAGATAAATCTTCATCTGAAGCCTGGGTCATAACTGTCATGACTGGAATCCAGAACACGGTGACGTTCTCGATTCCAGACATGACAAGGCAACACCACAGACTGTTTGGTATTTTTCCGTTTTTGTAAACAAAGGAACAAGAACATAAAAACTAAAAGATAGCAGAGTCAAACAATAGTCACATTTAGTGCTGCATTTAGGAGTCAGTGTCCAGTTCAAAGAAAACACAAGTTAGCGCCGGTGCCGTCTTACAGGACCATTATGACATAGCTAGTTCAGCCGTAGGAGAATCACAAAGTTCACCCCTGTAAACATTCCAGTGCCCCCACTTTTTGTACCACACCCTAGGACAGCTACGCACCTTATACACTGTCTTTTCTGTGATCATGCATTGGTCCATCTCGGCCACGCAGCCCACCACCAGGGGTCTGTCTTGGGAGCCCCATTTCATCGCAATGGAGCGTTTGGCTAGCAGGAATCCAAGTGCAGCCCATTGCAATTCGTGATCATTAAGGTCATTCGCACCCCATTTGTCAAGGATACACAGCTTGGGCAAGGAGGAGAGCGATTTACCCAGTGAGGCACTCATTTTCCCAACAACGCTACCCCAAAACTGTTGCACATTCGGGCAGTCCCACAATATGTGAAAAAAGGTGCCTGGTAAACCACAGCCTCGTAAGCACAGTGCGTCAGGGCGTTGCCCAATTTTCACCAGAGTAAGAGCAGACATATACGTCCTATGTAAAACCTTCAGTTGTATCATTCGGAATCTGTGGCAGATGGCCGATTGTCTAGGGGACATGAGGGCCGAACGCCAATCCTCCTCATCTAATGGGCCCAAGTCTACTTCCCATTTAGTCCGTAATGACTTGAAGGAGTTTGGAAGATTATTACATAATTTACGATAGGTTTAGGAGATGGCCTTCTCAGGGAGTGGCTCAGAAAGTGATCTATCTTCTAGGGGGGAGATAGCAGGAATGGAGGAGAGGTCTGGAATGGCGGTTCGGATGGTGTGTGCAATCTGTAGGTAGCGGAAGGATTCCGTGGATGCAAGGGAATATTTAGCCTGAAGAACAGTGAAAGTCAAAATAGCACCCTTGTGGACTAGGTCTCCCAACTCCAAAATGCCGATCGTGTCCCACTTGTCGAAACCCTGGGAGAAGCAGAGGGAGCCCAAGCGTTGTGATGACCACAGGGGGTAGCTTTAGTGAGCTTGTCTGCCCATCCCAAACTCTTGTTGGCTCTGTGCCACAGTGTAACCGTGTGAGCCATAGCACCAACGTATCGGTGTTTAGTGGGCGTGTGGTAGAGGGCCCCCAGATACCCCTCCCGTCCGGTCTGGCTTCTGTCAAGGAGAAAGGCCGGGTCAAGGGGCGAACCATGTATCCAGTGGTTAACAGCCACTAATTGCGACGCCCAATAATAGAGGCGGAGGATGGGCAGAGCAATGCCTCCGTCGTACCAGCCTTGAAAGAGCTTACACAGGGCAATCCGAGCGGGCCCTCCATCCCACAATAGGAGACGGAGCTCGCTCTCCACCGTTCGAAAGTAGGAGTCTGGGATTAAGAAGGGACAGTTTTGCAAAGCATATAGAAAGCGCGGAAGAGCTAGCCTTTTGAAGAGCGCTGCTCTGCCCAGAAGGGAGAGCGGGAGGGAGCGCCAGTGGGTGACATCGCTACGGAGTCTGCGCAGGGGGCCCAATAAATTACAGTCGTGAAAGGTCTTTGCATCCGGTGTGACATAGATACCGAGGTATTGGAAGCCATCAGTAGCAGTCGTGATGGAGAACCTGCGGGGCAGCCGGGGAGGGGGGCTGTGCAACATGTAAAGCGTAGATTTAGTCCAATTGATCGAATAGCCCGAGTATTTCCCGAAATTGGTGAGGACATGAAACAAACTGTTAATGGGGGACCGAGGGGAAGAGACATAAATGAGGATGTCGTCGACGTAAAGGGAGATCTTATCTGTCACATCTTCCTTCCATTGGAGACCCCTGATCGAGACATCAGTTCGGATCCAGTGGGCGAGGGGCTCTAGGGTTAGGGCGAAGAGTAGCGGGGACAGGGGGCAGCCCTGTCTGGTACCCCGGTGGAGGCAAAACCACCAGGATGTGTGGTCGTTGACCCTGACTTGGGCAAAGAGGTCTGTATACAGGAGTCTTACCCAGCCAATGAACTGGGGTCCGAAGCCAAAACGGGCCAGAACCTCGAAGAGGTAAGGCCATTCGATTGAATCAAACGCCATCGTAGCGTCAAGAAATAGGATAGCTGCATCCCGCTGGATAGTGGATTGGCGGCTCATGACATTGTGAACCCTTCAAAAATTCAAAGCCGTGTTGCGGCCCGGAAGGAAACCGGATTGGTCGTCATGTATTAGGGAAGGGAGGACGAGAAGAAGGCGGTTGGCCAGCAGTTTAGCCAGGACCTTTGCCTCCGCACTGATCAGGGAGATCGGCCGATAAGAGCCGCAATCAGTGGGTGGTTTAGTCGGCTTGAGGATTACTGCAATGGAGGCCAGCCGCTGGGCAAGCAGGAGTATACCGTCATCGCGGCTTTGTATAAACATATTTCGTAGATGAGGGACAATTTCTCTGGCCATGCCCTTGAGGAATTCAATAGGGACTCCATCCGGGCCCATAGCTTTCCCAGATTTGACGGCGAAAAGTGCTGTAGTCAGCTCGTCTGCTGTGATGTCAGCGTCCAGGGTCGCCCGATTAGTGTCTGAGATGACAGGGAGGCGCATTTCCTCCAGGAGTTGCCTAGATTCTTCAGGCGTATAGCAGGAACCAGTGGTGTACACGCGCTCCAAACGGTTGGCAAAGGCCTCCGCAATATCTTGCGGGTCCACAACTGAGTAGCCGTCCGGTCTAAGGATGGAGGGAACCCATCAGGATCCCTGGTCACGCTGCTCCAACCACGCAAGCATTTTGCCTGCAGCGTCTCCGAATTCATACACACGTTGGCGTGTGTGGAGCATTCAGGCCTGCGCTTTCTCCTGAGTCAGCTCTTTGTATATCAATTGCTGAGTACGGAGGCGGTGAGCAGTGTTGTCGGTGGGGGCGGTGTTGTGTACCGTTTTGAGGTGGATGACGTCTGTTTCTGCCTGGAGGATCCGTTCTCTATGGGCACGCAAATAGCCTGTTTTTAGTGTCAATGCCTCACCCTTTACGACCGCTAGGTACGCCTCCCAGAGCGTTACCGTCGAAGCAACCGACCCGGCGTTTTCAGTGAAGTAATATTCGGTGCGCTCGAGGAGGCCGTCTTTGATATCAGGGATTTGCATGAGCCAGGGGCTAATAACAATAGGGCCGTGCGTGTAGGGACGATGATAGGTCAAGTCCACACTGAGCAGCGAGTGATCAGAAATGCCTCGTGGAAGACCCGACGGGCGAACGAAGTAGCCGAGGTCAGCAGTGGGGCAGAATAAATAATCAATGCGGGACATGCTTTTATGCGCGTTTGAGTAGTGCGTGAAATATGACGTGGTCGGATAGTGGCGGCGCCAGATGTCTTGCAGCCCCATGGCGTGCGTAAAGTCAGAGAGGTCGGAGCGCGACCGATGAGAGCTGCGCTTGGGACTACGATCTAAGTCATCGCACATTGTGCTGTTAAAGTCTCTGCCAATCAGAAGTGTACCAACAGGGAGGCCCAACATGTGAGCGCCCAGCTCCTTAAGGGAGTCTTGGACTAATGCCGGTGGAATGTACACTGAGAGTATGTTTAGCGGGCGGCCCTCCCAGGAGGCCTCAACAAGCGCAAAGCGGCCCAAGGGGTCAGCCCATGTCTTGGAGGGAATAAATGCGAGGTTCTTTTTGACCAGGATCCCGGTGCCGCGGGACCCAGAGGTGAAACCGGCGTGCACCAAGAGTGTATAGCCGCTGCGTTGAAGAGCTCGACAAGAGTTACCCACTAGGTTCGTTTCCTGTCACAAGACGATGTCAGGGGAGTGACGCCGGGGATATTGGAGGATCACACTTCTCTTAATTTTGTGTCCCAGGCCATTTACATTCCAAGACAGGATTGTGAGGGTTCTAGAGAGAGGACGTGTCATAGTGATAAACTAAGTGGAGTATGTGGAAGGAGAAATGGAAGTAAGACCGGCCAAGGCGCCAGGACAGCAGATCAGAACAACAAACTGGAGCAGGAAGCCCACCAAGCTCTAGGGGACCAGGCAAACTCTGGGGTGAACAGCTCGGCAGCATAGGACCCACAATGGGCCGAGAGCTATAGGCATTGTGACAAGAAAAGACTCTGCTTGAAAGCAAAAAAATAAGCAAAAAGAACAATGCAATGACAACAAAATAGACCCACATTTCCCCACCCCCCATCCCAGCCACCCTCCCTGCTTCCCTGCCCGCGGACTTCAAACTATCCACACCCCAACTAGGCAGAGTGCCTGTTGCCCTCCCAACCATGGTAGGGGTACCCGGTGAGCCAGTGCCGCCCCCCCCGCCTGTCACTAGCAGTGAAGTGACCAACATGCATATGAATATGTAAAATATAAAGATACTATGGTACCCTCAAAAAACTCAATGTTTTTCCGGTTTTGCGGTGTATATCAATTCTCCGCCCCACATTGTAGTTTGTGGCAGTTATCATTGGGTACCATAGTTTGTGATTTGTGCCCGCCTCATCCAGAGGCTCCTCTGGTCTAGTTTGCAGTGTCCAGAGATGGTTTTAAGGGTACCCCCGCCAGGAAAGGGTAAGTGAAAAAATGGTGAAAAGGAGAATTTAAAAATATAGAACTCTTCCCCAAACGAACTTTAATAGATGGTATGAGTCTATAGTAATAAAACATAGGAGGTACTTGCAAGAGATCAAGTTACTGGATCTCTAAGTATATTGGGAGTTTTGTCGACATTTTTCAGCCCCCCTTGGCTCAAACGAGTCTATGGGGCTTTCGTCAGGACTTACACATATACATACAAACAGATAGCGGTGGCATGTACTCACACAATTTGTGTAGTGACTTATTTGGTTGATTGCCTTATTGTAGGCTTTCACTGCCCAATCACCCTCTGTTGCGCTGTAAATAGGGAGAAACAGAAGGAAAATACAGACAAGAAAAAACCATCCATACATTTTGCATAGTTATTCGCTGTATTATGTGGGGGGTAAAGAAAGATCGTGTCTTCCGATTTTTAGGTATCTCTATTTGGATAGCCTATTTCTATATTAAGATTATTTCTAACAAATGGGTGGAAGGTTGTTTGGGGGCAGAGGACTGAAGTTGCAGAAAGCGGTATGTCTTTAGTAAGATAGTTATGGTGAAGTTACTTGTAGTCTAATAAAAGGTCATAGCGAGTGTTTTAATTCACATAGTAAATTATTAACTCTCTGGTATCTTTTCTGTAAGGAGCAAACTATGCGCACAGTGTTATCAAAGGTGTATAATTTTTTACGCAATGTTAGAGGATCAACCTATTTCAACTGCGCGCTCCGTCTTTAACTGTGCACATGCTTTCTAGACTGGGGACAAAATCGGTAAATGTGTCTCGCTAGCCCCGTAGTTCTAGGGGGTTATAAAATTTTTCCTCAACGTGCTGCGAGAAAACTGACAGGCAGACAGACAAGTGCTTACTTTCATGCCTGTGGACAGAAATTATCTTACCTTGTAGTGATTGTAAAATTGTATCATCAGGGGGTTCCAGCTTCCTTGAAGCTCAGAGCTAAAGGAAAGCGGAACTGTATTTAGATGGAGACTGATGCCGTCTTACCGCATTGTTAAAGTGTTGGAGTCTGTAACGCCTAGACGCAATTACCCGCGTGGGTTCCGATTTCGCCGCTTGTGCTGACTCTGCCCCTGGATAGGGAGGGGTCTCGTGTGTTCGTATCTTAAAGGGCTATCAATTCAATTTTAAAAGGTAGCTTTATTGTTCTGGTGCAGGCTGAACAAACAGACACTCGGTACTCCGGGAAAAATAGAGATTAAATAAATCCAAGAAAGCGATGGAATCTGAATCATTAAATGTTCGTACCATCGGCAAGTTAGATTATAGTGCTTAAATCTGGATGTGATCATTTCACTTGAATTGTATGTAGAACATTTCATTTCTTGAAACATTTTTCTCTTTTGCTATGTGTTGGATCGTTTCATTCTCCTTACTTGTGAGGATATTCAGAATTCTGGTTTCAAAATCTTTCTGGAGTAATAGGCCTATCACTGGGCACGCTCATTTTATAAATAAATACTATATAATAAGGGTAGTTTGGGTAATCAGGTTAACAATTGTTGAGGTCATGTTAATCCAAAGGGATACCCTTACGCTATTATGGGCTTATTCTCTGAGGGTTAGTGACGATGTTGTCTTGTTACAAGATGTTATTTTGCAAATTGATGCCAAGGTATGGCATCGTTGAGGCCCCAGATCTGGGTTCCAAGACGATTCACCCACCTTTGTTCTTTCTCATATAGTTCTTTTTCAGCTTCATGGCTTTTGTCTTCAAGCATTTCTAGGACTGTCTAACGAAGGTCATCACAAGAGTGTTTTGTTTCAATGAAATGGGCACAGAGTTTTGTCGTTGTTTTCTTGAGTCTTATATTACTCCTGTGTTCTCCTATTCTGGTTTTGACTTTTCTGCAAGTCATCCCTATATATTTCTTTTGGCAGGGACAGCTTGCCATGTATATAACATGGGTAGAGTTACAGTTAGTATGCTGTCTCTGCGTCCATAGGAGTGTATCTGTGAGTTGCAATTGTTTGGAAGTCGTCGTAAATTTGCAGGCAGTACAGTCACCACACGGGTGGTGGCCTGTTATAGGTGTCATCGTTATGTCTCTTGTGTTAACTCTGGATGGTTTTTTCTTCTTGGGACGTGTATGGACTAGACTGTCCCTCAAATTCTTCGTTCTTTTATTTGCGAATCGTGGTTTTGGCCAAGTGAATTTACCTGTGGTTAGGATGCTCCAGTTTTTGTTCACTAGCTTTTGTACCTCGTAAGTAGAGGGACAAAATGTGGTTACACATGTTGTCAAATCTTGCACAGGGTCTTTCGGGTATGTCTGTAAAAGACATTCTCTGGGTTGGTTATTCGCACGTTTCCTACACTTGTTGATGGTGGCTGTTGTGTAGTCTCTTGCTTTTAACTTCTTGCTCAGTTCTTGTGACTGTTTTTTATAATCAACATCTTTAGTGCAGTTTCTTTTGATTCTTAAAAACTGGCTGTAAGGAAGGTTGTCTCTTAGAGGCTTAGGGTGGTAACTCTTATATGAAAGGAGGCTGTTTTTGGCAGTCGGTTTCGTATAAGTTTTGGTATGTAAAGTGTTGTGCTCAACAAATATGGTAAGGTCTAAAAAGTCAATGGTTGAGTCATCTGCTGTATACGTAAACTTTAGCCATGGATCGCAGCCATTGAGCCAATCAATGAATTGTTTCAAATCATGTTTTTTGTCCCATATGACAAGAATATCATCTATGTATCTCTTCCAGTATGAAATACTGGAAGAGTACGGGTTTGAATCATTAAGTATGTGTTGACTCTCAAAATTGCTCACATAGAGTCCCGCCACCGAAGGAGCAAAGGCACTCCCCATGGAGGTGCCATGGCTCTGTAAGTATAATTCTCCCTCATATTCAAAAAAGTTTTCTTTTAGAGCCAATTTACAGCATTGTAGAACAAAATGTCGTGGGGTTTGGTATTCCCAGTTTTCTTTGTAGAGGACGTCCTCGAGCATTTGGAGGGTGTCGTCTTGAGGTAGACTCGTATACAGTGATTCGACGTCCAGACCTACCAAGAGCATTGATTTTTGGTCAAATGTCTTATCAGAAATCTGTGTTAACAGGTCTCTAGTATCTTTTAGGTAGGTGGGCGTTTTCTGAACCAAAGGTTTTAAGTATTCATCTGCAAATTTAGAAAGTGGTTCCAGGATCGATCCTATACCTGCAACTATAGGTCGTCCTGGAGGTGGGAGTTTATTCTTGTGTGTTTTGGGGAGTGAGTAAAAGTAAGGAGTCTTGGGTTCTTTTGCCAGAAGATAGTCAGCCTCTTTGTTTGATATCCATCTATGTGTTTCGCCCTCATAGACCATCATTTTGATAGTATTCACAAGTCTCTCTGAGGGATCTATTTCAATTTTTTTGTAGAACTTGGTGTCTGACAGGAGAGTAAGGCATTGTTGATTATAGCCTTCTTTGGTCAGAATCACAATCCTACCACCCTTATCGGCGGGTTTTATCACTATATCTTCATTGTCTTCAAGGGTTTTGAGCGCTTGTCGTTCACGTCTGCTCAGATTTTGAAATGGGATCTTTTTGTTTCTCTCCATCGCATCCACTCCTTTCAATAGTGCTTGTTCAAAGGTTTGGAATTCTGGTGGAACACTTCCCGTTGGTGGGTTGAAGGTGGATTTTCTCCTTAACCTTGTGTCTCCATCTTGTATTGATGTCGGTGACCCTGTGAAGAATGCTTTCAATTTTAGGGTACAGCAGAATTCTGCTAATTCACATTTGAGTTTAAAACTGTCCATAGATGGTGTAGGGACATATCCTAATCCCTTATTGAGTACATTCTTTTGATCTTCTGTGAGTTCTACATTTGAAAGGTTCACTATTAGTGATTGTTCTTGCTCATTGTTGCTTGAGCTGAGGACATGCTTCTTGTTAATATGTTCCGTTGTTGATCTTGCCATCCTAGAGACTTTTTTCTTCCTCTGGGTTGATTCTGGCCTCTCGCTAAAAAAGGCAGTTGTTGTTGGTATTGATTCTGTTGGCCTGGTTGATGTTGATCTCCCATTGGTGGCATAGGTGGCATTCCATAGTTATAAGGGTCCATCCACCCTCCATATTGTGGCATGTAAGGCTGGAAGTATGGTAAGTTCATACTCGGATAGTATGGTCTTTGCCATCTGTTGCCCCTTCTTGGTCGTTGGTAACGGTTGGCATTTCTGCCTCTCTTTGTAGCGTGATCTTCAGAGCTGCTGACTGAGTTATTTGATGAATTCTTGCCTGTGGATTCATTATCTGAGCCTTGATCAGTGGTATTATAATCTTCTTTTGAATAAGGGTGCATTTTCTCTTGACTGAATTTTTTCAAGTCATTCCCCAGTTTTTGTAACTTTGTTTGCATAATGAATTCATTAGTTTCTTCCATTTCCTTGTTGATTTCATCCAGTCTTCTTTTATAAATTTGTGGATTCATGCCTTTTTTAAGTTCATTTTCACAAGCTTGGATCTCTTGTAGTAGTGCCTCTGAGAGTCTTTTTGCTGTTTTTATTATGAGGACAAGGTAATCTAAAGTGCACTTCCAGGAGATGGAAGACCAATCTCTGCGGAATGCCAAGTCATGTAGAAAAATTCTTGGGGCATTATTTACCCAGAGGCCCCTCGGAGCTGTTTTGAAACGTAAATATTCTGTCATTATGATACCATGAATCGCTGTGCGAATTTGGTCTCTTTTCTTGTCTGAAAGTGTGTCCCAGTCATCTGTCTGTGCTAAAACTTCGGTTAGGTCCGTATTTTGTAGGAGTGGCTGTGCTGCCAGTATTTCTTCTATATCGCTTTCATCAAAGCTCAGTCCAACATTGCCTTCCATCGTCCTTCTTTTTCCAAAAAATTAGATGTATGAGAATAATATTTCTCTGGTTCAAAAGAACTCCCGCAGCTGTGCGCTGCTTAATAGACTGAGTAATCAAAAGGTAGGGAGGAGGAATAAATGTCCATTTACTTCCCCAGGTTTGGTATACAGGTTATCAAATGTGAAAATGGACACTAGTGACAAATCTAAACCATTGGGTAAAGATACTATGGTACCCTAAAAAAACTCAATGTTTTTCCGGTTTTGCGGTGTATATCTATTCTCCGCCCCACATTGTAGTTTGTGGCAGTTATCATTGGGTTCCATAGTTTGTAATTTGTGCCCGCCTCATCCAGAGGCTCTTCTGGTCTAGTTTGCAGTGTCCAGAGATGGTTTTAAGGGTACCCCCGCCAGGAAAGGGTAAGTGAAAAAATGGTGAAAAGGAGAAATAAAAAATATAGAACTCTTCCCCAAACGAACTTTAATAGATGGTATGAGTCTATAGTAATAAAACATAGGAGGTACTTGCAAGAGATCAAGTTACTGGATCTCTAAGTATATTGGGAGTTTTGTCGACATGTTTCAGCCCCCCTTGGCTCAAACGAGTCTATGGGGCTTTCGTCAGGACTTACACATATACATACAAACATATAGCGGTGGCATGTACTCACACAATTTGTGTAGTGACTTATTTGGTTGATTGCCTTATTGTAGGCTTGCACTGCCCAATCACCCTCTGTTGCGCTGTAAATAGGGAGAAACAGAAGGAAAATACAGACAAGAAAAAACCATCCATACATTTTGCATAGTTATTCGCTGTATTATGTGGGGGGTAAAGAAAGATCGTGTCTTCCGATTTTTAGGTATCTCTATTTGGATAGCCTATTTCTATATTAAGATTATTTCTAACAAATGGGTGGAAGGTTGTTTGGGGGCAGAGGACTGAAGTTGCAGAAAGCGGTATGTCTTTAGTAAGATAGTTATGGTGAAGTTACTTGTAGTCTAATAAAAGGTCATAGCGAGTGTTTTAATTCACATAGTAAATTATTAACTCTCTGGTATCTTTTCTGTAAGGAGCAAACTATGCGCACAGTGTTATCAAAGGTGTATAATTTTTTACGCAATGTTAGAGGATCAACCTATTTCAACTGCGCGCTCCGTCTTTAACTGTGCACATGCTTTCTAGACTGGGGACAAAATCGGTAAATGTGTCTCGCTAGCCCCGTAGTTCTAGGGGGTTATAAAAATTTTCCTCAACGTGCTGCGAGAAAACTGACAGGCAGACAGACAAGTGCTTACTTTCATGCCTGTGGACAGAAATGATCTTACCTTGTAGTGATTGTAAAATTGTATCATCAGGGGGTTCCAGCTTCCTTGAAGCTCAGAGCTAAAGGAAAGCGGAACTGTATTTAGATGGAGACTGATGCCGTCTTACCGCATTGTTAAAGTGTTGGAGTCTGTAACGCTTAGACGCCATTACCCGCGTGGGTTCCGATTTCGCCGCTTGTGCTGACTCTGCCCCTGGATAGGGAGGGGTCTCGTGTGTTCGTATCTTAAAGGGCTATCAATTCAATTTTAAAAGGTAGCTTTATTGTTCTGGTGCAGGCTGAACAAACAGACACTCGGTACTCCGGGAAAAATAGAGATTAAATAAATCCAAGAAAGCGATGGAATCTGAATCATTAAATGTTCGTACCATCGGCAAGTTAGATCATAGTGCTTAAATCTGGATGTGATCATTTCACTTGAATTGTATGTAGAACATTTCATTTCTTGAAACATTTTTCTCTTTTGCTATGTGTTGGATCGTTTCATTATCCTTACTTGTGAGGATATTCAGAATTCTGGTTTCAAAATCTTTCTGGAGTAATAGGCCTATCACTGGGCACGCTCATTTTATAAATAAATACTATATGATAAGGGTAGTTTGGGTAATCAGGTTAACAGTTGTTGAGGTCATGTTAATCCAAAGGGATACCCTTACGCTATTATGGGCTTATTCTCTGAGGGTTAGTGACGATGTTGTCTTGTTACAAGATGTTATTTTGCAAATTGATGCCAAGGTATGGCATCGTTGAGGCCCCAGATCTGGGTTCCAAGACGATTCACCCACCTTTGTTCTTTCTCATATAGTTCTTTTTCAGCTTCATGGCTTTTGTCTTCAAGCATTTCTAGGACTGTCCAACGAAGGTCATCACAAGAGTGTTTTGTTTCAATGAAATGGGCACAGAGTTTTGTCGTTGTTTTCTTGAGTCTTATATTACTCCTATGTTCTCCTATTCTGGTTTTGTGTGAGTACATGCCACCGCTATATGTTTGTATGTATATGTGTAAGTCCTGACGAAAGCCCCATAGACTCGTTTGAGCCAAGGGGGGCTGAAACATGTCGACAAAACTCCCAATATACTTAGAGATCCAGTAACTTGATCTCTTGCAAGTACCTCCTATGTTTTATTACTATAGACTCATACCATCTATGAAAGTTCGTTTGGGAAAGAGTTCTATATTTATAAATTCTCCTTTTCACCATTTTTTCACTTACCCTTTCCTGGTGGGGGTACCCTTAAAACCATCTCTGGACACTGCAAACTAGACCAGAGGAGCCTCTGGATGAGGCGGGCACAAATCACAAACTATGGTACCCAATGATAACTGCCACAAACTACAATGTGGGGCGGAGAATAGATATACACGGCAAAACCGGAAAAACATTGAGTTTTTTGAGGGTACCATAGTATCTTTACCCAATCGTTTAGATTCGTCACTAGTGTCCATTTTCACATTTGATAACCTGTATACCAAACCTGGGGAAGTAAATGGACATTTATTCCTCCTCCCTACCTTTTGATTACTCAGTATGTAAAATATAAAACAGTTCCCAGTGCTATATCCTCATGGTAGAAAAAGTACCTGGTAGGCAGTCAATGTGGCCCAGGCTGGGACCGAGGGGTGCATCATCTGAGATCAGGAATTTAACAAGTCGTGGAGATCCGCTATACAGAGCTGTCCTCACAAACAGCTCCCAAGAAGAGGAGCAGATCCGCAGAGTAGTGGCCGAGGTCGGTGAATGATGAACTTCTAACGGCAAAGGGTCTTCATTCACCTACGGGGTCGAGGCCTGTAAAGAGTTCCTGACTGCCCGGCAGTTGATCATCTCGCGGGTATTCGTCCTGGCCGTCGCGGGCTTCGCGGCGCCCCGGAGATCTCTCAGTCCGGCGCCAGCCCTCAAGCCAGTCCCACACTTCATCAGGCGACAGGAAGAACCAAGCCTTGCCATCATGTTCCACGCGCAATTGCGCTGGGAAGAGCATTGAATATTTGATGTGTTGGTCGCGTAGGGCTTTCTTGACCTCCAGGAAGCTGCGTCTCCTGGCCTGTACCTTCATGGTGAAGTCTGGGAACAGCGTAATGCGAGCATTGTCCAGGAGGAGAGGCTGTCCCGCCCGGGCAGCTTGGAGGATGGCATTGCGGTCCCGGAAGTTGAAGACCCTCGTGATGATAGGTCGGGGGGGGGAGCCCCCGGCTTGGGTTTACCTCCCGGGACCCTGTGCGCCCGCTTAATCGAAAAGTAGCCTGAGAGTTGTTTCGGCTGGAGATGGGTCGTGATCAGTTTTTCCACAAAGAGGTCCGCCGCCGGCTCCTCCATGCACTCCGGAACACCCAAAATGCGAATGTTGTTGCGTCGTGCCCTCCCTTCATAGTCGTCCAGGAGGTCGCTCATTTGTTTTTGTTGCTGCTGGAGCTGCGCCACCTGCTGCTGGAGAGTAGAGGTGTCATCAATGAGAGCCGCAGTTTTAACTTCTACATCCTTGACTTTGGAGTCCATTTTTCTAAGGTCTGCCCGCAGCAGTGTCACCTCTATATTGACTGAGTCTATCCGTGTCTCTAGGGAGGATCTCACCCCAGCTATCGCCTGCATGACGTCCTCCAGGGTAGGGGTCTTCGCTCCCGTCGAGGGGGATGCAAGGTTCGGGGTATCAGGGGAGGCCATGGTCTTATTTTCCCCTCTAGTGCCCCAGGAGTTCTTATTAAGCTGTCTCTGGCTGGAGGGCCTGGTCCCTTTGTTCGACGCCATGAGGAACAGTTCCGCGAGGGCGGAGACGTGCAGGGCTCAGGGGGAAGCGAAATGTGACAGCAGAAGTGGCCTATGTCGTTGGAACGGGCAGCATAGACTCGTCAGGTCCAACCAAACCCAGCCGTTAGAGCAGCACTCAGGGGACAGCAAATAGTGGAGGACACAACGTGCGTTGGTGAATCTTGGTAGTTAGGAGTGTCACAGAGGCGCAAGGACCGTATGTGAGGTCTAGGTGAGCACCAGGACTTACTGCGAGTCAACAATGGCCCAGGATCGCCACGTTCAAGACAGGTCCGGCAGCAGAAGGCCAGACCCGACGCCAGCAAGGGCAGCGGCGGGCTCTCGAGGTGTACTGGAGGACTAGGCCGCGGCCAGGGCTCCGGATGGAATAGTATTTATTTATTTATTTATTTATATGCTTATTTCGCGCCTGAATCAGCCCCGAAGGGGTATCTCCGCGCGTAGCTTCTGAACAGGTATCATGGAACTACCAAGGACATAAGACTGCTGCGATTGCGGGGGAAAACATTAGTCTTGGGAAAAAAGGTATGTTTTTAACTTCCTTCTAAAGGACAAATGGTTGGAGGTGTGTCTCAGCAATGGGGGCAGAGAATTCCAAAGCATCGGGCCTTTAAGAGAGATGGCCCGCCCTCCCTGTCTTGCTCTCGTCACCCTAGGGACCTGAAGCAGCATAGTGCTACTGGAACGTAGAGCACGTCTTGGTAAGTAGGGGACAAATATGTCTCTTAGATATTGAGGGCCGGATCCGTAGATACATTTGTGCATTATACAACATACTTTGAAGTCAATGCGCTGTTTCACCGGTAGCCAGTGAAGAGAAGAGAGGAGAGGGCGTGAGGGAGTACGGGGCAAAGCATTCAAAATGAGTCTTGCCGCGGTATTCTGTACCACCTGCAGCCTACCCAGCTGTTCTTGGTTGGCAGAAATAAGCAGTCCATTGCAATAGTCCATCCGACCGATGACCAATGCTTGTACCAGCGTCTTCCTATGGATGTCAGGTAGGAAGGGGAATATGCGTCGAAGCAACCCTATCACTCGGAAACAAGTTCCCGTGACTTGATTGACGTGGTCTTTTAAGATCAATGCTTGATCTAGACGCACTCCCAGATTTTTTACGGTCTGCTTTGGTGCCGGAACAGGTCCTAGCTCAGATGGCCACCATTCGGGAGACCATAGCAGAGTGGCCCCTCCAAACAACATGACTTCAGTCTTGGTCACGTTGCATTGGAGGAAGTTGTGGGCCATCCAATCTGCCACGGCTCGCATACCATTTTGGAAAGATTTTATAACCGTTGGTGTAAGAGTTTGGAAGGGAAACAGCAGCTGGGTGTCATCAGCATAGGAGATTGGGGTGAACCCGTAGGATCTTATGATGTCTGCCAAGGGGGCCACGTATACGTTAAATAACGTGGGGCTCAAGCAAGAGCCCTGTGGCACACCCTTGGTCAGCTTCCTACAGATGGAATTGTAGGAGCCTAATTTGACACCTTGTTGGCGGTCCGCAAGAAAGCTTTCTAACCATGCCATGGCAGCCCCTTTTATTCCCACCTCCCTCAACCGGCCGAGAAGGATGTCATGCGACACCGTGTCGAAGGCAGCAGACAAATCCAATAGCACCAGAATCACTGAGCTCCCCCCATCAAGTGACATCCTGATAGTATCAGTCACTGACAGGAGAGCTGACTCTGTGCTATGGTTAGGCCTAAAACCAGATTGAGAGTGGTCTAGGCCGCCCGCTGCCTCGATGTAGATGGACAGGTGTGCGTTGACGTGTTTCTCTGCAAGCTTACCAAAATAGGGTAAGAGGGAGATGGGTCGGAGGTTGGAAAGTTCCGACCACGGGAGAACAGCATTCTTGCGGATGGGGTTCACCACCGCTCTCTTCCACACAGTGGGCACGTTTCCCTTCTTTAGGGACTGATTTATAACCTCTTGAATATAGGGGCCCAGCAAGGGACTCAGGGGGACTAAAATTTTGGCAGGAATCAGATCTTCTGGAGACCCAGATTTTACATGGGTCATTAGTGTTTCAAGTTCTTCACTTTTAATGGGAGGGAAGGTGGTCAGAGAGAAATTGGTGTTCTTATTGGGGAGAGGCAGGGACCACTCTGCGGGCGATATTCAGTACTTGAACCACGCAGGCGCTATAGTAGCGTGAATGCAGCCCACATCTACAGTGCCGTCCCTGTATCCTGTGCAGGTCCGGTGATAACTTGGGCCTCAAGGCAGTGGTGAGGGTGAGCCGCAGCGGGACGAAGTGGCGATGGTCCGGGGGCCCGCCGGCAGGGGACAGAAAATGGAAGCAGCTCAATGTTGGCCCCGCAGTCAGTCTCCCCGGGCACGCTGCAGTAGAGTCATGGCTAAGGTGGGGAGCGGGCGGGGGAAGCCACTGAGTGTCAGCTGGCACGGGCCCAGAAGCCGAGGAGTTGCGTGGAAGGTCAAGAACAGTATCAGCAGAAGCTACTGTGTGGGCGAGATCTGATTTGGGACGGTAAATGGGCGTTGCAGCAGCGCCAGAGTGTCCTGCAGGTACAGCGCCGTCCCGGCAGCCAACGCACCTCTAAAATAGACTTGGGCCCTCTGGACGTGATGATCCGGCCTCCTCTGCAGATGGGGGTGGACCGCAACGGGCCGCGTTCGAGGCGGCCCGAAGTCCGTCGGACAGGAGAGAAGATCAGCATGGCACCGCTCCGGCTCCACAGTCGGACGACCCCCACAGGTCTATTGCGGCAGAGTAGCGGCGAAAAGGTGCGAGTGGGGTGCAGGTAACCACAGGCCCAAAAGCCTGGGCGTCGCGTGGGCGGCACTCCGACAGTAAGGCAGCCGGATACAGTTTCCTCAGTGGAACACAGCTTGTGCAGAGAGCCGGCGGAGCAGTTTTGGTAGTCAGGGAAGTCACCCGCGCGGCTCCGGTGCGGCGCAGCAGGGTCCGCCACTCGATCCAGGTCCCGGACAAAGCAATAGCAGCAGGGACAGTCAGCAGCGGGGTCCAAGCTCCGATGCCGGCGCCATCTTGCAGGCCTCAGGACCTCCGCCACTCAAGACGTGTTCACCCCTCGCAGAATAGGAACCGGGGCCACTCCAGTACCAAGGCAGGCACTGGGGTCTTCTAGATGGCACCCCCGATGTTTAGGGGGAGCACAGGTCATAAAACGGATAGTTGTAGGCAGGTGAGCAGGCGGGGATCGGGAGCCGCGTTAGTGAGCGACCATTCCCGTCGGCTGCTAGCCACGCCCCCTAAAAAGCTTTTTAAAGCAGCATACTGGGAGTTGATCAAAGTGAAGAGACTCTCCACCCATGTTACCTCGTCATTCTCAAGCGATTACCTCGGTATTAGGGACGAACCGCATTTGGAGGTCTATTGGGATCTTGTAATGAAACGACTAGCTCTTAAATTATACCATCAGTTTAGGGTTGGCACCTTGCCCTAGCGGTGGCTCACAAGTAAGTGGGATACTGCAACTAGTAACAAGTGCCAGTATTGTAAAGAGCAGATAGAAGATATAGACCACTTTCTATTTGTGTGCAAGCTTATGGGTACTGGCTCAGCTATGGTGGCAAAGAGATTGTTGAAATCTGACACCACTCATTATGTAGTCATAGGAGTTGCAAAGTTTTTGAGTTGGGCATGGGTCTTGCGGGCAAAAAAGGGTGGGTAATATAAGAACCATGTAAGGTCCCTGATCTCACATTTACACTGTACACTATAATGTGTTTTTTAAATAGATTTTATAGTGATGATATTAATGTACTTCCTAAGTCTTTTTGCTGGGTTAAATGTAATATTTATTTTAACTGATCTTAATAATGTTACATTTTCTGTGAATGTATGTGTTTGTTAATATGATGGTGCATTATTGTAAATTTATATCTCTTTATAACTTTGGATTATGATTAATGGATGCTATTTGTAATAATGTTCCTCTTTTTTAATCAATGTCTTTTTATTGTGAAGAATCGCAATAAAGACTTATGAAATGAATGAAAAAAAACATATTACATTTTGACTAATGAGTATTCCTAAAAATAAATGCATCTCCTATATTGATGCACTAGGTCTAGCAACCAGGCAAGTCCAGAGGAGAATAGTTAAAACACATGCAAAGAAGTTGACATTTCTCTCCAAGAGCCTTTCAAAATTGGCAAAGTGTTGTGCAGGTCCTTCTGATGTATGCACAGGGAATGCTTTGCTGCATGCAATAAAAAAGTATCCCCTTGTACATAACAAGAGGCCTATCTTATGAAAGGGCTACCTCAAATTATCAGTGTGGACTTATCTGTCTGACCCATTTCTGCAGAAGCTGCACCCCTTATTCCTCAGTGGAGGTGATACACAAGAGAATGGAAAAGCAGAATGTGTAGGTGTTCAATCTGGGTGCTTGTGAGTGTATGAATGTGTTGGGGTGTGTGTGTGTGAGTGGGTGTGATTGGGCATGTATAACCAATGCTATGAGGATCAGATCAGTCCTCAAAGTATGGGTAAACTCTGACAGAAGCAAACATTAACTTTGTGAGAACGAGTGTATCAGGAGGACCGGTCCCCATAATGTGTTGAGCTACATCCGAGTGAGTGTATCAAAAAACTAAAAGTGCAGTTATATTTGCTCGGTCCGATTTATAACCTACCCTACTATCAAAGCATGCATGGATTTCGAATAGAAAATACACACTTTATTGTGGTCAATGGCCGGTCCTTATAATAATAGGTATTTTTTGTGTGTGTTTGTGTTTGTGCGTGCGTGCAGGTTTTTCTGCTGCACATTTCTTCAAATCATCTTGACAAATATGTTCGCTCACCAATTGGGGACCAAGTGCCTCTGATGATGCTGGAGATTGAGTATATTCAGCAGACAACTGAAAACTTTGATGTAAGTACTGCAACAACTCCAGGTTTAATTAACATTCCATTGAAAAAGATATATTTGAAAAACAAGCAGGGTTTAGTAAAATAGTACCTGCTTAGCCAGAGCAGAGTAGAGGTAGAGAAATCTATACAAACTTCTTATCTAATCACATGCTCCCTTGTAAAACACAAAATCGAAATCTTTGACTCTGAATTATGCCAAGTTAGATATCTTATTACTACCTGAAACTTGGCCTTCAGAGGATTCCACACCAGGTATGTTATCGGCCCTCCCAGATTAATTTTGTATCATAAATTGTAACCGAGACGCCAATAAAAAAGGTGGTGGAGTTGTTGCAATTATAAAATGTCATCTACAGAGCTCAGCATTGTGAACTGAACCACTTCCAGTTACAGACATGTTGCTTTTGAGGGTAGAGTTCATTAGTAGCTCTGGCACAATTTTACTTACATATCTCCAACAATCTATTTGGCTGATTTTATGAACTAGTTTTGAAAACTAATATGATCTCTATTGATATCATTTGCAAGTGTTGATAATTGGTGATTTAAACTATGGGGCCAATCACCCAGAATAGGACTCAAACACAGTGAATTTATTAAATGTATCACTTCATTAAATCTCTCACAAATCAATCATAGCCCTACTCACAGTAAAGGACACATCATAGATTTAATTTAGACATTTAATTTTAAAACTCTTAACTTGAATATTTCTCCATGTATTTGGTCAGACTATTTTCTAATTAAATATGACTCTCCTGGAACAAAGAGGCACCTCGTGATTCAGACTGAGTTCAAAGCTTTCCTCAGTAGACAGAGCCTCACTATAGCCTTATAGCCCTCCGTAGCGGGCTATACTGGCTATTAAAGGCCCGCTCCAATGTAAACAAGGAAGCAGAACTTTAATAGTCAATATAGCCCAGCTATGAAGGGCTATATGGCTATTGGAACATTCTGCCACTAGAGGGCAGAATGTTCTAACAAATAAAACAAACGCCTCCCAGAGTCAGAGGGGTTTAAATCCCCTCGGGCTCCTATAGACCTTTGTGAAAACAACATTGGAATGTTGCTTTGTGGGCCTTTACCGGCCCGTAGAAGCACAGAGCACTCCATTGTCTTCGACGGAGTGCTCCACATTCTAATGTTCTAATTATCTTTACACCCCTCAAGAACTTTGCTAGTAGTTAAACAGCCATTTTTATTGTCAAGATAGAATGCCTTACCAAATAACCAAATGAAATTAATAATACATCACTATCCAAATTTCAACTGATAGGTGTGACAATGCTGCAGAGATTTATGTCATAATTTAAGTCTGGCTTCCGTCTCGACCAATGGTCCCCTGTAGTAATGAAAATGACTGAACCCGCAATCATGGAACCCTTGATGACCATCGTCAAAACCTTATTCACATAGGTCATAGTACCAAAATCTTTTTTTTAAACATTGTAATCCCATTGTTAAAGAAACAGAGTGAGGAATCATTTAGTTCCTAAAAAATATTGACCCATCACTTTTCTACCTTAAACTGCTAAAATATTTAAAGCCCATGCGCCACATGATTTGTGTATTTATCTTCAGACCTCCAACTGTCTTCATCTCTTTCAAACTGGTTTTCATCTATCAAATAATTCAGAGTCTGTCTTACTGTCAGTTATGTATGTTCTAAGAAATTGTATTGACATGGGATTAGTGTCAGCACTTGAACCATTGGACTTGTCGGCTGTCTTCAACACAGTCGACCAATATATTCTGATGGACTGGGTTGAGGGGGCAGGATTTAGTGGTTCCCTTTTTTAATTGGGCGAATTACATTTTAGAGGCCCATGAACAAGCTATACAAGTTTCTTCTTTGCTGGCAGGAAGCATGCCTATGATATGCAAAGTACCTTAATGCTCCTCACGTATTTAATATATATGTCAGGACTTTAGTATACAAACTCACATTGTGAGGCTGCACACTATATGACTATCAAGATGACTCACAGTTCCTACTATGTTGGGATGGTAAAGCTTCATCACAAGAAGATTTTCAAAATATAATGTGCTTCATCTGGGAATGGATGGGAAATAAACACTTGAATTTACATTAAAAAACTACTGAGACTGCTACCATTAAATTAAGACATTACGGCAGTAAAGGACTTTCTATTTCCCCATTTGCATGGTTACTACTCGCCTCATCTTTCATAGACTCCAGCCAGAGTTCATTCTTTTCAGGTGCTTAAGGCTGCTTCAGAGCCAATGGCTCTGAAATAGGTTTGAGAGGGGGGGTGCTAACCAGTGAGACACAGGAATTTGGAAAATCCAAATGCTACTTATAGAGCAAGAGTATTTAATGAGGGATTCCTGTTTAATGCAGGAGCGGAGTCGTATGAGGCCCAACAGTTGATTTGAGGGCCTTGTAAACAAATACATGGTTACATGCTAGAGTGTAAGGTATTGTCCTGAAATATGAAACTTTTTCCCAGGACGATTTTGTCTGGTAAAATCTGGCAGATTTTGTATGGTGCCTCACTTTTCAGAGTTTTAGAGCCCAAACAGAAAGGCAGTATTATAATGGGATAATTGCCCACCAACAAGTTATGGATCCGAAGACAGTTGAAAGTCCGCAGAGAGGGCGCTGAACGAACACCTAATTAAGAATTCCTTAGTGGTACTATAAGTTGCTTGCCTGAAGCAGTGGGTTTAGGACAGGCTTATGTTTAAAAAAAAATAGAACTACTAATAAATTAATGATGTTGTCTATTTTACTTCAGAGCAATGTTGTCTGAGAGACTTTGTGATGGCATGGACATGTTAGGGATTTTGGGTGCCCTGGGCCAAAAGTATTTTGGGGGCAAATTAGGAATTGCACAATCACATGCTTTTCCGCGGCGGCTTTTCCGCCGTGGAAAAGCATGTGGACTTTGGCTTTTGGGGGCCCGTTGCGGGCCCCCAGGGTGTCGGGGGGTGGGGGTGCACATGGGGTACCCCCCAATATTTACATGCTCAAAGCGGCAGGCACCGCGCAGTGCCTGCCGCTTTGTGCATGTAAATGTAACACATGCAGTTTTAACATTGCGGCGGGTGCTGCTTCAAGGGTGGCGGTCACATCCTAATTTGCACGGAGGGACCGCCGCTGCCCCTGCGGACAGTCCCCCCACCCCCTTTGAAAGGCTGGGGCCCTGAACCAGAGACCACCTCGCCCATGCCTTAAAACGTCCCTGGAAACTTTGTCTCCTCTCTGGGAAGAGCTAACTCTCCCAGGAGGGGGTTAATTCATACAGCTGAAATGCATCAGCTGCAATATGATGCAAGGGGTCTCCTCTGCTATTATATCAAGCGAAGGAACAGGACTGTCTGTTGGTTTGCTTTCGGTTTTAGCAGAGGAGACATTCTGCCTCCCACTGCAGCTGAAGCATTACAGCTCTATGAATTAACCCCCTCCTAGGAGAGTTAGCAAGACAAAAGCATGGGCTCCCCCCTCCAACCATACCCGAGTACTCCAAGGGAACGAAGGTCAGATTAGAGTGGAGTGCGCGCACCCCCTGAGATGGTGTCATGCCCCCCAGGGGGGGCGCAACCCACAGATTGAAGAACTCTGGTCTAGAGGCATGCAGCCGATGTAGGATTAACCAGCCTTGGTATTCGGCACGCCGACGTTCAATTGCACTGGCTGCAGGTTCCTGAGCAAAGCCAAGGGCACCAGCATTCATTCTTTTTAAAGTTAAGCACTGAGTTTTGCGCTGAAGTCAGTAAAATAAAATTTGAAATCAGGGCCAAATAGCCAACACATTTGTTAAATAAAAGACGTTTCTCATTGCTAGTTTATGAGAGTGGAGAATAAGGGACTCCCATCACAAGTGTAGAAGGTTGTTCTTTGAAGTTCTGATATGCAGTTCTTGCTATTCTTTCACTGTTTTGTCCTGCAAAGTTTCTCCTTCCTTGGGCACGCCTCCTAGCCTAGATTATATTTTTATATATATGGTTGGATCTGATTTTATGATTGAATATAGTCACTGAGGTCCATGTGTGTTCATTCGTCATTTCTCAAAGACACAGAATCCAAAACTTTTATAGTGGTTGTTATTATTTCTTTTGTTTTCTCTTCAGTCCTAGCTTGACAGAATTCTTAGTTTCTGCTCCGTGTGAATATTTAATTAGTGTTCCTTGCCATAAAGAGCTACTCTTGTGCATGCAATGCCCCGGAGTTGGCAATCAAAATGTTAAAATTGTGTCAATCCAGCTTAGAGTAGCACTTAATTAAATTTTAAAATTCTAGTATTTCTGTTCCGTTTTCTTTAGGGTCAATTCAAGCTTTCTCCTTTCCGATTTTGGCCCTGAATACTTGGGGCCAGATTTACATAAAAGTGCTGCAGCGCTGCAACGCAAGTCATTTGGCTGCACCATGCTGCAGCACTTTCACTGCACAGAAATGCAACATATTTAGAATATTATTTCGCATTCCTGTGCTCTCCCCTGCACTGGCGCACAAACAACTGCCATGTGCCGGTGCAGGCACCCTTGCACCATGGTGTGTCATGGGGAGATTGTTTTTGTGTGTGTCCAACCCCAATTTACCAGCTGTTCATAATCTCCCATTGCCACAGCCATTCATTTCAGCTATCTCTTAATTGTGTAGACCCCAGCAGGCTACTGTAAAATATTGGTCAGTCCTTTACGACATAACACCAATTCAAGCATTCTTGATGTTGTCCAAACTTAGGCGGACCACTGTTATGGGTCACTGAATAGCATATTGCCGTGTTCAGGTGCACTTCTTAACTAATAAAGTGCGCATCCAACATGGCCGCTTCAGTTGTGAGTCTAGTCTACCACTCAGTAACTCAGCATGTGACTCCTCATAAGCCGCAGACCCGGAAGCAAGCATTACGGGGCCCGGAGCCAGGGTAGGACGGATGCTAGTTGCACTGCCTCCCTGCATGAGTATGAATACATTTATCTGCCAGTGGAAATGCCATGTCAAGACCCTGGTAAGAACTTAACTCTTCTGATTGTAATTGGGATTTGTACTCTCTTCCCCAGCATCAGAGCAACAACGTGCTCTGCATCCCCGTCAGCACTACACCCAAACCTAAGGGGTGAGTTCCCAATTGTGCGCATGGTGCCCAATGGCACGTCCGGTCTCATCCCCACGTGTACCACCACTTTTTAATTACCAGCACATCCATAGTGGGACCATCGCTATTGTCTTTGAATAGACGCTATTTCTGGTGTGCAAATTCCCGGCTGGCAACACCTGCTGCATTTTCGTGATTTTGATATCCACTGCTTATGCCGCATGAATGCTTGTGTTGGAGTGCTTGTGATCACAATTCTTCATGTGTGCCAAGCATATTTAAAACATTGCCTGTGACATGATCTCCCAATGTCAATATGCATCATCAAATGGTGGTACATACTGTTTATTCTAGTCTCTTTCATGACCTTAGCCTATGCAAGTATTTAATCAAGGTTGTTAGCGTTCCAATCACTGGTGGTACACGAATTCCGGGCTGGCAGTACCCGCCACATTTCCACGATTTTGATATCCATTGAATATGGCGCATGAATGCGTGTGTTGAAGTGCTTGTGATTACTGTTCTTCATGTGTGTCATGCATATCTAAAACATTATAAAAACAAAATGGTGGGGTAGGGTCCTAGGGAATCAAGTTTAGAGATCGGCGAGGAGAACTTCCCCTATAAGTAATCAAAGACACTATACTACCTCGGGTCTATATATTTAGCACGTGAGTTGTGTGTGGTTTAAATGTGCGTTCCCTCAAAAAGATGTGTAAGAGATGTAGTGGATGTAATCACTAAGGGCGATTATCCCTTAAGGACTAGAACCCTCACTCACCCGTAGGTGACATGCTTCATTATATGGGTTCCTCCTCCCAGCAGGAAATCCTAGTCCTGCTGAGGGCTACAACTCCCTCACTGTGAGGGAGGAGCTCAGGGATGTTTTTCAAATGATGTTCCCTAGTGTAACTAGGATGCTAAAATCCCATATGTGAAATTATAATGTAGTGAGGGCGCAGCGCAAAAGGAAAAGGCAGCTAATAGTGATCTAAAACTGCCTAGGAAGATGCCGAAATTCTTTCTTTATTAGGTTGCTCTCACTGGCAGGATTAAAATGCAGTGCATGGAACAGTATAGATTTAAAACTGCTCACTAAGTACGGTCAACATGTTTCAGCCAGATGATCAATGTTATGTATCGGTGGCTTTCTTCAGGACCACAAAGATATTAAATTTCGCTGCTGCTAATGACAATCTAGTGCTCAAAATATAATAATAACAAATAAATACAACACCAGTAATCCTGCGAGGCTGTGTCTGGATTTACTGGGACAATCTGTGAAGAGAGAGAGAGAACAAAACAAAGTCGCACACCGTCAATTATTTGTGCTTGACTAATGACATATTGTGATATATTATATCATCAATGAGGCCGCAATCAATATTGCCTGGAGATACACACAGATACACTTACCCTCTAATGTAGGATAAGTCACCTCACCTCTACCTGGCAACAGCTCAGGGGAGGAGGCCCCGCTCTCTGGGGGAAAAAAAATGCTTAATCACACCTACTCAAATTTCCATGGTGTGATTACTATGTATTAAAAGCAATTGCTCAAGATGTGTTCAAGGCAACAAGGTGGTGTAGCGTCGCCTCTAAGGCTGGTGATTTCTAAGAAGTAGCGCGTATACATTGGTTAAATTTCAGACTATGGGGTCTAAAGAATCCCACATGACACAGGAGTCAATGTGCCATATAGTACTTCTAAAACTAGTCTAGTCTCCCATCTAAAAGGAGCCTTTGTATTGTAGAATAAGATTCTTCTAAAGGGACTCTATCACTTATGTCAAACAATGACTATACCCTATACTTGCAATATGTAGGCTAAGGAAGGAGAGATTCAAGAGATTGCCCTTACTTTTTTGTCAACATGACACAACCCTGTCCATGTAAACCCTTACAAATTAGCCCGTTGAGTAGGAGCGGCATAGCCCTGAGCGACTTTAGCAAACTGGATACAAGATAGCCAGGATCGCCTTACCTGTCCGTCGGTACCGAGCTGCCCCCGGAGGTACCGAACGTACAGACAGGCCCGCTCTTTATAGTGTGGTTAATTATGGAGTAGTATCAGGTGCGAGCATTAGATGCCCCTTAAAGCTGCCTGAAAGACCTCATGTAGAAACCCATCGCGCATGCCCTGGTCTCAAACAATAGTCTCTCCTCTATTGCGCATGTGCAATGTTGAAAGCCACTGTGTCCGATACGGTATGACAATAAAAGTTGAATTACTCCCTGGACAACGTGATTGTAACCATCATGTCACCTTGTTGATGCCTCCTTCTTTTTGTGTAACTGTTGGCCTTCTAGCATTTAAGTAAGGCATTTGTATGCAGATCGGGAATAGCATCGCTAGACTCATAGCGCGACTGTAAACAACCGCGCATGTGTCAAACCAGAGACACTGTTCACTGTGAAGCGAAATGTGTGCTTGTCTAAATTATAATAAATCTGTGGCCATCTAATTGCCCCACTCCTACTAGTATGAAATGGGAAACCACGTCCTCTTATTGCTTAGTCGGGGAAAAAAGGAAACCCTCATTATTATTTTTTAAAGAAGGTATGACATGCCTATTATTGCGAGATATAATACTGACAAGAAGTTAAATGATATCTATGGTCAATATTTGTGCTCATGTCCTCTCCCTGATATGTCCTCATTTAGATGTTTTGAAAAGGGGGGAGAATCCAGCTTAGTGTATTATTATGATTGACCCCAGTATGGCGACTCACATAGTATAACATACAGAAGTCCAAAGGTTCACCTAGTGATGTAAAGTGTATGTGTATGCCTTACCCCTAGTGATGATTCCAAATTTGAGTAAGCGATAATCTGACTCAGACCCAGATGCTTTGTTCTCATATGTGTAATAGCATGCAAAGCATTTCTTCTCTATATCCTAAAAGGCTAAGGCAGGAAAATGCCAATTTTCTAAAAGTGGCATTTTCAAAATTGCAATTTAAAATCTGTCTTCACCATAATTTAGGATTTTAAATTCTAATTCCAGAGACACCAAACATGAGCTTGTTACCAGTTCCCAGTTGGAAATTATAGCTTATTAAATGAATAAGGTCATTCCAATGTTATTTTATGGTAGACGTAAGCCTTGCTGTAGTGAAAAACATACGTAAGAGTTTTTCACTACCAGAACATGTAAAACTTAAAGGTACATTTCCTTATTTTTGAATACACTGAACCCTACCCTCTGGGCTGTCAAGCACCTACCCTAAGGGTGACTTATAAGTATTAAACAGGAAGGCTTAGGCCTGGCAAACGGTTTGCCCTGCAGTCGAAATGGCAGTTTAAAACTGCACACACACTGGCTGCAATGGGCTACTTAAGTGGGTGGAACAATCAGTACCGCGGGCCCACCAGTAGCATTAAATTTACAGGCCCTGGGCACAGGTAGAGGCACTTTAGTAGGGACTTCCAAGTAACTTATATATGCAATTTTAGTTTAAGCCAATCTAATACATTTAAGGAGACAGCACAAACACTTTAGCACTGGTCTAGCAATGGATCATGTTCACCAGATGAGCCTACCACGGTCACAGAAAGACTATAGTAGCCTGCCTCAAGACTTTCTGAGTCATAGGGCAGTGCACACCAAAAAATAATAAATCTACACCAATGGAAGTAGGCCTAAGTATAGATGCAGATATACTAATTTTTTGTTATTCACCAGATTTCTCAGTAGTATGCCTTGAAAGATGCACTAGGGCAGGTTTCCAGATGTCCTTCCTGGAAAGTTATGTGTCATGCCATACAGCACCTATTCCTCCAATGCAGAAATGTACAGAACCTAATATTCAGCAAACTAGGAATGGAACCTCCTGCACATTGAACATTGTTTTTACCCTCAGCAAACATATTTTTCCCCATTAGTGAAATCCTTCCCCTACACCCTCATCAAATCTAGGTGTGATGCATTCCCTTCCCCTTGGTGGTTCCTAAACTTACCAGGAAAACTACACCTTGAAATGCACTCTTCCCACCACTAAAGTGGCATTTATGACGGTCTATTTTTCTGCACTCAAGGGAGAGATATCTGCAGTGGTAAATACATTTATGATCAGCACATATACCTTTTATGATGATGGCTGGTGGACGTAATATAGAAGTATCTTTCATGGATAATAATACGTTCGTCAATAAGGCCCAAAGAAGTCACTTACCTCTTTTAGAATGCTCCCTGTACATTAACTTATTCACTCTAGTATGAGAGAGTCGCCAAACGTGATACTAGAAAATGTGCACTAGAGACAATTGAGTCATAAGTAGAATTATCGAAAATCTGGGACTTTAGTTGTTCTTCCAATTCTCAGAGGCACACTACAGCGCCATTATTTAAACCGTTTTTAAAGACCTGCACTGAAAACACTCTTATTGACAGTCTCCGCCCCAACGAGCACAAAATATTATCGAACCGCGCTAGGAGACATTTTCTTTACCTATTGGGATCATGAGTGCTTTAAAATGACCAACACACTAAAAACCCACAGGCGCACATCTTTCAACACAAACGTCCTCATTCCATTTAAAACGTAATAAGAGGAAATGGCTGAGCAGGCAGAGAGGAGCCTAGTGCAGATTTAATGCCGGCAATCCACATCAGGCGCTGTTCGCCATCCCTAAATATATGGTGTGGTCTAATGTTGTTGACACTAAGCACATCCCTGAGTTAAAATCGCCCTTCGCTGATTTGCCTTTGCGATATGAATGATGGCGAATCAGTCTGGGCACCAATAGTCCTTTTCAAGATCTGTTCCCAAAGGTGACACTATTCAACTCTTGATAGGAGTTCTGTTAATTGGTCACACAATTCTTCCCAGAGTGAGTTTTCTTTCAATTTTATTTTTAGCAATTTGCTTCCCTATATTGCGTTAGTGCCATTCCTTCCACCTCGGGGCCTAGCTGGGAGATTCCCAACATTCACAAATACACATTTAGAAAGACAAATATGTGCTTCTTCTTACTGCTGTGCTTGGAGAAGTATATACTTTTTTATAGACCCGCATTACAGTTTTCTCTTAAAACATTCCTCCGTTTTCACACACTGCATCAATGATGCATCAGGCAAGCTTAAAATATCTTGTCTCTAGTAGCAGACTAGTGCTTGTCGGTATTTAAAGTGAATGGCGATTTATCCAAATAATCTGGTTAGAGCATCGCCATAAATCTCATATTATATTTCATTCATTGTTTTATTTCACTCGTTTTAGGATGTCCAGAAAGCAATGGTGGCATAGCGCGTAAAAATAAAAATAAATGTCATTCCACATGAAAAACAAAATGCTCACTTATTACATGCAATGAAAAATACAGAATCACATGAATCTGCAACCAGGCCATGAATTGTACAAGAAGGGCAGGAACGGATGACTTTTTAAAACCTTTCCTGAGATATGCCATTTATGGAATAGTTCTCGGCCTGCAAAAAACTCTAAATCGTCAGAAAAGTTACATGGAAATATTTTTTTATTTGAAGGTCTAACTAGACCCAGCTTGAGCTGTTTCCAGAGTTTATAAACATACAGAAAAAGGAGCAAACGGTCAGCCCTATTTAGCCTATCGTTTCTGTAATCAATGTTGCCAAATCACATTCATCAGCCCTTGCTTGATTGTAGCTGACTTTTATGGTGTATTAACAGCCTGCTCAACAGCTGTGCACCCCTCCTGTTTACTCAAGCAGAACACAGAGTACTTAGTAGATCTACCAGCATCACAGTTGGTTTCTTCTGGGGCAGTGGCAGGAGAGCTATGTTCTGGAACAATGTGACTCTAGTACAGTACATTGCAATTTCAAACACTGCAATGGGAGCCTTTCCATACACTGTAATGGAAGCACTCCTTGGGAGGACTAACAAAGGTTTTGGGCAATCACATGCTGAGCTGCCATAAAGAGGCTCACCAATAAAGTGGTTGGCTAAAACCCCTCTTTAGATAAACATGCAGCAATTTTATAGTGTAATGCCTGCAATATGTCATGCCTTTTTGCCAGACAGCTCTCATTCCATAAGCGACGACCTTATGCTTTTAATCAGAATATCATCCTCAGAACTTTAAAGTTATGTGCTTATACAGGTCCCTGTTGGAAAGCACCATCTTTTGCGTGGTGTACCCTCAGGTATTTGACTTAACTGTTTTTGCTTGCTGTAGAACTGTGTGAACTTTACCCCTGCTAACCAGAGGTGGAGTGCCTTTGACACCATTATCAGCATGATAAAATTGATGTACCCTTTATAGGTATTTTCACTTACCTATAATTCCCCAGTATATTGTACAGAAGTGTGCTCTGGGCCTGTAAGTTAAATGTCACCAGTGGACTGCACAACCCATTGTGCTATCCAGTACAATGACAGTGTAAACATTACTATCATTGTAGCCATAATGTGCACTTTTAAAACAGCAAATTCGGCCTGTCAAAATCCTGCATCCTTGTTTCCTTTTAAATGTTAATAAATCACTCACTACGTAGATATTTCCTGCCATAAGGCAGAGTGCGCTGTATTTAAAAGTAGGACATGTAAAAGTTTAATGTGAAACATTTCCATTCAATTAAAAGGCCTCAAAAGCTGTGTTCACTGTAGCACATCTGGCTGTTCCATAGGAAAGTATTGGGATAGAACAATGAATTTAATAATGTTATCTCCTGCCTTGAAACACTTGCAAATGTCATTCTTGGACATTTAGACACATTTATTACAAGCCCAATTCATTGGTGAAGTCGGATTTGTAATAAATATTTTGGAAAAGTGACTTTCCGAAAGTTACCTTTTCCCTGCCTAAAGCCTCTGGAGGTCCATTTGCATGAGCTCTCACTGTCACCTGGCGGCAGAAAAGCCCGCCATTGATGAGGTGTGAAAACTGCTACCAGAGCAGGACAAAGGCTTAGATATCAAGAGATGCTTTCTGTTCTGCTGGCAAAATTACCATTTAGGTTGTGCCCAGGTACTTGATTACATTCCAAAAGGCCTAGCCTTTCACAGGTAAATGTTAGCTAACACATAGGTGGGGTCCTCCTTTGTTCTCCCAGTCAGGCAGGCACCAAAGAGAAAGTAGCTGCAACAAGAATTGTTTTAGAGTGAGCACAAAGGAAGAGTTGGTCATTTCCCTGGTCAAACCTCTGTAGTGGGTGCCCAAGCTCTGCATAGAGTAAAAAAGATTCTGCCATCTTGCTTTCAGGGAGAAAGGGCACTCTGGGATTGGTTGCAGTAGGGCACACAGGACGTGCTGCAAAAGTAGATAGGAGTGCCCCTTAGAAACTTTACTATAATGTTAGGGGGGCTGGATAACCCCCACCCACAGGTTCTAGCCAGGCATAAATGTGCCACTGACAGTACCCTTCCTTGAACATTTTCTCTAGCTGTAGCAGAGTAGAAGAGGACTGGTCCTCCTGACTGTGACCTGAGAAGAGCCTAGAAAATTGGACATGTATTCCCTCTTGGGCCCAGGACAAAGTAGTGGATTCTAGGTGTCAAAAGGCAGACCTCCTGTTTAATCTACAGGGACACAGCAAGCTTCAAGGGGCCTTTTTCTGCAACTAAGAAGCTGACCAGATCTACCAGGACCTGCCCTGGACCCTGCTGTTGGCGTCTGTTGAAGTGAATTTTGACCTCCAAGTGCTATCCATAAGGCCTTGGACCCTTCTTTGGTGTCAAAGTGTACTTCCCCTCACTCTTCCTGAATCCTAGGACTTGGAAATGTTTTGACTCCAAATACTTTGGGATGACTAGGACCAATCTGCCAAACCGATACAACCTGTGTGCATTGCTGCTCGGCCAAATTATCAGCTTGCTCCTGCTTAGATATTTTCCACAGCAGCAATTCCAATTCAGTGTGAGTGAACATGTAGCCATTTCTCTGATGGCCCTTACTCCCAGGGCCTTCAGAGAAGTTTTGCCGCTGTGGAGACAGCGTAGTCTCCGATGTGGCCAAACTTAAGGTCTGCCTCCTGCAGTTAAATTAGGTGGACCGGACACTATGTTGGTGGTTAGGTTTTCCTTTCTGCCAAAATATAAACTGGGTCATCAGTCTAAAGGTAAACTTTATGACCAGGACAAACTTGGCTTCTTGACCCGACACACACTCCTTCATTGTTGGCCTAAATGTGAGCCTCAGAACTGGCAAAGGATTAGCAGTTAACCCTGGTTGCGACTTAATGCTTATGCCATGATAACATTAATATTTACTGTGCACTAAGGAGTTAAAATATATTTGAAATTCGCCTCGGTGCCACACATCCAACACAATAAACACTGCATGCAACTCATTCAGACCTAGCAGTCCAGCACCTACCTGAACCATAACCCTACCAAACAGCATTCTTGCTATTTACCAAAAAACAACAAGCAGTAACTAGTCCAAATGTGTTGCAACAAAATGAACTTAGACAGATTCAAACCTAACTTTCACCCATTGCTAAGTCTCCCATGTTCACTTTGGAGATCAATCTCACCGCAAGGAAAGCTTCACCCACAAAACCAAGATGGCATAGTACAATTCCTCATAGAATGTGACTTCAGAATTGTCACTCAAACACCTATACACTGGCACCTTGATGGCAGTGCATTGCTTCACAGCCTGCTACCCTCCACACTAGCCCTTTTTAAGGGCATCCTACATGCTCAAGCATACTTTAATAATGCACTGAAGAAAAATGGCTATATCACTCCCACTCTGAAGGAACTCAACTTGCTCATGTTGCTGGACCACCTCATATTTAAAACCAGTTGCCTCATTTAGAAAGTCATTACAACTGCTATGCCAGCTGACTTGACTGAGGAGCTCACCATATCTGGTAGCTTCCATCCCATCTGGCACACCCTGAGCCTGGAACTCATCCAACTGGAGATTGAGAAGGACAAAAAAGAAAAGAAAAGCAACAGGCCTTTTCCAACTATGAACCTAGGATCTAGAACAACATCCTATTATTCATAAGGACAGCCCTATCTTTTTAGTGCAAAATTAATTCTCTCATTAAAAGTTGACACAAGGACACATTTCATGCTAAAGCACACCACCAAATGCCAGTTTTGCCTTGCCTACATTAATGTGCTATTTTACCCAATTTTTTAGAAATATCAAACAAATTCAATGAATTTTGCATACCCCAACTGACCAATCACTCCTTTAAAGAGAACTACAGTATGGTGCAATATCCACAAACTAGTTAGCCATCCTATCACATGCCCAACATTTGTTTGCATAGCACTAAGTGGGATGGGTATGCCCAGACGTGGGTCCCTTGCTCACTGTGCCACTGAACTCTGGCTAGCCTGGCTGATGAAGGGTAATACTCATAAACCAGTGCCAGAATGCTTGATTCCGGTTCAGGGAGGCCCTGGCTTGGCAGTTCGGTCTGGACTGTTCCCATGAGGCACAGGTTCAAGAATGATTTTCAAATGGCTGGGTCTAAACTGGGGTGGCATGGTGAGCAAAATAACCATGGATTTAACCCAGATCTCTTGACTGAGGGTGAATGTAGGATTTATTCAGTATTCTGCCCATCATTTGCGTAGCGAGTGACTTTGACTCAGCAGTGAGCTCCATTGCCTTTCGTCTAGGATTTTTTCTCTGTAAATACTGCATGTATATATATTTATATATATATATATACACCTATATGTACATATCATAATCACATCAAAGCATCCAAGCAGCATTTCTCCAAGGAATTGGCTTGAGACTGAATCTTATTCAACATTATCTTCATCACAAAAAACAAAGCATTATCAAGGCTTTGTTGCACAAGGATGCAATATATCACTGAACCCTTAATCTGATCCATGTATACAATAGGAAACTGGCAAAAGTGTTTTTGATTGACTTGCTCTACTTGTCTATGGTAGAAGGAGAAATGTTTCTGGAATTTGTGGAGGCCTTAGTTCCAAAATGGAAGGTTTAAAGCTGGACTACATTTTCTACTGTTGCAGGGCCACAGCTGCATTATGAAGTGCTTGAATTTATTGCTAAAGCAATAAAGGGGAGTTTTGTGCAGAACATTGTTCTTGCTAAAGACATGTGGACCAGTTGTGAAGCTGCAGACTATATGTGCATCAGGGCATCCCGAGTCTCCATCAAGGTGGTTAGGTATTTACCTCTTATTCAATGCAATACAGCTTTTGAAGGAGTTCAGTGATGTTCAAAAGTAGTGATGTTCTCAATGGAGAAACCCCGCACAGCTTACAATAGTCTAAAAGAGTTTTCTACAAAATTTGATGAATGGCTGAATCCACTGGTCTCCAGAAGGATTTCTCTGACACTGACAATGGCAGTAACATTGTTAAGTTGTTTCATCTGAGTAAATTATCTAGCCACTGCATCAACCAGAGTGAGTAGGACGTTTTAAAATAGGAAGAAGTAGTCCACAACATATTTGTGACATGTGTAAGGATTTGTACACATTTTAGCCATTTCTTTGTATCCCAGAAATGCTTTAGGATCATTCAGCAGGAAAATAAAAACCGTTTAAAAGCCGTCATGCAGGAGGTTCGGGTTCACTTGAACTCCACCTTTGACAGGTTGACCCAGGTGGTGGGTCACATTTTTTATAAATTTTAGGGAAAGTGTAAAAGTAGAGCATTCTATAATTGGTGTCCTTAAAGAGTCACACTCCTGTTTACTAATTCACCTTTAGCACTCTGCCTCTTCAATCATGGTGTTAATTTCAGTTTTAAGTGTAGCGGCCGGCTCCATGTCTAAGATCATATAATTCTGTTAATCCGCTAGTTATCTAGTTTTGTTCTGTTCTGTTCTGCATGCCACAGAGGTCTGCTGCACAATGTCCCCACCTTTGTAGGTTGCTTTGATAGTGACGACTGTGTTGTTTTGTAATTAATCTAATGCTGCTCTTTCTGCATTGCTTACATTTTGAAATTTGTGGATTGTGTGGGCATCAAGCTTTTCAAATTCAGCATATACTCCCTTCTCAAAGGTTATGATCTCTAATGGGCTAGTATGTGATGGAGGATAATACGTGGATTTTTGGCGCAGGCCTGTGATAGATGTCTCAGCTGCTAATCCTATTCACCACATTGGGCTTTATCCTTAATTTACGGAAAAAGGCCACTAATTCACAGTGTAAGTGCAACTTATCGGAAGCTAGTGTTGGCATAAACCCGAGATCTTTATTAAGTAACTATGTCTGTGTCACCCTAAGGGTATTATTCATGAAATTTGGCACTAAGTTGTTGATATGCTGTGTCCCTGTTGTGGGTGGGACATGCTCCATGTCTGCATTTGCAAGTCCTCAATGTCCCACTGAACCCTGTTGTTCTTTCTTCTTCCTCTGCGGCCCTGACCTCTGACTAAAAAAGGTGGGTGTCTGTTGTTTGGTTAGTGAAGGTTTAGCCACTAGGGAAAAGTTGGGTATCTAATGCCTACAGTAGCCAACCATTCCCACAAACATTCTGAGTTCCTTCTGCGTTTGAGGTGGATTCATCTGAAAAATTGCTTCTACTCTTTCTAGTTACACCTTTCTAGCTCATTTTTCAAATTTGTGTCCCAGATATTGAACTTTGTTCTGACAGCCCGGCAGTTTACCTGGGGACGCTATTTGTCAGTTCTCAGCCAGGTACTATAACAAAGCAATGGTTTCCTGTTTAAAATCTTCTCGTGTTTCTGATGCCACAAGTAGGTCATCAATATACTGTGCAAGCACTGATATATAGGACATCTGCAATGACTCCAGATTCTTTTTCAAAATCTGGTTGAAAATCAATGGACTCTCTGTATACCCTTGTGGGACTCACCCCCATGCCAAAATTCTCTGCTGAAACACAAATGAAAGAGGAACTGGCTATCCTCATGCAGTGGCACTGAGAAGATAGCCTAATAGAGATAATGTCTGTAAACCATTCTGAAGTACAAGGAACTTGCAACAATACTGTGGCTGATTTCAAAACAACATGGGACAACTATTTCATTTATTTTCCTCAGGTCCTGCACAATCCGATATTTCCCATTGTGTTTCTGCAAACCCATGATCAGAGAGTTACATGGACTTCCAATTAGTTCCATCCAAATTCCTCTCTGTATCAAGTATTTTATTTCAGACGTATTTCCCCTTATTATTTATGGGGGAAGGATGATATGGTGAGGATCTTAGAAACACCGCATTTGCCTTCATGGTAACATTTCTAAACATTTCAATTTAGGGTCAAACTTCTAATTCATGTTGTGCACATTTCAGCAATATTAGGTTCTGCTCCTAGTTAAAAGAATTTTGCTTCATAGCTTTCTGTTTTCTACAGATGTAACTATGACTGTCTATTGTAAATCGCCACATTTCAAATGCATGTCTGTTTCTGCATCACATTTTATTTTTATAGTTGCATGTTAAACTACTAGATTAATTATTTTTATGTTAATTAATTAACTTTCCCACTGACCATAAATCCTTTGCCCCTATTTCTTCAAGTGGAACAATCCACTCAACAATATCGGCCCCATACCTGGACTGTTGATACGAGATTTCGCTTGGACGAGGAATATATCCATTCTATGGACGGAATTGAGGGGCTATCTGGAGCCAAATATTGGCTCTGCCTTTAAGCTTTTGCTTTGTGACACACTTAAAGCCTTTTGCAGAGGACATACTTTAAAATATTCTTTATATCAGAGGATGGAGCAGGGCAAAACTGAGCCCTACATTATATATGTGCTTTCCTTGGTTCTATTGAACATACCTGGTACACAGTGTAATTAAACTGAATTTGAGGACGTTCTCCTTATCTTTAGATCAACTTGCAACTGCTCAGACTGCCCTCATGGAAAGATTATGGGACAGGTGTATTAAAATCCATGCTAAGCAACTAATTACCTGCACGAATAACAAAGAAATGGGGAGAGCACTCTTCTTATGGCTAAGGAACACTCATATCCTTCAGTCAATTTTGAATGATAGGGGAGAGCAAGTTAGTGATCATGAACTTATTCCAGAAGAATGCCTCCAGCTCTATCAGAGGCTTTAATGTGATGATGAGATAGCATTTTCAATACTATCAATCCACTTATTTGGACACATTGTCTAAATAAACTGACTCAACCACAGAGGTCTAAGTTGGAGGGCTCTCTTACTGGTCGAAGTTGCATTTAGCCAACTTACAAGGGGGAAAGCCTCGGGTCCAGACCAAATCTCTCTTGAATTCTACGCAACTTTTTCACGCATCTTGGTGCCTCTTCTCTGCAATGTCTTTAATTCCTTTGAATCTTTTGGACACACCCCTGGGTCTTGGGTGGAGAATAACATTGTTATTTTCCCCAAAAAGGAAAAGATCCTCTGCAGTGTGGCACCTACACCCAATCTCTTTCATCAACACCAACTCTGTGTTCTATTCTGAGGTCTTGGCCAACAGATTTTCTTCGGTGAACTCTTCTTTGGTTTATGACAATCAGCTTGGGCTTATACCGGAATGAGGTACCACTGCACATGTGAAAACAGTCATAGCTGCATTGGAAGTTGGAGCGGCAGAAGGGCTCAGACGGAATGATAATTCTTTATGCGAATAAAGCATTTGACTAGGTGTCCTGGTAATTTCTTTGGGCAATTATGGGTACGTCTATGATTTGGCCCCTGTTAATAACCCATGTTCAAAAAATATATAAAGGCCTGAAGGCCAGGGTTCTTTACTCAGGGGAGCTTTCAGATCCTATAACATCCAGCAGGGGTGTCCACTCTAACTTCATCTTTTTGTGCTCTGTTTTGAGCCATATATCTAAATTATGAAACTGACCAAGGACATTTGGCCATTGGAAATACGTAGGTTGGAGCTGAAGGTTTGGACTTAGGTGGATTGTGTGGCCATTTTGACCCACACCCTGGCTATTGCTCTATCAGCAATAGATGCAATATCAAAGGATTTTAGTTTGTATCGAAGTACAAACTTAACATGGGTAAGCCTCAGGTCTTGTCTAATCTTTTTGCACTTGGGCAAGATAGGCGCTGGTTTAGCTCCCCAAAATATCTTAGAGTTGTATTGTCGTTAAAGATGGAAGAGGTTGTTGCGTATAACTTCAGTCAAATCTTTACGAGGACAATTGACATCATTAATAAGTGGAATGAACTATACTTGGGGTTAATTGGGAGATCTAATCTTATTAAAATGAATATCTTACCTTGTTCCTTATATCTTTTTTACATTCATACTTCTCTAGCTCCACAAAGACTTTTTTTGACAAGATCGAGGTGTTATGGCAATAAATCATCTGGAGCTACAAGAAGCAAAGGTCTAGTATACAGTTGCTTCAGCTACCATGGCAGAAAGGGGATCTCTTTCTACTTGGCTTGCAGTTTTACTATCCGGCCGCAATCATGTCATGAGCAATAAAGGTCCTTATTATTGAACCGTGGCACATGCCGGTGCATGTTTTCAGAGTGCCTACGATGGGGTAAGGCCACTGTGCCCCGTACGGGTATCATTGATAAGTATGGGCGAATTTTGCGAATTGACAATCCGCGAAATTGCGTATTTACGGATTCGCAATCCGCAAAATCCGCGAACTCTGGCGAATTTTGCGGGGTTTTTTGGGGGGGGGGTTCGCAAGTGTTTCTGCCGTTTTGCGAGGGTTTTTTACCAGTTCGCAAACGCAAACTTACTTGTCGGGTAGCAACGGTCACGACCATGTTGTTTCTACGTCTGGTTCATCACAGCACCCTCTTTTTCACCACTGCCACCCTCTGTTTCACCACTGCCACCCTCTGGCTCACCCATGCTACCCTCTGTTCCATCACTGTAGATTATGAGGGGAAAAGCACACCTGCCCTGCCTCAACTGACATGTATGAATTAGGGGCTGATTGATTAATGTGTCACTGACTTTGAACTTCCAGTCTGGCACCTGCTTCCTTATCTGTAATTGCTTTCTGTTGCAGTCTAATTTTTTTTAGCAGGACCTTTGGCATACTTGTAGCTGTTCTCTGAGCCTGCTGTGAGGGTCAGAGCAGGGTCATAGAATAGTTGCAAGTAGGCAACTGAACTCTGGAGGGGCCCCTCAGGAAGCACTAGAGGGAATGGTTACTAATGTTAAGATTGAACTTTTGCACCTGCTGAGTGCTTTCAGTTTTGCAAAAATTGTTTTTCTGCAATTTCGTGCGATTCGTGGGGCGCGAATTTGTGCGAGATCGATTTCGGAAACCGCAAATTCGTGCGAATACACAATTTGGTTTTTTTGCGGCGCGTTTGTTCGCGTGATTTTATTGCGTGTTCGCAAGCCGCTTGTAGCGCAACGTTTGCGAAGTTACCCTAGCGGTCGTATATGGGCGCGGCCATCTTGTTTGCGTGACGTAATTCCGTTTCCGGGCGCTATGTGTAATCTCGCAAAGTGTGCGGATCGCTAGTACATGTTCGCGTGTGATCGCGAGGAAAATCTTGCGCGAACTTACCCACGCGGTCGTCCACGGGCGCGGCCATCTTGTTTTTCATTCATTGCTATGGTTCTGGGCATGCTTTCTGTATCCTCTGTCAATCTCTGCCATCCTTTGCTTGTTTGAAGTTTTTTTTGTTCTATTTTACTTATTAACTATCCCTCTATTTTTCTAGCTCTATATTTTTGTGTTTTCTGCTACTTTGGGTTAATTTTAAACTACTTTTTTTAACTCTTTTCTTTTCTTCTTCCCTATTCTATTTCTTCTTTATTATTTACCTTCCTTTCTGCCCAGACCATGGTAAAGGGAGCCGGGAAGCAGCCCGCGAAGAGGAAGGGTCCCGCACCCCGTGCCCGGCTCCCGTGCGGACATTTGAGGGGGGAGCAAGTTATAGCTCGGGAGATTTTTAGTGCGGAGGCGGTGGCCGCACTCGTCTTTTATGTCCAGCACTGCCTCCCCAAGACCATCATGGGAGGCGGCAAGATCGCTACCGGCTACGGGATCCGGGAGCGCCGGAAGCGGTGGTAGAAGGTGTGCCGGGCCATGTTTGAACACTCTGGGGTCCGGCGCACCTACAACCACGATACAGAAAAGGGGGTGGTGATGAACAGAGTGTCTGAATTAAGCAGACCACTCTTACCCAGTCCAAAGATCAGGGCTTGATCCATCACCGTTATTTATCTCACTGCCCCATCCCAGCTCAGAACCTGGCTATATGCAAATTAGTCTGTCCCTGGCCCAGTGCATCATGGGAACAGGGCAGACCAAACTACCAAGCCAATTCTTCACCAGAAAGGAAACAAGCTACCGGGGACCGGTTTCTGGCATTTCAGCCTCTTCGGCCCGGCTTGCTTGAATCCTGATGGAGCAGTGAGAAAGGGACTCATGTCTGAGTATACCCTGCCACACCTATAGTGGCCAAAAACGATACAGAAAAGGGGGTCCCCGGAAGCTTGTTTCCTTCCCAGTGTAAGAATTGGCTTTTGTAGTCTGGTCTGCCCTGTTCCCATGATGCACTGGGCCAGGGACAGACTAATTTGCATACAGCCAGGTTCTGAAACTGGGATGGTGCAATGAGCTAAAAAACGGTGTTGGATCTAGCCCTGATCTCTTGACTGGGTGAGAGTACTCTGCTTAATTCAGAGACTCTGTCCATCACCACCCCTTGTTGTAAATAATTTTGTCCACCCTAAGCGTGGAAGGGTATACTCAGATGTGAGTCCCTTGCTCATTGCACCATCAGGATTCAAGCAAGCCGGGCCGAAGACGCCTGAAATGGCAGAAACCGGTCCCCGGAAGCTTGTTTCCTTCCCAGTGTAAGAATTGGCTTTTGTAGTCTGGTCTGCCCTGTTCCCATGATGCACTGGGCCAGGGACAGACTAATTTGCATACAGCCAGGTTCTGAAACTGGGATGGTGCAATGAGCTAAAAACGGTGTTGGATCTAGCCCTGATCTCTTGACTGGGTGAGAGTACTCTGCTTAATTCAGAGACTCTGTCCATCACCACCCCTTGTTGTAAATAATTTTGTCCACCCTAAGCGTGGAAGGGTATACTCAGATGTGAGTCCCTTGCTCATTGCACCATCAGGATTCAAGCAAGCCGGGCCGAAGACGCCTGAAATGGCAGAAACCGGTCCCCGGAAGCTTGTTTCCTTCCCAGTGTAAGAATTGGCTTTTGTAGTCTGGTCTGCCCTGTTCCCATGATGCACTGGGCCAGGGACAGACTAATTTGCATACAGCCAGGTTCTGAAACTGGGATGGTGCAATGAGCTAAAAAACGGTGTTGGATCTAGCCCTGATCTCTTGACTGGGTGAGAGTACTCTGCTTAATTCAGAGACTCTGTCCATCACCACCCCTTGTTGTAAATAATTTTGTCCACCCTAAGCGTGGAAGGGTATACTCAGATGTGAGTCCCTTGCTCATTGCACCATCAGGATTCAAGCAAGCCGGGCCGAAGACGCCTGAAATGGCAGAAACCGGTCCCCGGAAGCTTGTTTCCTTCCCAGTGTAAGAATTGGCTTTTGTAGTCTGGTCTGCCCTGTTCCCATGATGCACTGGGCCAGGGACAGACTAATTTGCATACAGCCAGGTTCTGAAACTGGGATGGTGCAATGAGCTAAAAAACGGTGTTGGATCTAGCCCTGATCTCTTGACTGGGTGAGAGTACTCTGCTTAATTCAGAGACTCTGTCCATCACCACCCCTTGTTGTAAATAATTTTGTCCACCCTAAGCGTGGAAGGGTATACTCAGATGTGAGTCCCTTGCTCATTGCACCATCAGGATTCAAGCAAGCCGGGCCGAAGACGCCTGAAATGGCAGAAACCGGTCCCCGGAAGCTTGTTTCCTTCCCAGTGTAAGAATTGGCTTTTGTAGTCTGGTCTGCCCTGTTCCCATGATGCACTGGGCCAGGGACAGACTAATTTGCATACAGCCAGGTTCTGAAACTGGGATGGTGCAATGAGCTAAAAAACGGTGTTGGATCTAGCCCTGATCTCTTGACTGGGTGAGAGTACTCTGCTTAATTCAGAGACTCTGTCCATCACCACCCCTTGTTGTAAATAATTTTGTCCACCCTAAGCGTGGAAGGGTATACTCAGATGTGAGTCCCTTGCTCATTGCACCATCAGGATTCAAGCAAGCCGGGCCGAAGACGCCTGAAATGGCAGAAACCGGTCCCCGGAAGCTTGTTTCCTTCCCAGTGTAAGAATTGGCTTTTGTAGTCTGGTCTGCCCTGTTCCCATGATGCACTGGGCCAGGGACAGACTAATTTGCATACAGCCAGGTTCTGAAACTGGGATGGTGCAATGAGCTAAAAAACGGTGTTGGATCTAGCCCTGATCTCTTGACTGGGTGAGAGTACTCTGCTTAATTCAGAGACTCTGTCCATCACCACCCCTTGTTGTAAATAATTTTGTCCACCCTAAGCGTGGAAGGGTATACTCAGATGTGAGTCCCTTGCTCATTGCACCATCAGGATTCAAGCAAGCCGGGCCGAAGACGCCTGAAATGGCAGAAACCGGTCCCCGGAAGCTTGTTTCCTTCCCAGTGTAAGAATTGGCTTTTGTAGTCTGGTCTGCCCTGTTCCCATGATGCACTGGGCCAGGGACAGACTAATTTGCATACAGCCAGGTTCTGAAACTGGGATGGTGCAATGAGCTAAAAAACGGTGTTGGATCTAGCCCTGATCTCTTGACTGGGTGAGAGTACTCTGCTTAATTCAGAGACTCTGTCCATCACCACCCCTTGTTGTAAATAATTTTGTCCACCCTAAGCGTGGAAGGGTATACTCAGATGTGAGTCCCTTGCTCATTGCACCATCAGGATTCAAGCAAGCCGGGCCGAAGACGCCTGAAATGGCAGAAACCGGTCCCCGGAAGCTTGTTTCCTTCCCAGTGTAAGAATTGGCTTTTGTAGTCTGGTCTGCCCTGTTCCCATGATGCACTGGGCCAGGGACAGACTAATTTGCATACAGCCAGGTTCTGAAACTGGGATGGTGCAATGAGCTAAAAAACGGTGTTGGATCTAGCCCTGATCTCTTGACTGGGTGAGAGTACTCTGCTTAATTCAGAGACTCTGTCCATCACCACCCCTTGTTGTAAATAATTTTGTCCACCCTAAGCGTGGAAGGGTATACTCAGATGTGAGTCCCTTGCTCATTGCACCATCAGGATTCAAGCAAGCCGGGCCGAAGACGCCTGAAATGGCAGAAACCGGTCCCCGGAAGCTTGTTTCCTTCCCAGTGTAAGAATTGGCTTTTGTAGTCTGGTCTGCCCTGTTCCCATGATGCACTGGGCCAGGGACAGACTAATTTGCATACAGCCAGGTTCTGAAACTGGGATGGTGCAATGAGCTAAAAAACGGTGTTGGATCTAGCCCTGATCTCTTGACTGGGTGAGAGTACTCTGCTTAATTCAGAGACTCTGTCCATCACCACCCCTTGTTGTAAATAATTTTGTCCACCCTAAGCGTGGAAGGGTATACTCAGATGTGAGTCCCTTGCTCATTGCACCATCAGGATTCAAGCAAGCCGGGCCGAAGACGCCTGAAATGGCAGAAACCGGTCCCCGGAAGCTTGTTTCCTTCCCAGTGTAAGAATTGGCTTTTGTAGTCTGGTCTGCCCTGTTCCCATGATGCACTGGGCCAGGGACAGACTAATTTGCATACAGCCAGGTTCTGAAACTGGGATGGTGCAATGAGCTAAAAAACGGTGTTGGATCTAGCCCTGATCTCTTGACTGGGTGAGAGTACTCTGCTTAATTCAGAGACTCTGTCCATCACCACCCCTTGTTGTAAATAATTTTGTCCACCCTAAGCGTGGAAGGGTATACTCAGATGTGAGTCCCTTGCTCATTGCACCATCAGGATTCAAGCAAGCCGGGCCGAAGACGCCTGAAATGGCAGAAACCGGTCCCCGGAAGCTTGTTTCCTTCCCAGTGTAAGAATTGGCTTTTGTAGTCTGGTCTGCCCTGTTCCCATGATGCACTGGGCCAGGGACAGACTAATTTGCATACAGCCAGGTTCTGAAACTGGGATGGTGCAATGAGCTAAAAAACGGTGTTGGATCTAGCCCTGATCTCTTGACTGGGTGAGAGTACTCTGCTTAATTCAGAGACTCTGTCCATCACCACCCCTTGTTGTAAATAATTTTGTCCACCCTAAGCGTGGAAGGGTATACTCAGATGTGAGTCCCTTGCTCATTGCACCATCAGGATTCAAGCAAGCCGGGCCGAAGACGCCTGAAATGGCAGAAACCGGTCCCCGGAAGCTTGTTTCCTTCCCAGTGTAAGAATTGGCTTTTGTAGTCTGGTCTGCCCTGTTCCCATGATGCACTGGGCCAGGGACAGACTAATTTGCATACAGCCAGGTTCTGAAACTGGGATGGTGCAATGAGCTAAAAAACGGTGTTGGATCTAGCCCTGATCTCTTGACTGGGTGAGAGTACTCTGCTTAATTCAGAGACTCTGTCCATCACCACCCCTTGTTGTAAATAATTTTGTCCACCCTAAGCGTGGAAGGGTATACTCAGATGTGAGTCCCTTGCTCATTGCACCATCAGGATTCAAGCAAGCCGGGCCGAAGACGCCTGAAATGGCAGAAACCGGTCCCCGGAAGCTTGTTTCCTTCCCAGTGTAAGAATTGGCTTTTGTAGTCTGGTCTGCCCTGTTCCCATGATGCACTGGGCCAGGGACAGACTAATTTGCATACAGCCAGGTTCTGAAACTGGGATGGTGCAATGAGCTAAAAAACGGTGTTGGATCTAGCCCTGATCTCTTGACTGGGTGAGAGTACTCTGCTTAATTCAGAGACTCTGTCCATCACCACCCCTTGTTGTAAATAATTTTGTCCACCCTAAGCGTGGAAGGGTATACTCAGATGTGAGTCCCTTGCTCATTGCACCATCAGGATTCAAGCAAGCCGGGCCGAAGACGCCTGAAATGGCAGAAACCGGTCCCCGGAAGCTTGTTTCCTTCCCAGTGTAAGAATTGGCTTTTGTAGTCTGGTCTGCCCTGTTCCCATGATGCACTGGGCCAGGGACAGACTAATTTGCATACAGCCAGGTTCTGAAACTGGGATGGTGCAATGAGCTAAAAAACGGTGTTGGATCTAGCCCTGATCTCTTGACTGGGTGAGAGTACTCTGCTTAATTCAGAGACTCTGTCCATCACCACCCCTTGTTGTAAATAATTTTGTCCACCCTAAGCGTGGAAGGGTATACTCAGATGTGAGTCCCTTGCTCATTGCACCATCAGGATTCAAGCAAGCCGGGCCGAAGACGCCTGAAATGGCAGAAACCGGTCCCCGGAAGCTTGTTTCCTTCCCAGTGTAAGAATTGGCTTTTGTAGTCTGGTCTGCCCTGTTCCCATGATGCACTGGGCCAGGGACAGACTAATTTGCATACAGCCAGGTTCTGAAACTGGGATGGTGCAATGAGCTAAAAAACGGTGTTGGATCTAGCCCTGATCTCTTGACTGGGTGAGAGTACTCTGCTTAATTCAGAGACTCTGTCCATCACCACCCCTTGTTGTAAATAATTTTGTCCACCCTAAGCGTGGAAGGGTATACTCAGATGTGAGTCCCTTGCTCATTGCACCATCAGGATTCAAGCAAGCCGGGCCGAAGACGCCTGAAATGGCAGAAACCGGTCCCCGGAAGCTTGTTTCCTTCCCAGTGTAAGAATTGGCTTTTGTAGTCTGGTCTGCCCTGTTCCCATGATGCACTGGGCCAGGGACAGACTAATTTGCATACAGCCAGGTTCTGAAACTGGGATGGTGCAATGAGCTAAAAAACGGTGTTGGATCTAGCCCTGATCTCTTGACTGGGTGAGAGTACTCTGCTTAATTCAGAGACTCTGTCCATCACCACCCCTTGTTGTAAATAATTTTGTCCACCCTAAGCGTGGAAGGGTATACTCAGATGTGAGTCCCTTGCTCATTGCACCATCAGGATTCAAGCAAGCCGGGCCGAAGACGCCTGAAATGGCAGAAACCGGTCCCCGGAAGCTTGTTTCCTTCCCAGTGTAAGAATTGGCTTTTGTAGTCTGGTCTGCCCTGTTCCCATGATGCACTGGGCCAGGGACAGACTAATTTGCATACAGCCAGGTTCTGAAACTGGGATGGTGCAATGAGCTAAAAAACGGTGTTGGATCTAGCCCTGATCTCTTGACTGGGTGAGAGTACTCTGCTTAATTCAGAGACTCTGTCCATCACCACCCCTTGTTGTAAATAATTTTGTCCACCCTAAGCGTGGAAGGGTATACTCAGATGTGAGTCCCTTGCTCATTGCACCATCAGGATTCAAGCAAGCCGGGCCGAAGACGCCTGAAATGGCAGAAACCGGTCCCCGGAAGCTTGTTTCCTTCCCAGTGTAAGAATTGGCTTTTGTAGTCTGGTCTGCCCTGTTCCCATGATGCACTGGGCCAGGGACAGACTAATTTGCATACAGCCAGGTTCTGAAACTGGGATGGTGCAATGAGCTAACAAACGGTGTTGGATCTAGCCCTGATCTCTTGACTGGGTGAGAGTACTCTGCTTAATTCAGAGACTCTGTCCATCACCACCCCTTGTTGTAAATAATTTTGTCCACCCTAAGCGTGGAAGGGTATACTCAGATGTGAGTCCCTTGCTCATTGCACCATCAGGATTCAAGCAAGCCGGGCCGAAGACGCCTGAAATGGCAGAAACCGGTCCCCGGAAGCTTGTTTCCTTCCCAGTGTAAGAATTGGCTTTTGTAGTCTGGTCTGCCCTGTTCCCATGATGCACTGGGCCAGGGACAGACTAATTTGCATACAGCCAGGTTCTGAAACTGGGATGGTGCAATGAGCTAAAAAACGGTGTTGGATCTAGCCCTGATCTCTTGACTGGGTGAGAGTACTCTGCTTAATTCAGAGACTCTGTCCATCACCACCCCTTGTTGTAAATAATTTTGTCCACCCTAAGCGTGGAAGGGTATACTCAGATGTGAGTCCCTTGCTCATTGCACCATCAGGATTCAAGCAAGCCGGGCCGAAGACGCCTGAAATGGCAGAAACCGGTCCCCGGAAGCTTGTTTCCTTCCCAGTGTAAGAATTGGCTTTTGTAGTCTGGTCTGCCCTGTTCCCATGATGCACTGGGCCAGGGACAGACTAATTTGCATACAGCCAGGTTCTGAAACTGGGATGGTGCAATGAGCTAAAAAACGGTGTTGGATCTAGCCCTGATCTCTTGACTGGGTGAGAGTACTCTGCTTAATTCAGAGACTCTGTCCATCACCACCCCTTGTTGTAAATAATTTTGTCCACCCTAAGCGTGGAAGGGTATACTCAGATGTGAGTCCCTTGCTCATTGCACCATCAGGATTCAAGCAAGCCGGGCCGAAGACGCCTGAAATGGCAGAAACCGGTCCCCGGAAGCTTGTTTCCTTCCCAGTGTAAGAATTGGCTTTTGTAGTCTGGTCTGCCCTGTTCCCATGATGCACTGGGCCAGGGACAGACTAATTTGCATACAGCCAGGTTCTGAAACTGGGATGGTGCAATGAGCTAAAAAACGGTGTTGGATCTAGCCCTGATCTCTTGACTGGGTGAGAGTACTCTGCTTAATTCAGAGACTCTGTCCATCACCACCCCTTGTTGTAAATAATTTTGTCCACCCTAAGCGTGGAAGGGTATACTCAGATGTGAGTCCCTTGCTCATTGCACCATCAGGATTCAAGCAAGCCGGGCCGAAGACGCCTGAAATGGCAGAAACCGGTCCCCGGAAGCTTGTTTCCTTCCCAGTGTAAGAATTGGCTTTTGTAGTCTGGTCTGCCCTGTTCCCATGATGCACTGGGCCAGGGACAGACTAATTTGCATACAGCCAGGTTCTGAAACTGGGATGGTGCAATGAGCTAAAAAACGGTGTTGGATCTAGCCCTGATCTCTTGACTGGGTGAGAGTACTCTGCTTAATTCAGAGACTCTGTCCATCACCACCCCTTGTTGTAAATAATTTTGTCCACCCTAAGCGTGGAAGGGTATACTCAGATGTGAGTCCCTTGCTCATTGCACCATCAGGATTCAAGCAAGCCGGGCCGAAGACGCCTGAAATGGCAGAAACCGGTCCCCGGAAGCTTGTTTCCTTCCCAGTGTAAGAATTGGCTTTTGTAGTCTGGTCTGCCCTGTTCCCATGATGCACTGGGCCAGGGACAGACTAATTTGCATACAGCCAGGTTCTGAAACTGGGATGGTGCAATGAGCTAAAAAACGGTGTTGGATCTAGCCCTGATCTCTTGACTGGGTGAGAGTACTCTGCTTAATTCAGAGACTCTGTCCATCACCACCCCTTGTTGTAAATAATTTTGTCCACCCTAAGCGTGGAAGGGTATACTCAGATGTGAGTCCCTTGCTCATTGCACCATCAGGATTCAAGCAAGCCGGGCCGAAGACGCCTGAAATGGCAGAAACCGGTCCCCGGAAGCTTGTTTCCTTCCCAGTGTAAGAATTGGCTTTTGTAGTCTGGTCTGCCCTGTTCCCATGATGCACTGGGCCAGGGACAGACTAATTTGCATACAGCCAGGTTCTGAAACTGGGATGGTGCAATGAGCTAAAAAACGGTGTTGGATCTAGCCCTGATCTCTTGACTGGGTGAGAGTACTCTGCTTAATTCAGAGACTCTGTCCATCACCACCCCTTGTTGTAAATAATTTTGTCCACCCTAAGCGTGGAAGGGTATACTCAGATGTGAGTCCCTTGCTCATTGCACCATCAGGATTCAAGCAAGCCGGGCCGAAGACGCCTGAAATGGCAGAAACCGGTCCCCGGAAGCTTGTTTCCTTCCCAGTGTAAGAATTGGCTTTTGTAGTCTGGTCTGCCCTGTTCCCATGATGCACTGGGCCAGGGACAGACTAATTTGCATACAGCCAGGTTCTGAAACTGGGATGGTGCAATGAGCTAAAAAACGGTGTTGGATCTAGCCCTGATCTCTTGACTGGGTGAGAGTACTCTGCTTAATTCAGAGACTCTGTCCATCACCACCCCTTGTTGCACCTACAACCAGGCCACCCACCGCTGGACGGATCTCATGGACCGGGAACGCGACTTGCTGGACGTGCTCGGCATCGAGATCCCCGGGCTTGGTGAGTAGTAGTAGCTATTTCTAGCTATTTCATGACTTCTCTGTTTTCTCCCGCTCTGTGTGTTATTATATTGCAAATGTTTGTTTTTTACCAAGAGCAATTATGCTGCCGATTAATTGTCGGTAAATTATATTTCAAAATCTTATGCGCATTTCAGGTGCACTGCTCTCCTTCTCAGTAGCGTTGCTACTATGCTTATTTGTTTTCTATTTTGTGTTCATTTCATTGGCCTGAGAAATATGTATGAGTGTAGTGTAAAGAACTGCGTAATGCTGCTAGACACTAAGGGTCAGATTTTCAATTACCGGCGCATCCCTGCAAAGTAGCAGGGATGCGCCAGTAATTGTGCGCCACGCCACCACCACCCATGGTGCGCCGTATTTACATTGCGGCGCACCATGGGCCCAAAACGTCACAGAAGCGTTACGCATCTGTGCCGTAAGGAGGCCCATTGCTGGAGTTGCGTCACAACGATGGCGCAGCTCCAGCAATGCTCTGGGGTGCTCTATCTCCCCAATGCTGCGTCAAGCCGTACGTCTGCTTCAAGCAGGCGCAGGGTTTGAGTCACGCATCATTGTCCTAAAAGTGACTGATTGACATCTTGTAGATTTCCCTCAGCCACTTTTAGGATGCGTTCCTGCGCAGGAACGCCCTCCCTTGCGCCGGAACGCCCCCTGATGACGCAGAGCTTTACAACGTGATGCATCTCCCATATGCGTCACGTTGTTAATATACGCCGCACCATGGCGCCTCTTTTGTTCTGCCGCTGCGTCACAAAAGTCATGCAACAATGGAGCAAAAGAGCCGCAAGGGGCTTGTAAATCTGCCCCTACAGACTCAAGTCCAGTCCTTCCTTTGTACACCTGGCAATAAGAAGAAATAGTGGTGGTGGATTGATAGTTTGAGTATTTTAATGACTGGTTAATGTAGTAGGAAACTTTTTAGTGTTGTCGCTGATCTGCAATCACGATGGAGTTTGTCTGTCACTTCGCGTGCTGCGGACTGCTGCCTGCCAGTCCTAGGCGAACCTTTTTAGTAGTTTGTTTAGTGAGTTACATAACTTTCCAAGTCGACGGTCCGCAAATCAAGCAATACTAATATCGTAGTAGACCACATGAGATAGGTCAATATATCCGTTTGAATAGTTGCCTATTTGCTATTTCGCCGAAAGTTTTTTTATTGTTCTTTTGAAATGTTTGATTTGGTTGACAACAATCATCCATGTTTTTGGGTCTTTCTTTCTTTCATGTTGTACATCAGCTCCCCCCAGGGGCAAGAGGACATAGGAGGAGGCTGCTGCTGCTGAACAAGGCCAGGATCGGTCAGGCGAGGGCTCCTTTGCTGGCCCCGGTAAGTTTTAATTTTAATATAGACTAGAGTACCTATTTTTTCCTAGCGTTCCTCATTCGATTTTTTCTAAATCGTCTTTGATCTTCTTGTAGACTGTATCTAAATTCTTATCCTGCCTCGACTATGACTCCCTGTGGTATTACTAGATTATTCTTATTAGTCTGTCTGTGTAGCTAACTAAGATTGAACATTTGGCAAAAGGTGTAAAACGAAACTCCCATTCTAGTCAGCAATAGCTCTATGCACTGAGTGCAGTCCTCTGGGATTGTCCATAATGTCTTTTCAAGTCTTCTAAATGTTTATGCTTTGACAATTACCAACAATAAAAAGGTGAATGACCACCAAGAAAGAATAAGATAGGACTTTACTTTTGGTTTGGATAGGAGGACAATCCATACTACTACTGTTGCAGGGACAAATCTGTACAAACAGAACTATGGACACTAAATAGTGCATTGTTTATCAATTATAATAGGGGCAGGTAGACTTTCCACATACCTCAGTGATATCAGACTTTGAAGAACCCCCAATCTCCTTACTGACTAGATAGTGTGGCAGAGTAATTTAGCTCCCGAATTCATCGATGATTGATCCCCAATGATGATTATCCAACGCAGGACAAGAGTACGGAGTCAGAATCCAGAAGTGTCAGAGGCACGGGCTCATGCATTGCAAATTGCAAAACCTTTTGCTCATTCACTCATGACCAAAAACCACAGAGTCTATTTAAGTTTTAAAGCTTTATTAAAAGTAAAAATATTTATTAAAATCAAGCTTGTCATAAAACATAAACGGTTGATTAAAAATGGAAAAGTGCTTATAGTGATTTATTTCATACATTTATTGTGGGCGAGCCGAGCCCTCACCTGGTTTGAACTTTAATTTTCTTTTTGGTGCTGAATCGTTGGTCCCTCCGTCCTAGTGATGATGATTTGTTCTTAGAAGTGAAGCTTCAGTCTGTTATGAGACAAATGGTGCGTGTTAAAAAGCAAGCATTCATCAGTTGTGCCAAAAAGTGCAGCAAGACAACACCCTTCCCTGGAAAAAGGGACATTTTTACATTAGAGTAGACAGTCACAAATTATTAGATTGTTTACTGTATTCACATTTCTTCATTCCTAGACAAAATACTAGTGATTGGTGTATGTCTATGACATCTAACATTCTTAAATGGACTTTGTAGGTGGAACATCTGGTGCTGGGCCCAGCGCGGAGGTGGAGGAGGAAAGTTCTGAGGAGGAGGCGGTGCAAGTGCCGGACCAAACTGCTGTGCGGGTTGCCACGGTAGTGGCGGGCAGTGGTAAGCTCTTATATTCCTTACTTATTGAGATTTCAGACTGCATAGTGTGCTCCCCGTGAGAAAACGTAAGGTTTGTCCAGATGAGAGACATGAAGAAGAATGATTGACATATAGTTTGAATGGATGGATGCCTGGATCATGGTACTATCTGACTCTTAGATAGCATATGTGTATCTCGAGAGAGTAGACGGTCACTGGATGAACTAAGCGTTACTTTGAAGAGCATGTAACACCGCACCCGCACGTCCGTCCCAGTGTAGGAAAGGCAAGGAAAAGACGTTGTAATTTTGTCCGAATACTACCATGAATAGTAGCAGTAGTTTGTATTGCAAGCACAGCATATATACGGCTATTACGATGGCCACTCACTACCTCTGTTAATAGGTTTAGTAGAACTCGGTCATTCTTGTGTGGATGTATCACTGTTCACTCAATAAAAAGCAAAGCACCTAAAGTCATCCCATATGTAAGGAAATACATACCATGTGCAGTGATAGATAATCAGATTATTTATCTTCTTCATTTTCCTTTTCTAGTATCTATTCATTGGCACTGTAGAGTGAAAGTTAAATTAATTAAGCAGTAGCCCTTGTAACAGAGTATTCTCAGTGCCACCCGTAATAGAAAAGTAAGAGCATCACCACCTGCATGAAGTGGACTGGTACAGTAACGCAAGTCTGTCTCACTCATCATGGCAGGCGTCTGTTTTTCTTGGGTGCAAGTTGACTGCGCTGGCATTATGTCGGCTTGCAGAAGTTAACGTACCAATTTTGCTAAACAAGAGAGAAGAAGAAGAATAAGACTGGTGTACTGTCATAGTCAACTCTAATGGAGTGAGTCCATAGTGCTCGTAGAATTGATTCCTTAAACTCCCACTAATGTTAGAGCAAGGATGAAGAAGTGGTGGGAGGTTAGATAGATACTGGACACAATAGTTATGTACTGTGCTTGCAAGTTGCTACTTCTACTGTGACACAATTTTCTGCTGAATCATTTTGTGTTAATCTTAAAGAGCATTGGTTACAGACTATGTCTTTCTTTCTTCATATAGATGCTCCTTCCAAACCAACAAGGAAGGAGCTGGCTGAAAGGGCCTGGCAACAGAGGCTGGAGGCCACTGTCGCCGAATATCGGCGGCTGGTGGCCCAGGAGAAGGAGGACACGGAGAGTACGTCAACAATATCCACGGCGACACCTGCATCCTCCTCCGCGCTCCCTGGGTCAGCCAGTCAGCGCAGCAGGTCTCCAGCGGTACGGAGCCGGGGTACCGCAGCCACCCGCCACCGCCGAGCAGCAAAGAAATCGGCTGCCCCCACAGCAGTTGCAAAAAAAGGATGCACCGCCTTTCCATGAGGGTTTCCTACCTCGAGCAGGAGCTCCTCAACACCAAAACCCTGCTCGAGACCCTCCGCAAGGAGCATGCTGACCTGGCCCGAAAAGTCAACAGCAGCCAGTAGGAGGAGACTGTCCATTGCCCCTTTTTTAAAGACTTCTGGGGGGTGGGAATTGGGAGTTGGGTTTTCTACTTTTTTGGACTTAGTTGTCAGGGACATTCGTTGGGGTTCGGGAGGGGGGGTGGGTTGGGTCTTGCGGGAGATTTTTTATGTTACTGGATATATAAATATACTTTAAACTTAATCTTAGCATACGTGTTTTTTACTGCTTTTGAGGCTGGTGGGTGGGGGTTTAACAGTCCTGAAACTTAAGTGGCATCTTGATTCAAGTTGTGTAAGTACTAATGGCACAAATGTTTTCAAAACTAAGTGCCTCTCACAGAGTAAGTGAATTCAATAGTCCTAGGACCGTCACTCTCTCGTCTCTCCTAATACTCCATTATACTACCTCCCCCAAACGCTTATCTTACCTGTAATTTGTGTTTGGAAATAGGGCTAGGCACAAGGCTGGTTGCACGCGAAATGGCGATTAAGGTTGGCAATCCTGGGCGGATGAAATGTCATCATTGCGGTGGTGCTTGTGGTGTTACACAGTGGCAGTTGCAGCATCTGAAAAAAAAGAAAATGAAACCTTGTTTGTCCTTACCGTAGCATTAGAGCGGTACGATAGAGAATATAGCAGGTGACAGTACACTAGAACAGTGCCACAATGTAGCCTAACAAACGGTAAAGTATTGAAAGTATAACTACTACTTGCATTGAATTTCTTTGACACTGGCTACTATTACAAGAAATACTACTGAAGGTGAAGGACACAGCAGCGTAATAATTTCATTTGCCACGTCTAGGAGGAGGATGTTCTTGATGACCAATCAAGTTGATGGCGCACATGAAAATCTGCTTTCATTTGCCAATAGTGACTCAGTGTCAAGCTGAGTAAGAATATATCCTTGATTCCTTCACCAGCCTGTTGCTATGACCTTATCCTTCCCAGCAAGTGTGTGGAATTATTGCTGTCATTTAGTCACACATCAATCAAAACCACACAGCCCGGGGGAAGAGGGTTAGTGTTTGGAAAATGGATGGGAATGGGGTTTTTTGGGAAAGTTTTGTTGAGAGAAGTAAAAAAAAGCACAGCATGGACAAACAATAATTGAAGATAAACAAATCTTTGGGTACAAAGCTAACCATGAATCTTTTAAGTGACATAAAGGAAGTGCATGCACTACTGCATGCATGGTTACTGAAAAGTAAGTAGTACTTTCGACAACCGTGAATGAAAGAATGCGACAGTACAGGGCTGCAGTAATAATTATGCGTTTTCACTTGCCTATCTCTGCACTCAGAGAAACACTTCGTACATTAAATAAGGTTTGAAAAATAGCAGAAGTAAAACCTATCTCTCTAGGGCTCTAGGGATGAATTTAGAAGCAGAGATCAAAGAAATGCAGAGTCACACTCATAGAAGTTCACAGCAATAACATTACTTAAAAGATAATTAGAAAAGAACGGATACTCTATCTGTACGTTGTTGTAGTTGTCCTGTTGAATTTGGGAAGTTGTAAGATGCATCCAACCATTCCTCTTATTAGCGGGACTCCTCCATTCCATCTGACGCTCCGTCCATCAATGTTGGTGACCAGAAGACACCCTGTCCACTGCCTGCCTGGCGGATGCTGAATTGCGGCTCGCTAATGTGAAGCCTGACTTCATCCTTTTCCCATTGCACAGGCTGAAACCCGGCCTGTAATTATTGATGGAAAAACAGGAAGTGATATTAGAACACCACTGACAAATAAAAATAAGGTATGTACGATGTGTAGTGCAAAAAGTCACACTTTGAGTTTCCTAATAGACAGTACAATATTTTTGAAAGTGAGTACTCTGTCTGAGTCTCCTTTTGAAGGATAAATAAGTATGGGCGAATTAATTTAGCGGATCTTTCCCCTCAAGCTAGGTGTACTGTAAACTGTTTTAGAACAAAATTAGACCTTCCCAGAAGTGCTCCCAGACCCTTACTAAACCCAGTCACAAAAATGTAGAAGACCCCCAATCAGATCTCAAAAAACGAGGCCTAGTAGAAAATGGTGACAAAACGTACTTTGAAAGTAAAGTAGTCCCAAATCCCCCCTTACCCACCGTGGAATGTATTCAAACCACTTGCAAGCAAGCAAAAGTATCCATACCCAGCATCGCTTCAAGACTCGCAAACCGCCCACAAACAGCCCCCCGCCCAAACACATGCAATACAATACTGCTTACCCTAACGAGCCCTAAGTTAAGAATAGTGGCAAACGCTTTCTTTAACTAGGCCAAATCCCCCCTTTCCCACCATGGATTTTCTTCAAACCACTTGCAACCAAAATTACACATTCCCACGAGTGCTCTAAGACCCCAGAACTCAGTTGCAAAAATCTAGAACACCCCGAAACACATGCAATCCTGCTGCTAGTGCTAACCCTAACGAGCCCTAAGTTAATGTGCAAAAACGCTTTTCCTCATGGATTTTCTCCAAAAAACTTATATCCGGTATTAGACCTTCCCAGCAATGGCCCAAGACCCGCCAACCCACCCTCAAAAAAGCACAACACCCCCAAACAGGCAAAAAGCAAAAATGGAAAATCTCACTTAGAATATTTTTCGGCCTTCTTTCAAATTCTGTCCAAACGCGCTGTGCAGCAAGGTCATACCTCCACTTTTCCACCATGGATGTCCTGTAAAACAAATGCAATCAACATTAGACTGTGCCAGCGTTGCACCCAGGCCCCAAAACCCATCCCCAAACACCAGGAACCCCCCCAAACAGGCCCCCAAAAACATGATAGTGAGCAAAAACGCAAACACTTTTTCGGCTTCGATTTTCTCCAAACCACTTTTATCCGGTATTAGACCTTCCCAGCAATGGCCCCAGAGCCTGGCTGATGAGGATTATGAATGGAGAAGGGAATTCCATTTCTTTTGACTCCGGATGGCCTGCTGATGCTGATGCTGATGTACTGCCTTTTCCTTCAATTTCCTGCCGTTCTCTTTCAAACCGAGTGGCTGATATAGCTAGCCAATGTTTGTACTTTGTAACTTCTGCGTCATCAAAAGGAAAGAATACTCTGCCTGCCAGTGCCTTTTTGTACCGTGGATCCAGAATAGTAGCACAAATGTAATGCTGTTCTGTGTGGATCTTTTGAAGACGTTCATCGCAAAGTAGGCGCTCTAATAATTTCTCCGCCAAATCAAAAGCTTCTTGCTTTTCTTCATCTTTTTGAAACATAGAAGACACCGCCTTCAGTTTGTGTTCTAGCATGCGCAACAATGGGATAGCTTTTCCCAAATTACAGTCCTCCCTGCTGACTGCACGCGTGAAGACCTCAAAAGGACGAAGCATGTCTGTCACGCTTTGAACTAGCTTCCATTGCTCCGCATATATCCTCAGGTCCTTCATAGCTGCACCCTGTGTAAAGAAATACTGATCGACTACCGCACACTGTTCAAACAGACGCTCAAGCATGTAGAAGGTTGAGTTCCAACGTGTTGGCACCTCCTGGATGAGTGCTGTCACTGGCAGGTTACGATCATATAGCAGGCGCCTCAGATGCTTCCGGGCCTTAAAAGTATGGTTGAAATGTGTGCACATTCTTCGGCAGGTGGTCAGTAACTCGCACACTGGACTTTCTTCACTCAAGAATTTTTTGACAACCAGGTTTATACAGTGCGCCAAACACGGCACTCTGAAATAGTTACCCATATCCATGGCCTTAACTACATTGGCGCCATTATCCGTGGAAACATAACCAATCTTGCGTTTTATTGGGGACAGCCATTGAACCACCTTTGTGTTAACTCCTTCAAAATGTTTTCTCCTGTGTGACTTGTCTCCATATCAAACATGGCTAGTGTTGCATGTTTCCGAGCAGCTTTAAAAACGTTTTCCGGGTCAACACCTGCCCTTAGCTTTGCTGTAACCCCTCAAAAAGAGACCCAGTGTGCAGTTATGCACATGTAATCAGTGCCTGCGGAACTGGTCCACATGTCTGTTGTCAGATGTATAGTGTGAACAGCACTCTTCTGCAAAGCTGCCCCAATCACCTCCAGCACATCTTCATATAGTGCTGGAACCGCAACTCTGGCAAAATAGAACCGGCTAGGAACCTTCCATTTAGGGCAGAGCGATGCCACTAATTCAAGAAAACCAACCCCTTCCACAAAAGAAAAAGGGGAAGGTCCAGCGCTAGCATTTTAGCCAGCTTAGTGTTATACAGACGCACCATTGGGTGGTTGCGTTCAAATGGCGCATCTGAAAACAACATGCTTCTAATGGTGGGCTGGACCATTTTTTTACCGGAAGATGATGACTTCTTCGACCCAGTTACGCTCGGTGATAATGAACTTTTTCGCATTGGTGTCTCACTCTCTCCCACACTCTTAGTGTGGCTCATATATCTTGCAGGGGGTGTGCTGCTGACAGGGGTACTGGGTGTAAGTGAAGAAATGTTTGACTCTTCTTCCTCCTCATCATCATCAGATGAAACATCAACGGATACAGTTTTTTGACTTGCAATTCGGGCTTCCTTGATCTCCTTTAGGTGCGCATGCCATTTGACAGTGTGCTGTCTCTCAAGATGACCTCTCTGGCCTCCGGTACCATAGTTGGTACCAAGCTTACCACGACTAACTCCAAGCTTACAAATGGTACAAATGGCTATGTTTTCCCTTGTTGTGCTAACACTAAAGAAGTCCCAAAATGCGGACTTCAAATGTCTGTGGGGGGCGGAGGAGGCGATACTGGTCATGCCAATGCCAGATGAAGTGGAGGATGTATGTTGCCGAACTTTACTACGTTGTGCACTTGCAGCACTACTAATTGAGGAAATGGAGGTCGAGGTGGATGGAGGTCCCTTCTGGCGAGAAAATATGGAAGCGGTAGGTGGTGGTGTACTAGTTAACTGCATTTGTGGTGGTCCCGTTGTCATGTCGCCATCATCATGCTCAGCAGCATTTCGGGATAGGGTAAAAATGTCTGTTTGCTGCATGCCCGCTGAGGCTGGAGTGACGCCTATGATGACTGCGTCGTCGTCATGAGAGTCTTCATCAGCAGGAGTATACGCCACTTCTTATTCAGCCTCATCATCACACTCCATAACTCTGAGACTTTCGGGGACCTTCCTTTTACGCTTAGATACCTTTGTCAGATCATGGTGTGCCTCACTCTCAGATGGCAGTGGTGGTTCCCAACTTGGATCCATATCATCAGAAGGAAGGGGGCTTGAAGAAGATGTATACACCATCCTTGATCTTTTACTTGCTAGGAATCTGGAAGACAATGAATGATCAGGAGGAGTGGCTTCCTCAAATGATACCTCGGCTTCAATGTCGATTTCCTGACGTGCCCCATCTTCGGTAGGAACAACTATTGTGGGCACTTGTGCCGCTCCATGCACCTCTGCTTGCGCATCTCCTTGCGCTGCCTCTCCTTCCACATGTACTTGGGCTTGTACTACTTGCACAGGTGGTTGTTGTTGCGGCTGTGTTTTTTGAACACTCGTCAGATGAGTTACAACAACCTGTGTTGATTGAGGGATGCTGCTACTTTCTTGCGATGAGCCAACATCACTGGTCGATGGTGATTGAAGAACTATACTGGCTGCCTCTGCAGCACTCAAGGGCTTGGACTTAAGTTGGCGTGGTGGTGGTGGCACTGAGCCCAATGGAGCGGGTGTGCTGCTCCCAGCTTGGTCCCCAGCAGACCCCGCTGCTGCTGCATGTGTACTTTTTTCCCCAAAAATGTGGCGGGCGGCACACCAGTCCCCTTGGTAAGTGGCACCACTTGCTTCCTCTGCTCCTTTCTGGCAACTTTCTTGCTAGAGGAGCTACGGGGAACTTTTTTTTGGGCCATCTTCTTCAGATGTCAGACCCGCAGGCCGCAGTTGCACGAGTTGCAGAGTTGTCTTGTCTGTGGCCACACGTGACGTCGCGTGACGTTATGCTGCACACACCGCTGCAGGACTTCTTCCTGGCACTGGTGGTTCTCTTGTGCACCTAAAAGGAAAAAATGGAAGACAGAGGAACATCAGTTATACACCCCCAAAAATCGAAAAACACCCAAAAATCAGCACAATCCCATGCCATCCATGCCCTCAATGATGTTTACATTAAAGAGACCCCTCAGAAAGACTAGGCCCATGCACCACTGAGTACCCCTGGGCAAAAGGCCCCAACGACAGCCAAAAAATCGAAAAACACACAAAAATCAGCACAATCCCATGCCATCCATGCCCTCAATGATGTTTAAATTCAAGACACCCCACAGAAACACTAGGCCCATTCACCACTCACTACCCCTGGGCATAATGGATGAAAGCTAGGCAAAATGGGTGCAGGCCTGAGAACACTGCCTGCCTTCAAAATGGCCACTTGCACCCCAAGAACATGGCCAGGGCCTGCCTGTCCCGGCACTCAAAATGGCCCCCACCCACATGGCCAGTCCCCATCAACAGTACACCCCAAAAAAACGAAAAACACACAAGAATCACCACAATCCAATGCCATCCATGCCCTCCATGATGTTTACATTAAAGGGAACCCACAGAAAGACTAGGCCCATGCACCACTGAGTACCCCTGGGCAAAAGGCCCCAACAACAGCCAAAAAATCGAAAAACACACAAAAATCAGCACAATCCCATGCCATCCATTCCCTCCATGATGTTTACATTAAAGAGTGAAGAAATGGAGACCCCCTCTCGGAGTTACATTCAGGTCAGGGAGTAGAGGGGAAAGGGGATAACAAGACAACTGGAAAATGCTCCCTCTTGACCTATAAGTACTTTTATCGTAGGAATAGTCTCTCAAACACAGGGCATACACTAACAATATCTACACAAATTGTAAATTTTTCTCATTTTATTTTATTTTACAATAGAAGAATTCTTTTTTCTTTTTTATCATCATTTTACACTTATAGCATTTATAAAAAATATATACTTTCCACATAAAAGCTTCGGAGGACTATTATTACACCACAAGAAAACGATGCAAATATATCTTTGGTTGATAAAATTCATATGAACAGTAAATCAATTAATTATGCACAAAACAGGTAAAGAGCCGCACACACACAACACATACATTCTTCCTAAACATCCATTCCATTACAAAAACACAAATTGTATCCTATAGCATTGGGTCTGATGTCCAATTAATGACCAGAGTCATTAGATTTGAAAGAGGGGAGATGGTCGACGCGTTTCGGTGGAAAGAACAGGAGTACGAACCACCTTCTTCAGGACCAGTCAGATACAGTGCGATATAGGAACTCTAAACCTGGAGTGCAGATCTGCAACAATATATACAAAAATGATGATTTACAATTATGCCCTGTAAAACTTAGTACAATCTTATTTACATTTGAAACAACAACGTGGACCTGCACACACACTCAGGATTCTCACAACTCCACACCACCAAATGAACCTTATAACCCATAAAAATGAAATGTGATCCTAAGTTGTAGAACAGGATTGGAAGAGTCTTATCCATGCCAAAAAACGATCTTAAGGTCTAATGGCAAAAGCATAATACTACATAGATAAATACCTTTCTGAGAAACAAAACGTGGATATAACGGCACTTCTCAAGATTGTAAGGACCTGTCACGCGATCTAATGTGGTAATCCTGTGATGGTACTTTGCCTTACTTTGCTAGTACTTTCCACTCTAGAATGGACCAAAATGTCACGTAAATTGCGGTTCCTGCGGAATGCTACCAGAGGTGCTTCTAATGTCGGCTCCTCATCTCCCACGTTCAATATTCTCCAATTACGTTGGATGATGTTCTTTAGTTTGAAATTGAACGGAGAGTGGTTCACCACACAAACCACTTGGTCTTTCTTCGCACGTTGATTACCTTCCAACAGAGCGTCTCTGTTGTAGTATTTGGCCCTCTTGTAGGCATGGCGAACTAAGCGATTTGGATAGCCCCTAGTTAACAGCCTCAATTTGAGAGCATCACCATGCTTGTGAAATTCGGACATGGTGCTACAATTTCTTCGAATGCGAAGAAATTCTCCAAACGGAATTGAATCTTTTTGCATAAAGGGATGGTAGCTTTGGTATTGGAGAATGGTGTTTTTGGCTGTACGTTTGCGAAACAAACTTACCTCCAAAACCGAATTAGTTCCTAATATGCAGATGTCTAAAAATTCCACACTTTGCGTGCTGTAGTTCGCCGTAAAGGTTAGATTACAGTCACTAGCATTGAGCCACAACAGATATTCTTTCAAGGAATCTTCATCGCCTCTCCAGATCAGAAAAATATCGTCAATGAAGCGTCTCCACGTAACAACATTGTCGTAAAATGGAGCCACCTCATTGAAGACATTTTTCCTCTCCCACTCACCCATGTAGATGTTTGCTACACTCGGGGCACAGGAAGCGCCCATACTGGTGCCCTTTATTTGTTGGAATAGTACCCCATTGAATTAAAAAAAGTTGTTAAATAGAACAACTTCCAGGCATTCAAGTATAAATCCATCAGGTCTGTCGCCCGGAGTCCTGGAAAGAAGGTCAGCCACTGACTGTAACGCCCGACATTGAGGAATATTGGTGTATAACGCCTCAATGTCGCGCGTCACCAATATCTCCTTCTGGGGATTAAATGCCATACCTTCCAATTTTGAGATAATATCACCAGTATCGTGAATAAAGGAGGTATAGGTACGAGTTAGTGGGCATAGGAAAGAATCCACAAATTTTGAAAGTGGCTCGGTGCTGGAGCCAATGGTGGAAATAATTGGCCGCATCGGAGGGTCAGTCACACATTTGTGAGTTTTAGGGAGTCCATAAAGAGCTGGTGTGACAGGGCAAGATTTGTTAAGAAAATTAAACTCCTGTTGGCAAATGTCACCTCTTTCCATAGCTCTACCAGTAATGTCATCAATGGTTTGTTTGAGTTTCGTGAGGTCCCTTGGATGTGCCCTTCTATAATGATGGGTTACTGATAACATGTTGTTAATCTTTGTATCATAATCCACTCTATCAAGAACGGCAATCCCTCCCCCTTTATCACATGGTTTTACAATCACCTTTCTATTCGATTTTAGCCTTTGAAGAGCAGTATTCTCTGCTATTGTGAGGTTCTTGCGAATTACTTGAGATATCTTAATTAACCTCCCAACTTCTTTTAAAACAGTTTTCTCAAAGACATGAACCTCTGGGCCAACCATTTCTAAGGTTGGGGTGAATTGTGAGGGGGGGTTTACAGTTTGAGCGGTTGGTTACACTCATAGCTGCAGGGCGTTCTTGAAAAAAAATTTTTAGACGCACCTTCCTGAAGAAGGAAAACAGGTCTTGGAATAGTTTAAAGATGTTAGGATGGGTGCTCGGGACAAAAGAGAGACCTCTACTCAATACAGAGCGTTCCTCATTATTAAGCTGTATGGATGACAGATTAAAGATTGGCAAGTTTACATTAAAGAGACCCCACAGAAAGACTAGGCCCATGCACCACTGAGTACACCTGGGCAAAAGGCCCCAACAACAGCCACAAAATTGAAAAACACACAAAAATCTGCACAATCCCATGCCATCCATGCCCTCAATGATGTATAAATTCAACAAAACAGTTGTATCATGCACCCATAACTAACCCTGGTCCTACTGGATACTGTGGCTACCCGCAATATCTTTTATTTAATGTTCTGAAAAAGTTCCAAAATTGTAGTTGCAGCAACTGTAATGCCCCAAACAAACTTACATGTGAAAGTTGATTTCTAATCCAAAAGTGATCCAAAGAAAGTAAAAAAGGCCTCAAATCCAAATATCCAGCAGCATCCACAAAAAGTAATCCTTCCAGGTCAAGATCCAAATGAAAGTGACCAGCACATGAAGAAAGCACTGGGAGGAGCCTGCTGGACAGGAACAGGAAGTTGGAGACTGTGGGGCACTTCCTTCCTCCCACCCCCCCCAAAATAGACTCCTTGCAAAAAAAGTGCAGGCAAATGTCAACCTTAGGAGTTATTCTGATAAAAATCATAATTTTTAGAAGGTTTATGCTGCTTGCTGGTGGATTCTTGTGCAAAATTGAAAATTTTGAAATTTCGCGAGTGCGAGATTGTTGCTGCTCGCCGCATCTACGTGTTCGCAATTGCGAATCTCGCGATGCATGCTGTGCAAGGTGGCAAGCCGCGATGACGTAATCACGGTCGCCAAACTCCTGCGGGATCCCGCAGCAAGATCCAAAATGGCGCAGCACACGCAAAATATGGAAAAAAACAACTCTGCAAACGCTGAATGACGGTAAGTGAACGCCGTGCGCCGCAAAATTATATCACCAAGCAAAAAAATCCGCTGCGTGCGAATTTGCGGATTTTCGGCAAATTCGCGTGAGTTCGCGGATTGCGAATTTGCCGAAAATCCGCAAAATCCGCGAACGGAATGGATTTTACGCTCACGCTTAATCATTGACACTGTCTAGTTAAAAAGTGCCAGGTTTAAGACCCTGAGGGTGTTTCATTCTATATGGTCCTGCTTGTGAAAGAAGTTACCAGATATTACTTTTTATAATGCTTACATCTATTCGGGTTGTAATCCTAATTTGCCTTGGCTGGTCCTTGAGAGTATTTTGGAGTGTTTGGATGGTTGGATACTGTTCATATTGGGACCATTATATGGGGGCAGTATTCTCCTCTCATATGAAACTCTGCAGCAAAGGTATTCCCTAACCTGTGCTGGATTCTTTTGATATTCACACCTTTGACATATTCTTCGTAGTCTGAAAACAGTTGATATCAGCTGCTCCTCGAGCAGTGTTTTGAACTACTTGATGAGAGGTTCCCTCAGGTGGAGCATCAGCCTGTCCTAAATTATGATATCTTCCACTGTGGCAGGGCAGAGGGTGGGTCCTTTTCTACTTAGGGCAGATAAGTGGAGCAAGCATCTTGGGGTTGAGGTAACTCTCGATGATATCAGGCATACCAACATATTGGCGCAGAGTGTCTTAATAGATCAAGGATTACAGTTCATCATCTTAAGTTTTTTAATGATTTCTATTAAACACCCAATCGTCTTTATCTCATGAAAGTTAGAAAAGATGCTAATTTCTTGAGATGAGCAGTCGATCAATCTCTGCATATCTTTGCTACTAGTCCCTCTATTGGTTATTTTTGGGTGACAGTTTTGGGGAAACTCAATCCGGCAATGTGGCCTGAGATCCTAAATTAGTAGTACTAGACCATTCTCCATCATTCCATTGCATCTTTCAGAAATGTATTTCTTTGTCATCTCTTTGGCGAGACTAGTACTGGCCCGACACTGGCTATCCAGCGAAGCCCGAAACTTGATGCATTACTGGCTCAAATCTTTTAATATAGGCTTCCTCGAAATTATGTTAATACACCATGACAAGTGAAGAGCCAGATTAAAGAAGATCTGGGATCCTCTGAGGGGGATACTGAGTTATTTTCGGCCAGGCCATTGCTGGAAACCATAGTTCTTACCTTCTGGTCTACCTTTGCTAGTTTAATGTTTATGATTCGCCCTGCACTTTATGCTCTTTGTTTTTCCATTTTATTTCTCATGTCTTTTTCTTTAGTGGAATAATGATTGTGTATTATGGTCAACAGTGTGATCTGGTTTATTAATATTTGCCATTCATTTCTTATTCATAGCCTACTCCAATAAAAGAAAAAGAAAAATATTTAAAGCTCAATGTATAATAATTCAATGGTGAGAAATGGTAACATTTAGAAAGTTACCCTTTACATGCCTGAACTGTCAGAAGAATAATTAGCATAACTCTATGCCAGCATTCAGCCTTAGCTCAGCCTTGAATATGTGTGAAAAAGGTGTGAAATATCTTGCAGGAGTAAACAAGAAGGTGATCTTAATAGACAGAGATAACTCCTCTTAACCCCACAGAATATTCTGAGTGGGGTATTCTTTTTTACCCTACACTGTCAAATCCTGCTTGACATGTCTGTTGACCCACATGTAACACCTGTGATGCACTTGAAACAGAGTGAACAGGATGCCAAGACAATTTTTGTGGATCCCGCTGCTGGTTGCTGAAGGAGACAGCTTTTGTCTTACCAGACTTCTGTTTCTTTGTTTGTTGTTGTGACAGTGCCTGTTTTAACATGGATTTTAGTGTTAGATGTGGGAGGATATTAGGCTTACCATAAAATAATCCTCCCGAACACACAGAGCCCTCTGAGCCCAAGTGTAGTGTGACCAAAGATTTTTGTCAAGGTTGATATGCCTTGACACATTGCATTTTGGGCCTCTTTACACTTAAGCAAAAAGCAACCACTGCAAGACTAGGTAGGTTAGGGCCTGGGAACCTTTAATCCATTATCTATTTATTTTTATTTAAAGAGTTTTATAAAGTGTAGATGTGACCCATCAGGTATTAGAGTGCTGAACAAATCATAGACAGGATATACCAATAGAGAAAATGGCAAAGACAGTTATAAGAGAGAACAGCAAGAACTCCAGAGCATACATCTAGCAAGTTGAATCACGATCCGATATTGTCAACATTAGCTTCATCCTGAGTCATTCAGCAGGATTTTCAGTAGAGATATTTGTTCATCAGAAATCCTTTCATTTCTATTTTGAAGGCAGTAATCGAGGGGTTGGTTCTGATAGTGGGTGGCAATGAGTTCCATATTCTAGAGGCCAGAGAACGAACAGTTGTACGTTATCTTCTTGTTGAGCTTTTGTGGTTTCAGCAATAGGGAATTGGCACTTCTCAAGGAGCAACTGCCCCCTGACCACTCAAGTTTATTTGCCAGGTAAATGGGAGTGTTGTGGTGTAGAGCCTTATGTGTCACCTTCAAGTGGGAACCAGTTTAAAAGTTTTAGGTCTGGACTGATATGATAACATTTCCTAGATCCCATGACTAGTCTAGCTGCTGAGTTCAGCACAGCTCTGAATGGTGCTAACCTTCTTTTGGGAAGGCCTGCGAGAGTACCAATCCCATAGTCTAAACTGGAAATGACAAGGGATTGTAATGCCAAGTGAAGTTCATCAGGGGGGCAAGAAAGCTTTGATTGTCTTTAGGATGAGCAGCTGGTCGTTGGCTCCTCTGGTTGTTGCGCTAATATGATCTTGCATATTCAGAAATTTGTCCAGAGTTATACCATGTGATTGCAGTGATAGTCGTGACACAATTGAGAGCTGAGAGTTGTTTGAGCCATTCATGTATAGGGACAGAGCAGTTGTGGAGGGTGATCAGGACGAATTCCGTTTTGAGGGAGTTGAGCATGAGGTGGTTGTGGGTTAGCCAATGCAGGGTTTGCAGCAGGGTGTGGTTGAGAGTCTTGATGTCTTCAGGGGTTGATATTTTCAAGTATAATTGTGTGTCGTCAGCATACATATGATAAAGAATATTTGAGCGCTTTGGAAGTTCCGTGAGGGGTTCCATAAACAGATTGAATAGCATAGGAGAGGCCGTGGATCCTTGAGGTACTCCGATGTAGACCAGAGTGGAGTCGGAGAAGGTATGCTTGATTTTTATTCTTTGAGATCTGTTGTGTCAGAAAGATGCAAACCAGCTTGCAATGGTTCCGATAGCCCCATCCTTGTCGCCAGAAGGTTGATCCTGCTGTCATGTTTGACCGTGTTAAATGCAGAGGATAGATCCAGAAGTATAAGTAGGCATGATTCATTCTGATCTAGCAGTCTCAGAGCATCATCAACAATATGCGCTAGCGCTGTTTCAGTGCTATGTCTCTTTCTGAAGCCAGATTGGCAATCATCCAGAAGATGGAATTTATTGATATGGTCACAGAGTTGCAAGTGCACACATTTTTCTGGGACCTTTGCTAGTGTGGGGAGGTTGGTAATGGGATGAAAGTTATTGAGGTCAGACAGATCTGCATTAGGATTTTTGAGTATAGGAGTGACCTGTCCAATTTTTAGACAGTCAGGACTCAGGCTCTGAGATAGGGGTGCATTAATAATCCTAGTCCAGAGCAGTACAGTGGAAGATTTTAGTTCATTGGGAAGTTTAGGGGCAAGGATCAAAGAAATGGTTTAAGGGTTTAAGTGATGTTATTATGTTGAGTATGTCGACTTCACCTGGAAATTTGAAAGAATTCCAGGTAGAATAGTTTTTTGAGGAGAAGCTTGTTTGGGGGGTATTTCCCCGTTGTTGAATGGGAAGGAGATTGGGGAGGGAATGGTTTGGTAGATGTTGGGAGACAGGATGTAGTCTTGAATATCATTTTCATGGTCTTTTCCATGAAATGGGTGAAAAAGTCATTTCCACAGAGTGATGATGCTTTATCTCCCGAATAGGAGTTAGGATTGTGGGTTGTTTGTTGCTTGATAAGTTCAAATACTTTTGTAGGTCTATTTTCGGCTTCATCTAGTTGTGTCTTAAAGTACTCTGTTTTAGATCTTCAAATGTATTTATTATAGGCACTTCTCGTCGACCTCAAATGCTTGAGGTGAGAGAGGGAGGGAGAGATTTTCCAAGTTCCCTCAGCAAGTCTTAAATTGTGTCTTTCTTCATTAAGGTTGCAGTTGAACCAGGGCTTGGATGGTTTGCAGGGGAGTCGTTTTAGATATTTCGGAGCAACTGCGCTGAGAATATCTGACATAGATTGGAAATAGTGATCTGTGAGATTGTTAACATTCATCATGTTTGTAGAGGATTTTGTTGGTTCTAGAAGATAGCTCAGTAAGGTTAATATTTTTAAGGTTTCTGGGTCATTGCTTGGTTATATGTGGTTTCTTCTGTCAAACTAGCTTGTTTCCCAAGATAAGGAAGGAAACTAGATTGTGATCATACCAGTCACAAGTGGATATGGATTCCATTTGTATGACATTTTCTTTAGAGATCATAAGGTCGAGGGTTGCTTCTCAATTTTGTGTATTGCCATTACATGATTGGGTGAGATTGAAGTCCAAGAGGAAGGCATTGAAGGTGTTCAATAAATGGTCATTACTCTCATTCAAGTGAATGTTGAAATCCCAGAGGAAGATCTGGTTGTCTGGTTGGTGTTTTGGTCTGAGTTAGATGGGGAACATCCTTTACGACGAAACTTTAACAACGCGGTAATGTTACCACGTTACTTTTACAACGCAAGTTGTTACAACGACTTGCGCTGGGGGGCGCTCCAGGATAGTAAATAGTTTAATTTACTATCCAACTCCTTCCCTAGAGTCCACGGGGACTGGAGTTGGAATAGTAAATAAAACTATTTACTATCCAGCGCCCCCCAACGCAAGTCGTTGTAACGACTTGCGTTGTAAAAGTAGCGTTGTAACGGTACGCGTTGTCAAAGTACGCGTCGTAACGTCATACATCCGAGTTAGATATGATGGTCTCCATTAGCTGTCCAATGAAAGGAAGATTGTTGCCCGGGGGTTGTATAGAGTGTGAAGACTGCATACTATCTTCCATATATCCATACCTAGATATTCACAAGAGGGCATTGGAGCAGTGTGAGCTTGTTTCAGGGTGAGCGAGGAGGGGAAAATGCATGCTACACCGCCTCCTGTTTTTCTTGGTCTATCTAGTCTGATGATGGGTGGAACTAGAATATCCATAATGGGTGAGGAAGTATCATTGAGCCGGGTGTTTATTAAGATTAGGAGGTCAAGGTCTTGTCCAAGGATGTGATCAGCGATGTCTACAGCATGGTTAACCACTGATCTGCAGTTGAGAAGCTTGGACTTGATATGAGATTTGGTTGTTTGTGTCTCATGATGAGTAGTTGGGACCTATAGAAGATTACACTTGTTCAAAGTTCTAAGGTTAAGACTAGGTTCTCTGAGAGGGTTGGAGGGGATGGTCTGGATATTGAACTGCGAAGAGGCAGAGTCCACAGGAGTGAGTTTGTAGGAATGTAGTAGGGAGTAAACATCATTGTCAGAAAGATGTTTGGTGATTCTCTGAGGTCTTGTAGAAGCATTAGGATGGTGTCTTGATCTCAAAGGTTATAATAGTAGGAATCTCAGTGTTTTAAGTCATATGCATGGGTTTGTTGGAACATCTATTAGTAAGAAGGGTGTGTGGATTAGGGTGTGTGGTTCTATTAACTTAGGTGCCTGAATGTGGTGCTAGCATTTCTCCTGCTTTGAGATGGTGAGTATATGTTTCAGGAGATCAGCTTTGATAAACTGGAGGTCTCTATCCATGGTTCCAAGTTTGTCCTCCCGGGTAGGGTGACTGATGCTATAGGAGCAAGTGTGGCTGGGACTTGGGATGGAAGTCGTGGGTGGACTCTCCGGGGTGGTGGAATAACCGGGAGGGACTTGGTAGGAGACAGCAGAGGGAGGGGAAGAGGGAGGGGAGTGTGGACCAGCGTTTTGGGAGCTAGGAGTGATGGTAGGTAGAGGACATGGCAGGGTTCTCCATGACTCGTCAGTTGCAGGGTTTGGGTGATGCTGGTCAGTGAATGTGATCTTGTTAGTGGAAGAGGTGAAGTAAATATTCAATTGGTTATTCAAGCGAGTGGGGTGAGCAGCTGTACCTGGGAGGTGCAGTTATAGTTCCTGGGCCATTCTGTTTGAGGTATCTGAGTGGATCATAGCCCTATATATCAGTTTCACTCCTCCTGTGAGATACAAAATGGGGCATATCAGGTGGGAAGATAGTGGGAGAGGGGGAAGAGACGACGTTATGACAAGATGGTCTGTATTAAATAAAATCGGATCTATTGTTGTAGGATAGGAAGTGCTTGCGGGGTGAAGTAGGTGATAAGGTGGGTGAGGAAAAGACAGGCGACCGTGATTCGGTAGGAAGATGGTAGGCAGAGCTACTTGGAGTAGGAGGGGTATTGTTCGACACCGTGTTTTTGATCTGAAAAAGATTTTGTCGAAACGTTCTAATTTCCTGTTGGATAATTGTATGAGTATGTTTCCATCTTTGTATAATGAGATGGTTGCTTCGGCCTGAAAGATAAGTGAGGGTACATTGGAAATACGTTAGACAAGAACTAGAAGTGCCTTAGGGGGCCACCTCCCACATGCTGGTTAACCCTACTAAATTGGACTTTCACCCATACTTCCTCAATACGCTTTCTGAACTTGTGGAAGATCAGAAGAGGACTGGACCTGCGGTCCGTAACCTTAGAGAATCTCTGAAGGACTGGATCAGCTCCCTTTTGTACATAAGACAAATACGTGGACTCCAAGGGCCAGTTGTCTGACCTCCTGTGTGGGTAAAGGGAAACAACAAGCTGTGAGAGGCTCTTTCCTAGAAGTGCCTAGCTGACCATTGGTACCTGGACTGGACCCCACTCTTTGCCTCTCCCTGACACCCTGGCAACACTGTGTGCCTGTCCTGAGGTTCTGGTGGCTTTAGAAGTGTACTCCTGTGGCAGATTGTCACTTAAAAGACTAAGGCAGAAGGCAAAATCTTTGACTGGGAGTAACCTGGTTGGTGCATCTGACTTGCACTCCATAGCAGCCATCCTTAAATAACACCTAGATTCAAGTCTACTGCAAAAATTGACTATCTTTCATGCTTTGCGATTTTTGGCACTAAAAATATTCAAGTTTCATATCTCTGGTTCCTTTTATAGGATGTTTGTCATTTTGGTGTCATGTCGTTTTTTAGGTTTTAAACAGTGCTCTGTGCCAATGCTACCAGGGGATAAGCTCAGGGTAAATTAGAGACGTTGTGGATTCACCATGACAAGGGATGTGCTTTATCCTTAAGGTGGGTAGACACACACCACAAATAATAATACAATTTCTTTAAATAACATAAAATAAAATCAAGGGGAAACTAGGATGAAGTATCGTTGAATCTGAGTTCCAGTAAAATTAATGCCATCAGTTTTTGTTCTGCCTGGTACCTAAATTTGGAAGTTTTGAGTTTAAAGTCTTGTTTCCCATCAGCGACCATCTTGATGTATATACATTGTACCCAATGTGGCTTTATGCATAAGGTAGTGAGCATTACATTTTTATTATGCTGCCCTGCCCTGCTTTCAGTCCGTAGAATCCATCTAAGGCCCATTCTTCAACTGGGTACACGGACGGTAAAAGAGGGCGTTATTCAACTATATTTGCTGAACACGGTGAAGCACATGGCCAACTTCGCCAAATTCATCCACCATGCGCGACTAGCCCTAATGGCCAGCCCAACCATGGTATAACTTGACTTTTAACTGGTGGAAGGCCCCATGTAGCACATGCTTCCTTCATAGACACTGCTTTATTTAAGTTAAAAACCTTTTTATACTGACTGTTCTTTTATATTGATTGCTCTTTTTATATTGATTTTTATTAATCACTCAAATAAAATATTACTTATAGTGAGCATTACATGTTATCAAGACCCTTGCTAGTTTTAGGATATGTGCAGGTGCATACTTCCATCTGTAGATACTTGCCACTGGTCTCACAGTAGCCATTTAGCTGCGGATGCAATTAAAGTTGTGTGCATTTTAATTAATCTGGTACGTTCAATCATTTTGAAACAGCCAGTCTGTGGAATTAACTTGGTGACCCAATTAATTCTTGTAGATTTAAAACAATTACTTGTACCATCGTCCAATTCTAATCACAATGCCACTGCTGGCATTAGAAGTACACATTAGTGGAGACGCGCGAGCGCGTCAACCAAGATGGCCGCCGCCACCGGAGCTCCGTGATTCCAAGGAGCTTTCAGCTTAATTTAACGACGAATTCCTGCAATTAACCCGGCGAAAACACCAGCGCTTGCCTCCTGAAGCCTCTCCTCACCTGTGAGTGCTTTTTCTTGCGATTTTGGTCGACGGGAGTTTTCCCCTCACCTCCCATGCTTCTGCTCCACACTGCTCCTCGAGGTCCTGCCGAGATTCTGAGCCTGGGGGCGGAGAGCTAATTAAGAAAGAGGCTGGCTTGGGCCTAGCTCCGCCTACAGCTCTGTTTAGCTGCTGCACCTGGGTTTTTTCAGTGCTGTATACTGTTTTGGTCCATATTTACGACAATTTTCCTCACATTTTGAGGTAATTTTGTTTCAGTCTATTTTGCTCATATTAAGGAACATATTTTCTCCTCAAAATGGATACAAAAAATCCTCCCACAAATAAAAGAAGGCAGCAGGTTTCCCCTCCTCCAGCAAAAGCTAAAATGGTGGAATCCTCGGAACCTTCTTTGACTCTGATTTTGGAGGAAATTAAAGCCTTGCGTTTGAATACTGACTCCATTGCCTCAGAAATTAAAAATGTTCGTAAAGATATGGCTTCTATATCCATGAAGGTGTCGGATAATGCCATTAAAATCCAAGATAATAAGAATAAGTTGGATGGTTTTACACCTTTAATGGCCAGAATCATTCCAATGCATTCTCAACTGCTGGACTTAGAGAATCGCAATAGGCAATACAATCTGCGCATATTTAATTTGCCTGAAGAAATCGAAGGGGCCAATTGTCGTCTTTATCTTGAATCTCTTTTGCCTGGTCTCTTGAATATTAAGTTCCCAGAAAAATTTGAAATTGATAAGGCTCATAGAGTTCCGTCACATCGTAATCCTCGTCATTCAAAGCCACGGCAGATGATATTTAAGGTCCTGCGTCATCATCATCTGGTTCTCATTCGAAAAGCTGTTCGTGAAATCCCATCATTGCTGGTGAATGGAACCAAAATATTCATCCATCAGGATTTTGCTAAAGAAACTGTGGCTATTCGTAAAGAATTCTCTTCTCTTCGTCCGCAACTGAGGAGCCTTGGCTTCAAATATGGACTTTTTGATCCCTCTACAATGCGAGTCTGGAAAGACAATGTCTCTAAATCTTTTCAGCGCCCAGAAGATCTTCGTCTTTTCCTTGAACAACAACTTCCTCCATCGATGGATACACAAGACCCTAATTCTTGACTGCATCTCGCTGGTTTCTTATAGCAGGTTTATACCTAAATTTCCTTATGGGCTCCAACGGTAATTGGCCATGCTTGAGGAACGGGTGTGCGTTTCCTTGTCTTTATGTATGTTGTTTGTTTGTACCTTACTCTCTCTTTTTTGTTTCTCCCTTTCCTATTTTTCAATCAGAGTTACTCTCTTAACCTGTCCTATCTTGCCTTCTTCTTGTTTCCATTTCTTTCTTTTCCTTCTATTCTATCCTAATGGCTAATGTTCATAATATTAAAATTGTTTCTCTTAATGTAAAAGGTTTACGACATCCAGTAAAACGTTTAAAAAATTTAGATTATTTAGGTTATTCTAAGGCTGACATCTGTTTTCTCCAAGAGACACATGTTGATGATAAAGTTTTAAGTTATATGAACAAAAAATGGGTGGACTCAATTGTCTCTTCTCCTGCTGCAGGTAAAAAGAATGGGGTCGCTATTTTCTTTGCCAAAAGGTTGCATTGTCAGGTATTGCATAAGATCTCAGACTCTGATGGCAGATATATTATAGCTAAAGTTAAACTTCATGACTCTGTTTTCTTTTTGATTAATGTTTATGGCCCTACGTCAGAGGATCCTGTTTTTTGGTCAACTGTTACGTCTGAAGTTTTAAAGTTGGGAAATGCTCCATTAATTTTTGGTGGTGATTTCAATATTTTTGTGGATCCCCTATTAGATAGACTGTCTACATCTAAATTTCGGCCGTCTAAGACTTTTCATGCCTTTAAGACTTTTCTTCAAACCACCAAGTTAGCTGACATTTGGCGATTATATCACCCAACTGATAAAGAATTTTCCTTTTTCTCCAATCCTCATAATTCCCATTCCAGAATAGATTATTTTTTCCTTTCTCCTTCCCTTGTTCAATTTGCAAATAATCCTACCATTGGTGCCATAGACATTTCAGATCACGCTATGATTTCTTTTGTTTTGAATGTATCCTCTTCATTTACTAAACAGTCCAGATGGCGCATGAATTCCGACATTGTTCTTAATGATACTCATAAACCCAAAATACTTCAGGCTATTCAGGATTATTTCACTTTCAATTCAAAAGGTTCTACCTCTATTACCACTCGATGGGATGCATTTAAAGCCTATATTAGGGGTACCACTATTTCTATCATGGCTCATGAAAATAAGAAGTTTAATTCACAGGTTAAATCCTTAGAGAAACAAATAGCTCATTTTGAGCGTTTATTTATTTCATCTAATGATCCCCAATATAAAGTACAATTACAAAAGCTAAGGTATGAATTTAATGCTATTCTCAGCACTAGAGCCGGTATACAACTCTCTAAATCCAATGCTAAATTTCGTTTTAACTCCAATAAATCTGGCAGACTTTTGGCTAATTATTTACGTATTAAACGAGATAAAACTCAGATCACTTCCATTAAATGCCCTCAGGGAAACATTGCTTTTTCCCATAATGAGATTGCTAATGAGTTTTTGAATTTTTATTCCACTTTATATAATAAACCAGATGACTGTGATGATACTTTAATTGATTCCTTTTTACAACATTCGGCCTTACCTCACATTTCTTCCTCTGATAAACTTAAGTTAGATTTACCCATCACTAAGGAAGAAATTCTCACGGCCATTAAATCACTTCCAAAGAAAAAATCCCCTGGTCCTGATGGTATCCCTGCCGAATTTTATAAAGAGTTTCAACATCACCTTTTACCTTTTTTGAGCCAGATTTTTTCTCATTTTTCTTTATCAGGTACCATTTCGGGCTCTTTCTCTGAGGCCTTAATTGTTGTACTTCCCAAACCTGATAAAGACCCTACCCTTGTTGCTAATTATCGGCCCATTTCATTGATTAATCAAGATTGTAAACTATATGCCAAAATTATCGCTTCCAGGTTAGCACCTATCCTTCACTCAATCATTCACCCTGACCAATCTGGTTTTATGAAAAATCGATATTCTGCCAATAATACGAGAACGTTATTGCATGTTATTGAACAAAGCTCCACTATCCTTAGGCCTGCTGGTGTTATGGCATTAGATGCTGAAAAAGCGTTTGATAAAATCCATTGGCAATTTCTATTTAAAACTCTGTTATCTTTTAATTTTGGCCCCTCCTTTATTCGTATGATTTCTGCTTTATACTATGCTCCCACAGCTCGATTATTTATTAATGGCCAGATTACTAACCAATTTTCCCTTTTCAGAGGAACCCGTCAGGGTTGTCCCCTCTCCCCTCTTTTGTTTTTACTTGGAATAGAGCCATTTCTTAATTACATTCGAAAATGTGATAACATTCAGGGAATTAATATCAATGATATTACTGTTAAAACTTTAGCATATGCTGATGATGTGTTGTTATTTATTAGTAATCCTGTTTCCTCTGTTCCTTTTTTACTTGATATTATTTCTAAGTATTCTACTGTGTCAGGTTATAAGTTAAATGTTACTAAAACGGATTTTTTTCCACTAAATATGTTATGTACTTCTGATATGCTACCCTCTCCAGATATAGTTTGGCAAAAGAGTAAATTGAAATACCTTGGAATACTATTTTCATCGTCCCTTCATGCTACTTTAAAATTAAATTGTGATTTCCTCCTAGAATATATTAAACAAAAAACATCCAAATGGTCCTCCCTTCATCTTTCTTGGTGGGGGAGAATGGAATCTATTAAAATGACTATTGCACCTAAAATATTTTACTCTCTCGCAATGATCCCGACTCAATTTCCACTCAAATTTTATAAAGATGTTGACAAACTTTTATCGAAATTTTTATGGAATAATAAGCCTCCTCGTATTGCTTATAAAAAATTAAAAATCCCCAAATGTCATATTGGTTTTGCCCTACCTGATTTCCTGTTGCATCATAAAGCGTTTATCCTTAAACAGAGTTCGTTATGGTTTAATATATCTTCTATGTTTATTCCCCCTATTTGGTTTCATATTGAGACTTCCCTCGTTAAACCGTATCCTTTATTATCCCTGTTAACCATGTCTCCCGTATCTAAAATTGTACATTCTTCTTCCATAATTAAATCATCAAGATTAATTTTTAATGATTTAGATTCCAATTTTGAATCCCCCTTACTTTCTACAGTACATTTGTCCTTGTGGCATAGTGCCTTGATAAAATTAAATAGGAATATCTCCTTTTGGTCTTCCTGGATTACTAAAGGTATTTTTTATCTTGGAGATGTTTTCATGGATGATGAGTTTATTCCATTTATTCAACTCCAATCAAAATTTAATCTGCCTTTATCTGATCTGTCAAAATATCAATTTCTCTGTAATTCTATTTTAGATTCCTTCCCCAATGGTATTCCTTCAAAAATGACAGCTGATTTTATGCTTTATGTTAAAACTGTTTCTTTATCTTCTAAAGCGGTGTCTGTATTCTATAAAAAACTCACTGTATCCTTAGGTTCCAATGTTGATACAATTTCTACTTTCTGGAATAATGAGTTATCTTTATCACTGCCAAATGATTCCTGGTCTTTAATTTGGTCCCTTTCCATTTCTGGATGTTTACCAGTATCTATTTATCAAACTAATGCTTATATTTTGTTTAATTCCTTATGGACACCATTACGTTTATTTAAAGCTCACTTATTACCATCTAATCTATGCTGGCATTGCAATTCACATCCTGGTTCCTTACGTCATATGTTATTTGATTGTCCGACTATTTTAAAATTTTGGTCTGAAGTATGGAACGTGATACAGAAAATTTTGCCTATTTCTGACTTCCCCTCTTATAATTTAGTTATATGTAAATCTGTTGCTCTGAGTGTACCCCTTGATGATATTGAAGCAAAATTATTTAATTTTCTGGTATCGGCTGCGTTAAAATCCATCACTTTTTGTTGGAAGGATGTTTCTTCCCTTTCAGTTCATGCTTGGTGGTCCTGGATAATTTTTACAAGAAGAGGTGCACAATTGTCATTACAAGGTGTTCATCATAATTCGTCGACTTTTCAATCTTTTTGGTCTCCTATTGATTCATATGTACAGTTCTAATTATTGTTGTTTTATTGCTAATATAGTGTTGGTAACTCTACTTATTTAAGTATTTATGCTATGAAATGTATCATTCCCTTTCCCTTCTCCCTTCCCATCCCATTCCCTCCTTTCCCTTTCTTCTGTTTTCCTTTAATTGACAAATTATTTTCTTGCGATGAATTTTATTGTTGACTGTAATTTTATGATTATTCTTTTTCGCTTCTTTGTATTTTAATGAATTCATTCAACTTTTTTTTTTTTTTTTTGTATGTCTTTATGTACTTCTCCTTTCTTGAAAATTCAATAAAAATTTACTGAACTAAAAAAAGAAGTACACATTAGTTTAACAAAGCGTTCTTGCAGTAAGTTGGTTCTGTCGAAAATGGTGTAAGACTAGCTAGCCAACCTAAATTTCATGACTGACTTGACAACATTTTCGGCAGCATCAACAACACGCACATTGCTTTCCAGTAGCAAAGCTCATGAATACTACAAAGTCAGGAAGGTCTCTTCCAGAACCTTTTGACATGGCAAGTGAATTCAGAGTAAGGAAAACATCACTCTGAATATTTTTTCACTGAAATGCTCTTACTGATGACTTCTGTGTGACTTGGGACAAATACAGCATTTCAGCATCTGGAAATACCCAAACTCCAGTTTAGGCAATATCATGGTGTGTAAATACATTGCTATTCCATATTACGTCCTAAATATACCTCGAGTAAATGGAAAATGCCACAAGAATCAATAGTTGCATACCTGACTCTCAAGGTAAATGCTACTTTTTTGTTTTACTGTTTTTAATCTTGCTATATCGGTAGATTTGTATTCGTTGAAATGTCCAATGGTGTATCAGAAGCGCAGTTAGACTGATAAGCATATAATAATTATTTGGCCAGTAACTTCTTTTAAAGGTTGCATTGACATCAACCCACATCTCAGAATGATAGGCTCAATGTAAATATACCCTTTGCAATTGTGACCAGTTTGCGTTTCATGCTAAAAAGACAATCCAGAAATAGCATTGCTTAGAGCTCTCACATTTTTTTTTATTTGAGCCATATTTTGACATTCATTCAATCAATCAAAGTCATTTGTAAATCACGCTGCTGCCTCGACTGAGGCGTCCTGGCACTCAAAAGCAAAGACTGAAGAACAGGATCGGCCACTCATAGCGACACTTGATTAAAGAGCCAGGTTTTTAGATATTTCATGTGAAGGTGGATGGGCAAGGTGTTCCAAAGCCTCGCCATCAGTACTGTGAAAGGCTTGCCACCCCGACGAACCTCGGCAAACCTCGGGATGTGCAAGAGTCGAAGGTGATTAGATCTCAAGGATCTTTCCTGTTGGTACCCGCCGAGCCTATTTCTGAAGTATCGTGAAACTTTGCCCTGGTGGCTCTGAATGTCAGGGCTTTGAACTCAAAGGTCTCGGCAACCGTAAGCCAATTAATCTGTTTCAAATGAGGTGAGATAAGATGACGCAAGGATACCCGTCGAATCAGCGTGCCCAGTGCATTCTGTATGATTTGAGGTCTATGAGTTAGGAAAGCAGGAAGACCCAGATATAGGCTATTAGCATAATCTAAACGCAATGTCACTAGAGTGTGAATTGCGATTTTTTGGGTCTCTTCTGGAAGCAGATGCAATAGCTTCCTGACTGGCCTTAACTTCAGGAAGCAGGATGATGAGATCTGCCTAATTTGGATAGCGAAGGAAAGGTTGGAATCAAACATGACCCCTAAGTTTATAGCTGAAGCACCCAGTACCGTCGGTATATTCAGTCCAGTGGTCCACCAAAGGCTAGTGGGGGAGGAAGAAGAGCACCTCAGTTTTGTCTGCGTTCAATTAAAAAAAAGTCTATCCAATTGCCCTTTAAGCACTCTTCGAAATTGAGAAAGTCTGCTTCTGAATATTTTCTAATTGAGAACACTATAGAGTTCAGACATTGTCTGGAACACTTTGACAGAACTGGAAGAAGAGGAGGAAGAAAAAGAAGAAGACAAGAAGAAGAAAAAGAAGATGAAAAAGAAGAAGAAAAGAAGAAGAAGAAGAGAAGAAGAAGAAGAGAAGAAGAAGAAGAGGAAGAAGAGAAAGAAGAGGAAGAAGAGGAAGAAGAAGAAGAAGAAGAAGAAGAAGAAGAAGAAGTTGATGGATGAAGGAGAAGTAGAAGATGAGGAAAGAAAATAAGAATCACAATACTAATAACAACAATACTATTATTGATATTAATATTATTAATAACAACAATAATAATAATAATAATAATAATGTTGTGGGTGAAAAATCTAATTCTTAACCCCTTGGCTGCTGTGCTAATTCCACCGCATCGGGTGTGGCGGGTGAGCGGGGCGCCGCCATGCTCGTGACGGAACCACGCCATCATGAGTCACGGTCGAGCTGTGCTCATGACAGCGTGCTTCCGTCACGACTCCGCCCACTCACTAATTCGCCCACACAGGAGGGGAATCAGTGCTGCGTTGGCGGAGTGTCCACAGCATGACGGAACCACGCCGTCATGAGCACACGCTGCCCGTGGCTCATGACGGCGTGGTGCCGTCATAAGCAGGGAAGGGGTTAAAACATGAAATCACAGTTATTCAACACGTTCTGCACTCATCCATACACAAAGCTGTCTAGTTAACACAACATAACAAAGTAAACTTACCAAAGCAAGAAAACACAACAAAGTACACATTCCGTAATGGAATACACTCTCACTTAAATAAAAGAAACACAGTTAAAAAACATGTGTAGCCCAATCTTTCCCCCAAACAAACTCTCACATTGTCATCTAGATGTGGACCAGCCCTCTTCACCCTCCTTAAATCAAAACAAATGGGCAAGGGGGCGTGGCTTGGCGCCCGGGAGGAATGGCGGCGCCTGAGTGAGGCTCCGCGGCGACTCCGGGGATTCTTTGCTTTCCCTGCCGACTTCTTTCCAATGGAGGTTGGTTTCCGTAGTCGGAATGCCCCGGCTCCATTCCGCGACACCTGACGACTTCTTCTGCCGTCTCTGCAGCAGCATTTACCCGTGGTGTCTCAGGGGACTCTGGCGGTGATTACGACCGTCATTTTCTGTCAGCCGGCGCGCTGACTTCTCTTCACCGGAATGCGAGCCATTCACTCCTCACCTCATATTTAGAGGCTGGCTGTCTTCATGTTCTCTCCTTAACGGCTGCACGACGTCTGGAGGTCCTTTTCAAGATTCAGCAGCCCGACGCTTTCTGAAGTGAGTTTCTGGACTTTCCTTTTTTGCGCAACCGCCATTTCCTGTCAGTTGGCGAGCTGCGCACTTTCACTCAAAGCCTTCTAACATTACTCTAATGCCACCTCCCTCAATTTTGGCTCACGTACTTTTCATTGTAATTAATCTTGAATGACATTAGGCTGCTATGCTTCAATTACCTGCTTTGCACTTGTGGCAGATTACTTGCTGCTCTGCATTGTTGTGACTATTGCCTTATCACTCTCAATTGCCTCTTCACGCGCCTTGATGGTAACTTGTTTTACGAAGTTTACTTCATGTGAGGGCACATATCTGGATGAGCAGCTTTTTTTTTTTTTACCTTTTGACGACCTTTTCCTGGTATAATGCTGATATCATGCGCAATTCCTTTATTCAATTTTTGACAATCTGCATAATCTGCATGCTCTTTTTTCTTGCTGGCTCTGCTATTTCCAATTACACTGACTCTAATTACATGGTCATTGCATAGCTACTCATCTCCCTCAAGCCTCATAGCTTATGGCCTGTGTCTCTCAATAGCGGCTGCTGTCCTTCCGCGTTCTAGGCTTTTTTGAGTACACAGTGCAAATTTTCTTCTGGCTGCATGCCCACCGACGATCTTCATCTTTTTCAATTACTGCACATGGCTATGTCGTAGACTTGTTTGGACGATTTTTTTTTTTTTTTTTATCTTACTGAGCATCCTCTCTCCCTTCTGTGTAGATAATAAGTGCTACGAAACTCACCTTTTTTCCTGTTTGTTTCTTTTTATGAGGCGATTTATATCCATGTCGTGCTCATCTTCCAAATCAACTACAAAGGTGGCCTTCGTGAAGAACTCCAAAGTATTCTCTGCTTTCTCTAAACTGGAGGATTCTCTCACTTCATCATGGATCCTCCTCCGGCACCATCAGGTAAATTCACCACAAAGAGACTTAAAAAGGACCCTCCTTCGCCACCCAAACAATCTACACCTGTTTCCATGGAACTTTTATTGGAGGAGATTCGATCATTCCGCCCCTTTTTGGAAGAGATTGGGACTTTGCGTCCTTTTATGGAGGACACTAATATCAAGCTTCAAGCTCTCAATGACAGCTGGTCACAAATCGAAACAAGAGTTTCCACGGTTGAGCAGTCAGTTGTTTCCTTCCAAGAAACTACCACCAAAGTTCTTCATCTCACTTCACAGGTGGATACCCTCCAGAAGCAGGTGGAGGAGTTGGAAAATAGGAACAGACGTAACAACCTTCGTATTTACGGCCTAGCAGAAGGTCTTGAGGGTGCAGACCCTATCACTTTCTTCAAGTCCTTTCTCCCTAACCTACTCCACTTACCAGAAGGTACACTTCTTAATATCCAACGTGCTCATCGTTTGGGTCGTCCTCCCAATTCCACCTCTTCTTCGCAACGTCCTCGAGGTGTTATCCTTTATTTTTTGGAGTATACTGATCTTCTGAAGGTTCTCACGACTGCTAAAGCTTCTCCCAAATTGACATGGTCGGGTTCTTCCCTGTTCTTTGCTCAGGACTATGCTAAAGCTACTGCGGCTCGCCAGAAGGCCTTCCTTGGTATGAGAGATGACCTTCGTTCTATGGGTGCCCGATATGGTCTATATCACCCTTGCCTGTTCAAAGTCACCTACAACAACAAGAAGACCACTTACGAGTACCCAGAGAGACTGCAGAGCTTCATCAATGCACACAAAACTATTGCCATGGATTCTTCTGGTCCTTCGTCATCTCGCCCTGGCTGAGATCTCATTTTGTTTCTCTGTGCATTGTCCATGCTGGCTCATGCTTTTGTTTTCTCTTTTATCTTCATTGTTCCTCCCTTTTGTTTCCACAGTTGTTGATTCTTTGTTTTCTCTTGATGTAGAATTGTAACTTTCTCTCTCATCTCCCCACCTTGCTTTACAGGATTCCCTCCTCGTCTGATGATGTTTCCCCGGTTTACCACCTAGCCGTCCTCGGATGTGTTGCCTTACCTCTATGGCTCCCTCCCCCCCGATTCCTCCTCGTCTTCTCCTCCTGTGGGTATGTTCATCCGTTGTTTTTCCCCCGTCCCTTGTTTCCCTATGATTTTTTGCTCTTTTTGTGTGCTTCAACTCCTTTGGTTGTGCTGTTCTCATAACTTTCTCTTTCCAGGTTATATTTCTCTATTCTTCCTTTTTCTTCTTATCTTGTTCTTCAAGTATCTCTCACTATTTACCATTTTTCTCTCCCTGTATGCACACTTTTTATCTCTCGCTTCTTTCTTTTCCCTCTCCCGTTTCTTTTTCCTTAATCTACCTTTTTTCTCTCTTCATTTGCTTCCATCTATGGGTTTTTATCTTGATTTCATTTATTGCAAAGTTATTGCTTTATTGCATCTGTTATGTCCTTGAATATAACCTCTTGGAATGTTAAGGGCATCAACTCACCAATTAAGCGTCAGCGCATCTTATCTCATTTAGCCAAAATGAACATTGACATAGCGTTTCTTCAAGAGACTCACCTTTCTGATGTAGAATCTGCTAAGCTTAAAAGAGGGTGGGTGGGTGATGTTTTTTATTCACAGGGTGATGGTAAACGCAATGGTGTTGCAATTCTTTGTCGTAGATCTCTCCCTTTCACTGTTATTTCCCAAGAATCTGATACGAATGGCAGATGGGTACATGTCAGACTATCGCTTAGAGGTGTTCCAATTTCTCTCCTTAACGTTTATGGCCCTACTATTGGTGAACCCCTTTTTTGGGCTGATTTTTCCCCGCGTATCACCCAATTCATGGATGATAATTTCATCCTCGCTGGAGACTGTAATCAGCCTCTTGATCCATTTATAGATAGAAAATCTGATGCTACTTTTGTCCCCACCAAGCCACACAAACTTTTCACCCAGGCTATATCCCAACATAAACTTGTTGACTCTTGGCGACTTTGCAATCCAACCTTGCAGGAATTTACTTTTTATTCGCCATATCATCGCTCCCAATCACGGATTGACTACATTTTTGTCTCCCACGATCTTGCTCAAGCGCTTACTGCGGCAGAAATTGGCCCGATTCTGCTCCCGGACCATGCCCCTGTCACAGTTAGCCTTGATGTGCTCCCTAAACTTGCTGGGCCTAGAAGATGGCGTTTCAACAATACTCTCCTCTTAGACCCTAAATTTTCTACTTCCTTTACTGCATTTTTTGATGAATTTTTTCTACTTAACGATGTTCCGCCCACTCCGAAACACATTGTTTGGGATGCTTTCAAAGCAGCCTCCCGCGACTTCATTATCAATTTTGTCGCAAAGAAACGCAGATCCGCACGTCAATCAACTAAGACTCTCCTCACCAATATTAAGCGATTGGAACACGCCTATTATACCTCACATTCCAAAGATAGTCTGACAGCCCTTGTTGCTGCCAAGCTTAAATATAACGAAAAATCTACTGAAGATGCTTCCTTATATTTACTTAAATCGAGTGCTAAATTCTATGGTGGTAGGAATAAAGCTGGGAAAATCCTTGCCAACTATCTGAAGGTCAAGCATAATAAGATGAATATTGAATCTGTTTATGACTCTAATGCACTTTTACATCACAAAGATGCTGACATCCTTGCCACGTTCTCCCACTTCTACGAGACCTTATACACGTCCGACACCGAACCCTCCCCTCTTTCTCTCACTCACTTCTTCTCAACTATTCAACCCCCCTCGCACTTCCCTCTTGATCTATCCTCATTGGAGACTGATATCTCACAGACAGAGTTACTCAAAGCACTCCAGCATCTTAAACCTGACAAAGCTCCTGGCCCAGACGGTTTTACTGTCGAGTTTTACCTCCATTTTTCCAAATTATTGATCCCAAAACTGCATTCTCTTCTTCATTCCTTTGCTGATTCAGGTGTCTCCTCGGGGTCCTTTTCAGATGCGCACATTTGCTTAATACCTAAACCTGGCAAGGATGTACAATATTGCAAGAACTACAGACCTATTTCCCTTGTTAATATTGATTATAAAATTTTCACTAAGTCTTTGGCGATAAGGCTAGACCATCTTTTACCTGACCTCTTAGGGGAAGAGCAATCTGGCTTTGTAAAAGGTCGTTATATCACGGACAATACCAGACTTTTGTTTAATATTTTATCAAAATCATCCCACCTCCAACACTCCCTTGCCGCCATAACCTTGGACGCCGAGAAGGCATTTGACAGGGTTGAATGGCCTTAACTCTTTCACACTCTCAGTTGGTTCGGGTTTGGCCCTACATTTACTTCTCTGGTCTCCTTACTATACTCCCATCCTCGTGCTGCAGTTTATGCTAATGGTCAAATTTCTCCCTACTTTGACCTAGGCAGGGGGGTCCGTCAGGGATGTCCCCTTTCACCCTTTCTCTTTAACCTTGCTTTAGAACCCTTTTTATCCAGGCTACGCCAGAACCCTGATGTCCATGGCTTTCATACCACAAAGTCCTCCATTAAACTTGCTGCATACGCAGATGATATTTTACTCTTCATCTCTAATCCCACGGTCTCCATTCCTGCTTTCTTGGAGGAAGTGCGACAGTACTCCTCAATCTCTGGCTATAAGCTTAATAATGATAAATGTGAAATCCTCCCCCTCACGAAATTCACCTTCAAACCCGACTTTAGTGCCTCTAACTTCAATTGGAGCCCTTCTCACATTAAGTATTTAGGATTACATATTACCCCTTCCATCCACGATACTGTTTCCGTTTGCCTCACTAAATGCATTCAGAAAATCTCTGACCTCACAACTCGCTGGCACCCTCTTTACTTGTCTTGGTGGGGTCGTCTAGACACCATCAAAATGATGTTATCTCCCATTGTCTTATACACAATGTCTAACATCCCTGTTTCTATCCCGGCCAAATTCTTTAAGAAAATCAATTCGGTTTTGTCCTCCTTTTTATGGCATAAAGCGATACCTAGAATGTCCCTTTCTAGACTCATTCACTCCACCTCTGAAGGAGGTGTTAATTTTCCTGACTTTCCAGCTTACCATAAAGCTTTTTTGTTACGTCAGGCTTCCTTTTGGCTGCAAGACCCTGATTCTCCCTCTCCTCTATGGACTAAGGTCGAGCGCCTTTTCCTTTCCCCTTTTTCTTTTGCTGAATATATTTCTTTCTCTCGTAAACCCCTCTCGCTCCCTACTCCTATTCATAAATTTACTGTCAAACTCCTATTATCTGCTAAACCTCCCCCCCCTACGAACATTGCCGATTTCCTCTCGTCCACTATCTGGCATAATAAATATCTTTTAATTCGAGGTAAACCCATTTATTGGAGTTCTTGGAGGTCCAAGGGACTGATTTGGATATCACAGCTCTTTTCACAATCCACCTTTGTGTCTTTCCACGCTTTGCATTCCACCTTTATGTTACCTTCCTCCCAAATATCTCCTCCTTAAAGCAACGGTCATGGAGGCCTATATGACCCTCTTGTTGGCATCCCCTTCCTCCACTCCACCTGACCCCATTCCCCAACTTTCCTCCATTCAACTTCACTCTATTCTACAAACTCTTCCTAAAGCCTCTGTTATTTATAAGCACCTCCATGCACATACATCTCCCAGACCTAAATCCACAGTGGAGGAGCACTGGGAATATGACCTCTCTGTATCATGGTCACTATCCTTGTGGAACAAGATTTGGACAAAGGTTCGCAAAACTTCTAGATCGGCATCCTTGACTCAATCTCTCTTTTTCATATATAATCGTTTGCTCCTCACTCCATTTACCCTTCACAAACGGTTCCCCACCACACCTGATTTATGTTGGTCCTGCTCCTCACCCAATGCCAATCTTTTTCATATGCTGTTTATTTGTAAGAATGTACGTGCCTTTTGGTTACAGGTCTGGGCACAAATCAATGTTATTTTTCATACTAGTATCCCTTTTTCCCCTTCCCATGTTTTTTTAGGTAGTGTCTCTCCTTGTTGGGACGAGACTGACTTATATGAAGTGTGCAAACAAATTATTCTGCATGTTCTCTATGTATACCCAGATATGCTAGATGAGCATTTAGGGGGTTCTTGGGTTCCTGTTAAATAAATTCATAATGACCTAATGGAAACAATCTTTTTCACAATGTTGTAATAACTAGAAAAAGGGATTATCAGCACTCTTCCCAGTAAGGTACTCGTGCATGTGCACCTATTCTACCCCAAGTGCTCAGTGTCTGGAGACAAGCGAGCACACACTCCACTGCACAGAACATTCTGTGAGAGACCATTCCACCACTGGTCTTAAAATGTGATCAGTGCCAAAAATGGTCATTTACTTGTTGCGGGTTCTCCGGCGGAGGAGAAGATCACTGCATAAGACAGAAGAAGAGAACACTAGCGGCAGGTAAGCAGTCGTTTTCCACGGCAGCCTATGGTGATAAGGAGTGTCACAAGTTCAGCAGCAAGTGGCTCTTTCACTTGCCACTTGCTGCACTCTTTTTATAAATAGGAGCACAGCTGTGGGAAAGATTGTGTAGCTTTTTGAGAGAATTCATGCTCGTGTAAGCACTCGTCATGCTTCTAGATGGCGGGCTATTGTGTGGCGTTTTTAATGTGTTAGTGGTTGTGAAAGCACACATCGTGCTTCTAGACTTGATACATACCTTTCATTAATATGAGCAGAGCAGATTGTGTGGCTTTATTTAAAGTATTCATGTTTATGACAGCACCTGTCATGCTTCTAGAGACGGTGCTGCTGTTGTGTGGTGTTTGAAATATATTAGTGATTATGAAAAAACACGTCGTGCATCTAGACTTGCTGCATTCCTTTTGTTAATAGGAGCGCGGCTAGAGGGCAGATTGTGTGACTTTTTCAAAGTATTCATGTTCATGAAAGCGCCCGTCATGCTTCTGGTCTGCGCTGCTGTTGTGTGGCTTTTTAAATATATTAGTGATTATAAAAGCACACAAAGGGGCAGATTTATGATAACTGGCGCATCCCCAGGGATGCGCCAGTTATTTTGCGCCGCTGCTCCGCCACCCATGGTGCGCCGCATTTACAATGCGGCGCACCATGGGGCAAAAAACGGCACAGATGCGTGACGCATCTGTGCCGTAAAGGTGGCGCATTGCTGGAGTGGCGTCGCAGCTCCAGCAAGGCTCGGGGGTGCCCCATCTTTACAATGCTGCATCAAGACCTACGCCTCCTTCAAGCAGGCGCAGGGTTTTGACGCAGCATTGGCCTGAAAGTGACTGAGTGAAATCTTATAGATTTCACTCAGCCACTTTTGCGAGGTGCACCTGCCCCGGAACGCCCACCCTGCGCCGGAACGCCCACAAGTGGCGCAGGGCTTTACAACGTGACGCATCTGCCTAGATGCGTCACGTTGTAAATGGGTCGTAGGGATGTGCCACGTTTACGCCGCAGTTGAGTGACGCAAACTTGGCGCATTCCAAACATAAATCTGCCCCGTAGTGCTTTGAAACTGCAGGACTATCTCGCTTTCATGATCACTACTATTTTTAAAAACCACACAATAGCAGCGCCAAATTGAAGCAGGATGCATGCTTCCATGATCCCTAATATAGTTAACATTCACACAACAGCAATGCCGTCTAGAGCACGACTGGCAGTTTCCTGAGCATGAATACTTTCATAAAGCCACACAATCTGCCTCACACCTACGCCGCTCCTGTTAACAACAGGAATGCAGCAAGTCTAGAAGCAAGATGGGTACTTTCAAGCCCACATTCCATGCTACCTGCCTCGACTGCTACACCAGAATCTGGCGAGAATCATACATAGCTCAGGGTACTGAATATACAGAGACAAGAATGTCTAGAAATGTCAGGGAGATGTGTCCATCCCAAGGCTTCTTTAGCCCTCAAATGTCTTTTTTGCACTTAGTGCACAATAATAAAGTCAGGTCAGAGGTTCTGCCACCCTCACTTCACAGTTTACTATAACTGAAAATAATATTGCAAAACACATACACTTTTCTCTGGATAACGGCCACAGGAAGCAACCTATTTGGACAATGATCAATATCACTGTACTGCTGTATCATATTTTGTCTGAATACTAGGTGGTATGCATATAGTGCAAAGATAACTTTGAACTGGAGTTTCTCAACTACATTATCACAAACAGCATGTTTTAGGGTTGGCATGCAGGATATAAGAAAAAGGAAAAAAGGGTAAGCAACAACTTCCTTAGCTGTTCAACTTTGCAACTAAAAGAGTGGCGGGTAGCTGATACTGCGTGTGTATTAAATATTCTTGTGTTGGGGGTTCATCGTTGTTATGATTCGTATCTAATGCATTTTTGACAATGTAACCACAATAATCCTGAAATTTTGTAATAGGTTTGAATTGATTTATAAAAACATTTTACAGCAACTTTGCAAAATATCATAAAGTGTCTTCATATTTCAAAAAGTGTATTTTATTAACAAGCAGAACTGTTTTCATCCTACTAAATACGAGTATGTCAGTGCATTGAGAAGTAATATGTTAAAGTGATAGCTTTCAAACATGAATTTATGTGGCGCTGTATGTGGTGAACTTCACCATATTTCCACTTTTTAAAGAAACGTTTGGAGTGATATTTGTGCTGATATTTGTCGCTGCACCTTCACACGCGGTCGAGTTTTAGGCACACATAGCCTGGGCTGCAGTAAATAGAGACCTTACACTGCCACACACACAGTTAAGGAATTAGAGGGAACATTGGTTAACGGGTGCCTTCATTTGCCATTATAATGCAACATAGATAAGAAGTCATGCACATCCTATCTCAGGTGCCTTTTCCCTGCCATAAACCGCACAAAAGTTGATGGGTGCAATGCTTCCAATAGGTCTAACCACTGGCAATTGGTTAGGTAAGCATTCCAATCCATTGTTCCCTTCATCACATTCCCACTCAGTTTGGACCCAGACTTATGCAAATCAGTCTTGACTCTGCCCCAATAGGAAAAGTACAGCCCAAATTTCCAGGCCGGGTCCTTCATGAATTGGAATACATGGCTGGCTTCGCCCTGTCCATCACAGCTCTTTGGAATGAGAGGCAGATGCCTAGATCCCATATCAGCGCCTTAGACCCCTCTCAAGATTCTATCTTTTAAGTATTTATTCTATTGATGAGATCACAATTATTCTGTCACTAAATCTTTGCTTCAAAAACCAGACAGAGCCACACTACAACCTTGCTGTATTAACAGTTTATTTTAGAGCTTGATAACATTCTGCATTGGTGAGAGAGAAATGCACCCTGAACAAAAATCAAACATCCAATTACATAATTATAATTTTCTTTACGTCAGTCCGTGTTGTCATTGTCCCATTCTCGCTTATTCCCCTCTCTCTTGGTTTTTCCTTCTCATGTTGGATGGTTGTTTATTACAGGATGTGAAGTAGTGATAAATAAAAGGGATTGTGGTCACTCCATGGATTCGTCTCTTAAGTCATTTTTAAAAGTGAATTTCAAGTTTTTGTGGTAGAGGGTGCCATTCTTGAAGCAATGCATCTCAAAGAGCAATCACTTGGATTAAGAAAATGGAGGAAAGGAAGATATTTTGTGGTATGTCCCTAGTATGAGATATAGTTTTCTCAAATGTATTAAATTGCTTCTGCCGGTTGACCAACATTTTTATTACACTAATTATTGTTGGGCTTTTTATTTCAAAGTTGACTAGTATTTTCAAAATACTGGTCAACTGAAGTGATAGATTTAAGATAACAGAAACATTATCAGAGTTAACAAAGAAAATAGGCATCGCTAAGTTAAATATACTCATGCATTCATTTATATCAAGTAATGAATTACTTCAGATCTCTAATACATAAAATCAATGGAAAAAATTATACTTTTTCAGCAAATGTGATTATCCTTATCTATACAGAGTAAAAAGATTCTAATTATTGTTCATACCGGGAATCTTTATTAAGTGCAGTGCAATATTGCAGGAAAAAAATGGACAACAAAAGACTTGAAAGAGAAAACATCATTAAACATTCCAATGGTTTCATTACCACATTTTAATGTCCAATTTCCACATGCAAGTATTAATGTGTCTTTTGTGTCTCTTAAGTCCTATAAATGTCATGTGACTGACAATGTTTAAGATATACCTTGTCGTCATTAGCCCCACGTGTCTGTAAAGCATTGATGTTTCAAACTAATCTTTCTAAGTCTTAGTAATATAGCCATATTGTCGTTTTTGTTATCATATTTACATTAGTAATTATCTGCCCACCCATAGTCTGCCCACCCGATTCAATTATGGGTTGGCCATAAATTTGGCTACAGGAGTGAATACTGCCATAGCCAAGCCTCTCAAAGGGCCTGAATAAAACTGTTTGATGCATCCCTGTGCCAAACAACAATATGCATTGACAGGAACCGCAGTGACAGTGGTTATTGCCAACACTTTATAATTGACTGCAAGCTTGGCGCCCATTTGTAATTTTGGCAGTTTGTCCCTCCACCAGAGGGGTGAACAATGGGCTGTCCACCATAATATAAATCAGACCCCATGGGGCTTAATACGCCAAGCCCTATACGCCGCTCGAACTTCACTTTTTGTGACATTCCGGTGACGCACATTGCTTAGCCATATCTAGAAGGCCGTGTAACCCCACCTTGCCTGGCTTTTCATGGCCTTGTAGATATGGAATAAGGCAAAGCAGAGCACTGCCTTGCCTTACTCTGCATCAAAGAGGTGTTCAATGGGTGTTGCTGTGGGTGTTCTCACGCAACACCCATTGACGTGGACACTGCCCCTGATTAACAATATGTCTGGAGCAGTACCAAAACCTTCCGCCTCCTTAGAGCAGGCATAACAAGGAGAAATATTTACATTTCTCCTTGTTTTTCCTCTTTCCATTGTGCAGCAGATATGGAATGAGGGAAACGCCTCCCTGGATTGTCTTTGTGGAGGAAGGTGTCCGTCCTGCCATAAAAATAATCCTGCCAACATGGTGCAAGGGTGCCTGCACAGGCGCTTGGCTGCATATGCTGCACAGGCGCAGGTAGAAAGGACAGGAATGCACCTCATCTTATAAATATAGAGCATTCCTGCCCTTTCTAGTTTGCATAGTGCAGCACAGCAGAATGACTTGAGGTGCTGACCTACACCAATTCTTTGTAAATATGCCCCTATGTGAATTAGAGACACATTTTTTACACTAAAGCAGTTAGGTTACAATATCTAGAGAAAGAAACAGTCCGATAGTATCAGCAAACTGTCAGGTGCTAAATATGTGTAGATTTTTATGAAAGCATATATGTTTTGTAAAAATTACGTGAGTTTTTGCTAACCCATGTCCAATAAAATGAATCGGATCCCTGCAAAGAATGAAGAGCTGTTTCAAAGTGTTATGCCCTGTAGGGAAAACGTGGCTTGCCCTATGTTAACTCTGGGATTTTGAAAGCAGCCCCAGGAACAGAATGATGTCAAGCCTCAAAGAGGCATGTCGTTTCTAGCCCTTGCCTTCCCCTAGTCAGTTTCAGTCTCAGTTTATTTTTGTTTTTCATTTGGGCCAAAGGTGGCTACAAACATTAAAAAAATAGCAAAGTCACACATCTGTGCATAGCTAATAAAAATAATATAATTAATAATTCAGTATACCCTCGAATGACTCAAGTTCAGAAATTGATGCTATCTTCTTCAAACAAACATGATCATGCCCTATAAAACAGTCAATAATCTAATACCAAAAACAAATGTTGAAATTCAAACACTTGAGAGATACTTTACATGGAGTTCAAACAGATTAAAGACCCGCTTATTTTTTATATTTAATCTGCGGTGTCCACCCCACTGGTATGCTCACTAGCGGATGCCCACCCCACATTGCCGCCAGAAGAAATTATCGCCACTAAGGCCCAAGCCGCGGCCGACCCAAAAGTCAGGCATGTCTGCCTGTGACGTGGGCGGGCCCCGCAGAAGGGCCGGCAGCCGCGCCAGAGTTGTGGGCCTACTCAGGGCTCCCGTGAGCGGTTGGGAGCCAAGGCGACGTAGGGCGGCATTGGAGGCAGGCAGGAGCCCACCCCGCCTGCGTGTATGCTGCCGAATCGGACGTGGGGCTCCCATGAGGCTGAGGGAAGCTCCGTGCACACCGAGTACACAGCGAAGTGAGGAGGAGTCGCGGGTCCCATTAGGGGGCCTGGGTGAAGAGAAGAGGGTGGCCGAGGCCACAGATGTAGGCGCGGGGCTCCCAGTAGCAAAGGGAAAACCCGCGTCATGAGGGAAGTGCTGCTGGTCCCGCAGCGCAGAGAGGAGACCCCGAGCAGCGCCAGTGAGCCGATGAGTGGGGCTCGAGTTATGTAGTGCATGGGAGAGGCACAGAGTCAGAGCTGCCCCGTCTGGCAGCAGACGCTCCAACGCTTGGGGGCAAGTTATTTTTAGTGCATATTTGTTTAGGAGATCCCTTGTGCTCCATCGTGGGGGGCCAATTTTATTTAAAAGCCCAGTAGAAACCCGAGGGCACAGATGTGCCAGGGCCCCTCCAGTTTGTGTATCCCTGCTGCCCTGCTTGCAGAGGGCAGCTGCACCAAGGGGGTGGTTATATTTAGAGAGCCCCCTTCACTTTGCTCACAGCTGCATCGCACCAGCGCGGGATGCTGCAACGGTTGGCAGCCTTTCTTTATGGTAGGAGTCCCGGTGAGGTCCCATGCCTACAGTGAGATTCACAGTTGCGCCACACTTAGTGCCAGCTGCTCCATTTAGGCCCTCATTTGATATTCCCAGCTGCCCAGAAAGTAGTGGGCAGCTGCAACGTTTAGGTCTGCAAAATTGCGCACCCCTGGCTGCATAATGTAGTTATGCCGGTGAGGTTGGCGCAGAATGTAATTTGCGCCTAATATGATACTGTGCATAATGTGGTTTATGTTACAGGCTGATGCTGAGTACAGTGGTTACCAGTGATTACTGGTTGTACATTTATGATATGTCTTATTTTTACTAAGTTCGCTTTGTGATGGTTCTGACTGTGGTCCAGTGGGCCCTGTCAGGTGTATATAATCCCTTGTAAATATGACCTAGTGCCAGGTGGCACCATGTATATTATGTGATTCTAATGTGTTATGAGAATACAAAGGCTATTTTGATATAACCTTGTAAGGAGTTCCTTTTGTGGTGTGCCTGGGATGTTGTTGCTGTGTTTGTTCGCAGATGCTCTCCACATGGCTTCCGGGATAAGCCTGACTGTTCGTGCCAAGCTACCAAGGGGGTGAGCAGGGGTTATCTTTGCCGTGTAACTCCCTTGCCCTGACTAGAGTGGTGGTCTTTGTCTGGTTTTGGCGCAAGCCTTAGCCAACCCGAGATCCCATTTCTAACATTGGGTGTCAGCAGTGAGGATAGGAATTGCATTTGCGCAGTACCACATCGACAACTGGCTGCACTACAAAACTCTGCATTTGAGATAGTCACATGTTGGGGATTATTGTTTCTGATTTTGTTTTCTCCTCAAGAGTGTCATTTTTAAATGGTGTTTTCTGCGCAGAAGAGAGAAAATGACAGGATGGAGACGCCAGTAGTTGGGAAGGTTCCTATAGATAGGGATTCCCTCGCTGGGTCCAGTGCCCCATCCCTTTTCCTGTCCCCAGAGGGGTGGGTAAATGGGAGGGAAGAGAGGGAGTGTGGAGGAGAAACAGCTAGCTCAGGAGGATGGTTATCCCCTGAGTGTAGTGTGATCTGTCTGGATTCACCAGTAGGGTGGGATCCAGTGGTGGCAGCAGAAGTGAGTCCAGTGCATGAAGTCCCATTCCCAGTTCCCAGAGTATGGTACCTGGTGCTCAGTAAGATGGGTGCAGTTTGAAATGCAGGGGCAGTAAGGAACTGTCTCACCAGTCTGGGGGGGGCGTGTGTGGATGAGTGGTGTGTTGCACTGGGCGATTGACTGTGAGTTCTCTGAAATAAGGAGCTTACATGGGAGGCGGACCTCTGGCTGTAGGCTAAAGGGTCTGCAGGGGCATTCGGGAGTGATTCCAAAAGGAGTGGCTGAGGTGTCTTCCTGGTCAGAGTGGTGGAAGAGGTTCAGAGTAGCCCAGCTAGGTCCCGATGTAGTGGGAGGGGTGTAGGGGCTCATGTCCTATCTCAGAGGAGAAGGAGCGAGTGTGGGACTGCGTGTCTCAAGGTTCCCGAAACCCCGTCTCAGGACTTGTATGGTTCCCGAGGGGAACACCAGGTTGGGAGCCTAGGCTGTACAGATAGACGATTTGAGGAGGATCTCCTAGTGTCTGTGGAACGGGGAGCGTCTGTAAGCAGAGCTCCAGCAGTTTTGGTGTCTGGCAGTACCGCTCCAGTTGGGAGGGTACAGAAGTCCAGAGTGAGGGGTGAGAGGGGGAAAGAGTCCCCTTTGGGTGGTCAGGGGCCAGCTAGAAGGGCTTAGTCTCCAATGATTGCCCACGGTGATGCCACTTCTGTCCTGGGGGATCTGCACACACTGTCAAATGGACAGGAGTTCAAGACATCTGCGCCAGGCAGACAGTCACATGACACATTAAGTTATGTGTTACCCACGGGGGGCATGCGTGCTCCCTGTGAAGTCCTGGTTCGCCAGGCATATGACCAAAGGGTAGCGTCCCTGGGTTGGGGAGCCAGGAGCAGGTGTTTCCTGACCTGAATGGCAGGGCGGCTGTAATCAGTGTCCTGGCCGGTTTGCCTTCTAGGGGTACCTCTGTGAACAAAGGTGGGGCCCATCTTCAAGGAAAGGGACCCTGTGTTTCCCAGAAGAGGTCGTACAGGTCTAGCTGGGATCTTTAGGGTCCCGGGCTGAGTGTGGTAGTACTACCCTGAGAGCAGGTGGGGCTCATCTTAAGTGAAGGAACCCTGCTCTACAGTGGGATGGTGCAGAAATTTGGAAGGGGGTGCAGAGGGAGGGAGTACTCGCCTCTGACCCTGGTGCATCAGGTGAATGTGGATCCCATGTGGTAGACCAGTTGATGGAGAGAGGTCCTGAACTGGTGGGAGAGTTGTGTTTTGGTGGGCGCTTCTCCTGTGAGGGTGCGGAACCCCAGAAGTAGAGGTAGGGTAAGGAGATGCTTTGCTCGTGACCACTGGTCAGCCTGAGGGTACGGACCCTAGGTTGAAGGATCAGTGGTAGTTTGGAACTACACTGAGAGGGAGAGTGGAGAATGGCTATTGGATGCCAGGGGTTACTGACCCCACTCCGTGGATTGGCAAGGACCAGTGGTATCTGGATGGCCTAGGGCTTGGTCCTGGCCGTGGACAACTAGGGAGTACCATTGGGGTAGTCTAGCTGGGCCTGGACAGTTTTTTTTTCAGAGAGAACCATTTGAGTTCAGAGTGGTGTTGAACCAGAGGGTGCCCCTGCAGTGCGGGCCCACGTCCGTGTTCTATCGCCCCAAGCAGGGAAGCCCATCACAGTGGTTCTTGGTCTGCCCTGCATTTTGGCTGGAAGGGGGTTGTGTTGGACTTGCCTCTTTTTGACAGTTTCACCCCTGAACATTTTACCTTAAGCTCTGACTTGGTGGTAGTGGTTTTAGGCCTCTGGGCACTTTAGCACTGTGGCCCAGTGTAAAGTACGTGCGCTCTCTGAGTGTGTGTGGTGAGATTGGCCTGCTCTCCCACAGGAATGCATGGGGATGAGTGTGTCCATGGTAATTCCTGGTATGAGGTGAGTGCAGGGTCAAGTTTAGTATGTATGAACTTGTGAGGATAAATGCTGTGCAATGGTGTGCGCAGATTTATGGTGACTGGTGGAGAAATGCCACTTTAAGAAGTTGGGATTTCGGTGTGCTATGTGTCTTCCTGCCTGATGTAAATTGCATGTCTGGCTTGTGAGTGACAGGAGCTGAGAGTTGTGGGTGGCTCCAGGAGGGGTAGGATGAGTCAGAGCTAGGCTGAATAGGACCCTGAGCTGAGAGTGGTGGCAGCAAAAATCCCCTGACTCTGAATAGGATGGTGCTTCCCTCGTACAATGCTGGCTACACCCCCTGTAGTGTGTCTGATCACTGAGCCCCCACCTGACAAAGGGGAGAGCAGATGGGCAAATCAAAGTGCTCTAAATCCCCCCTAAACCAGTCCTGACTGGTATCTCCAAGCCCTGTGCTGTGACACAAAGGAGATGTTGATATAAATATAGGGACTATGACCCCATGAAAATGTTCTGTACCTGATCCAAAACCTGCGGGGGCATGCTGCTGCTGGGGCCCAGGAGGAACCACCATGGGGGCTGCCTCCCTGCTGGAGGGCCCTGTGTGCTGGCCTCCCTGGGCCCAGCTATGCCCCTGGGACTCTTGCAGGACTTAAGCGCCTTAGGAGCGCTATATACTGATGCCAAAAGGACTTTTGGGACCCCTTTTGCCCCTCCTGATCATCCTCCAGGACCCAGGACCTTTGCTGCATCTTTAGCGCCCTGTGTGCACATTATTTTTTATTTCACCAGGAGAGAGGCGCTAGTGTTTGCAGCACTGCGCTGCAGGAGGAAAGCGAGGGAATCCTCTTAATAGGGATTCCCCCACTGTGTGCACGCCGAGCGGGAGCCCACCCTGCTTTGTTTATTCTGTCCACATGGCCGCATTCTTTTCATGCCTAGCAGGACCCTACCCTGCTTTATGGATGCATCCCAAGCGGGTCCCACCCCGCTTATTTTTTATATTTAATCTGCGGGTGCCCACCCCACTAGTATGCTCACTAGCGGGTCCCCACCCTGCATTGCCATCAGAAGTAATTATCGCCGTTATGGCCTGAGCTGCGGCGGACCGGGAAGTCAGGCATGTCTGCCTCTGACGTGGGCGGGGCCTGCAGCAGGGCCAGAAGTGGCGCCATAGTTGTGGGCCTACGCGGGGTTCCGTGAGTGGTTGGGAGCCTCAGCTTCGTAGGGATGCATTGGAGGCAGGCGGGCGGGAGCCCACCCCACCTGGGTGTATTCTGCCGAATCGGACGTGGGGCTCCTGAGAAGGAGTCCCGGGTCCCAGGAAGGGGCCAGGGTGGAGAGAAGAGGGCGGCCGAGGCCGCCAATGGCAGCGCAGGGCTCCCAGGAGTGAAGGGAAGCGCTGCGCTGCGAGAGAAGTGCTGGTGGTCCGGCAGCGCTGAGAGGAGACCTCGAGCAGTGCCAGTGAGCCGGTGAGTGGGTCTTGAGTTATGTAGTGCCTGGGAGAGGCACAGAGTCAGAGCAGCCCCATCGGCCAGCAGGCCACTCCAAAGCTTGGGGGAAAGTTCTTTTTAGTGCATATTTTTCAGGAGAGCCTGTGTGCTCCAACATGGGGGGGCCAATTTTATTTAATAGCCCAGTAGCAACCCGAGGGCACAGATGTGCCAGGGCCCCTCCAGTTTTTGTATCCCAGCTGACCCGCTAGCAGAGGGCAGCTGCACAGAGGGGGTGATTTTATTTAGAGAGCCCCCTTCGCTTTGCTCACAGCTGTGCCGCACCAGTGCAGGCAGCTGCAAAGGTTGGCAGCCTTTCTTTATGATAGGAGCCCCACGTCTACAGTGAGATTCACAGCTATGCAGCACTTAGTGCCAGCTGCTCAGTTTAGGCCCTCGTTTGATATTCCCAGCTGCCCAGCAAGTAGTGGGCAGCTGCAACGTTTAGGTCTGCGCCATTGCGCATGGAGTGGTGTGGCTCACTGGTTAGAGGCGGCAGACCCGGGACCAGGGTTCAATTCCCGACGCGGCAGGGTCGTGGACCAGGGTCAGCGGACTCGATAATTCTCGCCTCGGTGCCTACTCTAACCAGGGATCACACTCGGCAACTCTGGGCATTAGCTTGCCTCATCTCTACAATGGCCCCCCACATTCGCCGGGGATGCCTGGTTTCACCTTGGAGATACCCAGTAGGGACCATCTCACAGGGATAGCCAGGATGGGTTCCCCAGCGGTCTACAGCGCCACGACGCCTCAGGGCAGCAGTGCGCTTTACAAGACACATACATACATACATACATACATACCCCTGACTTATGCTGCATTGGCAGCACGCCCTGACATTCTGGACACAGGGCATGTGAGCCCCTTTTAGAAGGCCAGTTGGCTAGGGGGACTGTGAGGTTAATAGGGCGCCAGGCCCTAATGTGATTAATGCCTCTACTATGGTCTTTATTAGGACACTATGTGCTAAATGTGATTTATGTGGTGCTAGGAAATGTGATTTATGTAGTATGATTTACACACCCAATTTCATACCTCTAAATGTGTTTTTTATGAATATGAGGTTGTTTTAACTACTACGGTTTATGCTAGTGTGATTATATTCCACTGAGATTACTTCATAATGTGAGTCATGCTTAGGAGGTTAGGGTCTAATGCTTTTAGACTTATGAGATGATTGCATAATGTAGTTATGCCGGTGAGGTTGGCACAGAATGTAATTCGCGCCTAATGTGATACTGTGCATAATGTGGTTTATGTTACAGGCTGATGCTGAGTACAGTGATTACTGATTGTACGTTTATGATATATCTTATATTTATTAAGTTCACTTTGTGATGGTTCTGACAGTGGTCCAGTGGGCCCTGTCAGGTGTATATACTCCCTTGTAAATAGGACCTAGTGCCAGGTGGCACCATGATTATTATGTGAGTACTATTCTAATGTGTTATGAGAATACAAAGGTTATTTTGATATAACCTTATGTGGAGTTCCTTTTGTGGTGTGCCTGGGATGTTGTTGCTGTGTGAGTGCACAGATGCTTTAGACATTGCCTCCAGGATAAGCCTGACTGCTCGTGCCAAGCTACCAAGGGGTTGAGCAGGGGTTATCTTTGGTGTGCAACTTCCTTGCCCTGACTAGAGTGGTGGCCTCTGCCTGGCTGTGGTGCAAGCCTTAGCCAACCAGAGATCCCATTTCTAACACCCTCCATGGAATTATTTTGTGCAGGTGACCCGTCCGGCACAAAAACAATCAATACTACAATAGACAGTTGTGCACCATGGTACAAGTGTGCCTGCATTGACGCAAGGCAGCCAAAACTGCACCAGCGCAGTGGGAAAGGACAGGAATGTGCTGTATATCATAAATACCATGCATTCCTCCCCTTTCTTTTTTGATGCAGAGCAGCACAATGAAGTGATTTACTACACTTCCCTGCATCAAAAACTCGTAAGTGAGGCCCTAAATGTACAATCTTTAGATTTTATGTCTCCCGGAGCACCTTAACTGACTTATGCCCCATGACTGGGTCCATCTTCTTTAAGGACCAAGTGACTGCCTTAGCTCTGTGCTCCCGATTGATTATATGCACCTTAAAATTAAGATTATCTTTGAAAAGGATACTCATTATTTGTATTTGGGTGCAATCTCCAATTGCTCTGAATTAATCCACAAGTTTACATATATATTTTTTTCTAGCCTTTGAAACTATCTTTAATTTTATTTTAGAGACATTTATTTTCAAATCATTGCTGGAACAATAGAAAGAAACGGCTTCTAGCTGTTTTTTAAGAAAAAGTGGCATGCGATCTAGTAGGAAGTTGTCGTCAGCCTATATTGTCGCTGGAATTAACTCCTGTTCTAGTTTCAGTGGAAAAACAGGCTCAGGACTAAATACATCTGCGATATGTAAGGAAAACAAGAGTACAACATACAGCTTTGCCTTTATCCATTAGGAGTATTAATTTTGATGATTAAGGCCCCCTTGTTCACCAGTTCTTCATGGGTCCAAGCACCTTTACATGGTTGTATGCCCATTTTCAATAGGCCTGGGGGTATCTCCCAATTGGAAAGACTTTCTTCAGGTTTCCCCTATTACTCATGTTGAAAGCAGTAGATAGGTCTATATAGGCTACATACATTCATTGCTTTCTTTTCAAAACATAAATTCATAACCATCAGCTTCAAAGCAAAGCACCCAACTACTATTGAATGACACCTCCTGAATCCTAGCTGTGCTTTAGGCAAGATTCTTTTCTTTTCCTTTCCATTCATTCTTCAAGGGCGTTTAGCAGATGCTTTGCATACATTTTACTTGGAATATCTAACAATGTTATCATTGTATAGTTGTTGGGTATAGTTCGGGACCCTCTCTTAAAAATTGGGACTCACATACTTTTTCTTCCAGGGGCTCTATCATAAAAAGTGTCCCGGGGTTGCAACAGGGATGTGCGCCCACTTTGTGAACCCTCAGGGCACTTTAGTATTACAGAAAGGGCTGCAGACGCTTTTGAGACAATTTCTGTAACACAGACAGTGCTGAAGCACATATAGCGCCAGTGCTATCACCAGAGGGTGTTACTTCATTTGCATGGGAGCATGGCCCCATGCAAAGAGGGAATCTGTTTACCACTGCGCTATATTTTAAATGCGGAAGCAGAGGCAAAGAAGTTGTCAGAAAGAGCACTGACAGTGCTGCTCCTAAAAAGGTGGAGCACTGTTAGTGTGCCCCCTAATTTTAACCGTCTGAGAATGGAGAAAGGGGGTCCTATGGCCCACAGACAACCCTCTGCATGTGGGTGAAGTCATTCACTGCACCCGCCCGCAAGGGGATCTCCATTTCCCCTTAAAACTGCAGGCAGGTTGCGGCCTGCACAGTGAAACATGGCGCGACTTTGAAGCAATCTCTCTATATTTCACTTGATTGAGCTGCCCTCAGGGATGTACGAGTTTGCGGCTGCTCTGGGGCAGTACATTTAATGTAATATGGCGCATTCTCCTTGTTAGCGATGAGGGCACCTTTGGACAGGTGAGCCCACTGCTAATGAGGAAAATGAACCACATTGCATAATATGGCCCCAGGAGTTTGGGTTTTTGTTACCCCAAACTACTTCGCCAATCAGGGGTGTTAGGACTTGTGCCCATAGCTTGGGATTCAGTTTTAATACATTTACAAACAAGCCATCTAGACCTTGGGCACAGGGAGTCTTTAGATTATTTATAATAGTTGTAATGTCCTTTGTAGAAGGTATTAAAGTATCCCAATCTTTACTTGCACTGGGCAGCTGCTAAAGATGGTGAAGATCTTCTTGTATCTCATTGTTTTTATTTTCTTTAGTTCAATAAAGATGCAAGAAATAATGAGCCCACTACTCTCCATCCGTGGAGCTTGCCTCTGATTTCTTAATCCCCACTAATGCTTTACCAACTAATGACCAACAAGTTTTTCCTCTTCCACTGCATAAAGCCAGGAAAACTACCCATCAAATACGATCCTCCTTGTTCCAATTGATGTTTCTTATTTCTCTCCTAAACTCCCTCCTGTAGTCTTTTATCGATGAGTTTCTGTTGTTCTTATTCAATACACCTTTTCCTTTCTATTGTAAAGATTTGGTCCTTTGCTTTTTAGACACATTTCTAAGCTTAGAATTGAGCTGTCCAACTTTACCTATTCGTTTTTTATATTTCACTAATATATTGCGCTCTGAATCTACACAGTTTGAGTACAGGAGATTCTGAATAATTAGTTTTGTCTGCTTTTTCAGTTTTGCCTATTAAATTATCCTACGATTGTTCTTACATTGATTACAGACTGAGTTCCACCATATTTCTCTTTGTTTAGTGGCCCAGGCTAAGGTTAAAAACAGAGGTTTATGATCACTCCCTCCCAGATCCCCTATCACCAGATCACTGACCAAAGATTAATTCTCCACCGAGATTATGGCGTTCAATCAAGGAAGGCCTTTTACCATTGTCAAGGTTGGCTTACAAGGTCGATCCTGTTTACATCTTCCACTTATTATGGTCATATTTAATGTGTTTGATATATTAGCCAATTGTTTTTCTCTGACATCGTCAATTTCATTTGCCAGATACTGAGAGGGGTTATGTAAGCTCATTTCTGTTTCAACTTGAATTTCATCACAAAGAGCAGGATTAAAGAATTTTGCATTTAAATCACCAACCAAAAGGACAGCGGACGTATGAAACATTATTCTTATCTTTTCCTTGTTTATCTTGGAATTTATTTAGGGGAAGTATGTGTTTACCCAGTCCTTTCAAAGCAAATACAAGTTTATTGACAGGGTTATTGATGTAATGTAATTTGCAATAAAGTTGTTCATCATGTTGCTTTCTCTCTCTTTCGAACAGGTCTAAGGTTAAATAATAGAGAATTGAGTAAGACATAAATGTGAAGGAAAAAACAAGTGAAATAAATTAAAAGGAAATGTTAGACCTGCCTTCCTTGGTGTGGTTTCCCCTGTCTTTTTGCCTCTGCCTCCTGTATTTTTTACTGTATGCTGGACTTTGACTTTGCTGGTCTTAGAACTCAGGGCACTTTACCACTGCTGATCAGTGCTTAAGTGCACATGTCCCCTGTGTAAATTCTAATTGTGATTGGTTATCCATGATTGGCATATTTGATTTACTGGTATGTCCCTAGTAAAGTGTACTGTGGGTGCGCAGGACCTGCAAATAAAATGCTACTAGTGGGCCTGCAGCACTGATTGTGCCACGAGCACGAGTAGCTCGTCAAACCTGTCTCTGGTCTGCCACTGAAGGGCTGTGTGGGCAGTTTTAAACTGCCATGTCAACCTGGCCAGTGTATCCATTTGCATGGCCCAAACCTTCCTTTTTTCTACAAGTAAGGCATCCCTAAGGAAGGCCCAAGGTAGCCCCATGGGCAGGGTGCAGTGCATGTGAACGGTAAGAGATGTGCTGGTATGTTTTACATGTCCTGATTGTGAAATACTGCCAATTTCATCTTTCACTATTGGAAGGACTATTTTTCCCATAGGTTATCATTAGAGCTGTCTTGTAACATCTTACACATGTTACTTTCAACTGGGAAGAGATAGATATTTGGAGTTTGGGTTCCATGAACACAGTATATAAAAATGCATCTTTTAGTGAAGTTGATTTTTTAAACAGTGTTTTTGAAAATGCCACTTTTAGAAAGTGAACAGCAAAACACACAAGATGATGGACGCAATGTTGCACAGTGGCAAAACATTCACCCCCAGTCACAGATCTGGGTTTAATCAATCGTTACTTTGCTCACCAAGCCACCCCAGTTCAGACATGGCCATATGCAAATCAGTCTTGACCCTGTGCCTCATGGGAACAGTTCAGCCCAAACTGCCAAGCCATGTCTTCCCTGGACCGGAATCCAGCATCCTAAGACTGATTTCTGGCTATCAGCTGGCTTCAGCCAGGATAGCTTGACTCCAGTGGCTTAGTGAGCAAGGGACCCACATCTGGGCATACCCTTCCCACATAGGGTGAACAGCAAAACACACATGATGATGGACGGAATTTGGCTGAGGAAGAGCAAAGATTGCATAGGGGAGAATACCATTCAAATCTGCTCTGCAAAGGCTTGGGTCCAATGCCATGTAGAGTATGTTCAAAGCAGGTGTAGACCACAGATCATACTTTCCAGTCTGTGTGGTAACCTACTGTCCTTTTGCAGGAACAGAGGACTGTTAAATCATTCTGCATTATGCCATTGCTTATGCTGGTACATGGCCCAAGCGGGAAACACTGAAATTTCACAGTGGTAGGAATACAAATGATGTGTAAAAAAACTGCACTGACTGTGCAGGCTCCACTCCTTCAGGAATGTGTGCTGCAATCTTTCAGGTAGCTTCCTCGATGCTCTAAGATTATTAGCGAATCTCGCCTCTTCTTGGTCAGATTCAAAGGAATAACGACCCATTCAGTGAAAACTGTTCTACCACAGAGGTTAGACCGATGGCCTCTGAATTCTGTGTTGCTTTCAAAATCTGTGCGGCTTTTATAGGTGAGTGCAGCCCAGAAGCTTCTTGTACCCCATACCACTTGCATGTCATACTTCTCGTTAAATGAAAGACACAGCAACACACAATCAAGGTATATTTTTGATAAACTGGTGTAGCACGGTGTTTCTCCAAAATTGGTAATGCTGCGCTCCGAGAGTTTAAAATGCAGGGATGCGCTGTAATACAAAACTACGGCACATCCCTCCATTTTCTCTAGCGCTGGCACAAAGAAAGCTGCCAAGCGCCAGCGCAGGCACCCTAGCATCATTTTGCTAGGGTGCCTGTGCTGCAAGGGCGATTGTTTATGTGCAGCGAGGAGCACCTTCCTGCACATAAACAATGTTAACAGGCAATTTGTTGTATCTATGTGGGCTGCAGATTGCAGCACACGTGGGAAGAGCAATATACAAGGTGAAATAAAGCATTTCTCCTTGTATTGCCTGTTTAAGACCAGTTATTATTTTTGGCACTGCCCCATACCTTGTAAATATGGGGTAGGGTCAACCTCTTTCACGTTTGAATACGGGCATTATTTATAAGATGTCGTTAAGCCACCTTAAGTGGCTTCACGCTACCTCGTACATAAGGAGCACGAGTTAACGCCACAAAAACATCAAAATAAGTGGCGTTCTGATGGCGTTAACTCCTTGTAAATATCCCCTCTAGTATCTTCTCCCGACCCAATTTCTGAGTTAAACCCAGTCCAATGTTTTTTACTCAAAATATCTTAATTCTTATGCTGTTGCTTGTGTATTGCACTCGAAATCTGAAATGTTCGCATTTCCACTTAATAGCATTCCAGAAATCAGTGTCGTAATACAAAATAATGCGACCACCCTCACCCATCCAGCAGATTTTAACGAGGGGTCCCTAAGCCTCCCAAATCTCACAGGTATTCATTGGTCGTGGGCTCAGTATGGGGGCCCAGAGGGGTTAGGTCCCCAAGTGCCCTACGTTATTATTCCCCTACCACAAATGCCTTCAATTGACCTCTGTTTTTACTTGGTATGTGTGTATATTCTATCCACAACTGGCCCCGTATTATTAGATTAACACTTCCACCGGTAACCCTTGGGTCCTTATTTTAGAAAAGACACCTGGGTAATAATGATCCTGTCGGTTTTACAGCCCAGCCAATCATCATCGAGAAAAGAGACGTTCCAGAATCCTTACTGTCGGTGATTGTTGGTTATGTACTTGACTGGATAGGCCATTAAGCGATGTTTAGGACACTATGTTAACCTTTCTACAACTAGAGAAATTGAGCTTTCTTGGGGAAAACGGCAATAACGAGGCATTAAAACCAGAAACATTAGATCTGATTTTTACAGTAACTCTGAGGCCCAACGCGAAGTGTAGGTAAGGTAAGTAGGAGTGAATTGAGTTTTGACTGCACTAATACAATGTGCCTCTGTTTGGTTTATTTTAGTGTGCTGGAGCATTGTTAACATCGTTAGCAACAGACTCCCAATAAAGCAAGCAGGAAAACTTTAAAAAAAATCCCAAACTGAACTGTTTGCTAGAACTGCTCAAATTTATTTCAAATGAACTACACCTAATTATCTGTTCTTGATATTTTATTAGCAAAGACAGTTTTGATTTCCAGAGAATCTAAAATGTTACTGAAACTTGTAATTGAAATGCAAATGCAAGGCCCCTAGCGCAACAACAACATATCTATTTGCAGTAATTATTGGGGAATTGAAAGAGAACGTGAAAGTCCTGTCCCTTGTCAGAAGCTGTCTAGCGACTCACTCACCTCCAAATGCAAAGCTTTTAGAATATACTCACTTTGGTTGGATTAAAACAAACACCTGCCAAATATATATTAATTACAAAGCATGTTTGTCACACAATTTGACAGGTGCAATTAATTCATGCCTAAATCCACAATTACGAAACATGTTTCACGCCTGATCTACAACTGTCTCAAAACTGTTGTAAATTTATTTTTTAATGAAATGAGCCACACAAGAAAATAAGTGTCACCCTCCAGAACTGGAAAGGATACCAACAACTGTTCTAATGACTTTGTAATTACTAGCCTTCTATTTCATAAAATATAACTAGCCATAAAGATTTAGAATAATGAATTTTCTCTTTTGAAATAATTTTAAGAATGTAATTGTGATATTATTCCTGATACTTTTTTTATCTATTAATTTATGTGTATATGGTTAATAAAAACCATTACATAAAATGAGATTCAAACGATATAAAATCACAAATCTGGACCTTGCACTTCCTCCAAGGTTTGCATCGTGAGAGTTAAAGTGACTATTATGTTATTGTAACGAATAATACATGCAACATTTAAGCCGACAGCTTTAAAGTGCCTAAGCAAAAGAATGATAGCAGCATATACATGTTTTATAAAAATGGCTTTTGTACTTAAAAAAGGCGCGTGTTGCCTACATAGGTTTGCAAATGATAAGCAATAGTGAAAATTGTAGATAGGTTAGTCAGTTCAGATAGATACACCACAAAGGACGAAGCTTACCTTGAGATATGGCAAGTGTTTGGGTGCTAAAATGCTTTTTTTTTTTTAGCTCCAAGAGGTGCACTGATTGAGACTATCCTCCCTATTGAAAGTGAGATCACTGATTCATTTGGTCTCGCATACGCAGCGCGCATGCGCTGATAGGAAAGGGACCTTAAGTCATCAGCACAACTTTCCCTGCAAAAACGTGCAAGCGTTGCATTGCTTCCAATGGCAACGCGTGCACGTCTGGTGATATCCTCGCGGAAGCGAGCAGCTGGCGCCATATGACAGCAATTATCGCGCCTTGCCCCTCACTTCCACGAGGGAATCGCGCAGGCCCCCTCCTCTCGCCCCTCCCCCTGCTGCCGCGCGAGGCACGTGGCTTGTGCTTGTTTTTTGGGCTTCAGCTATGTTTGTTGCCTAATAGGAAAATAATAACAAGTAATTAGTGGGGTATGGCGCCCCTCATGTTTTGCAACAGTTGTTTTACTTTATTCCTATGCAGCAGCGGTGCCCATTTCTCCTTTGTCTGTACTTGGCGTGTTGCAGTTCCCAAAAAAATTATATATATCCAGTTTAGTTGACTGTCATCATTTACAATAAACAGTAAATAAGACCCTCCGGAAGAAAAGCAAAATCTGCTTTCATCCTGGCAGGCGCTCGCCACTTTAAAGGCTTTTCATTGAAAATACTGTGGCGACCGTGCTGGGGACTTTGTGACATGCTCAAGCGCGTGGATAATCTTCCATTACTTTACATTATGTTTTTCTTACATATGTGTAGATATATTTTTCTCGTATGTCTGAACTCGCAGAGTCGCAGGACTTGCGAACAGTCGCGTTGACTTTGTGCGCCAGAGCTGAGAGCCCTGTTTGTCAAGCGAGACTGTCTGTGAAAAAAGCACGGAAAATGCCTATTCCTACTATTCACAACCAGACAGTCCTGTGTGGGACCCCTGTTGGCGGGCCTTGGTAGTGCATTGCTTTTTTGATGATCCTGCATGCTTGAAGGACATTTTACCACAATATTTAAATCGAATAAGCACTCTCCAGGGCTTAAAATATAATGAAAATAAATGAAACTGCATTTCAGCTGCATAGGCTTATTTAGTTCTGTTTTTTTCTCAATTGTACTCCGATTTCGGTAAAAGGTACTCACTCCGTGTTGTTTATTTGTCTCTGTGTTTATTTCAAATGACGTGCTGGATTTATTGTCAGCACTGAGCAGGGTTTGAACCCGGATCTGCAGGCATCATATGCTAACTGAACAACATAATGTTACCAGTTTGTTCTGTATTGGTAAAATGTCAGTTGGCAAATATAAAAGAAACGCGCTCGGCCAAGGACGATTAACTCTTCTTTCCTTAGTTTTGTAGTCAGTGATGCAGGGTTACTGACGATCCCCTCAATCAAACATGATGTAACAGATGCTGCCTTAAGTGACCTCGCCGGTGACCTTATTCATGACTTTTCCATTGACACTGCCGATGGCATCAATAAGGATACATTAGAATTTATTTGCATGCGTTATGTAATGATATGGTGTTAAATCCTGATATATATTGGTATGAATATTGTGAGGTAAAGAGCTGTCTATTTTGGGTAAAAAGTTACGTTTAACAGCGGGGCGGAAGCTTTGGTTTTTGTGCCTAACCCTAACAGGCCAATTTCAGTGAGGTTTCAGTTTTATTTTTAAGAATGGTTTTCTACACCTTGTGTGTTTTATTTGAATATCTAAGATTTTTTAACTATGTTAATATGCTATGAGTAGACAACATCATAAATTAACCATGACGTTTTTTCAGTGTATATGTGTATTCATATAATATGCATTTTACTTTTAACATCACTACCATTATTTGGATCACCTGTACAAGTTGCAACCCAGGTTGCGAAAAAATCATTTTCTTTGAATCACTGGAATTTTCCCTTAATTGAGAAGATATTGTAGCACCCAAAATCTTTTTGGGCCTTACCTGTGTACACTTCCAGAAGTGCTACGCATTAACAGTCCATAAGTACAAAACCACATCTGATATAGATGGACGCTCTATGCAGTTTAAGTACCCATGTGCTTATACGTCAATGTTCATGTAGACAATCTGAATTAGACAAACTGTACATGAAGTGTTTATAAACGTCTATGTGACGGAGGAATGGGGGCTTCCTAATTTAGGGCTCCAAAGCTGCATTCTAAGGAGCTACAAAATTGGTCCAGTGAGTGAAGGTGATGGAGTGAGTTCTTGGAAGATGGATCAAGAGTAATAATAATAATAATAATAATAAGCTTATAAAGCACTTGGACATAGCCAATAGGTCTCGCCTGTGGGACATTATAAGTGTTTAGCCATGCAACAGTTAGGGGTCGATTCCGATTCGGGAAAAAACGCTCCAAATAGCCGTACGGAGCGTTTTTCCCATACGAATCGTACATGCAACGTCCCCCGTACGTACGACGAAGCTCAATTCGTACCAGGAGCTGGACTCCGTACGAATCATACCAAGACCGTACAAATCTAATCCCCGTCCGAATCTCCCTCGGAACCCGCTGTACACGACATCCGTACGGTTCGCGGCTGGTTTTTCCGACCCAGCAAGTACGATTCGTGTTGGGTACGTACAGTACAACGATTTTCTACGGGAGCCGAAAACATCCGGAGAAGCAGAGTTCGCCTCGAAACAGGTAGGGAATGGCCCCCCAGGGTACGGTCTGTATACCCCATGATCGCAGGGGTACGGTGCGTACCCCTGCGATCATGGGGTGAACGCACCGTACCCCGCGATCATGGGGTGTACGCACCGTACCCCATGCTCACTGGGTGTACGGTGCGTACACCCTGCGATCATGGGTACCGTGCGTACACCCCATGTACACCCCATGATCGCAGAGGTACGCACCGTACCCCTGCGATCATAGGGTGTACGGACCGTACGGTGTGTATGTGATTGTGTGCTTTTCTGTATGAATCGCCCTTACCTGACGTGGACCGTACGAATCGCGTCCTCATTCCCCGGTCCGGATCGTACTCGTCGGGTCATGCGGCATGTTTACGATTCGTACGGAGAGGGCTCCGGATACGAATCGTACGGATGGTTTTTTTCCAGGATCGGAATCGACCCCTTGATGTTGCACCTAGGATATTGTGCTGCTTAATTAAATACTTATAAGGTCCCAAAGGCGAGACCTATTGGCTATGCCAATGCTTGTTTTTAAACAGGGATCGCAGGATCTATGGACTCGCTTTGTATCAAAACTCAAGGAGAATGCACAATTTGCGAGTGTAACGACTAAAAAATGCTAAAATGCTTATGTGAACAGTCATGCTTAAAGATAAATATGGCAAATTTTTCATTGTGACAAATATGTGGAAAGTGCTGGTGCAATTGGTAAGTGTTGCATAGATCGCTGTAAGGAACTATCACAGCCAGATCCTGGTACTGGGGTTACCTGCCCCCATCAAAAGACACATTAAAACCTCAGGTCATACTGTATTTAAAATGTCAGAGCGAGTGCAAGAAGTATTAAATGAGCTAAGCTAACAGTTTGATATAAAAAATGTTTGTTCAAAGGGTTCTGGTGTGACAGCTATTGATGACGTGGCCATCTTTTTACTAACTAGAGGAAGAATCGATGATCGTGCAATCAATTGGCTGGTGTTTGCCAATGGGGTTTCTAGGTGGCATAGTTTGTTCTGTCTTAAAGAGACCAACTTTGTCAACTGGATGTTAAGATGAATATTGTCCATATTAAGCCAGGCAATGATGGCTTGTCTGCGTGCATGAAGTTCCAGAGCATTCCATTCTTGCATTAGCCTAATTTTTCATTCGGCCAGCAGGGCAAGACAAAGACACACAACATGTTCAACTGATTCCTTGCATTGCCTGCACTCCCTGTAGTGTTCTTTCCTTAGGTAGACACCAACTGTCAAGGTGTTTCAAGAACGGCCAGTCACCCAGCATCAGAGCCACAAATCTTGTCTTCAATTGATTGGAATAAGTACAGGCAAGGCAAGCATCGGGTGATGCTGGTCGATAGGTGTTACTGACAGCTCAGGAGTGCTTGCGTTCGGCTAGGGCATCCCTATCAAAGAGGTACAACCTGGTGCAGATCCTTTTTTTGATGAGATCTTTCACATCTAGAAGCGACTGACATTAGTTGGAAAATTGATGGTGTACTTGACTTTGGCCACTCATTTTTATTTCGACCCATAGCAGTATTTTAGGCAGGCTCTCATGGCTGCACATAGCTTGTGAGGTAACAAAATCACTCTAACTGTACTCATGTAGTATAGCACAATTGGGTCTCACAATGGAGAACTAGTGCATAACTACATCAACTGTCGACGGCGTTTCGATCCCATTAAAAATGAAGGATCATCATCAGGACTGACAATGTTTTGCCTGAATTTATAAGCCTGGACAGTTAAGGTGAGTCCAAGGCGTCTATTATCGAGTAACAAGTGACAAGCTTTGCATCTCTCGATGGGGTTCTGCGTCTAAATTGAAGACACAAGGGCCTTGACCGGCGTGATCCCAGCCCGCTTGGACCCGTGATCTGAATTATTATGTTCAGACACCATTCCTGAGAGCGGTTCCTGGTTGAAATGGGAATTACATTGTCTTAATTACAGAAACGACCATAACGTCGATTCCACCCGAACTTGGGCCATCCACGACCCTCGTTACAATGATCCGATGCCACGATGATTGGCAAACCCTCAGGATCCAAGTCTCTTGTGTCTTCAATTTAGACGCAGAACCCCATCGAGAGCTGGAAAGCTTGTCACTTGTTACTCGATAATAGAAACCTTGGACTCACCTTAACTGTCCAGGCTTATAAATTCAGGCAAACATTGTCAGTCCTGATGATGATCCTTCATTTTTAATGGGATCGAAACGCCGTCGACAGTTGATGTAGTTATGCACTAATTCTCCATTGTGTGACCCAATTGTGCTATACTACATGAGTACAGCTAGAGTGATTTTGTTACCTCATTAGCGTCTCACTAGTTTTCTAACCTTGCCTGAGATACATTTAATTCTGTAAACACTGTTTGTCATGTTTTATGGTTTTGTGTATTGGATGCAGGATTGTGTCCCACTGTAAATTTGTGTGCTTTGTAAATCTTGGTTATTTTTTTGTATTGATTATTAAAAAGGGTCCGGCTGGACACCTTATCATTATAGCGCAGATTCTGGCCTATAATCATTTCAAGTCCCTACATAAAATTGTCAAGGACCCTTGTTGCCTTATAAACTAATACCCCTGGTCCTTGGTTACTCAGTGGGTTCCCTTGTTCACAATAAACAGCACATAGCTTGTGGCACAGATTGAGGTAGGCATCGACACTTACCGTCCGCTTATCGAGAAGGCCTACTTCCAACTTGATCTGGATGATGGACAAGAGTCTTGGCAGGTGGAGTACGCTTTTGTATATTCTTGTGATATGTTTATTGAGTGCACTGCTTTGTTTTCCTAATTGTATTTCACTGACATGAGACAACGTGGGTGACATTTTAGCTCTCATGACTTCCAGTAACAGGGATAGGGTTGGACTCAGAAGGATTGTTGATAGTTTTAAAAGAACTATCTGAAGTGTCAGAGCCTTTGCTTCAACTCCCTTCTGATGCTAAACAAATGAGCCTCTCGCATCTCTAAGTAACCCCTGGGACTTATATGATTGGTCCACTGTAACACTGTTGTTTAAAAAAAAATGGCCTCCTCTGCAGTGTTTTTTTCCTTCCTAGTGTTACTACCTTGGCTTTCTTTAAGTTTACCTCCAGGGTGTTGGCTGTAGCGTTGGTGTGTAGTTGATTCAACAGACATTGTAACCCAATACAGGTAAAACTAACATTGCAAGATCATCAGCATACAGTAGGTTACTGTTGTTATCACCATTTAACTTTCCGATGCGGATTAGTTAAGTTTTTATCAGACTCAAGGTAAATTTATTGTGCATCGTTTCCAAAAACTATTTTACATTGCTTCTTTTTCTATAGCTTTCCTGTTTTGCAAATAACCATTGTTTTCTACTTTACGTCAGCGTATGATTAGTATGTTTTGCTCTATATTCTTTTACACTTTTGTGGTTCTCATTTTTCTATTGTTGGGTGAAATGTAGTATTACGTGTAAACAATAGGGAGAGTAAGGTAAATTAAATTGGGGGAGAACACTCCCAGTCCCCTAGGGTCAGATATCTGAAAAACAAAGAGGGAGTTTCCCAAGGACAAAGTGTCCTAGTGAATCATATGGAGAAAGACACAATCCAGAAAGAATCTTTTCTTTTTTTAAGAAACCCCTCACTCACCAACCTAGTTGGTGACATGCTTCATCATCAGGGTCAACCCAAGTGGCCGAGTGCCACTCGGGTGTGCTTCGACGCCTGCAACTGCAGCGGAGCTGTTTTTTTTAAAGAGTGATAGTGTACTAAGTGAGTGATTTAAAAATATCTTTGTGATGATCCTTAAATTTTTAATGTGGAGTCACAAGATATATTAAAATCAAGTGTGATGCTAATGCTTGACTAGATTGACCGAAGAGTATCTGTGTTTCTGTGGAATTAGTGTTCCAATGGAACCTTGGTTGGAAGGATTCACAGAAACCTTCAATATTCATGAGGTGGGAGCCAAGGACAAGATGTATGAAGAGTTTTTGTAGATGCAAAGGCTGTGAGTCTTAAAATCAGAGAATTTGCGACTGCAAAATTACCTAATGGTATGTAAAAACCTAAATTGCCATTCAGTAACATGTTACTAAACCACAATTTGAGCTTGTGAGTACATACCAAATCTGTATTTCGAAGGGGTGTGTTTAGGGTGTCCCTTTCAAATAGAGGTTTGTATGTATGTATGTATATTTGTAAAGCACAATCACCTTTCAGGTATCCTGGCGCTGTATACCGCTGTGGAACCCTTCCTGGCTATCCCTGTGAGATGCCCTCTACTGGGCACCCCCAAGGTGAAGCCAGGCATCCTAGCGCTTTTGAGGCCGTTGTGGAGATTAAGCAAGCTATTGCCCAGAGTTGCAGAGTGTGACCCATGATTAGAGTAGGCACCGAGGCGAGAATTATCAAGTCTGTGGACATTGAGCCCAAGACCCTGCCGCGTCGGGAATTGAACCCTGGTCCCGGGCCAGACCTCTGCCTCAGGGTCTGCAGCTCTAATCGGTGAGCCACACTTCTCCACTCCTTCTTGCAATGGAATATATTCATGTTTTGCACAGTTCACTGCCATAATATCAAAACTATAAATATTGTGCAACAAAAATATTGTGGCAAAAACACAGAGCACAAAAATATTGTTTTCCTATACATATCCAGGTAAGTAAAAAAAAAAAATCTCGATATTAGTGACTAATATCGACAAAACTATTGCTTTTAACATATATATAACTAAAGTAGTAAATCTTAAGTATTTTAACATATAACATTAATATATTGTAAATTAAATATGTTTAAGTAATATTTAAAAATATATATAAAAACATACTGATTTAAACAAAAACACATATATATGTATGTTTATATACACATATATCATGTACAACAATTTTAAAAATATTTGTATTTTTTATTATAATTTACATTGTAATTTTTTGACAAAAAATATATACATATATATGTATATGTCTTTGTATATATATATATATATACATATATATATATATACACGCATATATATATTTACATACACATACTAAAAATCAAAAAATTTAATAAATGAAATGCAAAAACTTTTTAAATATTGCCAATTTAGTTATACATAGGAACTAAACAATAAAGAAAAATATGTTTTACTAAAACTATCTCAAAATTACATACATTTATATATATATAAAAAGTATCAACTGAAATATAAAAGCACATAATATTATATATTTAAACAATTTTAATAAAACTGTTGAACTCTAGTAATAATAAAAACATTATTACCACTCCTATATATATAACAGTAGGGAAAGTGTTGGACTCTGGAGGGGTACAATTTACTATTTCCACTCCAGTCTCTGCAACAGTAGTGAAATCGTTGGGCTCGGGAACGGTAAAATGTACTACCCCACTCCAGTCTGTGCAACAGTAAGAAAAGCATTGGACTCAGGAGGGGCACAATTTATTATTCCCACTCCAGTCTGTGCAACTGTAGAGAGAGAGTAGTTCACTTCCAACAAATAACATATTTTAACTCTATTAAATACCTAAAAATATACAATTCAAAATATATGTCTACATTTTAACAAAATATTAACAAATTGCATAATTATTGCAATTTAAAATAATTATTATTAATTTAAACAAATATTTTTCATTTAATTAAAATTCCACGCTATATTCACACAAACATAATAGCCATGAATCAAAATGTAATTGAAACAAAAAATAACACAATTACCATACAACATAATATTTAAAACATTTACTAATAAATGAATAAATAATTTGTAATTGATTATTACATAAATATTTTCCCACCCGATTCCTCTACAAACTAAACAACACACACCTCAAATATAACTTAACAAATATGATAATTTCAATAATTATCATTTAAATAATGAATAGATTAATATTTAGTTATCACTAAATTGTGTCTTAATTAGCTTCCCATCCTATAACGCTACAAACCCAACAACCTGCACCTGAAAAATAACTTTAAAATATCTTTATTGCATAATTTACATAATTATCAATTAAATAATTCGTATTAATACAAAATTATTAATTATTTCAATTTTATAAAATTTCCACCCTTTACCCCTACAAACCCCACAATTCGCACCTATTTACAACTTATATAAAAAAAATATTTACACAATTATGAAATGAAATGAAAATGGGATTTATTAAGCGCTGCAGCTGCCCTCAGGCGTCCAGGCGCTAAGACTAAAAAGTGCCATCAAACAGACACAAAAACAGGGGGTTCTAATTACTGGAACAGAAAAGTTTTAAGCTGTTTACGGAAGCTAGATAAATTAGAATTAATTCTCATATACAAAGGAAGAGTGTTCCATAGCTTTGATACATTATGAGAGAAAGAACGGCCTCCTGCTCTGGCTCTATAAATTCTGGGAACCTTGGCCAGAGATGCAGATGAAGAACGGAGCACTTTATTGGGCAGATAAGGGGAGATCTAAGAGTGATTGATTTCTGGGCCCATTTTCCAGAAGGCTTGGTGAGCGATGCACAGAGATTTAAACTTCACTCTCTCCCTGATGGGCAACCAGTGCAACGTTCTTAACCCAGCTTTTATTGACGTTCTTCGTGGGACTCCAAGTAATGTGCAAGCTGCGCATTAGCATATTGTATTGGCAATTAAATGATATTAGTTAAAAATAATTACTTAATTAAAATTAAGTAACCTCACACTCTTTACCGTTACCTTTCTCTCTTTTGTGAATGTTGATAAAACATTTTTGAGAAGTTAGAAGTGGGCAGTTGTCCCCAGGACCACTGCCTAGCCTTAAAAAAGTTACTAAAACTTTTCATGTATGTTTTTTAACTCATCCTTTTTACCTTTGAGAGAAATAGACCCATTCCCCTTCGTGAATGTTGGCAAACATTTTTTTAGGCACAGGCAGTGGTCCCAGGTACCACTGCCTACTCTTAAAAAAAAGTTTGTAAAACATCTCCTTTTTTTAAATGCATCCTGTTTTCCGGTAGGGAAAACAGACTGCAATAAAAAATAGATTGCTTTATTGAAAACCCGTCACAAACATGCAAGCCACCATCCCTGTAATGTTAAAGAATCATAGTGGGTTGCAGTGTGCAAGCAATATCATTAATGTACACAAGGTAGGTTGAATTGCAACCTGCTACTATTAGTACATAGGTTAATTTGCAAAATTATTATTTATGCGCTAAAAGTTGGTGAACAAATTCTGACCACTTTTAGTGACCACAATGTTTGTAAACCTAACACAATTTTCATAATCTTCTTGAACAGCATCGAATTAGGAGATAGAGACCAGCAATTCTACGCTCACAATGTGCAAGGGGGAGAGGATGTGGACTAACAGCTAGAGCAGTTGAACTTGAAACTGGGGAACCAGGTTCGAGTCTCGATAGGGACAATCAACATCCTGTGATTCTGGGCAAATCACTTAATCTTCCTGTGCCTACCAAAATTAATGTGTCCATCTGAAATGCAACTGGTGCTCATGTAAAGCACTCTGATACCTTTGGGTCAAGTTTGCGCAATATAAAGATTTTTGAAAAAGTCACTGCCCCCTTCCCCACTGAGAGAACTTGTTAGGAGAGAGACACCTTTGATTATGGTTTAGCCAAGGTGCAACCCTTTATATTTATTCACACTGCGTCATTTAAGAATGAAATGAGAGCCATTGTTAAGCAAACATAATAGTTATGAGAATACAGGACATAAGATCAGCAAAACAGCCCAAACATTGTACAAGGAATGCAACAATTGTCTCAATTTTATTTAACGTGCAACACTCCAGAGGGCATAGTGCCAGACGGCCCCTATTCCTTATTCTTCTCTCCAGCTCTCACCAAGGGCATCCCAGAGATTATTGGCAAGCATACCTTATTGGTAACTTCCCCTCCATCTCACCGAGGGATGGGCAGTACCCACAGTTTCATGCCACACATACACCAAGGCACCGCATAGCACTCCGTCCCTGCCAGGGGTACCTGTCAACAGGCAAATCCTCCCAAAATGTTCAACTCCGGGTATCTTGGGGTTGGGCAGAAAGGTCCAGGACCACCAGCAGTTCAGTCCTTCCTCCTGCCTGCCCAGTGCCCACTCAAATCATCACCCCTCCATTGGGTCAGCTCAGAGTATCAGCCCAAATGTTTTGGGCAGCCGGTTTTTCTACTGCTAGCAATTCCATCTTCCAGGAGTGGGTGGGTGTCTGCTGAAGTACGCTGGGGCGCGGTGGGGAGAAAAAGAGGCCAAACCCTCTCTTCCTGATGCTTTAAAGCTCCCATACCGAGCACCTGTCAATGACGTCAAATCCTGAGTGCCTGTTAATGACGTCAAATGCTCTCTTTTTGGTAAAACAGAGAAAAGACTCCCACACTTGGTTCCCACCCATTGAATGACTAAGGGCGCTCCTCTGCTAATTGCAGGTGGCGCCTGGCCTGGAAAATTATACTTCTTTTTCTAGAAATACATTTGCAAAGATCAGGAATTTCACATTTGAACCTTAAAGGGGGAATACTTGTAATGCCTAAAAAAGTGACTCGTCCGAAAAAGACATTTGGGGAGCATGCAGTGGCTGATGAGACTGCTATCTAACCAGCAAAATGACTAGAGTGTCATTAGAAATGGGAAAATCGACCACATGGATTCCATCTATTGGTTTGGGTCGCCATGGTCATGTTCTGGGCTGGTTTTGTATCCTCATAATATATTCGATGTAGTCACAGCTGTAATTTTACTACATATCCCAGAATCCCCTACCACAATCACCGTGATTGGTTCCATCTCTCTATTTAATTAAGGCCTGGGCTATTTAAATAGATTGTTTGTTTCATGATACTGTTTGGGCTGATTGAAGTTGTACGTCAGTGTTGCTTCTTGGCCTTTCGTAAGTGATGAGCACGTACGCATGAGACATTTTTGTGCTAATCTCTCATGTCGGCCCTTTGAATTACAGCCATGGCTTTGTTTTACACATCTTGTTTCTAGGCTTGATGAGGTTGGACTTCCTTGCGGGTCATCACTCTGTGGCACATACTCAAATTGCCTGCATTTGATGTACCCAGTATGAACTCTTTAAGTAAGTTGTTGGCTTCCCCAAGGGGGTTGTTGCTGTTCTGTACATCAAGAGTGATTTAAAACTTTTTATGCATACTGCCTGAGGTATTTGAAACCTTTTTTTTTACTATGGCCAAAATAAAAAATTATGCAGTCATGGTTTTCTTTATTTTTGTTGTAGGTTTTGTCTGACACATTTTTAAAGGTATTTGAAATGTGCTCTAATATTGTAGCTACTACAACCTCATTGTCTCAGCCTTGTGATATGTGCTGACTTTTGGCTATTGTTTTTTCTCCCGTTTCAAGCTTTTTGTAAATTGTTAATGTGAATGGATTAATGACCAAATTTTCATTTGCTTTTCCACTTTAAAATCCCATTCTTTAAAAAAATCTTTTTAGGTATTCTGGCTTGTGCCATTCTTCTGGTCTGAATATATCTTATCATACTCAAAATTGAAGCATTATCGTTAAAGGTTTCATTAGCCATGTATCTCCCGTAAGGAAGGTCCACGTGTATCCTTGTTGGTGCTTGTGGTTATATGGAATTTGGTTTTAGCTGTGGCTGCAATTCACATGGTCAGTGGATCTCTTCTTTTTGGGTCTAATATTGTTTTATTGTTTTATTTTCTTGTTAAGCCTACTCATTGTGTTCTTGGTCTCTTATCTCAATCTGGATTATTCACCCTTCTTTCAGTTATATATTCACTCGGGTTTTTTTTCTTGAATGTACATATATTTATATTATGTTCTAATAATGTTTCTCTTTACCTGTCCTTTCGTAGGTGATTCTGTCATATCTGAAATGTGCTTTTTGATAGTTATCTTTTTGCAATACTCTTTGTCTTTTTAAAGGCCCTGATCTAACCTACCGAAGGGCTGAAACGTTGACCTTCTGTCAATAATGTGGATTGCCATAAGTGTATCTATTAATTGCTTCTCATACATATTGTTTATTCTTTAGATTCCATTAATTGTTTGGCAGCATAGCTGTATTTTAGGCATCCATTGTTCTCTTTAGATGACATATCAGCATTACATGTGTTGCTGTGTAATTTCTTTGGTGTTTTGATTAAAAAATTATATATTTAAAATGTATTTGTCATTTTTGGCATGTTATGGCTAATATGATATCTTTTTCTTCTTTGAATTATATGTAGGTGTTTCAGGGGATTTATCCCTTATGTGGTATGCTTTACTATTTCTTGTGTTCTCAATTCACAACTTTGTTTTATATATATATATATATATATATATATATGTTTGAATTAATCCTATCAATCAAAGAGTATTTGTAAAGTGCTGCTTATTACCCCGGGGGTATGAAGGCGCTGTGCCGTGGGTCTCACTCGAAACCACAGGTCTTAAGATCCTCCCTGAAGTGATGGTGAGATGCAAAAGTGGAGAGGGAGGGTGTTCCATGCTTTGGCGGCAAGGTGAGAGAATGAGTGTCCTCTGCTGCAACTGTGGTAGATGCGTGATATCTGTGCGAGGGTGAGTTGTGCAAGACACAGGTTTCTGCTGGTTTGGTTTAAAGTCAGGCGGTGGATCATGTAATGTGGTCCAATGTTGTGAAGGGCTTTGTACACGTGGGTCAGGAGCTTGACCTGGCATCCCTTGTGGATGAGGAGCCAGTGGAGGTCTTTGAGGTGTTGGGTGATGTGTGTTCTCTTGGGCAGGTTGAGGATGAGTCTGGCTGCTGTGTTTTGTATTGACGGGAGTCTTTGTATGAGTTCAGAGTTTGTGCCGGCAAAGAGTGCATTGCTGTAGTCGAGTAGGCTGCTGATGAGGGCCTGTGTCACCATTTTGTGGTGCTGGTGGGGAGCCATTTGAAGATTCTTTAGAGCTTTTGGATGGTGTTGAAGAAGAAGGATGCAGTGGAGTTGACTTGGTGTATCATGGAGAGTTTGCCGTACAGTATGATACTGAGGTTGCGGGCACTTTTTTAGGTGTGGGTGGAGATCCAAGCTCTAGTGGCCACCAGGAGTCATTCCAGAGGGCAGTCTGTCTGCCACAGATGAGGACTTCTGTCTTCTCTGTGTTTGACTTGAGGCAGTTGTCTTTTATCCATGTAGTGGAAGGTGTTTTTTGTCTGGGTGGGGTTCATTGAGAGTAAGATGACAAATTGGGTGTTGTCAGCAAAGGAGATGATATTGATGTTGTGAGATCTGACGATGTCTTCGAGTGGAGTCACATAAATGTTAAAGAGGGTGGGGTTGAGAGATGAACCTGGGGGTACTCCGCAGATCCTGGGTTTGGGATAAGAGGAGATGGGTGAGGTGGACTGTGAGTCAGGATGCCAAGCATCTGAGTGCACCATCTGTGATTCCGATGTGGCAAAGTCGCTGGATGATTCTGTAGAGTGACACTATCAAAGGCGGATGAGGGTGGAGGTTTCACCTCTGTCTATTAGGCCTTGGCTGTAGTCTGTTGCTGCAATGAGGGCTGTCTCAGTGCTGAAGCCTGATTGGGATGAGTCTAGTAGATTATTTCTTTCCAGGTGTTTGGGGTGTTGGATGTTGGTGGCCTTCTCCAGGACTTTGGCAAGGAGATGAACGAGGGATATCAGACAGTAGTTCTGTGGATCTTTGGGATCCGCTTATTGTTTCTTGAGGAGGGGCCTGACCCTTACATCCGTCCATGCATCAGGGAAAGGTGTTGGGATTATGGAGGCATTGAGGATGGTGAGTTGGTGGCTGATCGTATTGCTTCTAAGTTTCAAGAGCCAGTGGTGGCAGGGGTTGGTTGGGGCCCTTGAGGGGATGGTCTTCATCAGAGTGGTGGTTGTTGGTTTGCTGAGTTGTTTTCAAGAGGTGATGGCATAGTTGGCGGTTGTTGTTGATGTGTTGCAGAGGATGTCGGAGGGTTGGGGTTTGAAGTTTAAGAATATGTTTGCTATCTTGTTGTGGAAGTGGTAGTTGGGGGAGTTGTGAAGTTCTTGGGAGGGCAGGATCACCTTTTCTGTCGCTAAGTGTCAGGAATTCTCTGACAATGGTGAATAGTTCCTTGGTTCAGTTGGTGCTGGTTTTGATGCATTGTATGAGGGCTCAGTTTTTTGCAGCTTTAGGTTGGAGGTGGTAGTTGTTGAGGGTGGTTTTGTATGCGGTGTGGCCTATGTCATTCTTGCTGACCCATCATCTTCTCTCTTGTTGTTTGCATGTGTGTTTTGATGTATTATGTTCCTGTGTGTACCATCTGGCTCATTTGATGGGTCTGTGTGTCTTGGGTGGTTTGGACCGGGCAAATTGGTGGCAGCATTAGTGATCCAATCATTGAAATTCTCAACTGTTTGTTCCAGCTTTGCTGTGATGTTGGACCAGGTGGAGCTGAGGGGCGTCAGTCCATTATTGCCTGGTAACTGTCGTCCAGCTGCAGTGGGGAGCGCTGTCTAGGATGGGGGTGGTGTGCGGTGGTCTGACAAGGTTGCAGTGTACGATGGCATGTATGTCCTGATGAGTTCTAATGTGTGGGGTCGGTGATGATCTGTTTCAGGCTGATGTTATCTAGTCTTTTCAGGAGGTTGGTGGTGTTTGTTTTGATGGGGTTATCTAGGTGAAAGTTGAGGTCCCCCAGGAGAATGTAATGTTTGGATTAGATGGCAAGGGGGTGATGAGTTCTGTGATGGCATGGCTGATGCCTGTTTATGGTCCTGGTTGTCTTTATGCGAGGGTGGCTTTGATGGTGGTTCTTGCATCTGCACGGAGCAGAAAGTTCATGTGTTCCATGACGGGCGTGTGGTCGTTGTTGATGATGGAGCAGGTGATGGATTTTTTGTGTGCGATGCCACCACTGTGTTTGTTGGTGCAGTCTCGATGTTTCATTTTGTAAACAGCAGAGGTTGCGATGGCGATGTTGGGAGCTGGCATGAGCCTTGTTTCAGGGATGAAGGTGACGTCGGGGCAAGGGTGGAGATGGTGTCCCATATTTCAGTGGCGTGTTTGCAGAGTGATGTGTTGATCAGTAGGCAGTTGAGTTGAACCCGGCGGGGTCATGGTTTTTGTTGGATGTGGAGTGGTTCAGTGGGGTATGCAGAATGCGCGGTGGATGCAGTTGAATGGTCATGCTGAGTTACATGGTGAGATGATGCAGTAGTTGTTGTGTGTAGAGTCCATGACGAGGCGGTCTGCTGTGGAGTTTCTGTAAGATAGTGGTGGACCAGGGTTCACATTCCAGGCACGGATGGTCGCAGATGGGCTTGCATTTGGTGCGCCTTTGGTGCGCCATCAGCCTGGCCGCACTGCGGCCTCCATTAAGTAGCCCTGGGAGGTGGGAGGGGCTTGTGAGTTTGGCAGTAAAAGACAGTGCAGGTTGTTCTGGTCTGTACAGGCTGGGCTATATACAGGTGAAAAACAATATCAACAGAAAGAAAATGGTGACCAAAACTAATTTGTTACTTAGGCACTTACGGCACATAAAGATAAGGTGGCACAACTAATTACTGGCACAGAAAGCAAATAGATGACAACACTAAATGTTAGGGGTAACAGGGCACAGACATAAAGAACACACAGACTGGCAAAAATATCAACAGCAATATTAACAACAATTTATGAGGTCAGAAGCACTCAACTCACTCAGGGCGATACGGGGACTTTACCCGGGGCAGAGTCAGTGGAGGGTTGTGACAGCACCTCCAGGCTAAATTGGCAGGCAGCACAAGTGGCAACCAGGACCAGGGCTGCTCCTATAGTTTGACACCGTTGGGTATTGTCTTCTGTGTGTCTATTTGTGGGTGTGACTATGTCCACCAAAGGCACTGCATCATAAAGTGAGGAGGACATAGTGGAGCTTTTGGCTGCATCTACCTTTATTCCAATTGCAGTACAACCTCAAAATTCAACCTTACAAGGTAAGATATAAAAACTAGAAAGGCTACAAATGATATTGATTAGTACCAAATTGCATGGCCATCTTACGACTACTTACCTTAAGGCAAGGTGATCTCGGTTACCTTACAAATAAGGACTATCCCAGAAATTTTTGTTGATGATCCAAGGTATGGAGGTGACATACATCTAAACATTGCTCCAGGCATTGGATGGGCTCGGGTATTGGCATATCGAACAACTATCCAAAGAATTTGCAGATCTAGAGAAAGGAATTTGGATGATCAACGTCTCTAGAAAGTCAAAGAGGTTTTGGTGAATCTGCAAAAAAAAAACTAAATGTGAGATTTTTCAACTCAATCAGAAGTGCAAGAAGCAGCAAAATGACATTACTAACTACAGTAAGAATCTGACTTTTCCCTATCTGTCTGACAGTTTTTACCAATGCAATAATTGACATTTTCAACAAAGGGGTTTCCCCACACGGCAACAGGTTACTTTCTCAGAGTCTTCAGTTTCTGGTGTTTTCGAACTTGAAACTGACCCACACCCATGTAATAGTTCTGATACAGCACCGTCCATACCCCCACCTCAAATTCAGTCAGCCCCTATGTTTATGCCAGAGGCCAAGGTTGGGGGAGATTCATAGAGAGAGGGTGAGGACAAGGTCAATTTTACCAACAGAGACCTTACCTATCCAGTGAGAGGTAAACCAGGAGCAGATTTTATCAATGCAAACCACCTCCTTGACGATTTTCAATCTTTCCACTTAAAAACTGTCTTTCAGAATTGTCAGTTCTTGGTCGGGCCTAAGTTTTGTCCCAATTTTTTGGGACTAAGCTTGAACTGTTTCATTTTGTTCTCGCAAAATAAGACTCTTCTTCTTTTTCAAGAACAAATCCCCTGTGGATCGACATCACTTTACTGTTGTTCTTCAACTATCTATAATCTGCCCTTCTATTTCTCAAATTCCTCCAGAAGTGTTGATTTTCGAAAACAAAATCTTAAGAGAGTTTGAACAACTAAGCACTCTGAATCCTTATATCAAATTCTTAGGGTTACTGGGTAGACTCTGTAAATTGTTATCATGGAATGTCATTAGGACAGTGGCAGCTGCCCCTCACAGCTTTTGAGTCGGCTTCTGAGCAGAGCTTTGGGACCAGCACTCTTCCTTTCACAGCTTTGGGCACCAGCACTCTTCCTTTCACAAAGTAGGCACTGAGTAGAGCTGGTTTAAGTGGTCCCATATGTGACAAAATGAGGCGGTTTTAAAAGTGTAGTATTGGGACACTACAATAGACTTAAACCAAGAAATTTACCAGAGAGACTGTTTCAAGCAGATAAAGTCTCGCTGGGAGCCACTTTCTCCTCAAACAAGACATCAGGGGCAGTTCCTCCGCTAAGGAGGAGTAGCGTCACCCCAGTGTTCTCAGAGCAAAACAGCAAAAATAAAATGATAATAACGTCATTATTATCATTTTATTTTTTGTAGCTGCGGGGAAGAGTTAGGGCAGGGCATGGCTGACGGCCCAGGTGAAGGATGTGGTTTGAATACTCCATAAGTGCACTTGACTGTGTAGCTGGCCCTCTTGTTCCCCACCACAGCGCTCAGACCAACCACAACACTGCCCTGCAGTGTTGTGATTGGCTCAGGGAAGCCCAGGAGCCAGGTGCTTCCTGCTGCCAGGATTGTAGAAAGAAGGAAGCTGAACAAGACTAGGAGAAGCGACCGATAAAAAGGTAAGTGCATTTTTTTGTGTCCATGTATTTACTTCCCTGGATTGTAAGGTCTATATAGCGTGGTTGGCTTGGTAAGATGAGCATGAGCATTCTGGGAAGTTGCTTTCCCAGGATTCCGGCTGTGTTAAGAAAACAAAACTATTAAAGTGTTCTTAACTTCTTTATTAGACCAACACGTTTGCTCCTGAACATGGAGCGAAGCGGCAGTCAGCTTGGCGATCAGCTGGTAACTGTCGTATGTGACAGTTATCAGCTGGTGACCTCACTGCTGGAACGGTGTCCTCGCAGGGACACTGGGAAGCATGTCTGGTATGGTGTCCTAGGAGGGACACAAGTGTTATAAACACAACACATCCCCCTCCTTTGGGGAGTAATGGAAACAGTAAGAACAGATAGGGAACATAAGACTCCACTATCCACAAATGTAGTCCTTAAGTTTAGCTGGCGGTCCCAACAGTCTGCCGGCCCGGCTAATGTCCATGGGTCTCGCCAAGTCACAGGTTGGAATGGCAGGTAGTCTGCGCCTTGCGCCTGCAGGTCTGGATGAAGGAACAGAACGGTCCGCTGGTTGGGTGTCTTCCTGTATACCTTCATTGCTCCTGTCCCCTGAGGTGGCAGGAAATTCAATGTCAGATTTAGTGTCAGAAAAATAAAGTCTTGCTGCACTTCCATTCTGCGCCCTGGATTGCTCTGCGGTGGCATCAAAAGGTGTGTTGTCCACTCTAGCGTTCCCTGGATGTTTTTGGGCCGACAGTGCAGAAAAATGCCAGACCTTCCCATCACTCAGGCGTGCGGAATTGCAGTACACTTCACGAACGGTAAGAGGTTTGGTGTATCTCTCTTGACCCTTGCCGACATGTCCACTCCTTCTTACCTTTACCACATCGCCTGCCCTGATTTGCACAGCCTTGCATCCATGTTTCTTGTCATAGTAATTCCTACTCCTGGTTTGTGCTTGGGCCAGTTTTTCTTCCACCACCTTCGAAGACCAGTGTACTCTGCGGGCAGCCTTAACCCAACCCACATTGTCCTTTGTAAGTGGGGTCTGTCCGCGCATAAGTTCAAAAGGGCTGTGGCCAGTAGACTCACATGGTGTTATTCTGTAAGCCCACACTGTTTTCATTATTTCCTTCTTCCAATCCAGTTGGTTCGAGGTGGCTATCTGTATGATACCTTTTAGTACTCTGTTAAACCTCTCTACGGCACCATTCCCTGCTGGATGGTATATTGACGTTGTCTTGTGTTCAATGTGGTGTCTTTCCATGTAGTCCTTGAACAGGTCTGAGGCGAATTGTGCGCCATTGTTGCTTATTACTTTCTTTGGTAAACCTTCGCGCGTGAAAGTGTCTTCCAAGAATTGGACCACGTGCTGAGAGTCTGCCTTTTTGGTGATTCTCACTTCAGGCCACTTAGTGTAGTGGTCAATTATTACAATTATATATTGCAGTTCCTTCTCATCTGACACCGGCCCCATTATGTCTACTCCTATTCTTTCCCAAGGCATGGACGGGCTCTGTATTGGCTGCAGGGGTGGTCTGTAGGTCACTTGAGTTTTGTCAGCTTCCACACATAACTTGCAGTTCCTTACATTTCTTTCCACGTCTCGGCTGATGCCCGGCCACCAATACATGTTTTTCACTCTGTTCTTACTTTTCGCGATGCCCAGATGACCCTCATGGCATACATCCAGTATTTTCTCCCGGACACTCATCGGCGGTACATATCTTCCGCTTCTCATAAGTAATCCGTCTTCAATTGACAGTTCATCCTTCACCTCCCAGAAGGGTTTCATTTCATCTTTTAATTTATTCTTGCTGGTCCACCCTTCCTTGACCAACTGGATTACCATGCCAATGTCTTTGTCCTTCATAATTCCTTCCAACCATTCTTCCTTTGTTATCTTGCTGGAATTTTCCCATACTTTGGCTATGCAGGAATTTTCTATTTCGTTTGTTTCTGTTATCGTTGGTCTTGATAGGCATCCTACTAAGAAAATCAGCAACCACATTCTTTATGCCGGGGACATATTGTATGTCGTACATGAAATCAAAAGTCGCACTGAAATTCTCGCCAGGCGTGGTGAGGCTGTGTGTAGGCCTTTGGTAGTAAGCACCTTTGTTAATGGTTTGTGGTCAGTGCACAGGTGTACCTTCCTACCCCACAAATACTGTCTAAAATGTTCAAGGGCCCAGACGCAGGCCAGTGCTTCACGTTCTATTACTGAATATTTGTCTTCGGCTGGGGTAAGGGAGCGTGAAGCAAATGCAATGGTAAATTCTGTTCCTTTTGCATCTTTTTGTGTTAGGACTGCTCCAATGCCCTTGTTGCTGGCGTCTGTCGTCACATAGTTGTCCAGGGTAGGATCAAATCCCTGCAAAGGTAATGCTTTGCACATATTGCATTTCAGGTCTTGGAATGCTTGCTCACATTTGTCCGTCCACTCAAATTTGTTTTTCATTTTCAGCTGTTGCCTTAAGGCGTAAGTTTTCGTCGAGAAGTTCTTGATAAACTTGGAGTAGTATTCTACTAGTCCGAGGAATGATCTCACTTCATCCCTGTTGGTGGGTACTGGCGCATCCTTGATGGCTTGGATGAGTTCATTTTTGGGACTGATGCCTTCGCCTGTTATCTGGTGCCCCAGATAGTTGACAGTCTTGCACGCAAACTTGCATTTGGCATGCTCAGCCGTTAGACCTTTTTTGTTCAATAAATCCAGGACTTGCTCCACTCGACCATCATGTTCCTCTCTTGATTTTCCCATTACCAGTATGTCGTCCTGGAATAACAGTATCCCAGTGACGCCCTCAAAAATGTTAGTCATCAGTCTTTGAAACATTGCAGCGGCTGAGGCTAACCCAAAAGGAACGCGAGTGAACCTGAAACAACCGAATGGTGTTACAAAGGTAGTCAAAGATTTGCTGTCCCGGTGTAACTGGACCTGATGGTACGCTGACTTTAGGTCGATGGTGGTGAACCACTTCACTCCCTTGGTGGTGGACAACATCTCATTTATTTTAGGGAGTGGGTACTGTTCTACAATGATGTTTTGATTAAGATCGCGGAGATCAATGCAAAGTCTTAGTTTACCATTGGGGCGTTTCGCTACGACAAGTAGTGCAACCCACTCAGAAGCCTCCACCCTTTCTATTATACCATCAGTTAGCAGTTTCTCCAGTTGATTTTTAACTTCCTCCTTTATTGCAAAAGGTATGTTCCGAGCTTCATGCACATTGGGAGTGGTGATAGGTTTCAATTGTATTTTATGCTGATAACCCTTAAGTACTCCAATATTCCCACTGAACACCTTGGGAAATTTCGCCAGTATTTGTCCTGCGTAGTCGTCAGTGTCCGACATGCTAAGTACTGGTTCATGGCTGTTTGGGTCCAGCTTGATTCCCAGACTACCTTGGTCCATCCACCCAAGTACAGATGGTCCTACCTTTGATATGTACAGTTTACACTGTGCCTCCCTGCTCTTGAATATAAACCTGAGGCTCCTGTACCCCAATATTTCAATTGGTTTCTCATTGAATGATTTTATGATAATGTCCGGTTTATTGAGTCTTCGACCGATTACTTCCTTGAATTTAGCCTCCCAGACCTTTTCGTTCACAATTGTGTAAGGTGACCCGGAGTCTGCTGTTATGTTTATCTCCACACCCCCAATTGTCATAGTGCACATGTTTTTTTTTGTTTTTGCTCCTTTTCCAGTTTCTTTTGATTTCTCTTCTTCGTCGTCTATGTTGAGGATGTACATATTGATGTCTTCATCCGTGTCTTCATCAAACTTGTCCTCATCTTCTACCACTGCCTTTACATTCCGCGGTTTACTTCTATTACATGCCTTGTTAAAATGTCCAATTAGGCCACAGAACGTGCATTTTGCCTCACGGGCAGGGCACCTAAAATCGTACGCCATGTGTGCAGTGCTTAGGCATCGGTAACAATGTCCTTTCCCCCGTTTCTCTTGCCTTCTTTCGGGTTGAAAAGTTTCTTTCTTTCTTGCAGCTTGCTTGCTGTCCCTCCAACCCTTATGATCAGTAACCTTGCTGACAGGATCACTTTCTTTTTTTATTTTTTCATCCCTCAACACAGCTTTCGCACAGCGTCCTGTAAGTTCAGCTTTCCTAGCTATGTCTATTATGTTCTGCAATGGGTACTCACCCTTCGCCCAAAGGTTATCTTGGATGTTTTCATTCGACCCTTGCATTACTATCTGATCCCTAATCAGTTCATCATGGAGACCTCCGAAACGACAGTTAATTGCTAATTCCTTTAGGGCAGATACATAATCATCTATAGTCTCCTCCTTCCCTTGTCTCCTATGAAAAAATTTGTATCTGTCTACCCCCACACAAACTGTAGGTTTATAGTAAGCGTTCAAATCGTCGATTGCATTGGAGAACACATCACCATCATTTACACCTCTTGTTTTCTTATTTATTGAATTATAAACCTTAATTCCTCCTGCGCCCAAGTTGTGCATTAACATCTTGTACTTTTTTCAGGTTTTAATTCTGCATCTTCTTCAATTGTGGAAATATAGTTGAGGAAATAATCCCTCCATTCTTCCCACTTCACAGCTGGTACACTACCTGCACGTAGGAATGACTCAGGGGGTGATAGATTCCAAATGCAACCAGTAGCCAGGTCACTCATTGTTTTTTTTAGTGTAAGAAACCTTTTGTGAAATGCTCTGCAGCAACAGATTAACCTTTACTTCCACTAGCTAGGTCTTTTGTACACAAATTCCCTTGAGCGTTTTGCTTAATTACATGAAGTCGCTGTGTTACTAGTTAGTTTATAATCTTGGATTACCGTTTTGCTTTGGTTTCTTATTTTTGCCAAAGCACAGGTACACCTCCTGTTTCTGAAGTGATAGCGTCGTTCGCGTAGTTCCCTGCGCTCTTGGTTCACTTCCTCGTTTATTTTTTTACAAAGCTAGACCGCCTGGTCAAATATGCGCTTCTTCCTCATTGAAAATGGCCGCCAACGTCGTTAGCGTGACGACGCGATGACGTATTAGCCGGCTACGATTCACTTCAGCTGTTCGTTGGAAGTGACAGTTGACAACAGCGGCCGGTTGATTATCCTGTCAGGAAGGCAGTTTTTTCACAGCTCACTGAAATTGCTCAAGCGATAAGTTCTTATGAAAAATACGTCACCAGGCTCAAATCTGCTTCTTTTCCATTCTCGCCACAGCTTGCCGCCTGAAAATTTTCCTCAGCGCACAACATGTCAACACAAGATCGACGTTTCATTTCACTCACAGTTCATTTTGTTTTCTTTCTCCACAGTTCCCCTTATTTCTTTTATATATCAATTCGTCGATGTACCATGCAAGCGCTTGAGTTTTTCCATTTATTTAGCCTTTTTCTTAGTTTTTCCTTAAAAACGATTAAATCTTCATCTTTTGGCCGCTTGGTTTTTCTTGTGGGTCCGCACGTGTTGGCCCCTCGTCGCCAGTTTTGTTAAGAAAACAAAACTATTAAAGTGTTCTTAACTTCTTTATTAGACCAACACGTTTGCTCCTGAACATGGAGCGAAGCGGCAGTCAGCTCGGCGATCAGCTGGTAACTGTCGTATGTGACAGTTATCAGCTGGTGACCTCACTGCTGGAACGGTGTCCCCGCAGGGACACTGGGAAGCACGTCTGGTATGGTGTCCTAGGAGGGACACAAGTGTTATAAACACAACAGGCTGGTAGCATGGCACAAAAAAAATGGCAGAATTCTCGGCCACTGCGCAGCATGGTATAGCTGTGGTCTATAACCAGCAGTCGTATCTCTGTATGTAGTCAACAAGTCTTTCAAATCATTTATTGATGAATACTAACAATCACCACAAAATAACAATATATTACACTAATAAATATGACATCAAATGAATGCAGTTTTAGCTGCATGGATCAGGTGGCCCTTTCAGATGCAGACTGTAGTTGCTCACGACCCTTGTCTGCCCACCGATACTGGGTTTTGCAATAAAACTTGAAGCATCACAAAAATGAATGACACAATTTTAATATTATAGCGTTACAGTTTCTAGATCTAAGATCATGCAGTTAAACTAAAAGACAGAGCTGAATTACAGCACGATGATGTAAATGCAGTCTCCCTATCATCATGCAAGAAATAACCCAGCTTACACCTCTTTAACTACAGAGGTCGTAAACTTAACAAACCTTTCCTCAAGCTGGGAACCTCGCACTTAAGCATAGCACCACAGTCCACTTTCGTCTCCTGTTAGAATGGATGTGGAATATTGGGATTAACGGGAAACATCATTTACTACGAAGGCATTACCACGCATAACGTTTACTACGGTACACTTACCACGCAAACGTCTTTTCAACGCGGGTGCCTTCCAAGACCGTCTTTACCATGCAAGTGGTATGCCTTCCAGTCGTCCTGCGTGTACGTTATGCGTGGGCTTGGGTGGGCTTGGTGGGGCTGGGGGGTTCCCCCGCAAAAAAAAAACAACTAAGGAGCGGGGTAGTTACATAACAAACCGCTCTTCAGTGCCTCTGACGTTCAAGGAAAGAGCCTCCCCAAAGACGTGGCATGAACGTCATAATAGTAGTCCTTTTTTAATTTTGGTAGACGTGTTTTGACGCTTGTTTCCGTGGTGAATGGAAGTAAGGGCTGCTGTTTCGTAACGTTTTTGATTTTTGTGATGTTAAAACCTGCGTTCTAAAAAGCTGCGTGGTAAAGCCACTTGCGAAGTAAAATTTGCGTGGTAATGCCATGGGTGGTACTTGTTAGCGTTGTATAATCATATAACCGGGATTAACCAGATAGATAATGCTGCTGCAGCTCTGCTGAAGGCACTGAAGTTTTGTTGACTGGACCCCCATTTTGATGCACCCACTAACATTTTTTTTTCTTAAAAGAAAAATCAACTCCCAAACGGATTTTGTTGCTTGAAAACAAAACCATAATGGCCCTGCATTGAAGAGATCTGTCCTGGGCATGGGAACCATAGCGCTTATTCCCTAGCTGGGAGTGCTATGCCTCACATGACAGTGTGGGTTAAGCAAAACAAGTCACAGTCTCCCTGCACTCTATAGGTTTATTTTACGAAGCAAAAGGCACTTAAAAGAAGCCCACCCAGCACTAAAATGGACACAATGATTTTGTAAGCAAAAGGCCTGATTGACAGAGGTGACTTTGCATGTGTAGATCAACATCTTGGTGTAAATCACAACCTTTTTTTGTTATTCACCGTTTATGAGTGGAGACTTGCATCTAGGTGTAGACATGAAACTCCACCCCTCAATTTAGGGGGTGGAGACTTGTAGAACAGAATTTGCAAGCATAAAGTTACTACTAGTAAGCTTGAGCTTGTTTGGGGATATCTTTGCCACTGGAGTGGAGATCTCCTGAAAGGAAAGTGTAGGGACTTTTAAAGTTTGGTATTGTTTATATAATAAATAATATTGATGCAATGTAAAACAACATTGTAAAATGATTTCAAACAAATAACGGTAACCAGGAACCACCTAAACAAGATAATACAACATACTGCATCCTAAAATTAACTTTGTATCAAATTTTAAATTAATTAAAAAATATAAATGCCATTTAAAACATTATTTTTGAACCATACTCTAAAATAAAATTCACCCACACACACTAATAATAGACTTGGTTATACGTTATATTTTAATACATTTTAATATTTTTGGAATTTTTTAAACTAAGTTAAATATCTCCTTTATTTTATGACATTATTGTTTCATTAAAAATATAAAAAAGTATCATTATTTATGTGTAAATTGTAAATTTCCAAAATGTAAACATGCATACACTTTACATTTAGAATTAATTTTTTGTACATTTCTTCCTATTGGATGCTTGCTTCTATTGTTTTCTATGAAAGATTGTTGGAATATCCATTGGTTGACTCTGTGTGGTGCTTAACTCACTCTAAGACTAGGCTCAAGTCCATTTAAGGCTGGTTTGACACTATTAGAGCTGTTCTAGAATCAGAAGTGTAGTTGGTGAATAGTAATTGCTTTACTTTCATGCTGGTGTGCACTTTGTATTACTTGGTCCCTCCCTAAAGCCCTCCATAAATCTTCATTGACTCCACGCACTGTTATAGCTGGAGATCTCTGCCACAGAGTTGGAGCTCAAGCCATAGGATTGTGAACTGCATTTAGTAGTATGTGAAGTAGTGCTAGTGGAGTACCACTTCACATACTCTAAAATGTTTTTGCTGAATCGGACCCTAAGTTCTTCTAATAGTGTCAGGTGAAAGTTTGCTTGAAAATATCAAAAAAAGGTAATGCAGTCTTTGATGAAGTGCTATCACTTTTATTTGCATTGTCAATATACTTTCAATTATATGTTCGCTTTGCTGTTCAGTTCTTCAATTCAACTGGATATTTGGTAAACGCAAACAACTATAGTCTTTAGCACATGTTATTTGTGCTTTCTATGGAAATAGCATGGACCAGAGCTCCCGACTTTGGAACTGGGGAACCAGGATTGAGTATTGGCATCTGATCAGCAGCCTGTGAATAAGGACAAACCACTAAGGGGCTGATTACGACTTTGGCGGTGCTGGAGTGGGGCAGCATGCCACTGCCTGCACCCCCAAAGTTGACTGCCAGCCGCCTGCCAGATCATGAGTATCCTTGTTGTCTGATGGGTGGTCCTTTGGCGTCCCCACGGCATTGCCTTTGAAAAAGGCACCGCAATTGGAATGCTAAAGAAAGTTCCTGCATGGCATGGACTATTGAGTCCCTGCCTTCCAGGAACTGGGTTTGCATGCAGACAGGGGGGCACACCATGTGCTCCCCTTGCATGAATCCCCATGGCATGAGGTACCAGGGGGCCCTGTAGGGCCCCCTTAGTTTTATCACCACCAGCAGTTTTATTTCTTGAACACCACCATGATACCACTGGCACTGAGGAAACTTGTAATATACTTGGTGGTCCGCAGCGGCCCCTGGCGGTTGCGGCAGTCCCTTGGAGGGCCAGCCGCTGTACTTGTAATATGGTGGTTGAATCACTGGTGCAACGGCCCCGACTGCCAGCGCACCTCCGCCATGGGTTTGGCGGAGCAATGGCCACTGAACTAATAAGGCCCATAATCTCCCTGTGTTTAAAAAGAAAAGTGGAATTTTCTCTATAAAGATAAAAAAAATGACCCTCCTTTCCGTGGGATTTTTTCTCCCATGGTGGTGGGGCAATTTTACAGTTTTCACTTTCCCTACCACCAGATAGAATCGAAAGTTTTAAAACTGCAGGCTCATGGGCTGATTACGAGTTTGACAGTGCAGCGTCAACACTGGCCCGCTGCCGCACCGCCAAACCTGTATGAGAACATGCTACCATATAATGACTTTTTTAGTCATTGGTGGGTGATTCCTTTTGTGTATAAAATAGGCACCGCAATGGGAGCGTCAAAAACAGTTCCTGCACTGCATGGAGTGGAAAATCAATGCAGCCTTGGAACATCTGTACATGCACACAGGGGGGCACATGTTGTGCCCCCGTGTGCATTCACAGGGCATGAGGCAAAAGGGAGCCTGTAGGGCCCCCATTTTTTTTCTCCATAGGATTTGCGTTGGAGGAGGAACTGCCATGAAAATCCTGGCAGAGAGGAAACTCCTAATATGCTTGGCAGGATCACGACGGTCCCGCCAAGCATATATATGCCTCTGGACCTCCACTCCACTGCCAGGGAACAGCATTTCCCTGGTGGTGTCTGTGGTCCCGGGGCAGCACCACCACTAGGGTTGTAATGTGACAGTTGCAACTCTGCCATCACTGCCACCACTGCCCCACCATGCGTCTAGCGGTCCAAGGAGTACCAGACTCGTATTCGGCCCCTTAGTCTGCAGTGGTAGACCTGAAGATATGCTTTGCCTTTTCATTTTAGTGGTGGCATGTTAGGTGCTGCAGTCCACTAGTGACATTTTACTTATAGGCCCTGGGTATACAGAGCATCAAATACTGACTGCTTAAAGAGAAGAAAAAATATGCCAATCAGGGATTAACCAATTCCACATATTTGTATGGGTCAGAGCACATACACAGGACATTTTCTTACAATCACTTATGCCAGAGCTTATAAAACACTTTAGGGCACATTTACTATTATTTCACTCAACCCGGTGCAGCAAGTGAACTTACTGTGCTGTGTGAAAGGGCAGATATGCTCCATATTTGAATTTTTGCTCTCTTCTTACACTGGTGCACTGTGTGCTGCTTAGTGCAAACACAGCCCCCCTTGCCCTATGGAGCAAGGGTGCCTGCCTTAATGGCAAGATTATTTTGCACAGGAAGGAACACCTTCCTATACAATTGCAATCCTTAGAAGTACATTCCTCTTGATATGGTATTCAATGAAACAGCAAGGTGGCTACAACTAAGCACTTCTTCCATTAAGAAGATATATTGCTGTACTTCTTAAAACGTTTGACGTTTCAATCATTAGAAAGATCCCAAAACACCTTGTGGTTAGGCAGACCTTTGAATAGAAATATCACAAAGGAGAAAATGAGCCGCGAACACTTAACTTTCGAACTCAAATGAAGAGACCATAACCAGTAAAACACAACAGGTAAGTCAGTAAGCACTGTGAAAACATAGTCATGACCAGAGCCACTGGTAATATGCGATTCTTCTGGTGTGGCATGCGGGAAACATCCTTTACAACGCAACTTTTACCATGCAGTGCTTTTACATCGCAACTTTTACAACGCAAACCATTACAACGCATTGTGCTGGTGGGCGCTCTAGGATAGGGAATAGATTTAATTTACTATCCAACACCTTCCCTACTATCCACGGGGACTGGAGTTGGAATAGTAAATTAAACTATTCACTATCCAGCACCCCTCAACACTATGCGTTGTAAAGGCATGCGTTATAAAAGTTGCGATGTAAAAGCATGCGTGGTAAAAGCATGCGTTGAAATGTCATACATCCGTGGCATGCCCTGCACATATATTTGCCACATTTGCCACATTATCCTTCATGAACTGCAAATGTAGCAGATTTTATCTGAAAAAAACGCTTCTTATAGCTCAAATGGATCAAAAGTTATTTAAAATGCAGTGCTATATGTTGACAAGCAGTGGAAGGCCCTTCCCAAAGGTTGAATGGTAACCTCAATAGCTTTTTGATGTATTTGACTTGTAAAGTATTACGTATGAGGGGAAAGCTTTGCTAAGATAGTGTTAACATGGGTGAAAATGACAAATTAATTAACTAATACTATCATAAAATGAGTTGTGTTACACCTCATAATGGCCCTTTTCTTGCAAACTAATTTAGTCAACTCTGCCACATAATTTGGTCCTTCCCCTGACGAATAATTCCAGTGGCCCTGGCTCTGAAATATGTCCAACAAGTATTATGAAATAAGGCTGCATAAGTGGCTGCCACCAAACTCGACACCCAATAACAAAAATTATTACGCATACATAACATGACAATTTGCTTTTTTCACGTACTCAAGCGATCTTTGAAATCCTTTGTTGTTGGCTAAATATTTAAGCAAGATACTTACCATTCAAAAAGTGGGGTTTGATCATGTAACTTTCAGAGTGAGAGCACGAGACCGTAACTATAGGGCCACTAGTAATGTTCTACTGAGGTGCCTGAAAACATCTTCATAACATAAAATCTGAAATTTTAATTTTATTTCCATTTATATAGCCCTTACTATCCATGACGAGGTGTGATTCAATAGTTCTGCTAGCAAACTCTTACCCCATTCATAAAATACGGTTATATCTTTGCAACATGAAAGCTATTGCCTTTTCTCTTATCACAAAGATCCTTGAAATGCCTTGGTACTAACGAGACAATTAGCAGTCACGGGGTAATGCAGACACGGGGGTTTGAATCCTTAGACTGAGAGTCAGAGTGCTTACGAACTAGGCAATTAGAACACTCTAGGTAACTGCAAGAAAACAGTTATGTTATAGGCAGTAGCGGCTGCTACTGGGCAGTAATGAGGGGCGAGGGAGTGGGGAGTTCAGAAAAGAAAAGAAAAAAATGTAAAATTACCTATCGGCCGCCGCTTTTTTTCTATCCTCTCCTTCTTCCGTCAATGCAAGAAGCAGGAACAGGAAACAACCAGACTTTCAGACTTCCCTAGCCAATCACGACACTGCTGATTGCAGCATCATGATTGATCTGAGTGGGGACAGGGAGCCTGGACATGTTCTCCACCCAGGTTGTGCAACAGAGCCCAGTGGAGAAACTGCCAAGTGCGCATGAGGGTTTGGCGGCCCAAGACAGCCGGCCAAACCGTCATGCGCACTTAGAGAGTACCCACCACTCCTCCCCCTGCTCTGTGGGCAGTCCAACCCACCCCTATAGAGGACTACTGAAAAATAAAATGATAATAACATGCAGTTATTATCATTTTATTTTTCCTGTGGGGCGACACTCCTCTGCTTTAGGAGCCGCCCTTGGTCATAGGACCTTACAACTGAACTCAACAAGGCTCTATATGCAACTGTAAACTAAGTTTTTCCTCATTAACAAAAATATGGTTACAAATTTCCAATTTGAAAAGTATTGATTTTTCGATTTTTAGAGAGATCCTTTGAACGCCTTATGTTTGAAAGGACCTTTAATTACACAAAAGACCTGGGGAACAGTGAAGTTTGAAACCATAACGTTCAACCAGAGACCTTAATGACTGTGCCATGAGCAGCATTATTTGTTAATAGGTGCATAGTGACTGCAAACTAACACTTAACCCCTTTAGAGCTTGTAAACAAACCTCCCCAGTGCTGCGCTGTCCATTATCCAGTGCTGAACTGGACGTCCAACGGTCGTGCGCAGCACTGGGGAGGTAGTGGCCGTGACGACCGTTGGCCGACGGCAGCAATTAAGGGGTTAACAAAAACATGATCACATTTTGTTTGTTTGAAAATCTGTATTTTTTCTTTTTAAGGAGATATTCAAATGTTTTGGATTGGCCACACTTTTGAAGTGGACACAGGGAGTGAGACTTGTACCCAAAGGGCCTAATTTATAAGGAAAATAAGCAGTACAGTGCAGCAAGTCACCTGTGTGACAGGGAAAGGGCAGGAATGTGCCGCATTTAAGTCAGTATGCTGCTTTCCTGTCCACCATTTTGGCAGCCTAGCTCTAACATAGGCATGCAGGATAGTTTTTGTGCAGGAAGAGGCACCTTCCTGCACAAAACCAATCCTGGGAGGCATATTTCTCTTTCTATGTGTGATGCGGAATGGCCCAAATAAATTTAATGGTTAACTTTTAGATGGTTGATCAGGTACCTTAACGGCTTGGACACTAGTAATACTCTCTTGATCTGGCAGAGAAATGAGGTCATACAAATCAACTTAACTGAACCCTACCATTACTCCAATTAACATAAAAATAGTTATATTTTTGCAATATGAAAATTGTCTTTTCACTTATTATAGTGATTCTTGAAACGCCTCATTTTTTAAAGGACCTTTAGTAAGCCGAAAGACCAGTCTGTCTGTATTGTGTGAAGCCTTAAGCACCAGAGAAATAAGATGAGACCTTAATTAGCATGTCGTAAATTGAGCTCTAATGACCTGGATGAAAACATAGTTATTATGTATGATCTTGAATTTGGATTTCAAAGAGGCTGCAACATTGACTGTAAGTTAACTATTGCAAAAATATAGTTGTATTGGAAATTTGAAAATGATTGATTTAGCAATGTGAGAAGTGTATTATTAGTTGTAATGCATGGCAGTCCTGTTCAAGTAATAATGACCTTACTCATTACTAGGTCCAGTTAGATCTCAATAATTTAAACTTGAGCTCAACCCTGGGTTTGTCGTAGCTCGGAGCAGACCTTCTTAACATAGCAAAGCATTTATCAGTATTAAAATGCAAAAATGTAGAACCTGTAACACAAAAATAATCCCCCTCCAATTTATAAAACTACAGAAAAGTAAAGAAAATGTTAAATATGATTTTTCAAAGTGCTAGGTGTTTCTAGCATCAAAAGCATAAAAGCACCAACCACAGGTATCTGGTTGCATTACACCGGGTCAAAGTCAAACATTAAGGCTGACCACGATGGAGGGTGGGTTGGAAACATGAACCAGGTTCATCCCTGTGGAAGATTTGCCTTCTGACTCAGTCGTTTTACTGGAGAAAAGTCCTCATAGGTGAGGATGTCAGCGGGCTGGAGTCCCAGCTGTATCTGAAGAGGAGCTCATCTATGGTTGTCGGCTGAACTGCAGGATCTAAGTGGAAACCTCTACACCGGCAGGAGGATGAGGCTCAAAGTGTCAAAGTGTCAAGTCTTGCAATTTTGAAGGGAGATAGAGCATACTCTAACACCAGCCAAGGGTCCATTCTCTTTTGGGTACTACTTGTGGTTAGGTCTCAATGTCCCAGAAGCCAATCAGCAGGGTCCAGGGAAAATCTAGGTGAAACTGTTCAGCAAAAATGTGGGCTTCTTGCAGCTTTTGTATTGCTGGAGATGAACTGAAGGCTAACCAACTAGCCCTTGAAATCTACTCTTTTGGCCAGGGTGCAAGAAAGGGGCAGGTCCATCCCTTGGGGCTTTTCTCCAGAGGGTACTGAGTGTGCCACTTTTATTCCCAGGGCCAGCCAGTGGTTGGAGGAAACTCCCAACCACACCCTAACCAATTGAGTAAAAGTTCACAGGGGTGCCTGCCCCACCTATACAGCACTTCCTGTGATTTATATTCCAAACTAGCCATAGTGACCCTCTCTAACTAAAACCATTATGTCACAACCTTTCGTCCCTTTGCACAGAGCTCTGGGTACACCCCTGAGGTGTGTCTGGTAAAATGTGAAGTCACCCCCTGCAAATCAGTTCTGAAAGTGTCCCCCCTCCGAGATTGGGTTCACACCTACTACTTGGTCAATCACAGAAGTAGGGCTAGGTGTGAGTTACTTCTCCATATGACAGATTGTAGATTGTGCTGTTGGTGGGCACATCACACATGCCATCCTGTCAGCAGGCGATCACACCTCCTTCCTGCCAAGACCCTTACAATTCCCTTTTCTGAGAGCTAATCACACCTCTTGCAGGTGGCCAGCAGGCTGCCAGTTGACAGTTGGGGATTAACTCTGGGAAGGCTGCTAGAGGCTTTACACAGGAAAATTATAACATGCTAAAAGTGGCATTTTCAAAATAGTCATTTAAAACCTGACTTGACCTTTAGTTTGGATTTTAAATTACTATTACTTTGAATCTTTGAATTATGGTTCTAGCAATTCTCAAACTAGTAATATGCATTATGAGGTAGTATAATGTTACCCAGTGCTTTTCAATGGGAAAACCAGCCTCGCCACAGTGAAAAATGACTTGGGAGATTTTTCACTGCCAAGAGGAGTAAAACTTAAATTCATATGCCCTACTTTTTAAATACCATACATCCTACCCTATGGGCATCTATGTCCTTCTTAGGGGTGACTTATAAGCTTTAGTCCTGACAAAAGGTTTATTTTGCCAGATAGAATCTGAAGTTTTAAAACTGCACGCTCAAGGGCCGATTGCGAGTTTGACAGTGCAGCGTCAACACTGGCCTGCTGCCGCACCGCCAAACCTGTATGAGAACATACTGCCATATAATAACTTTTTTAGTCATTGGTGGGTGATTCCTTTTGTGTATAAAATAGGCATCGCAATGGGAGCGTCAAAAAAAGTTCCTGCACGGCATGGACTGGAAAGTCCATGTAGCCTTGGAACATCTGTGCATGCACACACGGGGGCACATGTTGTGCCCCCGTGTGCATTCACAGGGCATGAGGCAAAAGGGAGCCTGTAGGGCTCCCTTTTTTCCTCTCCACAGGAGTTTCATGGAGGAGCAACTGCCATAAAAATCCTGGCAGAGAGGAAACTCCTAATATGCTTGGCAGGATCACGACTGTCCCACCAAGTATATATATGTCTCTGGACCTCCACTCCACTGCCAGGGAACGGCATTTCCCTGGTGGTGTCTGTGGTCCCAGGGTAGCACCACCACTAGGGTCATAATGTGACAGTTGCAACTCTGCCACCACTGCCACCACTGCCCCACCACGAGTCTAGCAGTCCAATGAGCGCCAGACTCGTATTCGGCCCCTCAGACTGCAGTGGTAGACCTGAAGATATGCTTTGCCTTTTCATTTTAGTGGTGGCATGTTAGGTGCTGCAGTCCACTAGTGACATTTTACTTATAGGCCCTGGGTATACAGAGTATCAAATACTGGCGACTTGAAGATTAGAAAAACAAGCATCTACAATGCAACGGTTTCGCCTTTGGAAAAGTTAGAGCTATTGGCATTGTAAAAGAAAAAATTTGTTTTTATGTGTTGGTTTTGAAAACAGATAAATAAATGGCATTGTCATTTACATTGCCAATAGCTTAATCTCTCGCAAATGTGAGACCTATTGTACCCTACGGACGAGCTCAGCAGACAGCAATTACTACCACACACACACACCCAGAGCCACACACACACACCCAGAGCCAGACACACCCAGAGCCAGACACACCCAGAGCCACACACACACACCCAGAGCCCCACACACAAACACACACCCAGAGCAGTCACATACACACACCCACTGGAGCAGTCACATACACACACACACACTGGAGCAGTCACACACACACACTCTGGAGCAGTCACATACACACACACACACTGGATCAGTCACATACACACACACACACACACACACACACTGGATCAGTCACATACATACACACACTCTGGAGAAGTCACATACACACACACCCTGGAACCCCGGTGTGTCTAAGACGACAACGTACGTTTATCAAGCATCTCAACAAAGCATCAAGGGAACCCTGTTTTGCAAGACTATTTCACCTCAGTTATCATACCACAAATGAGCGGTTTTAAAAAAGAGACCATATTCCATATTTTTAATTGTACACCATGCACCCATAATGACATTTATCCCATATTCAGGTTTAACCATGCTCATTTTTGCGCCTCAAGTTCCTGCTGAATGACTTGTGCAGAGGTGGTCATGGTGCAGTCAATGAGGAGAAAGGTCACAGTTCAAACCCTCTAATCAATACCACTGTCGAGAAGGCTGCACAGATTTACCAGCCCTGGATTTAAAGGTATCCTGGCAACAGCATCACCCCACGCCTGGGCGCTGACAGCAGTGACGGATTCACAGGGAGAGGACCCCCGAGCGGTCACAAACTATCCCCGCGCGTGCCGAGCAAGAGGGTGGCGCACATGTTGACAAAGACAAAAGAAGCCTTGGCAAAGCCAGAATGTTTGGTTTGCATTTTGAGTGCCGGCTAAAACATTAAGAGCGCCTGATGCACAGGAAAAAACAAACTAACCGATTTTTATATACGATGCATCTACGGAATATGTACTTTAATGTGCCATGATTTCAGAGTTCTTTTGAGATATAAAATATTCCTTCATGCGCTGCAATGCAATCATTCCATAGCAGGCTGAATACTATACCACCAAACGTCAGTGCTGAACGCTTACATCCCTCAGTCTTCTTGCCTATTAACCGACCTCATCTTAGCTATCCGTTTGTTTTTTGCCACATGTAGTTCCGCATTTATCAAGCGAAAACCAAAACAAAGGGCAACAACAAACATACACTGGAGATCTTTTAATAGAATATCCCATTTTCGGAGTTTTGGTACAACAGCGCACAGTGCATGTTCTGGACACAGGGGAAGCTATTTTAATCTAAAACTATAAACTACACTCTGCAATTTCCCAAACGTCATATTCATGCTATTAGCGTAGATGGGATGAAAAGTATGACATTAGGACCCCACCAGGATGGAACATAGCAAAAACAAATGGTCATGTTCCTTTTAAAATAAAATAAAAATCTGATTGAAAAACGACGTGTCTATAGCAGTCCAAGTGTGCACGTGTTCACACAAATAAAGTGAGGTGCCTCCTGGCACGTGGCAAGGACAAAAGGTAATTTCGGTGAAATGCCATCTGCCACTCAGCCGCCCTGTACCTCAGGCAGCCTCCCTAACGTCTAAAGTCAAATCATTTCTTCTTTTTCGGACATCAAAGGGCTGTAATACAAAGTTTCTCTTTTTCTGCCCAGAAACAGTGTTCATTTTCCAAATCCTTCGTGTACACGTTTCACTTATCCCTTGTGCAGCCTCTGATGTGCCTGTCACCTTGCACACTTTTTATCTGAACAGAAAAAAGCAGCTGCTACTTCCTAGACAAAACGCCTCGTGGAACACGTACGAAGTGGGAAGTTGCAGCATAGCGCTGGCGGTCAGTGGCGTAACGAAACTTGAGGGGGCCCCCCTGCAAGGTACGTCGAGGGGGCCCCCTCCCCGCAATGGCGGCTGGCGACATTTGAAAGTGGTGAGGCGTAAAATGTGTTTTGTAATGCACCACGACCAGAGCTGAATATTTAGGAACTGGGGAACCAGGTTTAATTCTTACCTGAATTGTCTGTATTTCTGGTTATATCAGTTAATTTCACATGAGTCTATAGAAATAAATGTGACCATGTGTTATGTAACTGGTGCTCATAAAGTGCTCTATTATGTCGGGTCTAGTTTGTGGTATATAAAAACTGCAAAAAGAGGTTGAAAACAAAGCCTTAACATAATGAATGACAAATAGATACTCATTTAGTGGCAGATTTGTACAAAGCGAAACCAGAAAACATTGATAAATCACGGCTACCCCACTTAAATGGTGTGATCTTAGGCAAATATTTTATTTTACCAAGAACTCAATTTTCTTCATCATCACGTATGCATGCATGCACTTTTAAATACAGGAGTTCAGAATATCAGTTGTACAAAAGGTGTGGCTAAAAAGCCAAAATATTATAAAAGCATAAACATAAGAATTGAGGAACTGATAAGGCAATTATATAATGCAATAATAACCGATATAATGATATAAAGCAATACAGCCTGTAAAAAACAACAACAAAATGACATAAAAGACGCAGGCCATGGGGTAAAACAGTTGCCAAGAAGGCCATTGAGAGAGATAATCCATAATATCTTCAACTGAACATTGTTAAAGAGAGGTTCTTCTCTTTTTAGCAAACGTGTGTTTTGTTCTTTGTGTATTTAAGCACAGCTGTCCTTAACCAGAGTATTTTTTTAAAATGTTTGTTTTCATGCTATACTGCGCTCAGCCTCCTGCATCCAGCCCAGCTGTGCTTGTTTTTGTCCGAGTTAAGGCGCATGGCTCTCACATGTCTGTTCTCTGTGAAGAACCCTCACTATAGCTGCCTGCTTCAGCTGTTATCGTTAGTATGTTTTTTTTATTCAGTCCTTCTTGCTGTTGGGCAATGCCCTTATGGACCAATACACTAAATACACAACCAGCCCAACTTGCTTTATGTACATTTTAAATGATAAATACAGACTGGGGCAATGACCAAGGTAGAGCAAAACACAAGTGTATAAATTCATATACATGTCGGGCACAATTCGACACACACATTTATACCTTAAAATCATTCAGGCCACACAGAGCGGGATCCTCGCGCTGCACACAGCATGCTCGAAGGGACAGCCACATTTCATTGGTGTGAAGTCCCTCCACACAGTAGTTGGTGCCGTTTTCAGCGTAACAGGGTAATTGCGCACAAGGGATTGCTAAAAGTTTCTGGCCTTGATCCGTGCATGTAATTACTTCACGTACTAAATGCATACAGTGCATCATCATCTAAAAAGCTATATAGTTACTATATCAAAGAACAATGTGCCAGTTGAAGCTCTTTCACATCTACGGCCTAATTGGTACAAGACACAAACTAACATGAGGGAATGCACAGGCCTAGAGTCCACAACAGAAAAACAGAAAACTAGGTAGTTCCTCGAACAGGGTATGGCAGACAGTAGGAAGACCAAACAAACACAACACCCAAACTATATGCCGGCAAAAGCAGAACCTTTCATTCAAGGCACACCAAAAGCCCTCCAACAATGAAATATAAAATAATAATATGAAATAGCCAGTATCTTCCAGAAAGTGAATTAATCATACAGAGCCATGCGGGGATACATAAATGGGTACAAACAGTGGTTCCTAGAGAGAAATTATGCACAAACATAAAAGGGAAATACTGCACAATTCAATAATTTCAGGAACAGGTAGAACAGTCAAGTAAAGGGCAGCTGTGCACGTACAACAGCGAAATTAAATTTACAATTAATCCCACTTCTGCGGATTAAAGAGTCCATGGTGAGTTAAAAAATACACATTTATTTTGTAAAGCACCAACATGTTGCCTTGTAGGCGTGTACTAATCGGGTGTTTTGGGTACACTATCCTCTTGAAGAAGCAAGGGTGAAATGTAAGCATTAAGCTGGGCATTGTTGCTTAGTCTCACCAACTTCTATCTACAATACTTACAGCGGTAGGAGATTTACATAGTAGGATAACCTCTTCAAAGTGGACCAATGTAATACAAAAAACTGGGCGCACAATAGAATATATGTGTAAGTAGCCACTTACAGTAAATGGCGCACATAGTGAAAACACGATGCAGTGCAAGCGGACCCTTGATAGGTAATCTTGCCAGTGGCAACAGTTTGCACAAATAAAGGATGTTTTGCGCCCCACAGAAATGTCTCCATTATTCCCCCCTCCTTGACCTCCAAGCCGCATACACACATCTGTGGTGGTCCGGGGTGGTAGATGCCCCGGTGCCACGCGGTGAGGCCTGAAATAGGGATCTGGCAATGACGACACACACTCACTGGTACTCGTATAAGAGCCAAGACCTCGAGCGGAGTTACCTAGCTAGTCTCGCATACCTAGCATTCGGTGTCTGCCTTTCTTTACCATAATACATCGTGAGATAGCCCCCCAGGCACAGTCATGCCCCACAGCCGGCAATTACATCTCTCCCTGCCCAGTGCCAATCAGAAGGGGTGGGGGGGGGGGGGGGAGGCTTTCATCAACTTGCAGTGCAGACCAGTTATTCTAATGGCAGTACGCAACGCAGAGGCGCTGCGCCGCTGCAGTGCCTACCAGGCTGCCAGGACAGAAAGGTGCGCTATGTCATTTACTGACGGGAAACGCTGCCGGGCAATCAATCACGTAAATGATAAAAAAGGCCCCGCACTGGTGATGGGACGCCGGACGGACTTACTTTAGTTCAGACAGTCCTCTGAAGTCTGACTCTGAGCGTGGGCGGGGCGGGGCGGGCCTGACTTTGTTTGTCTTCTCTCGACTCTTCTTCTTCACTATGGCCCTATGCGCGCCCCTGATGCCACACGTGACTCACGCCACACCTTGCATTTGCGTGTTTGTGCCACAGCACCCGGCGATTGCGCATGTGCTGCTGCAGTGGTGTAATGGGCATTGGTCACTCACCAGCCAGCCCTGCCCCCGCCGCCCGCCCACCCCCCACGCGCATACGCGCGCGGCGGAAATTATTAGATAGAAAGTGAAAGTCGCAGTGTGTAACTGGACAAGTGTGTGCGCGCCGCGCGCATTCATCCCGGCCCGCCGCCATTTCATCGATCCTCGAAAAGATAATAAAAAAAAACTGCTCACGGGCGGCCCCGGCACCATTTTAATTGCATCAAAGTGAGAGTGCCCGCCGGGGTGCCCGTGCCCCTTCTGAATTTGCAATCTGTGTGTACTCACAACAACTGCCAGCCTCAGTGACAGTCTCACACGGGTGGTCACAGGCCCCGCAGCCGGCGCCGGGGCCCCCCACCATGTCGGACTCTTGACTCTAGGGGCCTCCGGCCCGCAATTACAAGGAAGACTGACTGACTCATGGCTGACGACTACCAGGGAGGCCCCGGCCGGTGCCCCCGCCCGCCCCGCACCATTTCAAGACTCGCAGGGGCCCCGGCCGTGGCCCGCGCTGTGCACCATTTGTCACAGCAGCGGCAGATCTTACTTGAGGGCCCAGGGCCCGGCCGGGGCCCCCAGGAGCGCGGGGCCCCCCCGCACTGCGGGGGCTGCGGGGGCTTGTGTTACGCCACTGCTGGCGGTACACGGACGGATGGGGGGGGGGCGCAAACGGATAGCGGGAACGGCGCAAGAAAAATAAAACAGCACTCACTGTGGTGTTTCCCAAATAAAGTAGACACTCACCTGGAGAGGGAGGCGGGGATCTGCTGTAGGAGGGGAGGGGGAGAGCGGAGGCCGTGTTACAACGGCATCGGGACCGGCTGCGGCTCGGGAGGCGGGGATCTGCTGTGGGAGGGGAGAGGGAGGCGGGGAGAGCGGATCGGGATCAGCTGCGGCTCGGGAGGCGGGGATCTGCAGTGGTAGGGGAGGGGAGAGGGAGGCGGGGAGAGCGGATCGACATGGAACGTGTTGTGAGGCAGCCGCCGACCAGCAAACATGCGCGAGAGACCAGGAAATGCCGACGTGGGCCCAGAATACAGCGTGAGTGAAAGATCGCTCATTGCAACGGTGACTGTAGCGCCGAAAACAGTAATTTTATTAAATGCACCTCGGCTCACCCTTACAGCAGGAAGGCGGGTGCCGGCAATGCCGGCTGTTCATCATGCAACGGTGACTGTAGCGCCGAAAACAGTAATTTTATTAAATGCACCTCGGCTCACCCTTACAGCAGGAAGGCGGGTGTCGGCAATGCCGGCTGTTCATCAAGAGGGACGGGGGGCGGGAGAGGACACGGACGGCGGGAGACACCGGAGCAGGAAGGCGGGTTCCGGCAAAACTGCACGTGTACTTTGTAAACTTGCGCAGGCTCGGGGGACGTCCCCGCTGGCGGGATAAATATATAAAACAAGTCAGTCCCGGGCCGGCCAGCTAATCACAGCGCGGCCCGGGGAATGACATCACGGAGGTGTGGGGGTGTCCCGGGCCGGCAGCCAATCACAGCGCGGCCCGGGAATGACGTCACGGGGGTGTCCCGGGCCGGCAGCCAATGGCAGCGCGGCCCGGGACAAAGGGGCGGGGCTTAAAAAAAGCACCAGAAACGCCCCCGAATCGCGTTTTCGAGAGAAAACGCGATTGACAGCCTCTGCCTCCCAATGGCTAGCCTCCATTTATGGAGCTAGCCAATTGGAAACAGAGGCTGTCCTAACCTCACTATTAAAAACAACAGATTTCGATCTGGGAGGGGCTTCGCCCCTCTCCAGGTTACGAAACCTAAAAATATGCCAATCAGGGATTAACCAATTCCACATATTTTTATGGGTCAGAGCAGATACACAGGACATTTCCTTACAATCACTTATGCCAGAGCTTATAAAACACTTTAGGGCACATTTACTATTATTTCACTCAACCCGGTGTAGCAAGTGAACTTACTGTGCTGTGTGAAAGGGCAGAAATGCTCCATATCTGCATTTTAGCTCTCTTCTTACGCTGGTGCACTGTGTGCTGCTTAGTGCAAACACAGCCCCCCTTGCCCTATGGTGCAAGGGTGCCTGCCTTAATGGCAAGAATATTTTGCACTGGAAGGCACACCTTCCTATACAATAGCAATCCTTAGAAGTACATTCCTCTTTATATGGTATTCAATGAAACTGCAAGGTGGCGACAACTAAGCACTTCTTCCATTAAGAAGATATATTGCTGTACTTCTTAAAACGTTTGACGTTTCAATTATTAGAAAGATCCCAAAACACCTTGTGGTTGGGCAGACCTTTGAATAGAAATATCACAAAGGAGAAAATGAGCCTTGAACACTTAACTTTCGAACTCAAATGAAGAGACCATAACCAGTAAAACACAACAGGTAAGTCAGTAAGCACTGTGAAAACATAGTCATGACCAGAGCCACTGGAAATATGAGATTCTTCTGGTGTGGCATGCGGGAAACATCCTTTACAACGCAACTTTTACCACGCAGTGCTTTTACATCACAACTTTTACAACGCAAACCATTACAACGCATTGCGCTGGTGGGCGCTCTAGGATAGGGAATAGATTTAATTTACTACACAAAAGACCTGGGGAACAGTGAAGTTTGAAACCATAACGTTCAACCAGAGACCTTAATGACTGTGCCATGAGCAGCATTATTTGTTAATAGGTGCATAGTGACTGCAAACTAACACTTAACAAAAACATGATCACATTTTGTTTGTTTGAAAATCTGTATTTTTTCTTTTTAAGGAGATATTCAAATGTTTTGGATTGGCCACACTTTTGAAGTGGACACAGGGAGTGAGACTTGTACCCAAAGGGCCTAATTTATAAGGAAAATAAGCAGTACAGTGCAGCAAGTCACCTGTGTGACAGGGAAAGGGCAGGAATGTGCCGCATTTAAGTCAGTATGCTGCTTTCCTGTCCACCATTTTGGCAGCCTAGCTCTAACATAGGCATGCAGGATAGTTTTTGTGCAGGAAGAGGCACCTTCCTGCACAAAACCAATCCTGGGAGGCATATTTCTCTTTCTATGTGTGCTGCGGAATGGCCCAAATAAATTTAATGGTTAACTTTTAGATGGTTGATCAGGTACCTTAACGGCTTGGACACTAGTAATACTCTCTTGATCTGGCCGAGAAATTAGGTCATACAAATAAAAAGTCTACAAGCAAGGCTGAATAGCCCTAAGTGAATGAATAATGTGTCTTTAATTCAATGAGGCCACATAGCTGACTGCATGCAATTTCTTCTTTCTATATCAACAATAATGGAGTATTCGGCAATATGAAAGCTATTGACTATTTACTTATCAAAGAGACCTTTGATAGAATCCACAATTGGCCAGTCCTTCAAACCTTTACGTAAAGAAAGGGGAATGCAGACAAAAGAGTTGAACCTTTACACTTCATACAAAGAGTGAGAGACTCTAGGCTCAAGGCTACATGTTAGATTTTAATGACCTACCTGAAACCATAGTCATAATACGCATTTGAAAAGAGAATTCAACGCTGCATAGTTAGGGGTACATTTACTAAGTTTTGGCACCATGTTTGCATCACCAAAGTGCCGCAAATCGACAGTAAATCTTTTTTACCAATTTACTTTCCAGAACTAAACTTGTTTAGTGCTTGAAAATACTCAAAAGTAGCGCACGTTGCTTTGCATTACTCAGTGCCCAGTGGGCGTACCATGGGTGGTGCATGGGCATTCCCATGCAACCACCCAAGGTTTCTGATGCTTTGCCCTATTTACTTAAAAAAATAGACAAGGTTTTGCATCAGAAAATAGCACCCACTTCAACCAGGCGCAATCATGGTGAAATACTTTCATTTCTCCTTTCTTTTCTGGCTTTGCATGTGCGCTGCACTGTACAGCTATACATACATGTATCTATATATATATAGCTGTATGCTAGACTCATAGAGACACCCTTGCACTATGGTGCAAAGGTGTGTCCATGGCGCATGCCAACACATTTCTGTGCCGGGGCTATGGGGAGTAGAGTGCAAATTTCTGTAAATATAGCACTCTCCTATTCTCTCCTCACACAGCGCAGTATTTGCTGCAGCTCTACTGCATGTTAATCTAATAAATCAGGACCCCAGTCTTCTCCGATTCTTACATTTACTATTATAATTTTTGAGTACAAAGCTATCGACTTTTCACTCATTAGAGTGATCTTCAAAACACCTTGCGATTGACTAGGACTTTAAGTGGACACGGACTATGATGACAACAGAACTTGAACTCATCTTCAGACTAAATATCAGAGTACTATAGTTAACCAGGAGCCCATCAGTGACACTCTCTTGTGTTAGGTGAAAACAATTAGGGGGTCATCCTGTCGCTATTCGGGACCGCCTCTCATAAGGGCGGGGTCCCGTGGGGGGTATTAGGATGTGCCCGCCATAGTGGTGGGCACATCCTGTATTTTTAGCATTGTGGCGGGCCGTGCTCTCTGCACCGCCCGCCACAATGCTAAAAATGCATTTCAGCATTTGCATTTACAAAGCGGCAGGCACCGCGCGGTGCCTGCTGCATTGTAAATGCAAATGAAGGGGGGTACCACAGGTACCCCCTCGTGTGCACCCCCCACCTCTCCTTCCCTCTGGGGGCCCGCAGAGTGAAGACCGCATGCCTTTCCGTGGCGGCATTTAGGGACCTAAATTCAACCATCATAAAATGGCTGGCGGTGTCTGATAGACACCACCACCATATTATTCCTTTTCCGCCCCGGCCGTAAGGCGATCGGGCGGAATAGCGGCGGACTGTCTTTCCGTCCGCCGAGGTCCCCCCCAGCATTCTAATATTGCGGGGGGGAAAACGAGTGTGGATGTCGGGCGGATTGCCCCTGCCAGGCTGGCGGTGGCTACCGCCAGGCTGGCGGGGGCAATCCAACCGACATCCTAATGAGCCCCTTAGTGTTCAAAACCACGTCATTTTTTCTCATTAAATTTTGCAAATTTTCAGGAAATTAAACTTACTTTTGCTAGTAAATGTAATTTACCAGTACCCTGCATATATATGTTTTCACATAAAGACATACATCAAGTACAAAGCCAAATGAGATACTGAAGGAAACCGGTTTGACTAGAAAATGTTTATCAGAAAAATATCTTGTTCAAGAAGCACTATGCCACCTAATGCCAACACTTGAGAAATCTTAAAAATGGTGCACAACACGGAAACTTTGTGAATTTTGCACAATAATTTAACTTTTTGTAAGGCTTCATGTAGGACAGCTATCTCAGTTGCCACTGTACCAGAAATTCCCTTGAATCTTTGAATGTGGTCTTTTGGGACGGATGATGTTATGACCCCCTACTGTTGCAATGTTTACTTTAGGTGTCTTACATCAGTGCATCGGCAAGGATTTAAGAACATGAATGGTCTCATTGACCCATCAAATATTAAATTCTAGTCAAATATTTCTACAATTAATTGTGTGAAAACAATTTGAATATATTGATTTTCAGCACAGATTATTTTGACTGTTTTTGGTCCATGAAAACTCGATTGAATTTTATGATCTGGTGGGTGATCAAGAATATATTCATAATATCTAAATCAAAACAGGATTACTAATTAATAAACTTTAATAGGCATCTATTTTTCACTTCCTCCTCAATATAGCAATTAATGTTGCACGTGTTAAAAAAAATATTTCCGAGTGTCTGTCATTAGTAGCAAAAATATTGGGAAACTGCAAGTAAAAGTGGAATTTTATTGTCATTACTATAGATACTTTCTGAAACAATGAATTTGAAATGGTGTGCAAATGGCAGCAGAAGAAAAGAAAGGCACAGATTGCGAAGAGGCAGAAGTACGTGGCATAGAAACGCCAATGTGCAAACACAGCAATACCCACAGTGTAACATGAACCATAATATGGTTCCTTTCCAAGGTTTTCTCCTCTACTTCATCACCAACTTTTGAAAATAGAGGGCATTGTGTATGCTCTCTGTGTGCTGGAAATAATTTACAGTGTATGGCAACAATACATCACATATGTTCTGGAGAAGGGTATTCATTTCTAAAGGGAGGAGAGACTGTAACTCATGAGAGGGCAGAGAGCTGCTCTTTCGAGGCATAAATGTCATAACCTGCAATAATACATCACCTCTTTTTGTACAGGAGTCAGAAATTGATGAAATACCACAGAGCCTGTAATCATAAGCTGAGAGCCGTAGAGATGATTAGAAAAGAAACAACACAGTGTATCATTATAAAGCGAATGGCGTAATACCTCCAGGCATAAAGCGGCCAGACCCATATCATCTTGATAAAAATAAAGTTATATATATATATATATATATATATATATATATATATATATATATATATATATATATATATATATATATATATATATATATATATATATATATATATATATATATATATATATATATATATATATTATCTATACTACTATTATAAAGAGAGAACTGTGTCCTTTGAGCCAGGTAAACTCGAAAAGTACACCACCAATCATAACACCCAATACAGCGTTAGAAAGGGGAGGTCCAGGAGATAGACATAGGCTATAGAAAACCACACCATATACATTAGGAGGCGGGGGGGACGTTAGGGGAAAAGTAGTCCGTATGGGCGTATGGCTACAGTGATTGCGAGTGGCGTTCAGCGTCGTCACAACGCTTGCGAGAGGCGCAATGGCGTGTGGGCGTGACGTTCGCTGTCCGGACCGGAGAGCAGGAAGGAGCAAGGGAACAAAACACGACATGCGGGGAGTAGCGGTGGCGCGGGACCGACACACAACATTGGAGTGCCCAGCGCGGGGAGGAACGGCGATGCTGGTGGGAGCGCAGGAAGGAGCAAGGGACACACACCCGACATGCGGGGAGGAGCGGCGGCGCGGGAGCTGGTAAGTACGCTCTGCTGCTCCCGCTGATGGCCGCTCTGCTGCACGTCTCCTGCAGCGGTGCTGCCCCCAGCCCCCTTCTGCCCCGGACAACGTCGGGGCGGGCTGCTAGTATATATATATATATATATATATATATATATATATATATATATATATATATATATATATATATATATATATATATATATATATTCACATAAGGGATGTGATAGTTAGGGAACAGAATTTAAAAATCATAGACATTCACGGAAAAATACAAAGGTTAAAGGGATTTATCGTTAGGCTCAGATTTCATATGTACAAAACCATAGAAATTCAGCTAACTATAACTTTTGCCCCTGCAATTCTCTGATAATGAGCTCACATTGCATCACTCCTGGCATCACTGATGACGTCTCAAATGATGTCACTGTCAAGAGTCCCCAGTTTATCAGAAAGTGCCTACCTGACTGAAGTACTATCTATTGGTTAATTAGTAAGTATTACCTCATTGGGTAAATGCCTAGTGCTTATTCTACACTACAGCTTCATAATGGACCACGAGGGTGTGTCTCCGGCGACCTTGTGTGCGTTTAATTTCAACATTGGGATTGTTCCATGTGCGTCTTAATCCAGAAATTTGAGATAACATGAATTCTCCATTAGAGTAGACATTGAGACTACAAAGGCATAAATCTCCACCAAACAAGGGTTCTTCCTGTTAACTATTTGAAGCAAGCGCTTATTTGTTTTGTGGAGATGTCCTCATATTCCTCTGCATTAAGAATTTGCCACCAAAGGTGGCGGAAATGCACTGGGGGGCCTCTTGTTAAGCTGTCCATCATCCTGGCAAAAGGCAGGAATACCTTTGCATACTACTAAGGTGGACATGGCGGAGCCAAACAGGTGAGGCCTCCAAGTGATTTGCACATTTGCATACATGTAGTAATTTAAAGAGAGAACCATGGACACTGCTCTTACCAGGAGAGGCCCAGAAAGAACCAAATTGTCACAGTCACTACAGATTGCACACCGATGGATCAATAATGCATTCACCTCCACCAAGGATTTCAGATCGTTTTTCAATATGGATTTGTTGAGAAAACACGCTGGCTTTGCCTTTGTCAAGCCCAGGAAGTTAGCATAATTTGCCCTTTACAGAAGGGGAGCTTCAACTGTGGCATCTGCTATGTTTATATTTGTAAGTGTGTCCTGTTGAGGTTTAATTTCTGTGAAATGAGCATCGGGCCAGAACAGGAACTCACCTTCCCATTAATCTATCAAGAGTCCACCACAGTTTTGCAGAAAATGGGGCAGCGGGAGAGCTCCACTGCAGGAGGTCCCTGCTGGCTCCCCACCTCTAGTGGGAGCCAGTATTGCTCCTGCATGTACGGAGCAGCAAAAATGCTGCTCTCTGCTTACAGGACCATTTCTTTCATCTGTTTACCTGCCATCTTGACAGTGGGCAGGAAACCAGATGAAAAATCCACTCCTAGTGAACAGAAGCAGTTTTCCTGTTCCCACCCTCTGAGAGCTAATTTACTGTTTGCTCCCACTTGGCCGGAGCACACAGCTGTGTCCCTGGGGTGGGCACCACTCGACACAGGGAGCTGACCTGGGTGATTGGGGTCCCCAGGGCTGAAAACTGCATGGGAGGGTACTGCGTGGCCCCCTCCCTGTAAGAATTGGGCCATGCCTCAGGGAGGGGGTGGTCTCCGGGGCTGAATAAGGTGCGGCCCCCTCCTTTTATAAATGTGCCTCCCCAGGGAGGTGGTGCTCCCTGGAGTAAATTAAACGTAAGGAGGGGGGTCCGTGGGGCCCCCTCTTATTTTACAATGGAGCCTAGGGCAGGAGGTGATCCTCGGAGCCTAAACCGGCAATGGGAAGAGGGGTCGCATGCACCCCCTTTTCCCATAATACATATAACAATAAGCCCCTGGGCTCTAGCCCACACAGGGGCTCAAATTTAAATAAACACCAGGGAACAGGAAGTCACTTTTTTGGGTGTAAAATTTTGAGAAGATTCGGCAAACTGCACCAAAGTTAAAAGTAAGTAAAAAAATGCTTTTTCAATGGAAACTAGGTTCTGACTATAACTTCAATTCATGAACGCCAGTAGCTAAAATATATATAAATATATATTTCCACAAGCTATCTCAGCCTAAAATACTGCACATATTTGAAAGTGGACATTCATCTAAATTTTCACCTGTGACGCTAATGCCCCTCGTACATAACTCCTGCTGGCAGCCTGCATGGAATGCTGAGGCTGAATCAGCCAATCTGACATTTAAAATCCTGGTTTTTTAGGTCGAGCGTAGCGATGGACCTTTTGTTAGTGTGTCTGGGGGAATGTGAGACAGCGATCGCCCACGCGCCTTGCTGTCTCAGATTCGTCCGTGTGAACGCGCTTTTGTATCTAGCTGCTGGGAGCTGTAAAACAATAAGGCAGACTTTAATGTAATTGCGTGTCGGTTATTTTCTTTCACACAGTAACTGCAAAGGCAGACTTTTCTAAGCGCGTGTCATGGTATTTTATTTTATTATTCCGTTGCGATCGCACACAATGAGGCAGACTTTAATTTGAGTGCTTTTCGTGTTATTTTCTCTCATAGTAACTGCAGACGTAGACTTTCCTTTTAAGTGCGTGTCATAATTTTCCGCTTTTCGTTTACAGTGGCAAATACTTTTCAACATTTAAAAAGCTTAAGGTTAGAGTATTTCGATTTTATACATTAACTGTAAAGGCAGACTTTCTCTTTTTAGTGCGTCGCAATTACTTTGCAATATTTATTAAGCTTAGTCTGTTCGTTTTTTACATTACTTCTCGTAAGTGCAAAAGGTACACGATGTTTCTAAAGGCAGACTTTTCTTTTAGTGCGTCGCAATTACTTGGCAATATTGATTAAGCTTAGTGTGTTATTTTTTTACATTACTTATCGTAAGTGCAAAAGGTACACGATTGTTCTGAGTGCGCACACAGACACACATACCGTCGCCGCACCCCACCCCGCCCCACTTACCGCGTCAGCCTCAGCCGCCACTCCTGACTACAAACAGACAAACGGGCAGACAGACACTCGCCTACACACCACCCCCCCACCCACCCACCACCAACCAGTCATCGTGCTATTTTAACACACACACACACGCATACATACACACGCATACACACACGTGCGCACACACACACGCGCGCGCACACATCCCCCTCACACCCCACTTACCAGGTTCTTCTTGCGTGTCCCTCGGCAGCCAGCGGGTCATTCCGGGTAACAGGTGGAGGCCGCGGGGCTCACCACGAGCACGGGAGCCCCGCTAGCTAACATGGAAATCCTCCGGCGGCCACAGGAGCGCCTGCTTCCTGTTTTTGTCCGGCCCCGCCCCCGTCCCAACAAAGCTTGCCTGACTTCCTATTGAAGCCGGGCTGCGGCGGTGAGTTTGCTTGTTTAAAATTATATTTGCCGTGGTACTTCAATGTTATTAGCAGCACACACTTCACAGAACACAGTGTTGTAGATGTGCTTGCATCTTTTAAGAATATAACCTGTGGTCAGGTATCATTAAAAAGAAACTTGCATCCTGTCTATCAACCTTTGGTCACCACCCAGAGCCTAAAACGAAGGAAAAATGCAGAGCGAAATACACACGCGCAAAATCAAGTCCTCACATACAATGCACGACTTAAATAAACAGTTTTTTTGCAAATACCATGTCTGCCTTCTGTCAATACACAAAGAAGGGAAGTTCAACCCCTGCCGAGACATGGTTCCAACTAAAGTCTTTGTTATTGTTTTAATAACTGCATATTCATTAATTATTTTCTAAAATCTGTATTTGGCTTCCTGAAGAACAGGTGGGACAAGGTGTGACATAAAGGCATTCTTCTCCATCCTCTCCTGAAAGTTAAACACCCAAAACTAACTAGCTAGGTTTTATGCAGGCCTACGGCAGACAGCTCACTGGGTTGATGTGCTGGCTGTAGAGATCTGTATGTCAGTGTAGATCACGTATAGGACAACTCTGCAAATTTGTGCACTTGCAACAGGTGTGTGCGCTTGTGTGTAATCTACAGGTTACAAAACCAATAATAGCTCAGTGAGTTTGCGCACCTGCTGCACTTTGTGTGTTTGTGATAGTAATTATAGCTCATTTAGTTGGGCGCACCTTCTAAAAACATAACATTTGTTTCATTCTGTACATGTGCGATTGGGGCTTTTTCACTTTTATATTATCAGATGTATTAATGCTTATTAATAGCTCCATCAACAAATGCTAAATTGACAGCCTTATCAGAATTCGAACATGTAGGCAAAAGGTCATCCACTGATCCCTTCAAGTCATGGAATTCATTCAGAAGTGAGCGAACCGTTAATGTTAATCTTATAGCGCCTGATATGGTTCACCAACACTAAGGCGTTTATATCACCTTTTTGGTAGGTCTCCCAAACTACTACCACCCTCACCACTGCCATCCTTTCATTCAAAAGGGCTCTCTATTGCCCTAAAAGATCCGCATTTTAAACAACTATTTTCAAATCATTACTCTTTTGTTTATTTCACTTCTGTTCTTGGATTTTCGTCACAATAAAATATACTGAACATAATCTTCACAAAAGTTATTGACAAAAGTTTAAGCTATTGCCATTATAAATTACAATAACTTTAATTTAAGTATTAATTATTAAAAAAAGTAAAAGCCATTGTTATTTGTAATATCAATACATCTAAGTCCCGTAAATACAAAACATGTTGCATTACAAATGCTATAGGTGTCACATTTGCAAAAGATCAAAGTATTGGCATTGTAAATGACAAAGCTATTAATTTCGCTATTTTCAAAACCAACACATAAATAAACAAGCATTAGAAATGCAATCGGGCTCGGATTTATTTGAGTTTGAGCTAATGGCATTGTAAATGCCAATGTATTGTTGCTATGTGTTATGGAGTGTGTTCATGTGGTGTGTACTGCCAGTAATCTCCTTGTGAGTGTGCGAATATTGCACCACTTGCCTGTGATGTCCTTCTTGTGAGTGTGAGAAGCTTGCACCTCTGCTGCCTGTGGTCTCCTTGTGAGTGTAAGAAGCTTGCACTGCTGCTGCCTGTGATGTCGTTCTTGTGAGTGGGAGAAGATTGCACCTCAGCTGCCTGTGGTCTCCTTGTGAGTCTATGCACTGTCATCGCTAGCCTGTAGATATGCACTGTCATCGCTAGCCTGTAGATATGCATTGGCGTCACTAGCCTGTGGGTATGCACCGTCATCGCTAGCCTGTAGATATGCACTGTCATCGCTAGCCTGTAGATATGCGCTGTCATTGCTATCCTGTAGATATGCGCTGTCGTCGCTAGCCTGTAGATATGCATTATCATAGCTAGCCTGTAGATATGCACTGTCATCGCTAGCCTGTAGATATGCACTGTCATTGCTAGCCTGTAGATATGCATTGGCTTCACTAGCCTGTAGATATGCACCGTCATCGCTAGCCTGTAGATATGCACTGTCATTGCTAACCTGTAAATATGCATTTGCTTCACTAGCCTGTAGTTATGCACTGTCATCGCTAGCCTGTAGATATGCACTGTCATCGCTAGCCTGTAGTTTATGCGCTGTCATTGCTATCCTGTAGATATGCGCTGTCGTCGCTAGCCTGTAGATATGCATTATCATCGCTAGCCTGTAGATATGCACTGTCATCGCTAGCCTGTAGATATGCTCGGTCATCGCTAGCATGAAGATATGCACTGTCATCGCTAGCCTGTAGATATGCATTGGCTTCACTAGCCTGTAGATATGGCCCGTCATCGCTAGTCAGTAGATATGCCATGTCATCGCTAACCTGTAGATATGCATTGGCTTCACTAGCCTGCAGTTATGCACTGTCATCGCTAGCCTGTAGATATGCGCTGTCATCGCTAGCCTGTAGATATGCGCTGTCATCGCTCGCCTGTAGATATGCTCTGTCATCGCTAGCCTGTAGATATGCTCTGTCATCGCTAGCCTGTAGATATGCATTGGCTTCACTAGCATGTAGATATGCACTGTCATCGCTAGCCTGTAGATATGCACTGTCATCGCTAGCCTGTAGATATGCTCCGTCATCGCTAGCCTGTAGATATGCACTGTTATCGCTAGCCTGTAGATATGCATTGGCTTCGCTAGCCTGTAGATATGCATTGGCTTCGCTAGCCTGTAGATATGCACTGTCATCGCTAGCCTGTAGATATGCTCTGTCATCGCTAGCCTGTAGATATGCATTGGCTTCACTAGCCTGTAGTTATGCACTGTCATCGCTAGCCTGTAGATATGCTCTGTCATCGCTAGCCTGTAGATATGCACTGTCATCGCTAGCCTGTAGATATGCACTGTCATCGCTAGCCTGTAGATATGCACTGTCATCGCTAGCCTGTAGATATGCATTGGCTTCAAAAGCCTGTAGATATGCACTGTCATCGCTAGCCTGTAGATATGCTCTGTCATTGCTAGCCTGTACATATGCATTGTCATCGCTAGCCTGTAGATATGCACTGTCATCGCTAGCCTGTAGATATGCACTGTCATCGCTAGCCTGTAGATATGCACTGTCATCGCTAGCCTGTAGATATGCTCTGTCATCGCTAGCCTGTAGATATGCACTGTCATCGCTAGCCTGTAGATATGCACTGTCATCGCTAGCCTGTAGATATGCACTGTCATCGCTAGCCTGTAGATATGCACGGTCATCGCTAGCCTGTAGATATGCATTGGCTTCAAAAGCCTGTAGATATGCACTGTCATCGCTAGCCTGTAGATATGCTCTGTCATTGCTAGCCTGTACATATGCATTGTCATCGCTAGCCTGTAGATATGCACTGTCATCGCTAGCCTGTAGATATGCACTGTCATCGCTAGCCTGTAGCTATGCACTGTCATCGCTAGCCTGTAGCTATGCACTGTCATCGCTAGCCTGTAGCTATGCACTGTCATCGCTAGCCTGTAGATATGCTCTGTCATCGCTAGCCTGTAGATATGCACTGTCATCGCTAGCCTGTAGATATGCACTGACTTCGCTAGCCTGTAGATATGCACTGTCATCGCTAGCCTGTAGATATGCATTGGCTTCAAAAGCCTGTAGATATGCACTGTCATTGCTAGCCTGTAGATATGCTCTGTCATTGCTAGCCTGTACATATGCATTGTCATCGCTAGCCTGTAGATATGCATTGTCATCGCTAGCCTGTAGATATGCACTGTCATCGCTAGCCTGTAGATATGCACTGTCATCGCTAGCCTGTAGATATGCACGGTCATCGCTAGCCTGTAGATATGCATTGGCTTCAAAAGCCTGTAGATATGCACTGTCATCGCTAGCCTGTAGCTATGCACTGTCATCGCTAGCCTGTAGCTATGCACTGTCATCGCTAGCCTGTAGCTATGCACTGTCATCGCTAGCCTGTAGATATGCTCTGTCATCGCTAGCCTGTAGATATGCACTGTCATCGCTAGCCTGTAGATATGCACTGACTTCGCTAGCCTGTAGATATGCACTGTCATCGCTAGCCTGTAGATATGCTCTGTCATTGCTAGCCTGTAGATATGCACTGTCATCGCTAGCCTGTAGATATGCATTGGCTTCACTAGCCTGTAGATATGCACTGTCATCGCTAGCCTGTAGATATGCACTGTCATCGCTAGCCTGTAGAAATGCACTGTTATCGCTAGCCTGTAGATATGCATTGGCTTCGCTAGCCTGTAGATATGCACTGTCATCGCTAGCCTGTAGATATGCCCTGTCATCGCTAGCCTGTAGATATGCATTGGCTTCACTAGCCTGTAGTTATGCACTGTCATCGCTAGCCTGTAGATATGCTCTGTCATCGCTAGCCTGTAGATATGCACTGTCATCGCGAGCCTGTAGATATGCACTGTCATCGCTAGCCTGTAGATATGCATTGGCTTCAAAAGCCTGTAGATATGCTCTGTCATTGCTAGCCTGTAGATATGCATTAGCTTCACTAGCCTGTAGATATGCACTGTCATCGCTAGCCTGTAGATATGCATTGGCTTCACTCTGCACTACGCACCACGCCTCTGCACTATGCACTACGCCTCTGCACTACGCACTACGCCTCTGCACTACGCACTACGCCTCTGCACTATGCACTACGCCTCTGCACTACGCACTACGCCTCTGCACTACGCACTACGCCTCTGCACTACGCACTACGCCTCTGCACTACGCACTACGTCTCTGCACTACGCCTCTGCACTACGCCTCTGCACTACACACTGCGCCTCTGCACTACGCACTATGCCTATGCACTACGCACTACGCCTCTGCACTACGCACTACGCCTCTGCACTACGCACTACGCCTCTGCACTACGCACTACGCCTCTGCACTACGCCTCTGCACTACGCACTACGCCTCTGCACTACACACTACGCCTCTGCACTACGCACTACGCCTCTGCACTACGCACTACGCCTCTGCACTACGCACTACGTCTCTGCACTACGCCTCTGCACTATGCCTCTGCACTACGCACTATGCCTCTGCACTACGCACTACGCCTCTGCACTACGCACTATGCCTCTGCACTACGCCTCTGCACTACGCACTACGCCTCTGCACTACGCACTACGCCTCTGCACTCTGCACTACGCAGTACGCCTCTGCACTATGCACTACGCCTCTGCACTACGCACTACGCCTCTGCACTACGCACTATGCCTCTGCACTACGCACTACGCCTCTGCACTACGCACTACGCCTCTGCACTACGCACTATGCCTCTGCACTACGCACTACGCCTCTGCACTACGCACTACACCTCTGCACTACGCACCACGCCTCTGCACTACGCACTACGCCTCTGCACTACGCACTACGCCTCTGCACTACGCACTACGCCTCTGCACTACGCCTCTGCACTACACACTACGCCTCTGCACTACATACTACGCCTCTGCACTACGCCTCTGCACTATGCACTACGCCTCTGCACTACGCCTCTGCACTACGCACTACGCCTCTGCACTCTGCACTATGCACTACGCCTCTGCACTACGCCTCTGCACTACGCCTCTGCACTACGCACTACGCCTCTGCACTCTGCACTACGCCTCTGCACTCTGCACTACGCCTCTGCACTATGCCTCTGCACTACGCCTCTGCACTCTGCACTCTGCACTACGCCTCTGCACTACGCACTACGCCTCTGCACTATGCACTATGCCTCTGCACTACGCACTACGCCTCTGCACTCTGCACTACGCCTCTGCACTACGCACTACGCCTCTGCACTCTGCATTACGCCTCTGCACTCTGCACTACGCACTACACCTCTGCACTCTGCACTACACCTCTGCACTACGCACTACGCCTCTGCACTACGCACTACGCCTCTGCACTCTGCACTACACACTACGCCTCTGCACTACGCACTACGCCTCTGCACTACGCCTCTGCACTACGCCTCTGCACTACGCCTCTGCACTACGCCTCTGCACTACGCCTCTGCACTCTGCACTACGCCTCTGCACTACGCACTACGCCTCTGCACTACGCACTACGCCTCTGCACTACGCACTACGCCTCTGCACTACGCACTACGCCTCTGCACTACGCACTACGCCTCTGCACTACACACTACGCCTCTGCACTACGCACTACCCCTCTGCACTACGCCTCTGCACTCTGCACTACGCACTACGCCTCTGCACTACGCACTACGCCTCTGCACTCTGCACACCGCCTCTGCACTCTGCACTACGCCTCTGCACTACGCCTCTGCACTCTGCCTCTGCACTACGCACTACGCCTCTGCACTACGCACTACGCCTCTGCACTACGCCTCTGCACTATGCACTACGCCTCTGCACTACGCACTACGCACTACGCACTACGCCTCTGCACTACGCCTCTGCACTACGCACTACCCCTCTGCACTACGCACTACGCCTCTGCACTCTGCACTATGCCTCTGCACTACGCACTACGCCTCTGCACTCTGCACTACACCTCTGCACTCTGCACTACGCCTCTGCACTACGCCTCTGCACTACGCCTCTGCACTACGCCTCTGCACTACGCACTACGCCTCTGCACTACGCACTACGCCTCTGCACTACGCACTACGCCTCTGCACTACACACTACGCCTCTGCATTACGCACTACGCCTCTGCACTACGCACTACGCCTCTGCACTACGCCTCTGCACTCTGCACTCTGCACTACGCCTCTGCACTACGCACTATGCCTCTGCACTACGCCTCTGCACTACGCACTACGCCTCTGCACTACGCACTACGCCTCTGCACTACGCACTACGCCTCTGCCTTACGCCTCTGCACTACGCACTACGCCTCTGCACTACGCACTCTGCACTACGCACTACGCCTATGCACTACGCACTACGCCTCTGCACTACGCACTACGCCGCTGCACTACGCCTCTGCACTACGCACTACGCCTCTGCACTACGCACTACGCCTCTGCACTACGCACTACGCCTCTGCACTACGCCTCTGCACTACGCACTACGCCTCTGCACTATGCCTCTGCACTACGCCTTTGCTCTACGCACTACGCCTCTGCACTATGCACTCTGCACTACGCACTACGCCTATGCACTACGCACTACGCCTCTGCACTATGCACTATGCCTCTGCACTACGCCTCTGCACTACGCACTACGCCTCTGCACTACGCCTCTGCACTACGCACTACGCCTCTGCACTACGCACTACGCCTCTGCACTACGCACTCTGCACTACGCACTACGCCTATGCACTACGCACTACGCCTCTGCACTACGCACTATGCCTCTGCACTACGCCTCTGCACTACGCACTACGCCTCTGCACTACGCACTACGCCTCTGCACTACGCACTACGCCTCTGCACTACGCACTACGCCTCTGCACTACGCCTCTGCACTACGCACTACGCCTCTGCACTACGCACTCTGCACTACGCACTACGCCTATGCACTACGCCTCTGCTCTACGCCGTTGCACTACGCACTACGCCTCTGCACTACGCCTCTGCACTACGCACCAGATCTGATGCATGTGATTCTCTACAAAAAACACAGCAGTGCACACGCTCCCACCACCATCTGCCTTCAATTACCGGCACCTCGGACAGCTGGTAATTGAGGATTTATGTATTCTTCTGCCGAACACTTTATGCAGCGCTCGCACCATCTGGATTGCATTACACGGCCACTCTGACAGCTCCTAATTAAGATTAATCACTCTGCCGTGCTCGTTCTCGCACAGAATATGCCACATCGGGCACGAGTAAATTACTTACAGCCTATCAGGTCAACACTACTAAATACACAGCACAGCGAAGACGAATCACTAGGCAGATTCCATAAAAAACTAAGGAATGTGCCAGCCTGGACCCCTTTCTGCATTGAACACATTAGGGCTCGCAAGCTCCGCCTCCACGAAGTGGAGGCTTAGGCCCGAGCCCTAAAAATGTGTTATTTACAAGCCCAATAGCTCAAACTTTCCTAATGCGAGACCTATTGCATTGCAAATGCTTGTGTTTGCCTGCATTCTCAGTGTGAACAGAGCGTAAAGGAGGGACACACAGCAAAGAGGAGCAGCTCGTCTGTTTGTCTGTCTTTGATGGGTGAGAATAGGGAGAAGTGCGTCAATAGTTTTATGGACCACATGCTATTGGACATGCATGTGGGTTGGGCAATATCAGCCGCTAGTTATCCTTCCCTTATTATGCACCCTTTCATCCAGCTTTAGCAGCGAATGGCAGCGAAGGCAGTTAACAGAGATACATCCTCAGCAGAGGATGTCAGCCATTGTTATTGCCATGAGTGGTTAGTAATATGGGTGCATTGAAATTAGTGTTAAGCACCTGCTGGCCATTTAGCAAAGTATGCACAACTTCAAATGAATAGATGTAATAAATATGAAATGGGCATGGAAATTGTGCAAAAGACAACCTTAAACATGTTTTTAACTCATATTTATTGGTATAAGGTTTTACCCCTCTTATATCAAATCTCAAGTAACTAACTCCATCCTATTATGCAAATCAATATAAGAGATAGTTCTGTTACTGGTTTACATTTCTAAATAAACGTATTTTAAGAATAGTAGTCATTATAACAACAATGATTATTTAAAGATACATTATTGAGGTAGTTTGAGGGAGTTTGAGGTTCTCAGAAAATGCCTTGCTATTTTGTAAGCCTGCAAGGCTTTTGCCTCTGGTTACAATCTGTTTACGATGGTATTGAAAAACTGAATTGATGGATGAATGTTTGTGTTCATTGTTCAGTGAGTGGGTGGATCAATGAATTATTGAGTGAGTACATAATAGAAAGAAAGAGTGAGTAAATGGATGAAAGATTAGTAAGTGATTATGACTAGATTGCTAAATGTTACTTGTTAAAAATGGTTAGACAGCCTTAATGCGTAACAGTGTAAAGACTGGGAATTCCAGGAATAATGCATGCTGGGAAAAGAGAAATATGTCAAAAACAGGAAGAACAAAGGAAATGAAGCGGACTGAGACTTTTAATTGTTCGGGGGGAAACCAAACAAGCACAGAGTTGTATGCCTATAGTCTCATAGTCTCCCCTGATACGGTTCTCCAGTGTGCGCCCCATTTCTAGTGGTTCTAAGGAGTAGCAGTGATGCACCAATGTTATAAAATGGCCTACGGTGATTGTAGCCTGTCTGTTTGGAAGGCAAAAAAAAGGCCCTGTCCTGTTGTCAGCCAAGATTTGCTTGTGATAGGGGAGGCCTCTTTGGAGTGAGGCCCCAAGAGTCATATGAAAAACCCCAGCAGCCTTGTCAAGCAGAATTTGACATTCTAATTTCAAAAGTGATGCTCACAGCCCCACTCAGCATATTCTGTCTGGATCAGAGGGGTCATCTCTGCGTATTCAGGTCAACCTCTGTTTTGCTCATGGGAGACACTTCACATCTATTCAAATACTAATTACTGGCTGGCAGAAGTGGGAGAGCAAATATGAAGATTAGCCTCTTCCAACTTTAAAAAGGGAAAAGGTAACTTTATCAAAAGCACTTTTCAATACTATTTAGAAACAATCTGACTTTGTCATTCATTTGGTTTTAAAATAACTATAAAAATAGTTGTTTATTTTTCTGACTAGTCCCATGCCCGAGAAACTGTATTAGTGTTCAATATTGCATCCCTAGTATTTTCCTAAGGAACAGCTGTCTGGCCTTGCTACAAAGAAATTAGCTCTGATGTGGCAGTCACTGTAAAAACATGTTTAACATTAAACATTTGCAAGTTCCAGCTTCCATAGTATATTGAAATGAGTTAATGTAATTTTTTATTTATTTCACATATGGACTAGTATACTGTTAAATATTTTATATGCATTGTTTTGTACATGAAATACTAATAAAAAATTATATCACAAAAAAAAAAAATTATGCACTCTGCTTTGTAGGCAAGAAGGCCTGTTAAGGGGGTGACATAAATATTTAAAAAGAGGGGGTAGACCTGTCAAAAGTGGGTATTTTGAAAGGTCCAATTATCAGTTTATATTTACACCGCCAGACTACAGAGGGAAGGCCTGCAGTCATGTTTACACTATCCCTGTAGTTCATGGAACAAAGGGTCCTGCAGTCCACTTGTGACATTTGAGTTAGAGACCCAGGGTGCACTTTGGAACCGTATACTGGGGACTTTTAGGTAAGTTAAATATGCTAATTAGGACTCTCCAAATGTTGACATGTTGAAAGGAGGAAGACAAGCCATTTATCATTGGACAGCAGGGTTTAAGTGCACAGAGTTCTGTAGCCAGCAAATATATAAGTTCCAACAAAGGTGAATAATCTGGGGTGACCAATTGTTTCACTGACTACAGAGACAGTTAACCATGACTGCAGGTTTTTCCTCTCTAGCCTGACTGTGCAGTTATAAACTGCTAATACGACCTGTCAAAATAACCACTTTTGACAGGTTTAAAAAGGCGGTTATCCTAAGCCTGGCAACTTTAATGCCACGTTGTCACCCATATTCCCGCTATTTTGACCATGACAATATACCTGCATGCACAGGGCAGTGCCAGGGTTAAATAGGAGATGAATAAAGGTAGCAAGCATTTGGTCAGGAGCATTTTATACCCATGGTGACCCCTAGTTACCAGAGGTGTTTTCATGCATTGGGAAAGAGGGCAAAGTGCTCTGGGTCCCCACTTTATAATTGCCCCTGCAGAAGGTAAACTTTTTCTCTCTCCAGCTCACGTCTGACTATTTCTAAAGCCAAACCTCTATTCTCTCTGCCTATCTCTACCTCCATCTCTCTTTTCCCAGCATCATCTTAAGGATTTTTGGGAACCTCGTAAAGAAAGACATATTTCAACTCTCTTTGCGCTACAATTAGCACAAAATGAGGTAATGCATTTTAAAGTTGTTATGAACGGGACCTTAAAATACCTTTCCTAGGGCCCAAAATTCCTTAAGACAACACTGCTAAATAGCACCCATTCCAGGAAATTCCAGATAAACTGTAATGAACAGCAATACTGAACAGCGTTTGTCACTGTACAATGTTATGCTTTTTAAAGATTCTGCTAAGATTGAATCAACCACCGGAACATCTTTTCAGTCTATGGACTCAAAAATCTTTTCTGGAGTCATCATTGAAGTAAAAAAGAGTTGGAGGAAATAAGCATACTTACTTCTATCTAGTGCTTCTATTCCCTTTTACTCGACTGTAAAGCCTACCTATCAATAGTTCTTACAGACCCTCAGAGACATGAATCTCTTCCAGCTGCCTTCCTCTTTCAACCCTACACACAAGTCACTTATTTTTGTCATATTTCTTTCCTTTCAACAAATGCAGCAACTTGTGGTTATTTATACGTTGGATAAAACTATAGGAAGAAAACTACTTTAATGAGATGAGAGATCAATGATAAATGCTACAGTGGCGAGAAAAAAATATCCACTTCTTTCCTGATGTTTCGTTTAGCATGCGTTTTTCACCAATAATGACATTGACCTGCTTTACCATTTATGAGTAGCTTACAATCAGGGCTTTGTTTACAGCAGAATGTGTTTTTGTGTCATTTTTTCCATTCAGTCAGGGAATCAAGGGGCATATTACCAACAAATAGCGATATTTATCGCTAAGTAGGCTTAGCGGCAATTTTTTTTCCGCCATGCATCACCGGATTTTATCGATGAGATAACGTGCTATTAGCAACGTTTATCTCAAAAGCGATAAAATTCCCGGCGATAGCGACAAAATGCGTGAATATCGCTGAGAATACAGCGATATTCACGCATTATCGCTAACAGGGTCTTAGCCACTATATATCAACCTCCCATTGGATATAGTGGCTAAGAACTGGTCTGAGCAGGCGTTAGATTTTGGAGATATTCGCGCTAAGTGCGAATACTTCCATCGCTATGCCTGTGTTGGTAATAGGCAATAGCAATTTTAGCGACTGCTTTCAGTCGCTAACAGGTTGGGTACGCCCACTTTGCATGTCATTAGCGATAAAAATCGCTGACATGCAAAGCGGGCCCCAAACCGCTTGCTATCGCCTACAAGCTGTCGCTAACTGCTGTTAGCGACAGCTTGCTAATAGGGCGATAGAATGATTCCCTATCACCCCTTGATAATATGCCCCCACATGCACTGACTACCTGTTAGATTTTGCTTGTTAATTTAGTTGTAATTTTAATATTCAAAAACTAAAAAGGGGAGTTTTGGGTCTTGTAGAAAGGAGCTGTACGCCAGTCATAATCATAACGTGTGCATCTGTAAAATGGGTATGATTCATAAAAGAAAACTGAAACGTAATTTACACAAAACTGTGTGTGTGAGTGTGTTTAATCTACGCTACACATTTGTACATGTTACACACCTACATTTTAAACAGGTCAAACATTTTACATACTAGAGTGATCATCACAGAAGCAAGCAATTACGTCATCAGAGCACTGTGGATCAAATGCATAATTTTTTCAAGCAGTGGAAGGCAGCAAGTCACCTTGCTGCACTGCGTGAAAGGGCGGGGATGGGGGAACATCCTTTACAACGCGGATGTTACCCCGCAGTACTGTTACGACGCGTCTTTTACAACGTAACTACGACTTGTGCTGGAGGGCGCTCTAGGACAAGGAATAGTAGATTTACTATTCCAACACCTTCCCTACTGTACGAAGGCTGGTGTTGGAATAGTAAATGTAACTATTCTAAGTCCAGCACCCCTACAGCGCAAGTCGTGGTAACGACTTGCGTTATAAAAAACGCGTTTTAACGGTACGCGTGGTAATACCACGTGTTGTACCGTCGTACATCCGCGGGGATGTGCTGTATTTAACATTATATGGGGCATTTCTGGCTTTTTTGTGAGCTGGCGCACTTTTGGCTGCCTAGCCCCAATACACGCACCTTTGCGTCATGTTGCATGGATGCCTGCGTTATAGGCAACGCAAGTCGTAAGCACGACTTGCGCTGGAGGGCGCTCCAGGACAAGGAATAGTAGATTTACTATTCCAACACCTTCCCTACTGTACGTAGGCTGGTGTTGGAATAGTAAATTTAACTATTCCAAGTCCAGCACCCCTACAGCGCAAGTCGTGGTAACGACTTGCGTTGTAACGTGTTGTAACGGTACGCGTGGTAATACCACGCGTTGTACCGTCGTACATCCGCGGGGATGGGCTGTATTTAACATTATATGGGGCATTTCTGGCTTTTTTAGAGCCGGCGCACTTTTGGCTGCCTAGGCCCAATACACGCACCTTTGCGTCATGTTGCATGGATGCCTGCGTTATAGGCAGGATTGTTTTGTGCAGGAAAGAGACACCTTCCTTCACAAAAACAATCCTGAGAGTATTTTTTGTCTTTCTATGTGTGCTGCAGAATGCAGTAGACCTACAAAGAAAAAAACACAAGGAGAAATCAATATATTTCTCCTTGTTACGTCTCACCTGGGAGCCGAAGCATTCCCAGGTCTATCACAAATGGTAAATCTGGCAATGCTCCCAAATCCATCGGTGAATGGTTGGGAACACCCATGCCCCACCAATGGAACCCCTCCCTGTGGCGGGGCAATGCAAGGCAGCGATTCGCCAAGTCCATTTATCTGTATATTTAGGCCAATAAATATTAATATTAATTATTGGCCTAAATATCCAGATCAATGAACTGGGCATATAGTGCTGAAAGTGAGGTTAATTTCACTAATGACTCTATCTGCTAAAATGCTTACAGTAAGAAGAGACAGATATGTGTACTACATTTTGAGCACTAAGGGATTTGATAACTAGACCTCCTCATCATTGAACATGAGTAGAAAACATATGAAAGGTTCATTTATGCAGTGAGTACACTACAGCTTGGAGAATTTCCCTTTTCTCCCTGTTCCTTCATAAGCTCAGCTCAACTGATGTTGATGGATTCGCTGATTTAGGTGGAATCTTTGGCCAGTTTTCACTTGCTGATGACATTTCTATTTTTTGGTCTAGTCATCTCTTCCTGAAAGATCGTGATTTATTCTAAATTCACAGTTTAATTCTGGTTTGAGGGACATGTCATTAACAATTTACCCAGATTGGTAAATTATATACCAGTGTAATGATCACCCAAAATTCTCCTGAGCGCTTTCACCTCATTTTCATATTAGTAAGACTTTATCTTTTTAGATTTTACTACTTTTGCCCCAGCAGCGTCAAGGAGAGAGATTGTCTGCAAAGGTGAATGAGCCACATCTGAATTTCATATGCTATGTTTGCCCACATAAAGTTGATTGCAGTTAAGGCATTAATGTTTAAATGTGATTGTTAACTTTATTGCTAGTGTGAAATAAACATGAGTTAATTAATTTATAATTAAATTAGAATTTTATTAATCTGACTTTGGGCATGATGCAATTAATTAAATGTGCAGTCGCAAAGCAAAATCTCTCAATCACTATGCACTACTTGTAAAGCAATCAATTCGAATTTAGGCTCTAACTATTTTCAGTGAGGCAGCTAAATGCATTGTAAAAGTTGGAAGCGTAAATCTATAAAGCTTCGCCCTCTAATACCATTTTCAAAATCATTCAAAATCTGTTCTTTGCTATTGAAAAGTTCCTGACTCTCCCTGGGATAGAATCAATGATATCTTGTGGGAAACACTGTTAATTGTTCTTAAGACGGGGATATCATTACATGTCTTTGGACACAGAGACACAAAACTGTGCTCAGTGAACAAGATTCACCGTAAGAGTTGTGATGTACAAACTTGGTTATTTGGACAGTATCTTAAAACCGGGCTTTCCAAAATGGGGGCAAATGAAGAAGTGAGCAGGCGATATTGTGAGTGTACATGACAGCTGGATATCATCAGGAGACCCTTGTAAAGTAAGCAACTATTTGTTCATTGGCAAGTATTTGAGGCCAGTGAAGATCTAGTAGATGTTAAAGCTGAGGCTGCTATTAAAATATCACATTGCAGGTGTTATTTTGGACTATCGTTCCTTAACATACCGGTAGACATAAGAGTTGTTTTATTTTGCCAGTGGTTTTATAAGTCACCCATTATGCCTCATTATCACATTGTTTCCCCCTTAGTCTATCACAATGGTAGACAGTGGCAAACCTAAGTCATTAAAAACAGAAGTCAAGTAAGAGGACTCATTTCTATCATCCATATGCATAGAAAGTGACATCACTGGCTTCTCCCCCCTCAAAGACCTACTTAATGGTAGCTGCAGTGCGGAAGTGCCACGGCATGCCAAAGATGCCCCAAAGACAAGCCCATCTGTGCCAGTCCGCATCTAGACCGTACCCAGCACTAGGAACCCTTTACATCCCCATCCCATAGCTACAACACTGTAGCCCTCCGTGCACTCAAACCTGGCCACCAGTCCATATGCTGTACCTCACTACACTGCATAACAGTGAGGGAGTATTATCTTGAGCTTCCTGCAAGTTTTCATGCACCTACCTATAACTAACACTCAACACACCTGCACCAAGACCACCCAACACTCCACTCTAACACACTCACACAGTCCTGCAACCACTCACATAACACTCTGCACACATATGCATTCTCCTCAACACCTGCCCACTCACCAAAAACGCTAGAGAGACCCAGAACTGCTGCATGACAATACTCCAGACTTACTTTTCATCATGAAAACCTGGCTGAACCTTACATCGACACCTGACATCGCCACAGGCATCCCCTCCAGCCACAAAGTCGCTAGGCAAGACAGACTTCACAAGCCTGAAGGGGAAATTGCCATCATCCTCAAGAATAGCTTCAGCTGCACTACCGCCATGGACACGTCATCTGTAAACATGGAACATCTGTTGTTCAAGATCCACATCACAGCCAATCTTCCCCTAAGTAGCACTCTCATCTGGAGACAACCTGGACCGTGAACCAACTTCACTGCACCACTCGTCCTCGACTCTAGACTACTATTTGGAGGCCTGAACTTTCACTTGAAAGATCACACTGACCCTAGCTCATAAGCACTTATCATAGATCTTGGAAGCCTGGCCTCACCCAACGACTAAAGGCACCTAACCACTTTCATTGGACAAACACCTGGACACTATTTTTACCACGTTAGACAACATCCATGTCAACAAGCCCACACCAGTCTCCCAGACAGACCATGCCCTCGTCAAGTTCAGTATCCACACTCACCACTGACATAACCGCTCACTGAAAATGGAACAGTGTGGCTGACCAGGACTTGAACACCACTCTCAACATCCATAAACCTGATTACAGCAACAACCTTCCAAAAGACATAACAAATTTCAACAATTTGATTACCTCCTGTGCTAACTTCCTGCCCCCCCTCAAACACAGCATGATGACAAGATTTAGACCACAGGCCAGTTGTTACATGGAAAAACCTAGACTGATGAAACACCACTGCAAAAAACTGGAGTGAAAATGGAGAACAAGCTGGGAAAATGCAGACCGAAGCACATTCTAATCAGCCCTGAGACACAACCACCAAATGATCTGGACCCAGACCCGGACCATCAAACATGCAACTTTGGAAGACCACATCAATGCCAGCAGCAACAGAAGCAAAGATATCTGCTACATTTTGAAGGAGTTCATATCGGGGTGGGGGTGCATCCAACTTGATCACCCACTACCAGGACTTCTGCAACAAACTCTCTCAATTCTTCAGAGACAAAATCACTGCCATATACAGCAACTTCAACGAGCAACTTGACCTAAAAGATCTTGCCTAATGCTTCCCAAAACTATCCAAAGAACCAATGCTAACCAAATGGCCTGTCATCATCATCATCACCCAAGATAAAAATGCCACCACCATCAAGCCCAGTTAGTCCGGGGCCCCATTGTACCCCAGCCCCCACCATGCCTACTCCAGAAGGCTGCAACCCATCAGCGCAATTCTCACACCAATTCTGAAAGCCTTCTTCTGTTCTGCGACTTTCTGAGATGCTTGGAAACATGCATATGTCCTCCCATTGCTGAAGAACCCTTCCATGGGAACTTCAGTGGTCACAAATTATAGACTGATTTCCCAGCATGAAAACTACCCTCATCGCTGCCACAGGTGACATCTGCATGACTCTGGTTGGAGGGCTCCTGGAACTCTCTGCAGCATTTGATAGTCTCCCACACCATCCTTAACCAATGCCTACACAACATTGGGATCCATGGACATACACTCAAATGAATCATTCCATCTGGTAAAATACATCCTGGATGTCCGCGACCTCATTTGTAGCATACAACACCCCTTTAGTCAGCATCATCTGCTCTCACAACATCAACAACCTCTCCTACACCAACAACATAAATTAGGGGTGGGCGATGAACTCCGCTCCTCTGGTTGAGTTTGTGGAGTTTTGAGCATTCTATGTAAAGCATGGAGTTACAAAAAACTCCACCAGCCACTGGCCTCGCAGAGTTTACAAGAGCTAGACTGGCAACACACCATTTAGAAAAAAAGAAAGGAAAAAGTAATGATGTAATGTGGCGTCTGCCCTACAGCATTTTGTTACACAGCATTACGTTCTACTGCTCAGAGACCCTTCTGCACAAGTCGGAGCTGGAAGCTGCCCTTGGCATGGATTATTTCCCAGGAACGCTTCTCAAACTCGGGGTCTGCTAAACACATCATCAAAGGTATTGGTTATTGAGGGAGCCTCAGGATGGGAGGGAAGGTGTGTGGGGGAGGGGTCATGAAGTCAAGTCCTCCCCATCGGAGGCCCTGCTGTTATACAATAAGCAACCACGAGTACCCCATCAAGTGCCGCAGTGTCACTTTTAAAAAAAATAATCTGAGAAAATAGCATTTTTACCAAGTAGGAGGAGGGAGATGATTGGATTTGAAGGTGTGCTTGCTTATTTGAAACTAATAACACTGAGTTCAGAAGGTGAAAATGCCAGCTGACAGGGAGGGAGAGGTTGAGTGTGCTCTTCAGTTTAACGACTCCAATCCAAGAGGTTCTGAATCAGCATTTCATGCATCTCATGTTGATAAAAGTACCACCGCCATATTCTGTTTAAAAAACACACACCAATTTCTGTTTTTATATTTAGAGGCCAATGGACAGTTCAACATGTTTGCCATTTCTAAACAGTTGCCTACTCATGCCCCACAGCATGTCCAACATTACCTCATAATTGTTGCCTTACAGTTTGTACCTTAAAAGGATGAAGGTTATTTTGTCTACCAAGCAAATAGTTCAGTGTACCCCGCCCAACATCAAAATGACAAAATTCCAATCAGTAGAACCGGAGATATGCAATTTGAAAGATTTAAGGGAACATTTTTATCTAAAAGCACGAAGCACCAACAGTGGTTATCTGGACGAGCCGGACCGGGGCACAGTCACAAGTACCGGATGGCAGCGATGGAGTGCCAAATGCCTACAGAAACTAAGTTAGGCCAGCTGAAAAAGTAATTTAAATCCTGGTTGCGGAGTGATGTGAAGTCCCGTGGCGAGGATGTGTTGCACAGCACAGACGAAGCAAGGTCCTCACATGGAGATGGGTTGAGCAGTGGCAGTCCCGAGGAAGCTGTGGTGGTGATGCAAGCTCCTTGTCTGGAGATGATTCACGTAGCATCAGTTTCGAGGAACTGTGACAGCGCTGCAATATCCTGTGTGGAAAAGGGTCACTTAGCAGCAGTTCGTAGGGCTGCGAGCAGTCATGCAAAGTTCTGCATCTGGGATGTGTCATGTAGCAGTTTTAATGCAGACTCTTGCAAGGTAGTGCATCACACTGTGTCTGTCTGCTATGCTGGCAGAACACATTCAGGCCTGTTTCCAAGGGTCCCAGACTGGGTTGGCACCACTTGGGGTGACATGACTCACAGCTGGTAGAGTAGGGGTGCTGGGTTGAATGCTGTTGGAGCATGTTCTGTCCCTGTGACTCTGATCAGGAGGCCAGCAAGTTGGCCCATGGAGTCTTTCTGGTGGTTCTGGAAACAAGATGCATGTTCAAACCTTCAATTAGGCAGCACAACAGCAGGCTACATGGCAACAGAGTAGCAGTCTTTCTAGCAGAGTTGCACAGCAGTCCTTCTGAGTCTTCCACAGGTCCAGAGATGTACTGCACAGTTGTGTCTGAGGGTACACTATTTATACCTGGTGCCAGCTTTGAAGTAGGAGAAGGTTCTGGAGGTTTCCACCGCAGAGGTGTTTGGAATGTACAGCCTTCCTGCCCTGGCCCCAGCTTGTCTGGGGCCACAAAAGATCAGTGCCAAACCTTTTGTGAGTATGTTCAGGCAGAGTCTTTGTGATGTGCAAGTGTGGAGGGTGACAGCTCCTCCCCTCATCGGGTCAGAGATGGCCCATCCTGCCAACACCTAGGGCCATTTGTTTCACTGCCTGGGACCAATACACAAATACCAAGTGCCAGCTATGGTTAGTCATGTGAGCCAGGAAACAGTCTGCAGACACCAAATGGTTGGGCCAAGAAAATGCCATTTATGTTATAAACGACGGGTTGGTTACTAACAGGAATTGGGTTGAGAACGGGGATTCTAGGGGATGCTGGTGGAGATTATTGAGCTTCGTATGCATCAAGGATTGGAAGTGGCGTTTCACATCAGTGTTTTTTCAGTTTGGTATACTTTTCGTATTAACGCATTGTATCTTTGGGATACTTTATGTTTGGGATTTTGTTCAGCAAGCATGAGGGTCATTATTATGCTTATATAGGCATAGTCTTAGGAGGGTGTGCGATGGGATTGTGGAAGAGCAAATCACAGGGGACTGCAACTTTATTTAAATGTATATGACACAGACAGTTCGTATTGAGCAGTTGATTAAGATGTCTTTTTTAATTTTTCAGTTACCCCTGACAAAGGGCCTTCATGCCCGAAATGCATTGGGTGGAAATTGCAAGAATCTACTCTATATGATTGGTTCATCACATATCGCTGTTGAAAGCCCAGATGGGCCTGCAGAAGACATTTGAAAATGTAAAATAAAGAACCATGGTGGAATCATGCTATCCTCTTTGTGACTGAAAACTTATGGACTAACTGTGAAGTTAAGATTTTGACAAGAATATCGGTTTATTATTGGGATCAAAATTGGAGTACTACACAAGCTGCAGTTTACTGTGAGGAAAAATTCCTACACTATGCAGTGCGACTGATGAGGGTGTAAATCACGTGCCTTTTTGGATATTTATCATGAATATTTCCGTGAGCTTTGGGACAGGTCACAGCATCTGTTCGCATGCAGCAATTCAGCTTCATGAAAAACATATACACAAATTTAAGGAAAGGTGGTTATTCTTTCATCTCTGTTTAACTTTCTAAAAGTGGCGTTTTCATAATTGTGACTTAAAATCCAACTTTACCATTGAAGAGGTCTTTAAATTATAAATCTTCAGACACTGAACTCATCATTCCTATATGCTCCCAGTTGAAAAGTTATCACTTATCAATTATAATAAGTTAACCCAATATTATCCTATGGTAGAGGTAGGCCTTGCTGTACTGAAAATGTATTTAATAGTTTTTCACTATCAGGACATGTCCAACTTTTTAAATACACTGCACTCTGCCCTATCGGCTATTTACGGTCTGTCCAAGGGGTGACTTAAATGTATTAAATAGAAAGGTTTAGGGCTTGTCTAAATGGTAGTTTAAACTGGATACACCGGCTGCAATGGCAGACCTGAGATCTTTAAAGGTCTACTTAGGTAGGTGACACAAATAGTGCTGCCAGCCTACTAGTAGCATTTAACTTACAGGCCCTGGGTACCTGTAGTACCAGTTTACTAGGGACTTACAAGTAAATTAAATGTGCTTATTAATTATAATAGGTTAACCCAATATTATCCTATGGTAGAGGTAGGCCTTGCTGTACTGAAAATGTATTTAATTGTTTTTCACTATCAGGACATGTCCAACTTTTTAAATACACTGCACTCTGCCCTATCGGCTATTTACGGTCTGTCCAAGGGGTGACTTAAATGTATTAAATAGAAAGGTTTAGGGCTGGTCTAAATGGTAGTTTAAACTGGATACACAGGCTGCAAAGGCAGACCTGAGATCTTTAAAGGTCTACTTAGGTAGGTGACACAAATAGTGCTGCCAGCCTACTAGTAGCATTTAACTTACAGGCCCTGGGTACCTGTAGTACCAGTTTACTAGGGACTTACAAGTAAATTAAATGTGCTTATTGAGGGTATGCCAATTCTACCATGTTTAAAGGAGCGAGAGCACACACACTTTAGCACTGGTAACGTGCAGATTCCTAAGGCTAATAAAAACGAGATCAGCAGAAATGGAGAAGTAAGGCCAACAGTTTGGGAGAAGACCACCCAAAGGCGGACAGGTCTAACCATTTGCTTATGAATTTGAAGCAAATGAAAAGCTTCCATTTCCATAATGATATGACTGCAAACACCTAGTAGTATCAGCAGCCTTGTAGAAGTGTTTTGCCTCCAATATTGCCTGCACAGGAGGTACCTGGATGCCAAAGACTATTGGTACCTGGATGCCAAAGACTACTGGCACACTCAGTTCAGTTTAATACAACTGTACTGATTATATATACTTTTCATTCATCCAGTCCAATGGAAAGCCCTTCTAATGAGTCACAGCAGGTGCAGGGAGACTTTGCTATTGGAGTTAATCTGCACATCCTATGAAATGTTGGTACCAGAGTTACTCTGATATTTCTGATTCTGCTTGCAAGGATGAGGGTGAAAGTGTGAGGGCCATAGCATAGGATTTCTCTTTGGTGCATTAAGTTTGATATTGAGCTAGGTTATCTTTTTTTTTCAGCAGGCATTGCAGAGTATTTTGGTGAAGGACTGTGGTACACACTGACCAGCTAAGCTGCTAATATGAACAATTGCAAAAAGGTATAGTTTCACATGTGCATATTTTCAGGTCGACCATCTGAACTTAATCCGAAAGAAAACAGTTTGTTAGGTAAATATGGTATTGAGCTTACAATGTTAATTTTAGACATAATCAAATCCTTGTAAAAATGACATTAGTAGATAAAAACCATGCAAAACAATATAGCTTGCACAGAACTGTTCGATCAAATATTCTAGGGCTTGACCATTCCTAAGAGATAAAGTTGTGTTTACAACAGTATTAGTTAGGTTTAGTGAGAATTTCTGTTTATTATATTTGATTTGGATCTAGAATGAGTTAGAGACCTTAATTTCCAGAGACTTTCGTTAGTTGTCCACTCTATCAAGTTTGCAGATAAGGATGGGGGATGGTCAGTCTTTATTGCTGAAGAGACATCCAATATTTTGAAAGGCTTTGCCCTATTCCCATTAGCTATTGTATTTTGGTTGTTGCAGATGTCAAACAAAGCCCATTCACTGTTCCAACTGTAGCTGAAAGCCAACTTTAGTGTCTGGAAAGAAAAAAATCTTCATGAAATATGACAATGGCATGTTGATTGTCCTTTTGCAATGGGCCACTAATTTCCTGGGTTAATTGCCTGTAGTTTTCACTTTTTTATATAAATTACTTTGATAGGATTTCATGAGCTGAAAGGTCCAATGGGGAGCCAAATTTGCTGCAAACATCACAAGGCCAGTGAATTTATGCATGGTGAATACTGAGAAGAAGATGACGCTACTGTAGCTCATTTATGTTAGTATTTTGGAAGCATAATATGAAGGTAGAAGCTGTGATGTGGACCCTAGGTACAAGTTCAGTTCTCTGACAATGACCAAGAAGATAAATTCCTAATGATCACAAAGCTGCTATACATGAGTCATGTCTGCCATGACAGTTAGGAGTCAGGATTTCTGAGATTATTTTGAAGAGTTACTTGGAAGTTCAATCAAGCTCAGTGATACAGCGATACATGGAATAGTGGTCCTGCAAGAAAGTGCCTCCTTTTGTGTGGACACCCCAATTTTTTGTGTACAGGTGCTGTTGGTTTTTAACTCTGCACACCCCAGCACTGTTGTTCACGCCGCAGTGTATATGCTCTCTGACCCCTAACACGTGACGTAATTGGCTAACTCCAAATTGGAACATTTACATTTTAAATACGTCCAAGGTAAATGGTGCAAGAAAATACTCCAATGGAAAGGAAAAATGTTATGTCATCTGTGGACTGTAGCACATGCTGTGACATTTACTAGTCTGACAAAGAAAACATGGCTCCTCGCCTACCTCTGTAACTGCTGCAGTTTAACATTTTCAGGCTCACTTATCAAAATAATCTTTAGATGGAAAATAACCCAACTTTTAAATATTAAATAAGTCACCCAATAGTAGGTCTTATAGCTATCTAGGTAGGATGCCTAATATTGAAAAGTAGTACATGCAAGAATGAAGTTGCCATGTACCCACAGAGACTAGCCCCCAATAGGTAAATACCTATACAAGGTTGTAGCTGCTCCTATGATACAAACTAAAAACACATAAAAAGTATGCTTTGCCTACCTGAACCTCCAGTAGGCTAATTAACATCAGCTTACCAGCATCAACACCCAGTCAGTGTTTCCCTTTAACAAGGAGACAATAGCACTTACAGAGCAGCAACAATGGCTTAGGTCTTTTTATCAGGAATACCTGGGTGTGAGGTATGTGATTCCTATCAGCTCCGAAAGGGCAACTGGAGAGGGTCATGCAACTTCATTAGCTTGAAAGGAACCTGGGTGAGACCTGCCCATTCATAGTTGAGTGAAAAAGAGACTTGGAGAAGATAATGTTTGCTCTCTGGTTGATTTGTACATAGACTGGCACCAGCCCAGTGGGGGGAGGTCCCTTAGCCAGTTTATTGTAAGTGAGGAGGAGGGAACTGCTCTTTTCACTAACCAGACCACTGGCTGGCACACCTGCATCCCCCAAAGGCAGAAAGATGCTACCATAAAGGATTTGCCTGAGAATAGTGCTCTGTGGTGTAGTTTGAAGTAAGGCAGACAGGATGTGCTGCAAAAGTGAGAAGGGTTGCCCTGCGACTAATTTCATTGGTTAAGAAGTGTAGGGGAGTCACCCCCACCCACTGTCTAGTAGAACTTACAAAAGTGGGACCTCAACCACAGGTCATTAGAACCCATCTAGACCTGAGAAAGAAAAGAAGAGAACTGGAACCAATGTCTGTGACCTGTATGAAGACCAGCGGGGCTGGGCCTGCTCTTACTTGTAACCAGGACTGAAATGTTGACTCCATTGTTCAGTTGACTGACCTCCTCTGTGGCTACATGGAAACAAAACACTGTAAAAGGTCTTCTTTCTGGAGTGTCCAGCTGATGACCAGCTACTGGACCTGTACTGGGCCCTATTGTTGCCTTCCCTAATGTGAGTCATGTCAACTAGGTGCTGTCCCTGAGCTCATTAAAACCCTTGAAGAGTGACTGGGGGATATTCACAAAGGTAACTTACACTTTTGAGTAACTTTACTACTTTTGGCAATTCACAAAATCCAAGTGTAAAGTTATTCAGACATAGATTTACACGTCTCCCCCCTCTGAAAAAAGTTGTGGAGCCAAATTTACATGTGTATGTTGATACTGTCAAAAACAAACTCCAATAAGTACAGCAGCATACAAGGCCAACCACTGGTACTGCAACACTCTCCTATAGAAATCAATGGAGGTTTGGACTTATAACAGAACCTCATGGTAAATAAAGTAAAAATATTTAAAATATATGAAAATAGAAATAAATATAATTTAATATAAAACATAATCTAAAATAAAGCATATCTTTCATTTTATACTTTAAAATACTTTCTTGAATTTAGCAATTTATTTTATCATATATTTACTTTAAAATGCAATGTAATTAGTTACAATTTATTTTGTACTTCACTGTTAATAATTATTATCATATGATAGCAAAGATTGTCTTTTTTACTTTAAGTCAGAATTGTTTTGGTTTCTTTCAATTTAAACTTCAGAAAAATAATTTCAATCTAATTTAATATATTTACATTAATTGAATATTTAATATCAAATAATGGTGTTAGTGTTGTAGCATTTTATATTTTGTTCTCCAATCAAAATAAATATATGAAAATAAAGTATATTAATATTTAACCTAAAAATATGTTTACTACGTTTTTCAAGTTAAATAAACATGTTAAAAGTTCCCTATCCTTTACAATAGGGAGATCTCCACACTCATGGCTTTTACTGTTAATGCTGGCTGCTAGAAGCATGTAAGTGAGGTTACCCAACATGGTTGTAAGTGGGTAGGTGCATTTGTGTCCAGTATCACCAAACAGTAGTTTGAGGGGGGGTTGTTTGAGTTCACTGGCTGTTATTAATTTGATCTAGAGCAGCATATCTCTCGAAAACATTGGTATGTTCTCAAAAGACCATTGCATATATGTAATGGTTTTTCTTTTATCACAACCTCGCCAGCATACAGCACAAGGCTCAAACATTGTATATTGACGAATTGGGGTTAAGTGCCATCTCATCAGAATACTATAGTCCTTTCCTTCATATTTATTATATATGGATTAGGAGAAAGCACTGGACCGGGTGTTTAACCAGGAATCATCTTTTCAAAATCAATATTTGAAGTGTTTTTGTATGGAAAGTGGTGGTACCAACAAATATCATTTGGGACATTTACTTTTTTAGATGATGATGTGACACAGTACCCAGAGATGAAATACTGCACTGGTCACTGTAGCAACATATTACGGGAACACCCACACCCTCATCTGTCATCATGGCTTTAATTTGTTGTATGTTCCAAGTTATGAGTTTAGTTCAGTACAGATCAACAAAGGGTCTCACGCACAGAACATTGTATAAAGCCTTACGAGCCACCACCCTATCATAGATTGTATTTTATTTTATTTATATTCACACTACGACACTTTCACAGTTTGCTGTGCTGTAAACTTACTATGTTGAAGTTGTCAACAAAGGGCTATTTAATTAAGCAAAATAAAAGCCCAGCTGCCTAAGACATATGACCCGAGTGTTGTGTACCGTCTTGCTATGCTCACCTCTCCTATTTATCACATGTACCATTAAATCACGTTAGTCAATGATAGAAGCACTGTTCAGGTGCCATTCCTGTATTCCTTTCCTTTTATGAATTATTACAGATTGAAAACCACTATTAGTGGTTTCGTTCATGTGCTGTGGAGTAATTTTACGGTATCCTGCTTATACAAAAAAACTGCAAAGGAAATATACTTCCACACTCCTCAAGCGTTCGTATCCATTATAAAGCAGTACCAATTATTGACAAATGATTCATTTTCTCAAGCTATATTGCACATTATTGTCAGTAATCTCTGGGCAGATCATTTTGAAACCCAAAACTTCTGCATTTCCAGACCTGATATCGGTTACCAAGTTTTCCATCATTGGTAAAATTCAGAAGAAGTTGTCCCTTAGTGCTTGCATTAGATTTCCTCCAACAATCTTCATTCTTCTTAGCAATATAACTTCAAATAATGCCCCGGTTATTTACCAGTAATCTTCATTATTCGGAGTATAGTCTTCCTCGCCACATGAGATCCCATCCCTCCCTTCCTCTTTGGCTATCAGCTTCATGTTGTCACTTACTGGGCTTGGCAGTTGTACAGGAAGTGGGGTGGTTCGTGCTTGGTCAAGGGTGAAGGAGATTGGCCATGTTGGGGAGGGATGGGAGGACTAGAGTGTAAATTGCTTGGGAGGTTATATTGTGGAGCTGAAGCTCACTGTGTAACTCAGGTGGTGATGAAGACTTACGAGAAGACTTATGAGGAGGTAATGGTGGCTTACAAAGACAATTGTCCTCAAGGCAATGTGCCACATTTTCTTTGATTAACGGAAGCCTTGTTTTCCTGGAGCTCTTGGCAGCTTTCAAAATGGCTGATAGTGCTATCTATCTACTTCACATTCTAGGCAGGAGCATTGCCTGATAGTGACAGCTCAGGTGTGATTCTCTTTCGCTTTACTTGTAGATTCCATTTTTGAGAACGCAAGGTCATATTCACTACCAATTTCACATAGCATGCGACCGCAGTGCTTAATTTGAGATGGTAGTTGCAGGTGGAGCCCACCAGCACTTGTTTTTGAGTACCTATACTTTTTTTACTCATCATACAAGAGACAGAAACACACAACAGAGGGAATTAAGGAGGAAGAGAAAGATGGAAAAATTGACAAAGAAAGACAGTGGTGATGAAAAATATTTAGAAAGAGCGAGATAACTGGACAGGAAGTGGTTGAAGAAAGAGGCTTGATGTAGAATTCGGACTGCACAGCCTGGGTATTCAGCACACCGATGTTCAGATTTCGTCTGCCTCCTCTGAACTAAACTTTGGGCACCAGCACTTATTATATTACAAATAAAGCACTGGCTACATGGGTCCATTCTGATTTCGACCCATGTGCACCTCCTTATAGAACCATTTGGTTAAATCCTAGCTGGACAGAAGACTGATTCATGAATAGGTATCTGTGTCCCAGGTCTAGTTAAATTTCTTGTGTGTTCAACTTAGACTTCAACCTCACATTTAAATTTCATGTAGCAATTATAGGCTTGGGTGAAATTTGAACTTTATCAAATTCCAGAATTTCGCATTACGTGAAGTTTCTGCATTGCAAACTTGAGTGTTCAATAGTAGTCCTGTAGTATGTTTAAGTCTCACTTTCCAATAAAAACACACGTTTTATTTTGCTAATAACTTCCCTCCCACAGCACCCAAATCTCAAAATAGACTTCTGATATTACCACGGTGGACTGTGAATTAAATTAGCATCACTACCATCTAAAATTAATATTATTTCGTTTGTGTTTTCTCCCTTTCTTTTGGTGTTTTTATTTGTTTCTTAAGATTTGTCATTAAGCTTTAACCTGGGCCAGAATTATCCTGAATAACATTCTTAGAATTAAGAAATGATAGGGATGAGAGAGACACACTGGTGGAAAAAGCATGTGCATTGAGTTTACTGGACAATGTTCAATCAGTGTAGCCTTGAGCGGCAGGTTCAGGCAAAGCAGAGCAATAAATCTAGTCATGGTTCTTTAAACCATGAACATTAGATCCTGAGCTAAAGAAAAGTAGTTCAATCAAGATATCAAGTCCCAATTTTTGTGAGTTTTTCCGTTTTATTCTTCTTTGATCCTTTAGTAGAGTTAATCCAATCTTCACACGTACAAAAACAACCGCTGCCAACACGTGTTTCGTCAAGGTCATCAAAACCAAATGACTTCGTCAGGGCCTGGAAATTTCATGAAGCTGTAATGTAGAAATCCAGAGATAATAACTCCCAATTCACAATCTGCAACAAAATTAGACATGCAACATATGGCGTATTTAGTCAATTTCAAAGGTGTCCTGTCCGTCCAAATGTCGCGTGTTTTGGACGTTTTATACAGCTTGAACAACATGGCGCGGTAGCTGCACGCCGGTTTACATTGGGGAACTTGTCTCTGTTGATCTCTGTACTCGGAGGTAACCTTCCTATCGGGAAAATATTGAGCTACTTAGTCCCTGGATATTTGGGACAAGAACTGCCTTTTTTTTGTGTTTGGACGGACAGGACACCTTTGAAATTGACTAAATACGCCATATGTTGCATGTCTAATTTTGTTGCAGATTGTGAATTGGGAGTTATTATCTCTGGATTTCTACATTACAGCTTCATGAAATTTCCAGGCCCTGACGAAGTCATTTGGTTTTGATGACCTTGACGAAACACGTGTTGGCAGCGGTTGTTTTTGTACGTGTGAAGATTGGATTAACTCTACTAAAGGATCAAAGAAGAATAAAACGGAAAAACTCACAAAAATTGGGACTTGATATCTTGATTGAACTACTTTTCTTTAGCTCAGGATCTAATGTTCATGGTTTAAATTGTACAAACGTGGCCCCTTTGGAGTCACACTTTGTCTGATCCTGGTTGGGTGACCAGTATCTGATCCTTTTGGAGCTTACCAAATAGTGTTTTGCATTAATAATTTTTTCTTTCCAGCGCAAACTTTCCCCACTCACCCGTTCTCCTTTGTGTTGTATGGTTCTTTAAACATTGGTGTGAAAAACATGGATCTATTGCCAAGCGTGATTTAAGGGTCAGAAGATGAATTTCTAGAATGTATTCACACAGCAGCCTGAATGTATGTACAGTAATACACACATCATGCATTCTTCTAAGAACACTTAGCAGAGCGCTGAAAGCATTACATAAACATCTATATTTTCTGAACCATTTATATTTCAAGGCATTGTCAGCCGTAGATTGATTAGATTCACCGCAGTGTTTGTGAAGGTCACAGTGAGAAGCACTGAGCGATCTTGAATGGGATTGGACTTGGCTTTTTTTTTAAGTGTTTGCATTGCAACGTTGCCACAGTGAACATGGTTGAAATGCAATGCAACGCAATTTCCTGTTACTTACTTATAAAACATTTTTGCTATGTTAGGTAAACATATTTGCGCAAGTAATGAAAAACTATGGGCGAGATGTAGGTGGCCAAATACCGATCGCTAATGCTGAAAATCGCAGAATTTCAACGTTAGCGATCGCTAATAAAGCATGTGAAATGTAGAGGCAGAAACACCGAATTGCTAAATAAGATATCACTAAAAACAACGGAAAACAACTAGCGATTACTTATGTAGGCAAAATGCCACACCGACTCACTATTTAGCGATTAGCAAAATAAGGAATTGTTAAAAAAATTCGCTAAGCAATGTACAATAACTTGCTATTACCGAATCCTTACAAAATCGCAAATTAAGAGTGGCAAATTACCACAAACTCAAAGCAGGTGGTAACCAGGTGCACAGCATATAAACAGCCCCAGAATGCATCAGCCTGAACAGAATGACGGCCCTCTACTTCATTGCAAGGCGGTTACGGATACGAGCTGCAGCTTCACCTAATTCCAACTCACAGAGGCTGAAATCCATGAGAGGTACAGGCTTCAACTAACCACCAATCCCAGACCTGATATGGGACCTGCACCCAATCCTGGAGCACCAGACACCTAGGGCGCACGCAATACCTCCACATGTACAGGTACTCTGTTGCCTGCATCTGTACAGGAACTGTGTTGCCTGCACCTACTGGCATCCAGCAGTTACCAGGGGGTAACAGCTGTGGAAGGTGGAGTCTCACAGAGTTGCCTGTCACGTTTCTTCAATGCATTCATGGATGCCCTGTTGGAAAGGATGCCACACTACATCCAATTCCCCAGCACACAGGCAGAACTGCATAAGACCAAGATGTACTTTTATCAGAAGGCCCAGTTCCCACATGTCATAGGGTGCCTTGATGGGACACACATACCAATCTGCCCCCCTCTGCGACTGAGTACATCTACTGTAACCGCAAATCCACACATTCAATAAATGTACAGGTTATATGTGATGCTTCCCACATCATCATCAACATAGTTGCAAAATTCCCAGGGAGCACGCATGATTCCTACATATTCAGGAACAGTGGGATCTATACCCATCTTGTTGTGGGTGAATTTGGAGAAGGCTACCTGCTAGGTAAATCCATGTGACACACCCTGAAGTATACATTTGATGCAACGATTGCTGACTGTAAATAATCTTTATTTTACACTTAGGCCATAGCGCATATGCGGTGCGTGCTTTCATCCTGACTCCATACCTCAACCCATCTACCCCAAGTGAAAGGAGATATAATGTGGCACATAAATCTACTGTCAATGTGGTGGAGCGTACATTTGGACTCCTCAAAAGCAGGTTCCGCTGCCTCCACAAAAGTGGAGGTGCACAGCAGTAGTGGCCCCTGATCTGCTGCAAAATAATATCTACATGTGCCAAGCTGCATAACCTTGCCAGAAAGAGAGGGACACCTGTTGAAATCAGTGAATCAGAGGATGAGGATGAGGAATGTCCCCAGCCACAGCACAGCGCTGCAGGCATTGCAGCTGCATCAGATGGGAGACAGAGACGGGCAGAGATCACAAACAACTATTTCTGAGTAAGTAATGAAACAAAACTAGTAACTGCAATTGTGTGATGGTGATTAATTGACCTTCAGTCAGGCAATTGTACAGCACACCGCTACACTATGATGGCCTCACAGTGCCTGGTCAAGCCAAACATGGTATAGTCACTCCACCATACAACATCCCAAGTTCCATCAATGTGTACAATGGGTTACGTCACCCATCACACAATGGAATGTGATGGCAGTGCTTATCTTCTGCGCCCACGCGGAGGACTGCTGTGTTCAGCAGGCACACTGTCCTCGCCAGTGATGTGTCCTGCAGCTGAACCGTGCCTACCACTCCGCCTCCAGGTCTCCTGCAATGGGGGGTGATGCTGCTGCAGCTTGTTGCCTCCTCACTCTCAGCCCCATCCCCTGATCCTGTGGCAGCAATTTGGTTGGTCTGAAGCACCTCCAAAGCACTGGTGACTGTTTCAACCCCTGAGTGACTTCACTGCTGCACTTGGCCATCTCTAATTGCATGGCCACTGAGCGCCTGCTGAGGACATGGTTGTCATTGCAAAGCCTGTTAACTGCCTTAGTGTGCCCTTCCAGTCTCTGTCTGTCCCTGCGCCTTGCACCACGGTAACTATCAATCTTGATGCATAACAGCCTCACTGCATCAGACTTCTCCTTCATGCCCTCTGCCATGGTGTTGTTGAAGCAGTATATGGCCTCCGTCATGTCTTTGATGTTTTAAATGTTTGCCACCATCTGGTGTTGCATTGCCCTCATTGTTTTTCCTTGCAGGTGCTGCACTTTAAGCATCTGCCCCTCCAGACCAGAGAAGATACTGGACTTCTCTGCCTCAGGACTGTGTGCCCTTTGCCGGCGTCTACGTGCACCTGTGTTGCCAACCTCCATGGGGGACTGTGTTACAAATGCCTGTATATCATCATCCTGCAGGGTCTGTTGTGCTCCCTGGCTCTCATCCTCTGTGCCCTTCATCTCCTGGAGGCAACCCACTGTATACCTCCTGGCTCGTGGTGGTGGTAGTGGTGGGGGTGATGGTGGTGATGGAGGTGATGGAGGTGTGGTGTCAGCAGGTGATGGGACATCCTCCTCCAGTGTGTTTTGCTCCCTGGAAGCCTCTCCTGTCTCCCTTCTGCAGCCTGGCGCGATGTTTCGCCTGTGGATACAGAATGTACTAATACTCACTTGCCTGGCAGCATTTGCCTACAAATACATTTCATGACTGCCAATCTAGCTGTCTGTCCCCCGCTTGCTTATCTATTGATGTGACATGCATATGCTTTTTGAGGACGGACTGATATGCTATTAGTTGATAGGGTCTACATCTCCCATGATGCATTGCTGATTTTACCCAACACATGGTCTGGAGTGGTATTCTTGCAGGGGGATTGGGTTTGGGAGGGGGCACAGCATGCTGTGCTTGCATCTTACCTTGTCTGTTGGACTCTGTGGCTGAACTGTCCACGTCTCCAATGCCACTGATGCTCTCCAGCTGGAGGGTGGACTCCGCCATTTGTTCTAATGCAGTCGGTGCAGGCGCTGCTGATGTCCCCCCACCTGTCTTTCTGGCTTGTTTCAGCCATTTGGCCACCCTCTCCTTGGCACATTTCCGGAGATCCTAACATCGCTTCTTGAGTTCCTCTGTTGAGCGATGGGTGACGCAGAAGGCATTGATTTTCTGCTGGATCACCAAGCAAATCCTCCGTTTTTGTGGCTCAGGGACATGCAGTGATTTCTTTCCAAAGAGCTGGTTGTGATCTTTCACCATCTCCTCTATGAGGACCTCCAACTCCCTCTCACTGAACTTGTGTTTGCGCTTTCTTTCTCCAGCATCCTTTCCCTTCTCCTGTGAGTCCATGGTTCTGTTTTTGTGTATCAACTAGGTGGTAGCTGAGCAGCTCCTGTGCTTTTGCTCCTGCTCCCTGCCTCCCCAACAGCTACAGGATCAGTGCAGCTGCATGGGTGTGGCCACTTCCTGGTTATGAGGTCATCAGGAAGCACAGAATTGGCTGAATCACAGCTTAGCGGTTATTTGAAATACCAGAATTGCTAATTACCGAATCAGTATTATGGAATCGGTATTTTTATTAGCGATTTTTACCGATTCGCTAACTTCTAGCGATTTTTTATCTACATCGGAAATACCCGAGTTCTTAATAGCGAATCGGTAAAATTCTTTTTTTTTTTAGTTTGATTTTATTGAACTAAGAGAAAAAAGGGAAAAAGGAAGGAGAGAAAAGGAGAAGAAACAGCAAAGGGGTATAATAATAATTACAACTTAAGGAAAATTACAAAGCATAATAAACAAATATCACAATGAGCATGTGAAATATGAGCATGTACAATATAAAAAAGAGAAATAAAACGTTCTGCATACAAATAATGAAATGACATGAAATAAAAAGGCAAAGTAAATTCAAGGAGGTTTGCGAACCTCAACAGAATCAGGAGCTAAGGAGGGGCAAGCAGGAGCGGTGGAAGAGAGATAAGAGACCAAAGGGAGCCATAAAAGGTCCCGCTTGATAGCTAGCGAGATGGGGGTGACATAGTTTGTATCCAATCGATGATGGAAACATACTGCATTCCACCAAGAACGATAGGACACATTGGCAGCACATTTCCAATTAGAGGTAATAGTGTGAAAAGCAATAGCAATTAAGAGGTCTAGGAGTTGATAATGACCAGAGGATGGAGGAAGGTCAGGAGACAGGGAACCTAGAAAAATCAAAATGGGGGAAAAAGGGATTCGGAGGTGGAAGATTTCCTGAATTTGGGCCCAAACGGAAATCCAGAACTGGGAGATGTGTGGACATTCGAAAAGCATGTGTTTAAGATTTGGTTATTATATATAATATTATATATAACCTATTTGGTTCAACTCTCGTCTTCAAATTCGTAATCGCACAATCTACTGGAAGGTCTGGCACTCACGTGGTTTAAGTTGGATTTCTCAACTACTCTCTCATGGTGTTCCTTTATCTTTCTCAGTATTACAGTCGTCCTTTCACTTACCTTCCAACACCCGCTCTCAATATGATTCACTTTTACCTGTTCTCATCTCCTTTCTTCAGTCTCTACCTCCCTCATATGATCTACCTATTGACCGACAGGCCACCTCCTCCTTGCTAGAATCTTCCCCCTCCGCTTCTTCTCTTTACAATTCTTTTCGTTGTTCAGTAGATAGGGCAAAATCTAAACTTGAAGTTACATGGGAATCTGATTTCTCTCAGGATTGGTCCATCCTTTTTTGGGATAAGATCTGGTGTAAACTTCATAAAACCTCTAGAGCTGCTAATACCACCCAAACTTTGTATTTTATTTATCATAGAACCTTATTTACTCCTCTCTCCCTCTCACGTTTTTCACCTGATACTCCTTCCATCTGCTGGTCGTGCCCTTTTCCCTCAGCGAATCGGTAAAATTCAATATTAAGAACTCGGTATTTCGGTTTTGCCTAAATGGGGCCCTGGATTTTTTAAAGACTAGCTCATATCCGAGATTTCTCCATTAAACATTGGTGACTATTTCATACTGGTTAAGACTTGACCTTATTGTAAAATGTGCATTTTTTTAAAAATCACAGGTTATAGAAAATTTGCAAGAAGCACGAAATTTCTCATTTTGCTCTTTTGTATGATTTTTATGTTCATAGGTAACTGGTTCAAGCAGACATTTATTGTCTGAATTTTCACTTCTGATGCTAATAACCTACGTTACATGCTATTTGTGTAATTTTGCATAATGTCGTATTTTCATGACTCTTAACTAACACTTTGGCATTCAACTATTTAAGATTACGTGTAAGTCAGTGTTCTGGATCTTGCAGGATGAAAATATACGTAACTCTCCAAACACCCCACAAATCTTGAAATCCAAAATGTACCTGGTAGTCATCAGAATATGCAAAAACAACCATACATAAAGCTGTGCCATGAAGAGAGTTTCTGAATAATCACTATATACTGTGACAGAAAATACCAGTGGATGCCAATTCAGGTAGAAAATAGAGGGTCTGATCATGTTGTCTATTTTCAATCAAATAGGATCGATAATAAATGTCATTCAGGATTTATATAGTGCTGCTAAACACCTGATAGGGTATCCAGGCACTTGCAGGTCTCAGAGACTTATTCAAACAGCCAGGTTTTGAGGGCCCTTCGGAATTTCAAAAGTGAGGTGATGGTACAGAGTTGCGTGATAAGGCTGTTCCAGGTCTTTGATCAATTTGGGAGAAGGGGCATCCTCCACTTCTACTTCGGTAGATGCGGGGAGAAAAGGCAAGTGAGAGGTAGGTAAAGCGTAGTCTTCTTGATGGCTGGTGGGAGTTCAGGCAGTGGTTAATGTTGGCAGGTTCTTGGTTATGTAGAGCCTTGTTTATATGGGCCAGCAGCTTGAATTGGCATCTCTTCTGAGTGGTTATTCAGTGGAGTTTTCTGAGGTGGGGTGTGATGTGGGTTAATTGGGGAAGGCTGAGGATGAGTCTGACTGTGGCGTTCTGTATGGTCGGAAGTCTATGCAATTCCAACGTAGAATCCCCGCACAGGGTGTTAGATGTCCTAAATAGAACTTAGTCAACTGCATAATTATCTGTAACAAACACAACAGGACCTTAAAGGTGGTTTGACCTACTGAGATATTCAAACACTCTGGCATATCAAGGGAAAAGCAAAAAAGTTAAAAAAGAACGAGTTAGAGAAATACATAAAACAGTCTCAAGGGTAGAAGAAAGCAGGTAACTGTAAGAGACTTACATAAGAGCAGGGTGTTTTCGGTACTGGATTAAAGAGGCATTAAGTGGAATAAAGAATGCATGAGGTGGAATCAAGAAAATGCATTTGGTGTGTCGGCATTTAATAGCGCTGGCAGAGGCTACTGAGCAGCGCTTTGGGCACTGGAACTCATTCTTTTACAAAGTATGCACTGGAACCACCACACAGCAGCTAGGAGCATTACATTCTGAACTGTTAATATCACGGCCTATTCACTCTTGGTTGCTGAGAATTTGAGTGTTCCTGTATTTTCATTTACACAGCTTGTAGATAATATCAGAATCCGTACTGGCTGTAATCTTCAAGATCATCAGACATGTAATCGTCATTCTTTCACTACATACACACAGGGTGGCACATTAAAAGCAAACTGCTGTGAAATCCCAGTGCATGACTTAAACCAGTGATTCATAACATTTTGACATATGGGTAACCCCACTTAATCACTACTGGAACTCATGGATCCCCCGTTGAATCATTGTTGGAATCTGAGGAACCTCGCAGAGTCATTACTCGAAGCCGCCGACCCTGGGCTAAGCATTTTCGATCATTAGAGCCTAATAACAATATAAAAAATATGTAGAAACAAATATTAATCTAACAAATACACAAATTATGAAATATTTTATTTACTTCACAAACAAACATAAACATATTTCAACTTTAGTTTTAATGTGAGGGCTGAAGCTTTTCTAAATTCAACTGATGCCAATCGTCATCTTAACTAAATCTTGCTTGATGCACTTGCATTGCTCCAACAAATCAATCTGTGGATACAAACTTAATTTTTAGCCTTTAATTTTAGCTTTTTGTTTCTTTAATTTATATACACTTTATTAATCTGTAATTATTATTTCATTTTCCAAGCAGTCGCAGATACTGAGATTAAGCTTTGTGGATCCTAGCATGGCTGGACTGCCGGTACCGTGCATCAGACATTTCACTGGGAAGTTGGAAGGGTGAGGGCCAGTTTTACTACTAGGGGTCAGTATTGTTACTGGGGCCATTTTATCACAGAGCTGGGGGGCACTGTGTTGTGCAAATTGTTTTGGATTTCAGGCACTTGCTATAGAATTCCTTTCACATCCAGTAGTTTATAGTCAACAGTAGAAATGTGAAGATAAAGTTGGAGATTAATATTCCTGTTGGAGAGGGATCAGAGTTTTGTCTAGTGGCAGTTTTAACTCACCTAAAGTAGTGCAGAGGGTTAACATGCCTGGTGCAAAGAATGTGCACCATGCAGATCACAGAACTGTATTTTATGTGTTAGCAAAGTAGGTTACTGTTTTGTCTCAGCAATCCTATTGTTACATGCAGTTCCTAAGTTACAATAGTAATATAGCAAGGTGAGAGATAAGATGCTGCATGGAAACTTCATGATATAGGTTAGAAAGCTATGTTTTTTTCAATCTTTCATTATCCTAATGCAGCTCAAAAGGGGTTGCTTAGGTAGAAATAAATTATCTGTGTAGTCAACTCTGACCATAGTGTTAAATTGTGAATCTGGAGTTTGTGCTTCTCAAAACCAAGCACTCTTTAAAAAATGCCTACTGTATGGGTGACATTTCAATACTACACCTTGCAGTCACCTATGTCTAATGTAATATTTTGTATGCACTGTTTTACACATTTAGGATTCATTGTCTCTGTATGTGTGCGTGAAGTAAAGTAATCCGGCACTCTACACTGCTATGATAGGTTCTATAAAGCAAATTAATTAAATGTGAAAGAGTGGCCATGGAAAAATGAGGGACCCTGTTGGAGAGAGACAGTGATGGAATCTGTGGAGGAGGAGGGTGTTGGGGATGCCCAAAAATACTATCGCACTGAGTGACACCAGTTATAAAGCTGGCCCGGATGTGCCGCTTATTGAGTTAAAGAATGTTAGCATCCCACAAAATGGTCTTTCATTGTCTTATCTGCTTCCTAGCTGTTCTTAACAGTGAATATATCCCCTAATACATGGAAATAAACAGGCAGGAAGCCAGCTTGTATCTATCTGGAGGACCTTTGCATTGGCTTTAACTCTAGACCACACACTGGCATGTCTTGTCTGTTCTTTATGTACAGACCATCAATTGTCCTTTTTGGATTTGTCACCCCGTGTGGGATGGATACGCCCAGACGTGAGTCCTGTGCTCTCCATGCCCCTGGAGTCAAGCTAGCCTGGCTGATGAGGTGTGAAACCCCAAAACCAGTCCCAGAATGCTTGCTTCCAGTCCAGGAAGGACCTGGTTTGGCAGTTTGGGCTGAGGGTTAAGAATGATTTGCATGTGGGTGGGTTTAAACTTGAATGGCATGGGGAGCAAAACAAAGAAGGATTTAGACCCAGATCTCTCTACTGGGGAGAATGTTTGACATTGTTCAGCATTCTGTGCATCAATTGATCTTTTTGCATTTGTCAGCCCAAGTGGGACGGGTATGCCCAGACCTGGGTCCCATGCTTTCCATGTCGCTGGAGCAAAGCTAGCCTGGCTGATGAGGGATGAAACCCTGAAAACCGTCCCAGGATGCTTGTTTCTGGTCCAGGGAGGGCCTGGCAGTTCAGTCTGGACTGTTACCATGGGATCAGGGTGGAGACTAATTTGAATATTGCTGGGTTTAAACTGGAATGAGTTGGGGTGCAGAAAAATTATTGATTTGGGCCCAGATCTCTTTACTCGGGAGAATGTGTGACATTTTTCAGCATTCTGTCCATCAATTGTTCTTTTTGCATTTGTCACCCTGAGTGGGAGAGGTATGACCAGATGTGAGTCCCATGTTCTCCATGCCACTGGAGTCAAGCTAACCTTGCTGATATGGGGTGAAACCCTAAAACCAGTGCCAGGATGCTTGTTTACGGTCCAGGAAGGACCTGGACAGGCAGTTTGGGATGGACTGTTCCCATTGGGAGCAGAGTCAAGCCTGATTTGGATATGGCTGGATTTAAACTGGGATGGAATGGGGAGCAAAACAATGATGGATTTAGGTCCAGATCTCTGTACTGGGGAGAATGTTTAACATTGTTCAGCATTCTGTCCATCAATTGTTCTTTTTGCTTATGTACAAACCAGACACTTTCTGATAAGCGAGAAAAGAACATGTCAAGTATCAAAACTTTTTGTGTAGTGTTCAAAGAATTTCCTTTTCTGCCTTTCTTTCCCTTAAACATATCCCTAGGCCTAATACCAGTGCCATAATGAAAAATGGTAGAGCCTCCCTGCAGAATGTGGTGAGGGGCCCCTGCGACTTCAATATCTTTCAGAAATTCAGAGGCTTTGAGCTGGACGGTGGTGGTATCCTTTTACCACAATGGCTGCAGGGGCTGCAAGAATCTGTGTTTATGCCCCTGCCCCGTTAATTTTAAGCGTTGTTCCATTTGTTTTGCAAATTAGTACACATGCTCAAAATCTTAGCCAAGTAAATGAGGTTAAAAACCTGAATGCATTATTTTTCCATTTATAATAATAGTTTATACTACCTGTAAAACTTTGCGTAGTAAGTAGTCTAAATATCGATTTTTATATATCGAAATACAAAAATATCGAGTTTTATATATTGTTGCTAATAAATCTCGATGTTTTGTATATCGATGTTAAAAATATCGATTTCTAAGTGTGTACAAAAATATCGAAGTTAATAATATCGAATGACAAAATATCGTAATGTCAAAATATTGTTATAGCATTGTATTATTATTATGTTTGTGTTTTGAAGAAATGTATTGTATGTCATAATTTTCAGTAGTGTTTAGTTGTTTTTATAGGATGTAAGGGTGGGTAGTGTTTGATAATGTGTTGTGAAATATTTTGAAGTTGTATTATTTATATATATAATTATGAAGACAAATTTACTATATTGAAATATAATTTTAGGAGCAGGATGTTGGGGTTATAGGGGATAAGGGTGGGGAGTGTTTTAAAAATATATCTGTACAATTTTATACAAATTTAAAATTTAATTTTAATTTATAATTTAGATTTTAGAATTTAGATTTTTTGATGTGGGATGTTGGTGTTATAGGGGATAAGGGCATCGTCGCCATGGAAAGGCCAATTGCCGCCATCATCATATTATGGATGGCGGTGTCTTGCAGACACCGCCACAATATTATACATGTTTTCCTCCCGGTGTGGGAATAGTAAATTAATTTTGTTTATAGATCAGCACCTACCCTAATTTAATTTTGAATTGAGTGTGAATAGTACATTAATTATGTTTAGTGTTCAGCACTTACCGCAATTTATTTTAGACTGGTGTGGGAATAGTAAAGTCATTAGGTTTACTGTCCAGCACCAACCCTAATTTATTTTAGACTAGAGTGGGAATAGTAAATTAATTAGGTTTAGTGTGCAGCACCTACCCCAAATTATTTTAGAATGGAGTGGGAATAGTAATTAAATTAGGTTTAGGGATCAGCACCTACCCCAATTTATTTTATACTGGAGTTGGAATAGTAAATTACTTAGGTTTAGGGAGTCATTAGGATGTCGGAGAATGGGACGCCCGCCATTGGTGCGGGGTCCCATTCGTGACATTAGGATGTGCCCGCCACACTGGAAATTTATGCCATAGAACTTTTATTTAGGCAAACCCAGAGAGGCAACAGAGGACTCAGGCCTCCATAATGTGTCCACTTTCACAACCCACAGTGGGATGGTCCCTAATGAGATCCTTACCTACGAACAGGCAGTACTCAAGGAGATCAGAGCTCTGCCTAGTCACAATAACCATACAAACATCTCCAAGACTGAGATGCGGATACTGGAGCCTTTAGCCAGTGACCCATCAATAACAATTAAGCAGGCAGACAAAGGGGGAGCTACGGTCCTGATGAACACAACGGACTATGACACAGAGTGTCTCAGGCAGTTGGGTAGACGGTATTATACGCCCATCCCCATTAACCCCACCGAACGCCTGAAATGCACCATTTCAGGGATGGTTGAATCAGCTGAATGTCAGGATTGGATCAGCAAGAAGGAAGCTGAATTCCTAGTGAAGCGAGACCCAGGGGTCCCATATTTCTACGTCCTCCCCAAGATCCACAAGGAGACCACACCGGTTCCAGGTCGCCCGATAGTGTCAGGAATAGACTCAGTGCTTGAACCATTATCACAATTCTGTGATCATTAGTATGGACTTTCCACATGAGGGCATAACAAGCTACAATGCAATCCTTAGTACATGAGGTACTGATTACAATACATACACTACCCTTATTTATAATCATTATACTATGCTATGCCTACCAAGGGGGCCAACATCTAATTATACGGCCTCGGTCAAGCACATCCCGTCTTAAATCCAGGACACTGCTGACGTCCTACGATTGTTGGACGACTTTGAAGACCATGCCCAGATAAACTTCCTCATCACCCTGGACGTAGAGGCCCTCTACACCAACATCCCACAGAGGGCCACACTAGGGGTGATTGAGGAGGTACTTAACGCTGGGCCATGGACCTCACCAACACCACCAGCATTTATTATGGAATGCGCAACACTTGCTCTCACTGAGAATTACTTTCAGTTCAAGGGGCAATACTACCACCAGACACAGGGTACCTCGATGGGGAGCACATTTGCCCCCAGCATGGCCTGCCTGTACATGGCTGACTTTGAGGGGCAACATATCCACCAACAGACCAACCCTTACCATACCAACATAAAATTGTGGAAGAGGTTTATAGATGATATCCTGATCTTTTGGGTTGGCAACAGGGACTCCTACAATGAGTTCTTTGTTTGGATCAATTCACTCAATCCATACCTGCACTTTACTATGACCGCCTCCTCATCGCAGATTTCGTTTTTAGACCTGACGATCATGGTTGAAGCTGGATGACTTACCACGACCATGTTCAGAAAGGCCACTGATCTGAACAGTCTGCTCCACTTCACGAGTCACCACCCCAAAGCTCTGCGGGTAAATCTACCGTTTGGGCAGTTTTTGAGGGTCACGCGTAATTGTAGCAGTCTGGCCGACTACAAAACTCAATCTACTATCCTGTCTAGAAATCTGACCGACAGAGGCTACCCTAGCAGGGAGATAGCGAAGGTTCAGAAAAGAGCGCAGAACAATCATAGAGGAGGGCTCTTGGAACGGAGGGTACGGAACCCTGTGGAGAACGAACCAATGACATGTGTCACCACGTTCACACCGGCCTCCAATGATGTGAAGAAAATCCTGAAACGCCACTGGCAGATCCTCAACACGGGGAGCCTTGGTCTTGACCCGCCCCGGTTCACGTTCAAGAGGTCAAAGAACATCAAGGATTTCTTGATTCAGACCAGACCCAAGAAGAATGTAGCGGGGTCACAAACCACTATTTGGCAACTACCACCGGTCAAGAGACACTACCCTTGTGGGGCATGCAGCGCATGCCCCTTCACAGCCAAACACAAGACAATCCAACTCACCAATTCTTTCACATGGGAATTGAGGGGACACACCAATTGCAATACCTCCAATTGGATCTACCTCTTCATATGCCCCTGCGGATTGTAGTATGTGGGGATGACTACTCGCCCAATAAAAACACGGGTGTCTAAGCACCGAAGTAACTTCCGTTGCAAGAAAAACAATACAAAGATGTGCAGGGACTTCATCGAACGGAGTCATACGACTTACTCTTTGAGGTGGCTAATCTTGGAAGCTGACGCCAGCACCTCCAAGCAGAACCTGTTTTTCAAAGAACAAAGGTGGATACACCGCTTGGCCTCTGATAGTACAGGACTTAATGAGGACATTCCGTGGAGCTCCCTTTAGGGCTACTCCAACGAATCTTGACACTTCTATGGATGCTCCTCTTTAGTGTTACCATGACAGCAAATGGAATCTGACCGGTCCTGGACTGAACCAGACTGTCCTGGATCTTGCGCATGCGTCACTGTTGTAGTTGTCACAGTGTACCTATACCGAGTCCACCCACCCAAATAGAGCGACTAGGGCACGGACGCCTGAGTAGCCATGCTATACCTGTTAATTCACTACCCACTTATGGCATACCCAGGCTGTTTGGCTGAATTCTTACTCGAACCCTCCGATCTAGGTCTTAGGCCACGAGGGACATTGGACGTGCTCCCCAGGCACAGCACTTTTGATGGTTTACTTATACCACTCAACTTTAATCACATACCTACTGCATCAGGGGGGCAACCGACATGTACATAGCTCCACGCGGTGCTAAGAATTTGAGTTTTTGGCAAGATACGGGAGCGCTGTCCCCTCTCTCATCCACGCCACTATGATATGGCCACCTAAGTAACCACAATAACCATGTGACATGCGGGAAGCAATCCATTAGACATTTATCGCTGGGTGTAAATTGAGGGCACCAGGGTGGAAACCACCTATGCTTGCCCTGGTCTTCCTCTCTGGACACAACTAGTATGGACTTTCCACATGAGGGCATAACAAGCTACAATGCAATCCTTAGTACATGAGGTACTGATTACAATACATACACTACCCTTATTTATAATCATCATACTATGCTATGCCTACCAAGGGGGCCAACATCTAATTATACGGCCTCATGTGACATCGATGTACACAGTGTTTACATTAGGGCACGCCCTACCCTTCACCACTAAGAAATGGCCACCTCCGTTACAGCACACACCACGTGACGTGCGACCAGCCCGTCGACACTCCCTAACCACCCCCACAGTCAGGTGATGCTCTATATCCAAATAAGAACATGGCCGCCGGGCAGCGGATTACCACCCGGACCCGGCGGAGAGGGGTAGGTCGCACCCCAGAGACACGGGATAACACAAGTAAGTACACGCCCCGCGGCTCGCATCCTCGGGACTGCGGGTGTAACCCTAGCTGTTTCCCTGGTTGTTTCCCGATCTGTCACATAGATCTGCCACATAGTTTTGTGAGGGGGGTGGAATAGGGGAGCCCATGTTGTTTTCACTACCGTCCCCTCCCGGTCCCTCCAACACCAGGAACTGTGACCTTGGGTGTTTCCCGTTCATAATAACTGTTCAGATCCCAAGTAGACACTCAGGGGATTTGGTATATTAGGCGCCTTTTACGCTACATACTACGCGCAGCGGCTTGCACCTGGTTCACAGGTCCGGTTTAATCATGATGCATTTGAGACAGGTACCATACACCACGTGGTGCCCCTTTCCCAAGGCTAGCACAATACGGGAGTCGGTGCCAGACTTGAGTGATACCGGCGGGCTACCCAACTGAACTCCTTCCTCCCAAAACACAATGTGCAGCGGCTCACACCTGGGCTAAATGGCCGGTTTAATCACTATGTGATTGAGACAGATACCACACACCGCGCGTTATCATTTTCCTTAGGCTAGCTCAATACAGGTCCCAGTGGAATACTTGAGTGATACCGGCAGGCTGCCATTCTGAACAGACCTACGCCTAATTTATCGAACTTGAGGCAGTGGGTCACGTTAACACCCGCCGCCACCGGTCATGTGATTCCAATAGTAGGGAAGGTGTTGGATAGTAAATCAAATCCATTCCCTATCCTAGAGCGCCCCCCAGCGCAATGCATTGTAATGACATGCGTTGTAACAGTTGCGTCGTAAAGGCACTGCGTGGTAAAAGTTGCGGTGAAAAGGATGTTTCCCTGAAAGTTTCATCCATCATCCATATATCATCTTGTTGCAAGTGTATTTTATTATTTGTTTATAACCATTTTATATGGGGTGGGGAGGGTGTCTGGGATGAGTTTTGGTTTTGGGTGGGTGTTTTACAGCTTTATTTAATATATTTTGGAAAATACTTACTTTGTTAGTTGTATCTTTTTATGGTGTTTTCTATAGTTTTTTTTAGAATTGTATGTAGTGAAACTATAAAATAGAATAAAGATATAAGTTAGTTTTTTTACGTTTGCATGTTATTGTTTAAATAGTTTTAGTTTTAGTATTATTTAGTATGTTTTAGTTTACTTACTTTTGATAGAGTTTTAGTAGTATTTGTATATTGATCTTCTTATTTTTCTGTCAAATTTCTGCAGAGTTTCTCCTTCTTCAGTTTTGTTCATTTGAGGTCTGAAATAGGAGTTAGATTTGTTAGTTTATATAGTGTTGTGGGTATTGTTACTTTAATTTTATTGGTCAGTTTTAAACTTGTGTGTTTCTATACCTTAATATGTATATTTTTTAATTCTTTCGGAAGTAATTAAGAGTTAGTTGATTATTTTTTTGTATTTATATTTAAATTGTTTTGTTTATAGGTTAGATAATTTATCTAAAATTAAAGAAATGCATTTTATATTAGGGAATTTGATATGTATAAATGTTGTTAATGGTGTTTTGTTTTCTTAAATATTTTGCTGTGTCATTTTTGTTAGAATTTTTTTTTATTCAAATTAATTTGATTTGTAATGAATTTTTAGATATTTATTTATATTTATGCTTTTTAATTTTAATTGTTTCGATAGTTTTGTATAGTCGATATATTTAAAATAACTATATTTGTGTGGTCAATATGTTTGTGGTCTGTATATTGTACGTAGTCAATGTTTTTAATCAATGTGCAATATTTTTGAAAATCGATAAATATGTCTACGATATTTTAAATGTCAATGTTTATGTTGTACGATTTTATTGTTTCAATATTTTTGTGTTTTCTTAAATAAGTATATGGGGGCACATTAGGATAGCGGGCGGACTTTGTTCACCCCCCATCCCGACGCAAAAAGGGACTGCCTGCCATAAGGGCAGGGGTCCCGTGGGGGACATTAGGATTCACCCGCCAAAGTGGCGGGCGCATCCAGCATTCCTGACATTGTGGCGGGCGGTGCACTCAGCACCGCCAGCCACAATGCCAGGAAGGCATGTTGTGCACTTCCATGCACAACATGGCAGGCACCGCGCAGTGCCTGCCGTGTTGTGCATGGAACTGCTGGGGCACCCCCCAGAGTCCCTGGGGGCCCACAACGGGCCCCCAATGGCAGAAACCGCCTGCCTTTCCGTGGTGGCACATCCCCACAAACATGCTAATATGGATGGCGCTGTTTCCCAGACACCGCTACCATGTTAGTTGCTTTTCCGCCCGGTCGACTCTGCGATTGGGCGGAAAACCGGCGGACGGTCTTTACATCCGCCGAGGTCCCCCCCGCCATGGTAATCTGACAGGGGAATTAGGGAGTGGACGGTGGTTTTAAGCGGGCTGATCACCACCGCCATACAGGCGGTATCGATCCGCCTGTTTTCATAATGGGCTCCCCCCATAGTGTTGATATTAATGTGGTCGATATTTTTGTGTCGAAATAACTATAGGTCGATATTATGCCTGTTGAAATTATGCCAGTGATTCACTTTACCTCCTTTATGTGCTATATCCAAGCAGATCTAGAGTCTATCATGACAGACCATTTAGGCCTTGTGGTCCATTATGCTTGCTGTAGGCATGGTGAGTGACCAGAAGGCTGAATGGGGAAGAGATCCCTCAAGTAACACACTGTACCTTAGTGCGTAGTCAGCTGTGCAGCATACATGGACCAGACTCAAGTACTAATATTTACCACAGTTTAACAAAAGGAAGAGGTGCTAAGCAAGTCCTCAGGGCATCAGTGCAGGCCAATGTGGCCAGAGGGAGTAAAACTTACATTCTATCACACAGGAACCTAAAATACGTTGCTTGTCAGTCACCTGCATATAGCTGAGGCATCTTTTTATAGTTAGCTGTATTTTCTCTCAATTACAGCCAGGAGCCCCGTTAAGTACTAGGAATTTGTATGATAGTTGCAAATCCTTGCGGGGATATGGAGTCATTGCTTTTATGCATTAGTCTAACACACAATGCATGGCACTTGGCAAGACTGCTAGAGTGCTGCAGCATTTACCACCATGTGTGCAATACTTGACCCACTGGAATTATCATGGCAAAAATAGCAATGTTGATGCTTCGGTTGATGAAGCTGAAGGTATCTGAAGATAGCATGCCTCTTGAACATCTAACACCTGAACGTTTTGAAGATGTTCTTTGGTTGATGTACAAGAGGCAGTACAAGATTCTAAAGTCTTAATGGACGACTAGATGATATCAGTCCACGTAGATATAAATCTTATCCATAAGGGAGCAGTAAAATGTAACAACAAGAGACCCTTAGGTTGTGGAAAAGGTATCAAGGTCCTTTCCTTGACCTTTCATTGACCCAAAGGGACAGTTTTCGCCGTAACTAAATTACTGGAATTCAAAGCAGAAGAATCAAAAGGTCACTTCTAATGGTGCAACAAAAGCATAGTAGACCTGCCTGATCATACTGACTGCCCATCCATGGGGTATTTCAGGAATAAATGGTCATAAGATTTGCTGCTGACAAGAGAGCACTTTACTTTTCCAAATAGTTTTACTGTATAAAAAGAAATGGATCTAATGTTGAGCACATAAAATTCTATGCACAAGTCACATACAACTAGCTATTGATTGTTCTGGCACTGAGATCAGAATATTCATTGCAGAGGCTTAACCTTCAAACTATTAAAATGGGACCCAAACAAGACCAGACACTGGCTGCAAATTTCTTGAAGTCAGAAGTACATCATGGTTTGGGAAGCCTGACTTTGTGGCAGGAGACAGGGTTCTTCCATCCTGGCACATGCACAGCAAGATAGATGAGCCCGAGAGGTGATGCCAATGTGCGCCTGTTTTTAGGTTGAGGCTACCTGACATCACAGCTGTTTGGGTGCAAAAAATCTTATGTGGGCTTTCCAAAATCTTAGAGCCCACCCATTGCTTACCATTGGTTGTCTTTCTAATCACTCTCGTTTGCTTGCTTCTTATTTGATGGCATTCCTTCCTTTTCTAGGGTTTATCTGTCTCCTTCGGCATGTCCTTTTTGCTATTCTTTTGATTGGATGTCTTGCATCCTTCCACTGCTCACAATCAGAGAAGTATTTTTTTACTTTTCCTCAAGCAATCTATGGGTGAGCATGCATGTTTTGCTCTCTACCCCATCCTGTGTATGGGTGCTGCGTACCCCTTTAGATGCTCAAACTTTACCCCTGCACTCTCCATCTTGCTCTCCCTCCTGCAAGTTGCCCATTCCTTCTACCCAACCTCCTGACCTGACACACACGCATAGCCATGATCTATCGATGCAAGACGAAGAAGGTAGAACAACCAGGAATACAAAAATGCCTGTCTAAAACCAAAAGGGGAAAGAAAAAGGCTTGAAAATACTACTTTCTCGTACACGTAAGGTTTCTTTTGGGACCAGTAGTGCTCCTCATCCTGTTTGTCTAGTGCAGTTCAGTCGATTTTACAGCAGCCTGTTAGATCAGCTTGCAAATTGGTGTACTGTGTGAGTCCAGCACTGATGCTACAGCATCCACAGTGCAGGAGCACAGGCGAACTACTTACCCCTTGTGGGCTGTAACTTTTTCTTGCATTTCCTACGACTAATCCTGCGTTCTCCAGTGCCTGTTTGCAATTCTAGCAGGCAGAAACCTAAACTCCAGGTTCAAAATACTCTGAAGCTCTCGAGGAAGGCGTTAGGCAAGGATTGAGAGAGCACGTAAACATCCGAAACATTTTCTCTCCCGCTGACAAGGTACCACCCACCCCCCCTTCCCAACACATGAGACTTGTACATGTCAGAGAATAACTCATTGACAAGTAAGTATCTCAGATGTCTGGCAGCATTTCTCATGAATGTTAAAGCAAAACCAGGCGCCTGGAAAGTCTGCGTTAAGTTATTGCTACTTTTAAATGCTTCGAGCAAAAACCTGGGCACACATAAATTAGATGTGATAATCTGCCAGCCATTGTCTTGAAAATAAATTAAAGACTGAACAAATTCATAACTCATCAAGAGATCATCTCCGTATTTGTTGGTTTGCATAATGTACTATATATGTCTACACTAACAGATTATCACATCTAATTTATGTGTGCCTAGGTTTTTGCTCGAAATTTGTTTTGTGAGGGTTGTTTCCTGCACTCAATTGGGGAGTTACAGGGCTGATCTCCTCACCTAGTTGCACCATACAGCGACATCTTTCCCTTTTTTAACTATTACGTCCAATTTAGCAGAGCGCCTTAATAATCCCTGGTTACTCAAAACCCTTTTTTCATTACTAATATTACTTTTAAATGTTTCCTGTGCTTTACTGAATGACATATAGTATCTACTTAAGCTCCTTTCAGTGCTTAATGTGTAAAAAAAAATTGTGCCAGGGACCTTCTTGGAAGGCTACTGCAGCCTGCACCACCCATATCCTGCCAGCGCGGCCATTGACAATGGCAACATAATACCTACGCATTGATATCCTACACGTGTGACAGTTCAGAGGATTTCAGGCCACACAAAGCTATGATAATGGCATGAGAGGCTTGTATTATTTGTCTTCAGTGTATATTGACTTAATACACACGGTTGCTGTGCTCATCTCATGGGGAGAGGATATGGTCTGACGGCTAGATTGCTAACTTTGGAGCTAGGAACCCAAGGTTCGAGCCTCGGGGTCCTTGTGTAACATAACCGGTGCTCATCTAAAGTGCTCCAATACTTTTGGGTCGAGTTCGCACTATAGAAATCTGCAAAACAAAATAAATAATTCTCAGTGTGGTGTTTTGAGGTGAGGGGCGCTAGGCCCTCATGACGCAGGCATGCACACAATGAGGCAGACACGGACACAGTGGTATGGGATGGGTGAATGGGCCCTGAGCACATGCGCTCAGCCCCTTTTATTGGCCAGGGTCATCTGACCTATGACGCCTGGTGGTGGGTGGGTGTTAGGTGTGCTGATACAAAGGAACTGAGACACTAGACCGTGTCTTACGTTACTACACTCAGAATTAAAAAAGACAACGCCACCATGTGGTGGGCTGTCACAAAGGCCGGCGCAGACAACGAAGAGCCGGTGCTGAACACTGGAAACAACTTCACAAATTCTGAATCAAGATTATTTACTAAAAAAACTGTATTCAACAAACCGCATGAGTCTGTGGCAAATGGATGCTCGCTGTTGGATTTGTACGCCGTCGGAGTCACTGTTGCTTTGCTTTAACTGTGCTTTCACATGTACTGTGGACCCTAAAGCGTCTGTGTTTCCTGTGAGCGCTGCCTCTTTTTACATTCACAGTAGGGTGTTATCAGAGGCACCATCCTCTATGGTAGGAAAAAGGCTGTATTTATTCAAATGGCTATGTGTATTAAACAAAATCGTGTCAAGGGCCCTAGCACAAGGAAGGAAATGGCCCCCCTGGCTGCTGTTTCATTTGTAAAATACCGCAATAATCAGCGTTCATTGGCACCTTGGGCCTCCGAGCCCCAGTAGCACTACACCTGCTGCACTAATGAAAGCTACTCCACTGGTTTCACTGTTTAGTAAATCATTAAGTTATCTGTCACTATTCGGATCAGGGTTCAACTCATTTTCATAACTCTCTACTCCTAACATTTACCATCTAATCTTCTCTTTGTCTGTTGCTCCCAGCATGGCAGCCTGTGGCCTTCCGCACACTCTGCATACATTGCATTGTGGCCAAGCTAATTGCAAACAGTGCAGTGTGCCTTTGGCAGCAGTGGGCAAGTGTATTAACTGAGTTCGCCAATTTGTTCAAAACAAAATTGCACACAACTTCCAAGACGAATATTTCACATTGTCCAGATAGAAGTTGCAACACAGTGTTTTAAAAAAAAAAGGGAAACATAATTAGCACTTGTAAGAAATGGGCGTCTCAAGTTAGCAGAGGTAGGTACGGGGGATACACACTTTAGGTAACCCCTGCTCACCCCCTTGGTAGCTTGGCACGAGTAGACAGGCTTATCTCAAAGGCAATGTGGAAAGTATTTGTACCAACACTCACAGTAACTCAGTGACAACACCACAAATGGACACCACACCCGTTTAGACAAACATTGGAAATGCAATCGGTCTCGCATTTGTTTGAGTGAGAGCTAATTGTATTGTAAATTGCATTTTTTTTAACTTATGTGTTATGGAGTCTACGTATGTGGTGTGTAGTGGAATTATGTGGGTTGTAGTCAATAAATCAAGAAATTTGTAGAGCGCGCTACTCACCTGTGAGGGTCTCAAGGCACTGGGGGAGAGAGGTGCTGCTACTGCTCGAATAGCCAGGTCTTGAGAAGCCTCCTGAAGGTTAGTATGTCCTGGGTCTGTCGTAGGATGATGGGGAGGGTGTTCCAGGTCTTGGCGGTGAGGTGGGAGAACGATCTGCCACTGGTGGTCGCTCTTCGGATGCGGGGACAGTGGCGAGGGAGAGGTCGGCAGAGCGGAGCTGGCGGTTCGGATCGCAAACCCGTTTGCGCATGCAATTCTAGGTCGTACATCTGACCCCAAGCGTAGGATGAAATGTAAACTGAAGAGTGGGCTTGTTCAGTAGTCTGTTTTCAGAATAAAGAAATATGGTGCACGTTAATATTTAATAACATATAAATATTTATAGTGTATACTTTATCAGCTCTGAGTTCCTGTTGCTCACACACTTGATCATGTGGAGACAGTGCTCTACACAGACAGACAGCAGAGGAACATATTACTCAGGCTCTCCAAGTGAGCAGGCTACTGATCTGAATGGTTGTCAGCAATCCTAGGAGGGACAACAGGAGACGGTAGCGGTCATTGACAATGTCCTGGTAGAGATTCATGATAAAATCATGCTTCTGTGGTTTAGCAGTAAAACAGGCCTCATAATATGGCAAACACGTTTTTAATCTTATTTCTGCACCTGTAGTGTCCTCAGAAGCCCGAGACCCATGAAAAAATGCCCGTTTTCTGAAAGTCCGGCCACTAAAGTGCATGAAAGCTCGAGGACTGGAATTCTACAATTTGGCAGACTAGGCGTATGGAGGTGCACACCTCTGCACCTACATTACAAAAAATTCATGTGTCAGCAAAAATTTTGAAATCCAGCTTTATTCTGCACCATAGAAGTGCAAGTGATCAGGTAAGAAGGCCTCGGGACAGATTGATAATCTGGGCGTTCGTTGCTCACAAGAAGGAATACTTAAACTGCTGCTTAATTGTGCTACCATCCCTACAGTGTTGTGGGGCAACATTACTTGTCCAATTTCACAGTTCTGAATGAATGAATCTTGTCCTGCAGCTATGACATACGAGCATTCAGATGCTTGAGGGGGAGCTCATACAGCCGTAGAGACAGAGCAGGAACATATAGCAATTTTGATAGCTAGTTTTATGTCCTTGGTAGTAAAGCAGTCTTTGGTGCAAACATTACCTCCTCGTCCTGTCTTCCTCGCCACAGTAATAACCCATGAGCCTCCGGCTCCACACAGAACTCCAAGTAAAAAACAGCGCTCTAGTCTCCCTCTCCCTCCTCCAAGATGGCCCCCAGTGGCTCCAGCCAATCCCATAAAGGGACACAGAAGCACCAACACGACCTGTTCTTTTTTTCTGCAGTTCTCCGAGTGCTGTGTTCCCTGCTGGTCAGGTGAGTGTTTGTTGTTGTTTCTTTGTTAGTAAAGGCTGGGGTCTTGCTTGAGCAGCCCCTTTTGGCCTTGGGTATTTCGGTGGGGGATGTGTTATCGTTTTTATTGTTGTTCTGGATTCGATATGTTTCTTTCTTTGTATTTTTCATGCTTTTATCCCCCATTTGTTTGCCTCCGCGCTCCATGTCCTGCTGTAGCGGACCGTGGGGGCGTTGGTTTGCTTGTGCTCGGTCGCTTTGGACCTTGCACTATGTAGGGGCTCCTGTGGTCCTGCTGGGCGGGGCCGTTTTCGGGACTTCTCTTTCCGGGCCGCGCGTCAGCTGAGCTGGCTTGGTGCGGCCGGGTGCGGTGATGTTCGGGGCCGGCGGGTTCCTCTTCCCCTCCGCTTCCCTTCTGCCGAGTCTGCGCACCGTCATCCGGTGAAGTTGTTCCTGTGGTGCTTTGTGTGGACTCGGCCGTAGGTTTTGGCTTTCGGCGCAACGCGCCGGTATGCATGCGATCTTTTTCTTTTGAAGGGCATGTGTTCTGTTGATTGGGCCGGTTGCCTAGCAACCTCGGTTCCTTTCTTGCCGAACGTACGGTTTCACGTTTGCCTGTGTTTGTTCGAGTTTTGAATTGACATGGAGCGTGTTGCTTCTGCCATGCCTACTTTTGGTCCCTTCTCTATATCTTCTCCTTCTGGGATGGTGTTACCCTCTCTGGAGTTCTTGCAGCGCACGTTTGGTTCTACTGTGACTGCTGCTTTACGGATAAGGGGGCCGGTTCCTGCAATATGATGGGCCAGTGTGCTGGCATTCCTGCTGTCGATTCGGACACTGGAGAGGGGGGTTCCTGTTCTGAACGCTTTGTGCATGGGGCCGTTCTTACGTTGGTCCTTGGGCATATTCGCGAGCTTTTGGTGCTTCCTGTTTATGTATCTCCTCTTTCTGAACTCGATCGGACGCTGCAGGGGCTGTGTTCGACCTCATGGTCACTGGTTCGGATCCCGGCGGGTCCAGGGGAGAGGAGTTGGCCTAACGGCTAGGACGCTCGTCCTCTGACCTGGGGATCTGGGTTCGAGTCTCGGTGACGTCGCCAAATACATAAATGTAAACCTCCTGTGATTCTGGACTAATCACTTGCAAAGTTTTTCGGCGCCTGGACTCTGTCGGGTGATCCTGCACTTCACGTTTGTTTTTCTGTCATGTTCTGTTGTGAATCAACGGTGCGCACTTTTGCGGCTGCGATTTTTCTGTCGGGCTGCTGCCTGTTCCTCTTGCTCGGTCTTGTCTTTGCTTGGAGATTTCATTCTCTGACTGCTTCTTGGATGGAAGGGGGGGTTGTTTCTTCTACTATGGAGATTTTTGGACGGCGTGTCCGCCTGCTGTCTGGTTTTCCTTTGATTCATTGGAGGCGGCGGCTTCTGCAGCTGGGTCGTCTGTCGCTGAAAGGCGTCAGTTGTGGCTTCATTCCGGTTCGGCTGATGCTGCGCAGCGGCTTCTCCTGCTGAGGGTCCCTTGTTGGGTTGTTTTTTGTTTGTTCCTCCTTTGTATGACATGGTGAGGTACACTGTGATGGGCCATGGGCTCGTTGCTCCTGTGCGTACTGGTTGCTTCCGTGCCTGTGATTCCCCGACTTACTTTTGGTCATTCTGGGTGGGGCCGTGCTGGTCAGCCTTTTTTTGTGGGCGGGGGAGTAGCCTGGGTGCTCCTTCCTTCGGCGGTTTCCAGTTCTCTGGTGCTTCTGCCTCCTCCACTCCCGCTTCCGATTCGTGACTGGAGTGTTGGTCCGGTTGGGGGTCGCCTCACTTGATTCATGGACTCTTGGCGGATGACTGTGTCGGCCCGATGGGTTCTTCAAGTGTTTCGGCGGGTTTCCTTCTTGCCATTAACTGGACTCCCCCGGACTGTTTCGGTTTCGCGCCTTGTCCCTGTGTCCCTTGTGGGAGGTTGGCACTTTTGAGGGCATCGATTCCCTGGTGCCCTCTCATGCGGTGATTCCTGTGCCCAGCGATCAGTGGTGGTTGTGCGTGTCTTCCGTCCCATTTTTGTGTCCGCACGCACCGGGGTTCCTCGACCTGTGATGGTCCTGGAGTGGGTCGGTCCTTCGTCCCTCACCCCTGTTTCGAACGGGTTTCCCTGTGGTTGTTCCGTCCTCTGGTGTCTCTGGTCGGATCCTGGCGTCCTTGGACTTGGGAGGTGCTTGTCTGCTTGTGCCTGTTCGTCCCGTCTCTCGGCAGTTTCTCCGGTTTTTCGTCCTGGGTCGTCATTACCGGTTCCGAGTTTTGCCTTTTGGACTCTCCTCTTCTGCCGGGGTCTTTCCTGTGATTCTGGCCCCTGTTTTTGGACACCTGCATGGGGATGGCGTTTGTATTTCTTCCTTTTCTGGTTGACGTTTTGCTTTCTGCTTCTTCTCTTTCTGAGGCGGAGTTGCATGTCCGGGGTGTATGCCATGTCCTGGGGCATCACGGTTTCCTCGTTACTGTGCCGATGTCCTCCCTGGTTCCTGCACGGGCCTTGACTTTCATTGGGCACTGTTCGAGACTCCTTTGGGGATGGTGTTACTGCCCCTCCCCGGATTCTGTCCCTGATGTCTGCAGTTCGTTCTCTGTTGTTGTGGCATTTTCGTCCCGTGTACCTGTGGTTGGGGGTTCGGGGTCTGGTTCGGCGTCTTTTTGACGGGGCCGTAGGCTCACCTCCGCGTGTACCCGGTGGTATCGCGCATTTGTCGCTTTGGGACCCCTATTCCCTCGTTATGGGTGTTTTTGGTTCCTATATCGGAGGTTGTTCGAGTGGTCCTGGGTTGGTGGTTGGCCAAGGGTCTTCTGTCCTTAGGCCGCTTTTTTTTCCTAATTGTTCCCACCCGCGTGGTCACTGCCGCTGCCCGCCTGCTGGTATGGGGTGCTACTCTGGTGGATTCAACGACTCAGGGAGTTTGGCCTCTTTCTGGGTTATCGTGTTCCTCCTCCTACGAGGTGCTGCTGACCGTCCTTTTGGGTCTGCTGGTTTCTCTGATCTTCTTCGGGGTCGTGTGGCTCCGGTCGACGGTTCTGGAAGTGCTGTCTTCTGTGGTCCTTCTTGGGGGGTGCAGGGTTCTCTCCCTCGGTTGCCTCTGCCTTCGGTTTTTGTGGTTGGGCAGGGGTGGCCCTAGCATACCTGTCTGCCGTTTCCCTGCCTGTGGCGGATTGTCGGCACCGGGTGTTTTCCTTCCGTGGGGTCTTTTGTCCCTCACGCGGTTGCTGTTCGGGTGCTTGCGGGAGATGTTTGGCTGTCCGTTTGTGGACCTGTTTGCCTCCCGGTGCTGTGCCAGGCCCCTCTGCTTCTGCACGTTTTTGACTTGCCGGGTTGCCTGGGGGGTGGACGCCCTGTCGTCCTTTTGGCCTGTTCTGTGCTCCCTGTTCCCGTTGGTCTTGCAAGGGCTCGGGTACAGGGGGTCTTTTCTCCTTCTGCTTGCTCCGGGGTGGTGCTGTCATTCTTGATATCCCCCGTTGCTGGATTTGGTTGTGTCTACGGACTGGACGTTGCCGTTCGCGCCCTCTCTTCTGATGGTTCCTCTTCTTACTCTGCCTCTGTTCCGGTCCCTGGGTCTGCGGGCCTGGCTCTTGTGTGGGGATCGCTGTTGGATGCGGGTTGTTCTTTTGCACATACTGGCGCCGTGACGCTGTCTCAGGGGCCTTCTACTCTTGTGTCCTATGCTGAGCATTGGGTTGACTTTGCCTCTTGGTGTTGGTGTCACGGGTCTGTCGTTGGTTTCCTTGGACCCTACTCGCCTTCTGGCTTTTGGATGATGGTTTACTTTTGGGCTTCTCCATTTCCACTCTCGGGGCTCGTTGGACCGCCTTTCGGGCATTCCGTGTCCTGCCTTTGGTGGGTTGGTTTATCCTTTTGCTGTTGCATTCCTTGCAGTCGGCTCCTTTCGGGCCTTTGGTGTCGGTGGTCGTGGAGTTCTTGACACTCACGGTGGTGTTTCTTGTGACTCTTGCCTCTGCCTGGCGTCTTGGTGTGCTGGATGCCTTCCTGCGGTCTGCTCCGATTTTGGTCCTTTGTCTGCTCGTGGGTTCTTGCGCCCTCGTCTTACAATTGTTCCTGCGGTGGTTTGATTTTCACCGTTCTGCTGGAGTCATTCTTCGGTTTCTTTGTCCTGGTCCTTCCTCGACAGGGGATTGCCTTCTCCTCCTGTTGGATGTGCGTGGTGCTTGTTGGTTTCTTCATCTCGCGCTTCTTCCTTTGGTGTGGTTGCCACTTTCTTTGTCGTTTTGGTTTGGATCGCCTAGTCCTGTGGCCCTCGTTGTCCACTGTCGGTCGTGGGTTTCAGGGTGCCTTGCTGTTGGCTTTTGGTTTTGTTTCTGACCTTCCCCCTCTTCCTGTTCGGGGTCGGTCCGCCAGTTCTGTTTAGGTATCATGGGCCTCTTTTTCGGATGTGTCCATGGTGGGTTTTTGCCGGGCTGGCGCTTGGTCATCCCCGCTTGCTTTCATGTCCCTTTGTCGCATTCGGCCTTGGGGGTGGAGGTTCTGTTTTCCTTTGCCTCTTCTGTCCTTCGGCTGGGATTCCTTGAGGTGTATGTTTCTGTGGGATTTTTATGCCTCTTGTGCTTACAGGATGTTTCTCTGCATATTTCTGTGGAGTGTTTTCCTTGCATGAAGCTGATTGCTTTGGTATCGGCTCATGGGTTATTACTGTGGCGAGGAAGACAGGACGAGGAGGTAATGCCCCGGTTACTTACCGGTAATCTTCATTACTCCGAGTCCATGTCTTCCTCGCCACAGTATAGTTTCCCTTCCCTCCCGGCCCTGGTGGTGGCTTCATGTCTGCGGCTTGGTTCTTCAGGTCGTGTTGGTGCTTCTGTGTCCCTTTATGGGATTGGCTGGAGCCACTGGGGGCCATCTTGGAGGAGGGAGAGGGAGACTAGAGCGCTGTTTTTTACTTGGAGTTCTGTGTGGAGCCGGAGGCTCATGGGTTATTACTGTGGCGAGGAAGACATGGACTCGGAGTAATGAAGATTACCGGTAAGTAACCGGGGCATTCTTCATCAATGAAATGTGAAAACTGTGTTTCCTGATGTTGGAATTTGTAGCTAAGAGATCGATAGCAATAAATATACAAAAAGGCAACTTTCTATTTCCCAGTGAGAGATTTCCGTTGGAAAGTCTAGTATTTAAGCTTGGCAGCAAAAGTGGGAGAGAGATAAATGTGCAGGGGCTTGAAATAACGAATACTGAAACCTCTGCAGCATACCAGTTCCAATGGCTAGATTCAGAGTGTTCCAAACAGGCTTCAGTAATGAACCGGAAGAAAACAAAAACACCCCCTGCATTCCGACATGGATCCATCCACTTGCACGAAGGGCAGCTCCACATGGGTGTTTGTCTGCTCGTAACATCACGGCGCAGCCTGCACTTCAAATGGAGCACTTGTCTCCTCTCCCTCCCCTAACACTACAAATTATTCGGGGCGGGCCTCCGACCTTAAAGTCTATTGTTCCTCCCACATCGCACTTCTCTTCATATTAAGGAGCATGAGAGATTGTAGCAGAGATACCAATCAGAAACTGGTGCTGCTCCACAGTCCGATTGAAGTGAAGGCCTTTTAACGGTAATCACGATACAGATAAGTAGACAACAATAAAAATGTAGGAAGTTGATCTAGGCCTGTTTTTGCATCACTTTGGCGAACGTTCCATAATAAACCAAGTGTCAGCTTTCGATAATGAGGCCGACTTTGCAGCATTTAAAGAGCCCTCCTGGGGCCGCATGGACTGCTGTTAAAACAAGGCAGCCCCGAGTAAACAAAACATGAACACATCATTACATTCCCGAATTGGAGGCAAACATGGTGCCATAGTAACACATACTTTATAAAGACAGTAGAAAATAGTAACTTAATCACAGCATTTGCAGCGGAGGGACACTAATTAAGTTTAATTGATCTGTAGTTGAGTGGTGCTCCACTCAAGCCACAGGAAGTGAGGTATTGTGATTTCTGCTGAATTAGAGGGCAGCAAACGAAAGTTACCATGCTCTAAAACAATGGTAAGTGTGGGCGGGCTAAAAGCCCCTTCTGATTTTTTTTAACACTATAGATTGTCGACATAGTGACAGCACATGCGTGCTGCCGGCAGGCTAAACCTAAAACATTATGTATCTTAACAAGACCAAAATGACAAAAATCCAACATACAAGTATTAAGAAAAATGACTGTCAAAAGGTTTTAGCAACTGAGTCCATAGAAAACTACGGATGCATGATTTCTTGCAAAGTACCTGCTGGTGTGACAAAATTCACCAAGCCAAACAGCCGCAGCGATGGGAGGCATTGAAAAACAAAGAGATGCAACGATTCCTGATACCTTTGTGGATGCAATGTGACAGTTCCGCTGCACACAGGGGGGCGATGTGTCCGGTCCGGTCTGTAGGGGGAAGCACTGAGTCGATTCTGAGACGACTCCGATCTGCGGGTGATGCATCAGGGAAAACTTGCCTCACAGGGACGATGCGTGGAAATCCGGGATGCGTTGGCAAATGAAGCAACGGCGGTGAGTGGCCTGCGTGGACCTTTTCAGTCGCTATCCCTGGATGCGTCGATTTTTGCTGCGGCGACAAGTGATGCGTTTGTTTCAACAGCAGCGTGGCGCTGCGGGGAGATTCTTCTTGCACCACGGCGTTGGAAAAACTGATGCAAGAAGAGCATTGCATCGATGTCCTTGTCGTTGTGTTGCTTTTCCAGCTCCCAACAGCAGAAACAACCTCCAGAGGCCCAAGACAGTCACGGACTCCTCTTGCCAGGTGAGAACTCCCAGCAAGGAAGTTCAGGGAAGATGGGGGTGAGTCTTTGTGTTCCTGAGACTTCAAAACAGGAGGCAAGCTCTACTCAAGCCCTTGGAGAGTTCCCTCAAGCAGGGGACACAGCACACAGCAAAGTCCTTCTGCTTTTCTTGGCAGAAACAGCAACTGCAGGCCAACCCCAGACACACAGAACGGGCAGTACATCTCCTCAGTTTCTCCTACTCTTCTCCTTGGCAAAGGTTCCTATTGATTCCAGAAGTAGTCTAAAGTTCATGGGTTTTAGGTCTAATACTAATACAACAAAATGTCTTTGTTCTCTTTGTGCAAGGCTCTCTCAGCCCAGTCCAAACCAGTTCTGCCCTCTCTGGTGTAGCTGCCTGGCAGGATGTGGAGACAGCATTGTGTCTCATACAGGAAATGCAGGACACACATCAATCCCCCGGTGGATAACTGAGAGAATGCACCTTCCCAGCCCATGTCACTCCAAAACCAGACAGTCAATACACAAATAGGCAGAGGCATACAGAATGGTTAAACAAGAAAATGCCTACTTTCTAAAAGTGCCATTTTCAAACACACAATTTAAAAACCATCTTTGGTAAAAGATGGGTTATTAAATTCTGAGTTCAGAGAGCCTAAACTTTATTTTTGTGTCTTATCCCTATAGCAAGATATGCTTTTAAAATGTTACAAAGCATTCCCCATTCTGTACTATGGGGCAAGATAGCCTTTCAATAGTGAAAAACGGAATTGGCAGTATTTCACTATCAGGACATGTTACACACATCAGTACTGTCCTACCTTTCACATACACTTCACCCTCCCCAAGGCTGTACCTTGGGCCTACCACAGGGGTATCCTATATGTAAGAAAAGGGAAGATTAGGGACTGCAAGTGGGTGCACTTGCCAAGTCGACATGGCAGTTAGCAAACTGCACACATGCACTGCAGTGGCAGGCCTGAGACATCTTTTCAGGGCTACTCATGTGGGTGGCACAATCAGTGCTGCAGGCCTACTAGTAGTATCTGATTTTCCAGCCTTGGCACACTTAGTGCACTTTACTGGGGACTGACCAGTAAGTCAAATATGCCAATCATGGATAACCAATCATGTTCACAATTTACACAGAGAGCATATGCACGTTAGCACCGATTAGCAGTGGTGAAGTGTCCAGAGTTCTAAAACCAACAAACACAGGTCAGGACAAAATCGGAGGATGAAGCGAAAAGTTTGGAGATAACCCTACAAAAAGGCCCAAGTCCAACAGCACTCTTCCTCTCAAAGACTTGATGGGAGTTGTCCGAGAAAGACAGTCCAAACTATTTTCTCAACGTTTCTGGCATAAACCTGTAGTGAAAACATATCCTCCACATGATCCATCCAAGTTCAATGTATTTGACAATAAATCTAAATGTGAGTGCCAGACACCTTCATATAGGGCTGGACTAATTTTTAAGTGAACTTGAGCCTTGCACCGATAATAATAAACAGAGCAGGCAGTTTGGGGTTCAGAGTTCATAACAACTAGTTTGGAGACATGTACAAGTCCACTTCTTGGCACTGTGCCTCCCTTTTCCCATCTGAACCGAGGCACATGCATTATTTGAAAAATATTTGTGACTTTATCTTGGGGCTGAATTGTTCATGAGTTAATTCTGGCATATTATCTTTCTTGCAAAACTGGTAATTAAAAATGTTAGTCAAAATAGATGAACCGGGAACTTTAGATGAGGTCCTGCACAATGCTCCTAGAAGACATGTACATCAAAAGAATGTGCAGTTCCTAAATAGGGTGGGAATGAACAGGTCTTTTATGGATTGCCCTCACACTCCCAGAGGGATGTCATGCTTCATCATTGGGCTGTGTTCCTCGTCCGGCCGGCTCTGCCTTGCCCAATGGGCTCCTGCGAAGGGGCTCTTTGTCGGAGATCTTTTAAGAGACAGCCACTTGGTGAGTGAGGGTAAGTGGTCTAGGTAGTGCGTGAATGTGAGTAGTGGATTAAAATAGGTTTAGTACTGCCCTAGAGGGAACTAATTTTATTCGTGGGGTGTACTAACCTAACTAAAATGTGTGAGCCCTTTCTGGAATAAAATTATGATCCCACAGGGTCTAGTATGTGTATGCAGTCGACATGTTTCTTGCCTTCTGCCCCTAAAGGGACAATCAGCAATTCTTTAGAACCAGTGTCTACAGGAGTAAATTCTCCTAAACTCTAACACTACCGCAAGGCCGGTACTGAATAGCGTATTTGTCACCAGCATTGTTAGTGAAGATCCAGGGTTAAAGACCAGGATAGGTGAGACCTGAAAGAGATGCAAACTGTTAAAATTCCAGAATTAGTCTGGAAAGCGATAATATCCACCAATGTTGCAGTGACTTACATGCATGGGCTATTATTGCCAAGAAGGCAGGTAATTAAAAACTTCAGATTTCTACATAAACAATGCACTACCATTCAAATACCATACCCAAAAATTGTCACAGTCTGTTTTCATGTGAATCACAGCTGTTAATTGTTTCTTTTCAGTTTTTATACGTGACATCACAATGCACTTTACCTATCATGATATAACATCTACCATTTTCCTTGTGTGACGTCGGTTTGCACTTGCATGTTACCCTATGTGACAAGCAGGCTAACCTTCCCTTTTCTTACATGTGAGTCACCCCTAATGTAGGCCCAAAGTAAACCTGTCAGCAGGGTGCAATCTTTGTGAAAGGTAAGATATTTCCCAATGTGTGTGGCATGTTCTGATAGTGAAATACTGCCAATTTCATTTTTCACTATTGAAAGGCTATCTGTCCTTTGTTTTTAACAATGAGTTTTGTATCTATTTTACCCTTTTAACTTGGCTTTAGGGAAATTTATATATGTAAATTGTATTTGCTATGTATATATGGTATTCTACTCATTTTAATAATTGCTGTTGCCATTTTTATTTTGTGATTTTATGGCTTTTATTAGCTGAATAAAGAATTTCTGACTCTGGCTATCTGTTCCGCAGGATAGAATGGGAGTTAATTTATAACATCTTATGAATATAGTTTCCCATTAAAACAAGATAAGAAGTTAAAGTTTAGTATGCCTGAACTCAGAATATAAAGATGCATCTTTTAGTGAGGATGATTTTTACAGTCTGTGTTTGAAAACACCACTTTTAGAAAGTAGATATTGTCTTGCTTGGCCACCCTGTGTGCCTCTGCTAGGTTTGTGTATTGCCCGTGTGGCTTTGGAGTGACAGGGGCTGGGATATGAATTCTATCCAAAAAGCCACTTGGGGAGTTGAGGTGCGTCCTGCCTTGCCAAGGTGAGTTAGGGCTGGGCTGATTAGACCAGGGCTGCATTCAGTGTAGGAACAGGAGATTTCTTTCACACCTGAACGGGCCTGGTCTGCCTTTGACAATGCTGTCTCCACCTCCTGCCAGGAAGTTGCACCAAATAGGACAGAACTGGTTTTGGCTGGGCAAAGAGCTTCTGAGCCACAGACAACAAATGATTTTGTGTTATAAATAGTGGGGCCCAGACCCCAGACTTTTAGATTACTTCTGGGATTCAAGAGGAACCTTTGCCAAGGAGAAGAGCTGGAGAAACTGAGAAGTACTGCCTCTTTGCTGTGTGCTGTCTGGAGTTGGCCTCCAGTAGCGGTTTCTGCCAAGGAAAGGACAATGACTTTGCTGTGTTCTTTGTCCCCTGCATGAGGAAGATCTCCTATGGCTTGAAGTAGAGATTGCCTCCTGGTTTTGAAGTCTCAGGGATACAAAGACTTCACCCGCAGTGCCCCTGAACTTCCTTGCTGGGAGTTCTGACCTGCTAAGAGGTGCCTGCTGCTGTTCTGGGCTTCTGGGGGTCGTTCCTGCTGTTGGGAGCTAGAAAAGCAGCGCAACTAAGGGAATTGTGATGCAACCGCACCAATTCCAACGTAGGCACGGCTATGCAGCTGCAAGAACGAAAACATAGTGGGACTTCGGCTAATGAAACCAACGCATCCTCGATCCTCTGTCGCATCGCATCTGGGTGCCACGCCTGCAAGAACACCAGGGACGCAATAAGAAATCGATGCATAATATCCTTGCACAGTAAAAAACCGACCCATCACCTCCCCTTCAGTAAGGATTCGACGCATCACCTTTCCTGTGTGGCAGTAAGGCACTGACGCATCACCTCCCCTGAAGGTACAGACTTATCACCTTCCCTGCGACAATTTTTGTTTGTGCGTGTGACGCATCTAAGGTACTTTGTGCTTTTTGAACAGAACTGTTTCTACCTTTTGAAAGCCATATTTTTATAACTGTATTGTGGGTTTTTGTCATTTTTGTCTTGTTTAGTTTAGATAAAAGTTACATATTTCTCTAAACTCTTGTGGTGTCCATTTGGAGCCTTTTCACTGTATTACTGTATATGTGCAAAAATTCTTTACACACTGCCTCTGAGATAAGCCTGTTTGCTCATGCCAAGCTACCAACGGGGTGAGCAGGGGTTATTTTGGAAGTGTATTCCCTTACCCTGAATAGGAAGAAAGGTCCATTCTTGGACTAAGGGGCAAACAATTGCCAACTTGAGACCCCCATTTCTAACACTAATGTATACACCTCTAAGCATTTCATGTGATTGTTGGTCCCAAACGCTCTATCTATTGATGTAAATAGTTGATTGTAGGCTTGGAAGAATTTCAATTACACCAGAGTAATCAGAGGAATTGTAGTAATTCTGTGCTACTCTTTGATTACAGATAATTGTTAGAAATTGTGGTCTTTAATTGGCAGAGGTATGCTCCTTTGTACAAGTAGGGACCCTTCTTTCTAATCAGGGTAAAGGAGTTACACAATTTAGATAACTCCTGCTCACCCCCTTAGAAGCTTGGCACAAGCAGATAGTCTTATCCCAAAGGCAATGTGTAAAGTATTTGTACTCCAAACACACAATAACACACTGAAAACATGAAAGATGGACACCACACCATTTATGAAAAATAAAGCATCTTTATCTTAACCAAGGAAGACCAAAAAGGCAAGAATCCAACATACATGCATCAAGATGACAATTTTAAAACAGGTATTTCAAAAATAGCACTTGTAGAAACAAGTAGCTCTACCTGGGGATATTTCGATGTCCTGACAGGCATAAATCCAAAGTACGCACCAACTGCGAGGTGCGCAGCATCAGCCATGGAGTTAAACATATCTCGAAGCAACAATACCTTGGAAACAAAGTCAGCAGACGATGCGCAGCATCCTGGAGGTGAGGCGTCGGTGCTGAGGCTAAGCAGGTTCCTTTCTGCCATGGGGATGCGAGGCGTTGAGTCTGTGAGGAGGCGAGTCCAGGACAGGAAAGTTAGGCAGTGTCAGCGGTGAGGTGTTGTTTCCAGTGAGGCAATGCAACATCAAAGAGTTTGTGAAGTCACTCTTGTTGGTTATCAGCCCTGTGATAATGTGATGCTGCCGCTGGTGTTGGCAAGGCCAATAACTGCAGGCATCGGAAGACGTCGAAGGGCGACGGAGCTGCGGTGAAGGTGGGGCGGTGCAAAGGTGCAGGTGGGGCGGTGTGTCATGCACTTCACGAGCGGTGCCCCCCACCCTTTGTGCAGGTGGCAGCATCACTAACAGCATCAGAGTTGTTCTTCTTGCTTTGCATCACTAACCACACAATTCTCAGGGCCGAGGAACTAGAATTGGTGCCCTTTTGAATACCGGAGTCCACGGAGGAGTCCAAGTACTAGTCCGTGGGTTGCATGTGAAGCCTTTCTGTCTCTGAGAAATCTGACCAGGAGGCCAGCACACACAGGCCCTTAGAGATTCTTCTTCAAGCGGGTTAACAGCAAAGTTTCAGATTTTTTCCTCTCCTTGGCAGAAGCAGCAACTTCAGGCCAACTCAGCAAAGCACAAACAGCAAAGGGGCAGTGCTCCTCCTTGCAGCTCTCCAGCACCTCTCCTCTTGAGTCCAGAAGTGATCAAATTCTCTGGGCGGTAAGGTCCAATACTTATACCCCATTTTCTTTGTGTTCTCTGTGTGGCAAGGGTCTGTGAACCCAGTCCAAACCATTTTTGTCTTTTCTGGTGTAGCATTACCACAGGAGGTGGAGACAGCATTGTGTAGATGAGGCACAGCCTATCCAGGTGCCAGTTAAACTCTTACCACTACTCTAAATACATCCAAGGTATATTCAGCCAGCTATGAGTTACCCAAGAAAGGCAGGACACACATCATCCCCCTTATTCTTTCTACAGTGAATGCTCCTCCCCAGCCCCTGTCACTCCAAAACCAAACAATCAATTTGCAAAACAGCAAAGGTACACAGAATGGTTAAACAAGAAAATGCCTACTTTCGAAAAGTAACAGGAAAAAAGTGTACTAGCCATCACATTTTAGTTGCTGTTAAGGTTATTTAACAGGCTGAAGGCCATTAAATGAATTGTATGGTCTTTAGAATTTATTTGCTATATTAATTTTATTTTTTAGTGATATTGTCACATTATTACATAAATCAGACCAAAGATGATACTTGAAATTGTTACACATTGAAACAATACATTTTGAACACAAATTCAAGGTGAAACAAAATGAACATTGTGGTACACAGAGCAACAATCATTGCATACATTAAAAAAAAATCTTGTTTTTTTTTGTGTTCGACGTATTGTTTCAATGAGTAACAATTTCCAAGTATCACCCTTGATCTGATTTATGTAATAATGTGACTACATCGCTAAAAAATTAAATGAAAACACCAGACAAAAAGGATCCTACACCAAGTTAGAAAAACAGAGCTTCCTTTAATAAATAGAACAAGACCAAAACACAAAAAATCCAATCAGTAGATCCCTGATATGCAATTTATTTTAAATATTTCAGTGAAAATAGCACCAAAAAGAACAAAAGCTGCACCCGTGGATATCTGGCTGCACCAGACAGGAACAAAGTCACAAGCTCAGTCCAACCACGATGGAGTGGGGGCCATCCACAGGGACCCAGTTAAGCCTGCTCAAAAGAGTACTTTAAATCCTGGTTTGCTGACCTTTGCGAGGATCTACTAGTGAAGATGAGTCACTCAGCCGCTGGGATGGCAGCACTTGGCAGGGTAAACTTACAGATGGCAGAATCCAGGTTCAGATGCAAGGTTGTTGAAAGCCTGTTGTGTGTCAGAGGTATCAGATCAGGAGGCCAACCAACTAACCCTCAGAGTCTCTCTGGTTCTGGGTTCAAGAGATAGAGGTCTACTCCTTCTCACCCAGTAATCAGGGCAGCAGGCAGCAGTTCTTCAGAGTAGCAGTTCAGCAGAGAGGCACTCCTTTTAGCAGCACAGCAGTTCTACTTCCTGGCATAGTATCCACAGGCCCAGACATGTACTGAAGTTGTGGTGTCTCAGGCCCAGTGTTTGTACCCAGTTGTACCTTTAAGTGGGGAGAAGCTTCCAGAGGCATGCATTTGGAGTACACAGATGCCCTGCCTTCATGGTCCAATTTCCAGTCTAACTGCAGGAGGTAGACAGCTCTTTATGTGGAGCAAGGAAACAGTCTATTCAAATGTTAGTGGGGCTGGGTCCAGCTCCTCACTTTCATCCTGCCAGTGATGATCCATCCAGTCACACCTAAGCTCCCCATTGTGTCTGGCTATCTAGAAGGGATGCACAAAGCCTAACTGTCACCCACACCCAGTCAAGTGACTATAATACTGGCTACAGGAACCAAATGGTTAAGGCAAGAAAATAACAACTTTCTAATAGTGGCATTTTCAGAACTGTGATATAAAATCCGACATCACTATAAGTTGGGATTTTAAATTGCAATTTCAGAGACACCAAACATGAAGTGGTAACCTGTTTCCAAATTGAAATTACACTTCTAAAATGAAATAAGGTAACTTCAATATTATCCTATGTTAGATGTGTGCCTTGCAGCAGTGAAAAACACATTTTAGAGTTTTTCTCTACCTCTACCAGGGCATGTAAAACTTAAAAGACCATGTCTACCTTTGTAAATAGGTCACCACTTAGAAGGAGTGAAAATCGTGTGTTGGGATTGGAAATCTCAGCTTCCGAAAATTGTATAACTTTATAGCACTAAAGAGGGTTATGCAAGATTGTGGATTGACGTTTATCTGAGGCAGCGTATTTTTTTTTCCACATCAGCGAATGTTTTCTTCTCATCTGATAAAAGGAGTACAAAAATGTCTGGGACTTTTCAAAAGACCAATAGAATAAAACACATTGGATTTGGCAGGCAATTTCATTCATAAACACAATCCCTAAACAATAGATCAGACGTTCTGTTTACAAACACATTGAGCCCGCCCACCCACACTAGGTGAGTAGGGCATGGACTCGATGATGAAGCAAGCCACGGGTGGTAGCTGGGGATGAGGATCCAACAATTATATCCCAAAAGCTGTATAGATCACACCAATTTACCTGGGTGTAGATTCTACACTTAGTGGCAAAATCAGGGCTGCAGATCCATTTGCAATGTTTCATTTACAGGCCCTAAGCACAAGTAGTGCCTCTTTACTGAGGGAGTAAATTTAATATGCCAATTTGGTATAGCCAATCCTACATGTTTTCAGGAGAGAGCACAGTCACTTTAGAACTGGTTTGCAGTGGTATGTTGTGTAGAATCCTATGGTCAGCAAAAACGAAGTCACTAAATAAAGGTGGGCTGAAGCAAAAAGTTAGGGGGAGGCCATGCCAAGGATGCCAGTTCTAACAGTGTTCTGCTGCATTTTGAAGTACTGGGTTTTTAAGAACCCAACGGTGCCAGGGAAAACACCCTAAGACTTCGAGTCCTTCCTGTCCCAGACTACAGAAACACAGAGTCTTCTAGGTGAAGTCAAAGATCGAATTTATTGGCTACAGCCAGTAACAGGTATCCTAGAAGTACAACACGGTGTATATTCTCGGGAGACTGCTCAACCTTACAAAGCCAGCCATTCCTTTTATACAAAATATTATGCTTTAGGCAAACATTCCTTATTTTACAGTTGACCATTCACATGTTTTCACAACAATGAAAAAGCAGATTCATGATGACAAGCCTATTTTCAGTTTGTCCAGCCCACAATCAATTTCCCGGCAAGGCCGACATTTTCATCAGAAATCGCACGGACCCCTAATAAAATCGGGCACCTCCTCCTCGTAAAGCAAGTCATAAAGAAAGAAACAGAGACAGGTGTGTGCGAGATTTGGCGTGGTTTGGATGTGATAAAAGGTTTATGGTTTGCTGTGCCTTGATACTAATCTCGATCGGCCACGGGGAGAGGAACTGGCCGAACAGGTTTGGCTTCAGGCAGTGGAGTCAGCTTGCCCAGGTCACACAAAAGTCAGCAAAGGTGTACGTGTCCTTAAGACTCGTTTTGACCTTAGTCATCGGCCTATGTGAGGGCAATCACAAAATGGCTGACATGCACAAAATGGAACCCGAGGGTTCAGGACGAGATCCCTGATTTCAAGGTGATCTCGTCACTCGAATGTGACGAAAATGCTCGTACATAGTGTACTCGTCATTCTCGGTCCGCTGATACCAAAATCGTCATGATTCGACGATGTTTATGACACGTGTCCAGAATTTTCAGTACCACAGCCCCACCTTTTGCCCTTACGTAGGCAATCAACCTATACTCACGCTAATCTGAGTCCAGGTCTATATTCACAAATTCATTGAGATGTTGCTGTAGCATCATCCTATTGCTTAGCTCGTCCCTTGATACAGGTTTCCTTACACACCATGTAGCACAGAGGCCACATATAGTAGGAGCACACTGTACGCACAGACAGAACAGGAAAAGGATGGCTAAGATCATCCCAATGACCATCAGAATCTTCCATCCCCAGGTGGATATCAGTTCCCAGAACCACCCCAACAACGACCAATCTCCGTTATCCACATGAATAGATTCAGAGTTCTTGTGTAGTCTGGAGATGGCCTGCTACACTGTTGGAGCGTTATCTGGAATGAAAACACAGCAACTCGATTGGATCACTTTACATAGCCCACCTCGGTCTGCAAGTATGACATCTAGAGCAACCCTGTTCTGAAGGGTCATAAGGCAATCCGACTGGAGCTCAGCAGTCAAGTTACTAAGGGCACCGGTAGTTTCAACTACGGTGGATTCAACCACCCTCGTAAATTTCCTTATGTTCCTGCTGTTAACCACAGGTCCCCAAAATGGCAGAAAACCCTTAAAGAAGTCTCCAAATTCTTGTCCTGCAGTGTCTTCTTTACTGAAGACACCTCTAACTATCCTTGTCTTATGGTAATCTGCCGCAGCTGTGTATGTGGGAGGCAACAGGAATGAAACAAAACATGTGCCCGAGAAGTCAGGGGGCAACCATGTGTAGGCTCTATCATGACAGATGAAATAGGTACCCTTAGCTGCTAGGAACGAAGGGGAAGTCTGAGATGCAAAGACATATGTTTCCGTGCAGATACTTTTTCCTAACTGAGCTCTGGGATTCCTGCCATTACCTTGCAGACATAGGTGACCCTGATGGGGTACAATCCAAATCGGGGAGGATCTCTTAGCTCGCTGTTTCTCACTCAGAGTAACTCCGTACCCGGTCACGTTCCATCCAATATATGCTAGTGTCTCATCTCTCGGGATAGTCTCATACGAAGTATCTTCCCTAATCATATCTACTATACCCTTAACCAGAGCACTATTCTTTGGATTATCTTTTTCAGAACGTAGGGGGTGGACTTCATGTGCATAAATGAACATCGTTCTGTATGCCCACACAGAACCATTATGGCTGAAAGGCAGGACCAGGTAAGGGATACCTTTATCAGTAGTGTGAGGCATAAGACCACACACCCAACAGTTAGTTGTGTTCACTACTAATTGGTGTTGGTGCAAAAGCTGAACGAAGGAGTTATTGATAAACTCTAATCTCCTAGCGGACTCGTGTTCAGGTAAAGGGTGAAAAGAATGTGAGGAAACAGTAGAAGGAGGCATGGGCTGTGCTGTGGGTGCAAATGTCACTTGAAAAGAGAATAAAACATATCCTATTAAAAATATCATTACACTAAACAACATGAAAATGCATAATATCAAAAAACGTTTCTTGGTCATCATTCTACAAATTTTAGCTTTAAGGCTCATCTCTTTGGCAGGTCTCTCCATCTCGAAAAACTCCATCCTCTCTAATTGCTGCTCGCGATGGTAGGGTGTTCTATGCTAAGGAATGCTTCTGTCAGTCCAGGGCAACTCCCTTAGACCAACCAGAACCGTCGACCTAACGTCTTCGGCTGCACTCCAAAGACTTCGGCAACCGCGACCCTACAGCTGAACCCGGATGGTGGTTCGAAAAACAAAAATAAAAAAGTTTCTTAGATGAGAGAGCTGCACTTTCAAAAATAGCAGAGGAAAGAAAAAAATGTTATTAGTCCATAGTTCTTGGCCTCAGATTATAACGTCTCTTTCCAGGTAATGTCAGGTCTAGGAACAAGAGTCCAGGCTCGGTAGTGTCCAATCGAATTGACGGTGGCACAGCTTCCTGCAAAAGATTGTCACTTTCACGTTCAGAAATTGTTCCTTTTACACGTGCATCGCTGAAAGGCAGAAAACGAGGCACAGTCTCAGTCTCAGAGTCAGCAATACCCTCCTGGACCCATCGGTCGTACGGCAGAGGCAAAGGAACGCTCTTGCAGTGTACGCCGTGGATCCAGTTCTTTTTCCCTTCCACTCGCACGGCGGATCTTGTTGATAGCAGGACTAGGTAGGGGCCTGTCCAGCGGGGCTGATCGTTCTTTGTCCGCTGGAAATTTTTCACCAAAAATCCACGAACCAGGATTGATAGTGTGACCTGGATCTTCAGAAACCTGAGGCAGAGAATCGTGGACCTGTTGGTGTAAAACACGCAATTTAGCCGTCAGATCATACAAATAATCAAGCAGTACAGGGTGTTTAATTTCACTGAATTTTGTCGGTCTAGGCACTCCCCATATGTTGGCCGGGCGGCCGAACACGATCTCATATGGACTAAGTCCCACTCGTGAGTGGACAGTCATTCTTGTCGATAGAAGTGCTAATGGTAAGGCATCGGGCCACTTAAGGCCAGAGCTTGCTTGTATCTTGGCCAGTTTAAGTTTTAGAGTGCCATTATAGCACTCTACTAGTCCAGCTGATTGGGGGTGATTTGCAGCGTGGAATTTTTGTTGGATTCCTAACCCTTCACAGACTTTTTTCATCACTCGACCCACAAATTCACTCCCATTATCACTCCAGACCATTCTCGGCAACCCGAATCTGGGGAAGAATTCTTTGACAAGCGCTTTAGCTGTGGACATGGCAGTGTTGTCCTTCAGGGGATATGCTTCTACCCATCTTGAAAAGGCACAAACAACAACGAGTACGTATTTTAAGTTGTTGCACCTCTCCATGTGGATGAAATCTAGCTGCAAAACCTCAAACGGATACGTTGGAGGCGCAAAATGACCAGCTGGAGTTGGGGTTCCCCTACCAGGATTGTATTTCAAGCACACCATGCAATTCTTGACCACATTCTCTGCACACTTAGGAATTCCAGCATTTTGCCATACTGGAGCCAACAACTTACAGATACCTTTCACACTGATGTGAGCCATTCCATGGGCCATTGTAACCACTGCAAGCACATACGCATCGGGTAACAACCATCGCTGATGTTCTGACAATTCAACCCAACAACCATTTGCATCCAATTTACCCGTACTCTCTCTCCACACACTCAACTATTTCTCTGTGGCTTCAGCTTGAATAGACTTTACACTCTCTATCGTATCTTCACACATTCCATTGTCACCAACTCATCTCGCAGGGCCTGCAACATACATTCGACTCATCACATCTCTTGCCGTTTCTTTCGCGACTTCATCAGCAAATGCATTGCCACGACCAACATCATCAGTAACCTTCTTATGTGCACTGCATTTCACAATCGCGACTTGCAACGGCAAGGTAAGTGACTCAAGAAGCTCATTCACCAACTGACCATGCTGTATCTTGGCTCCATGCGAAGTCAGAAATCCACGTTCTTTCCACAATCGTCCAAAACTATGGGCCACACCAAATGCATACTGGCTGTCAGTATATATAGTCACTTTCATTCCTTTTGACAAAACACACGCTCTTGTAAGTGCAATCAACTCTGCTGCTTGAGCTGAATTATGTGGGATACGTGCAGCTTCAACAATCGTATGCAAAGTCGTAACAGCATATGCTGCAGTCGTATCACCATTCGGAAGCTTGAAGCATGAACCATCCACCCATAAGGTACCATCACACTCCACAAGAGGAGTGTCTCTGAGATCTACTCTCCCTTTCGTTTCTTCCTCTGTTTTAAGAAAACAATCATGTTGTTCAGAAACATCTGTTTCTGCTACAATCGGCAACAACGTAGCTGGATTCAACGTGTTGCATCTTTTTATGTGCACATGACTCGCTAAAAGTGTCACCTCGTAACCTGACAAACGAGCACTAGTTAAGTGCTGTGTCTTGGTCTTGTTTAACAAAATGTCCACTGCATGTGGAACCATTACAATTAACATATTATTCATCACTAACCCAGCAGACTGCCGAATAGAAACAGCTGCTGCCGCTGTGGCTCTCAAATAACTCGGCAACGCTCTAGCTACCGGATCCAAAGTCGACGAAAAATACGCGCATGGACGTTGCTTGTCCTCAAAAGACTGTGTCAACACTGACAATGCACAACCTTCTTTCTCATGGACATACAGTGTAAAAGGCTTACTGTAGTCGGGGGTACCCAACACAGGAGCCGAACACAATGCATCACGCAATTCGGTAAAACTTTTCTGACAATCCTCAGACCATGGAAGGGGATTCGGTGTATCTTTACAGGTCAATGCCACCAAAGGTTTGGCCAGTAAAAAAAAATTCGGTATCCATTGCCTGCAATAGGATGTAATGTCCAAGAAAGCGCGCACTTCTCTCTGTGTCCTTGGCACACTCAATTTTGCAATTGCTTGAATTCTTTCTGGGGTCAGTCTCCTTCCCTCCTTCGATAAGAGATTACCTAGGTAGGTCACTTCTTGTCGACAACATTGCAATTTCGAAAGGGACACTTTGTGATGCAAATTGGACAAATGACGCAACAATGACAATGTTGCCTCTTTACAAATTTCCTCAGTATCTGCAGCGACTAATAAATCGTCAACGTACTGAATAAGGGTAGCGCCATCAGGTAGAACAATTGTATCAAGCTGTGTTTTTAAAGCCTGACTATATATCGATGGACTCTCACAATAGCCCTGGGGAGCGCGTTTGAACCGGAAGCTTCGTCCTCCTAAACAGAAGCCGAAAATATCCCTACTCTCCTCGGCAATTGGGATGCTGAAAAAGGCATTTTTCAGGTCAATCACTGAGAACCAAGTGGCGGAAGCTGGAATCATCGTTAATAAGGCAGTGATATCAGGGACAACTGGAAACTGTGGCACAACTATTTTATTCACCTCTCTAAGATCAATTACAAATCTGTAAACAGGTGGCTGGGAAGGGTCAGTGCGCTTCAAAACAGGCAAAACCGTGCTATTGCAAACGTTGCCTCTTGTCTCTTCAATTACATCTTTTTCAATCAAATCATCAATGATCGCTAGCAACGCTTTCTCACCTTCATTAGAGATCTTGTATTGGGGAATGCGTGGCATTTTAACATTTGCTTTCAATGTCACAACATATGGCGGTATTTCCAAAAGACCCACATCATTAGGGCCAGTAGCCCAAAGAATATCAGGAAGAGATAACAATTCTGCCGGAAGTTTATTCTTCGACAAATACATTGGGGCGACCACTTTCATACCCAGTGTAAGCTGTACTCCTGAAGGAGAACAATACAAGGTTGCATACAATCTTTTCAACAGGTCCAATCCTAACAAGTTTTCACCACAACCTGTCGTCAAAATAAGGGGTGCTTCTAATTCACAAGGTCCAACAGAAAGGGACATAGGACTAGAAATCGGGTTCCTAACCGGGGCGCCAGAAAAACCTACTGAAACATTCATTTCGCCAGACAAAGGTGCGCCAGGGAGTTTAGAGTGCATAATAGAACTCTTTGGTAGCACCAGTATCCAACAGAAAAGGCTCTGACACACCTGATGTAATCACCTCAACATAAGGTCCACTCTGATCTACTGGAACTGAAACAACTCCCTCTCTTTGTCTATGGCTGTCCTAGCAATCATTACCTTCCATATTCTCATCTTCTGCATAGTAGTCATCAGCATAGTACTGAGGCGTCCTACCAGACGCGTTATTCTGCTGATCAAAACTATTCATTGAATTCTGAGGCGGAAAGGAACGCGCGTTCTGGGGGAAATTTCCACGTCCTCTACCTCTAGGCGCTTGTGGAACATCTCGACCTCTTGCGCTAGAAACACCATTCATACGCTGTAACAGAGCAGGGCAGCTACTTTTAAAATGACCCTCTTCTTTGCAATATGCACACTGATTAGGGCCTACAGGAAAACGTGGTTGAGAAAACTCGAACCTTTGCGAGTTTCTCTGAAATTGCTGAGGTTGCTGATAATCACGCTGGCCACCACGAGGCGGATATGCTTGCTGTAAAAGAACCTTAGTTTTTAACTCTTTAGTTTTCTTGTCTGCTCTATCTTTTTCGTCCTTATCTCTATTTTCATAATACTGTGCAGTAGCCAATATCTGTGCTGATGAGGAAACGGCCCAAGAACTCTCTGAATCTTTAAATTTTTTACACAACTCAGGAAGCAAATATCACGAACTTGTCAACGAACAACCGTTGACCACCTTCTATACTCATATCTTGACCACTGTGGTCGATAAAAGTCTCCTCATACCTAGTGAAGAAATCAGACACAGTTCCCTCTTTCTTCTGCTTACATGCAGACAATTTGTCCCAATTCACTCGCATAGCAGGCATTAAAGTCTTCATGTAGGAAACGATTTTACCAGGGAGTTCTGCAACTACAGGCTCAGGTTTAGCACCACCAACATTTCAGCCATCTGCAGCAGCAAAATTAGCCCAGGTATCACCTAACTCTTGCGCATGATCTGTGTGATGAATCAAACCCCATAAAGGCTGTGGAACAACATTTCCAAACAACATGTCGATATCGGCTAAATTCATAATGCATGAGTCTGCAGTCTGAGATTGTTCCTTATAATATCCTGCAGGATTTTTACGGGGGTCAGGCAAAGTCTGTTTAAGGGCCAAAACTTCAGCTCGCTTCCAAGGAACATGTACAAAAACACGCTGAAAATGTGCTGGTATAGCATCGATATTATTAGGGGTGCACAGACATAATATCGACTCCACAATATCGAATGGACAAAATATCGAGTTTTAAATATCGTTTGGAGAAAATATCGACAGGACAGAATATCGACAGCCAAAATATCGTTTTTAAGGTAAGTGAAGTAATATCGACTGTAAATAATATCGAAAGTAAAAAATATCTTTTTTTATATAATATGTAATTATTTATAGTGTTTTTATGTTATAATATGGGTGAAAAGTGTCATTTTATGTTATAATTATTTTTAATTAATGATTTTTTTAAATTTATTGTGTAATTTTATTCTGTAGCGGGTTGTGGGTTTATAGGGGAATAGGGTGGGAAGTAATTTAATTATAATTAATTAAATATGTAAATTTATTAATTGGTAGTAATAATTAATTAATTGGTAATTAAATATTATATGTTAATTATTTAAAATTTAATTGGTAATTAATTTAATTTAATTGATGAATTGCTAATTATGTAAATAAAAATAATGTATTTCCTGTAGCGGGTTGTGGGTTTATAGGGGAATAGGGTGGGAAGTAATTTAATTCTTATTTATTAAATATGTAAATGTATTAATTGGTAGTAATATTTAATTAATTGGTAATTAAATAATATTTGTTAATTAATTAAAATGTAATTGGTAATTAATTTAATTTAATTGATTAATTGCTAATTATGTTAAATTAAAGGGGTATTTTTAGGGTTCAGGGTCAGTTTTTAGTTTTTGGGTAAAGGGGTATTTTTAGGGTTCAGGGTCAGTTTTTAGTTTTTGGGTAAAGGGGTATTTTTAGGGTTCAGGTTTTTGGGTAAAGGGGTATTTTAAGGGTTCAGGGTCAGATTTTAGTTTTTGGGTAAAGGGGTATTTTTAGGGTTCAGGGTCAGTTTTTAGTTTTTGGGTAAAGGGGTATTTTAAGGGTTCAGGGTCAGTTTTTTGTTTTTGGGTAAAGGGGTATTTTAAGGGTTCAGGGTCAGTTTTTAGTTTTTGGGTAAAGGGGTATTTTTAGGGTTCAGGGTCAGTTTTTAGTTTTTGGGTAAAGGGGTATTTTTAGGGTTTAGGGTCAGTTTTGGGTTTTTGGGTAAAGGGGTATTTTTAGGGTTCAGGGTCAGTTTTTAGTTTTTGGGTAAAGGGGTATTTTTAGGGTTCAGGGTCAGTTTTTAGTTTTTGGGTAAAGGGGTATTTTTAGGGTTTAGGGTCAGTTTTGGGTTTTTGGGTAAAGGGTTTTTTTAGGGTTCAGGGTCAGTTTTGGGGTACAGGGGTACAGTGTAAAAATAAAGTAAAATTAAATTTACATTAATTTAATTTAATGAAATTAAATTAAATTAAAATATATTTAAATAATTGTAAATAATTTAAATTTAAAAAAATTATTATATACTTACCAATACTTACGTTGTAATGGTAGTGCGTTGTAAAAGTTGCGTTGTAACGTCATATATCCACTGTTGCACTCTTTGCAGTGGGAATAGTAATTTTTACTCGTTTGTATTTGTACGTTAATAATATTGGCTATTATTTAATTAAATTTTGTTACTATATATATATATGTTTTAAGAAATATGATAAAAAAAATATTATTTTTTTACTTTCATTAATTATTTAATTATTAAAAGTTATTTTAAGTATTGTTAATTATATTTTAGTTAATAATTTTTTATATTAATGTAATTAAACATTGTTTTTATTAAAGTCGATATTTTTTACAACTATATTTTTGTTAACGATATTTTGTACTCGATATTTTTGTACTTACCTGTTTGTACATACAAACTTGATATTTTGGTTGTAGATATTTTCTCGTCGATATTTTGGGTAGTCGATATTTTGGTAGTCGATATTATTTCAGTGATCCATTATTAGGGACATCAGCTGCAACGGCTTCCTTCCATACCAGAGGAACTTCTCTCATGGGGTATTGTCTCGCTTTCCTCTTAACAGAGGAATCATGCTCAAACAATGACCGAGAAACACCCTCACTCCTAAACGACAAGAATTTCGCAACTGCTTTTTCAACATCGGAACCCACAATTGTGCCTTTTGCAAACTCGTACCGTACACGGCACAGCTCAGGCGGATTGCATTCTAAATCATTTTCCTCCAATTCCTCACAAAGAAAAACACACATTTTCTCGAAAACGTATCTCTGCTTCGGTGCTTCCCACTGATGGAAGACATCCATAACAGAATCTAGCTCATATCTTGTGGGGTCTGTAACCCATTTGTGTGCCAAATAAGTCAATGTTTCCCGCTCTCTAGAGTCGGGCATTTGACTACGCAACTGTTTGTGTGTTGAAACAGGGTTCATACTTGTTGCCCCAAAAAGAGGATACAGAAGACTAGCAACTGTATCAGTCATTCTCTGCCGAACAGAAGGAGAAGTCGACGAAAGAACAGGAGGAAAAGCAGAGTGAGGTAAAGCAGATGCAGACGCAGAGGCAGTAACAGGAGGAACATCAGAAGAGGCAGTCGGTGCAGGAGGCAAAGTTGTAGGAAGTACAGGGGGAGCAGGTAGCAAAGTCAGCGGCCCTTGAGGAGGCTGAGCCGTAGCAGTAGGAGCCAACTGAAGAGGAGCTGGCGGTTGTGGAAGAACCTGAGGCACAACAACCGGAGGTTGCACAATTAAAGGTTGCGGAGGTGCAGTAGCACTCTGCGCATAGAAGGGTGGCGAATTCAATAAGTGAGACATTAAAGCATCTTTCTCAAGTTCCTTTGCTGTATCCTGCTGGAGAGGTGGCAAAACTGGATAACATTTATCGATCGCCATTTTACGTTGCCTGTGCAACTGTTTACTCGCTTGTTCTTCCTCATCATCTTTATATTGCATAGCAGCTTGCATTATCGAAATACCCTTTTCTCTTTTATTCTTTTTAGCTAATTTAATTTCTTTCTGTTTGGCTTCTTTTCGCCATAGGCGGAAAGAGTCAAACATCGCCGGCCGGGCTTTCTTCTTAAAAAGTCTAACCTCTAGATTATCTAATATCTCTGTGTCAAAACTACCATATTGGGGCCATTTTAAAACACCATCCTTCCTGGTGTATCGAATCCATACTTCATTATACGTGATGGGGCCCACGCCGTGCTTTACATAGAGTTCATAAGTTGGAGTTCCAATTGGAGGAACCGGACACGAGTCCTCCAATCGGGAATCCCTATTACAACCAAGACAAAACAAATTTCCAAGTCTGCTAAGACCAGGCATCTTCTCTCTCTAGTCTAGCTTCAAACTTCAAAGGATTATCGAAATACGATAGTCTCGTGAATACACGAGTCCCTCTGCTTTGGTACTTGCAAGTTCCAAATCAAAGATCCCAAGGGGATACCCAAACTAAGAACCAAACTAAGGACTGGGAGATGCTCCACTTATACTTAACTGAGGTATCCATGACGTCACCAGAAGACTCGTCTATCGTTTTGCTCTACAAATCATCAAAGGGTCCAAGACAGGGCGGTAGTCAGGGCAGCAGTCCTTCGTAGCCGTCGGGAAGCGGGGAACCTCGCAGCAAAGACTTTCGGACCACGAACGACATACAGGGGTCGATGAAGTGGTTGGCCTTCCTCCAGAATTTTCGCACGAAGCTCCTCACGAACCTCTGGCTTGGACCGGTACCGCTGAAATCGCCCCGCGTTGGGCGCCAACTGAAGAAGTACTGGGTTTTTAAGAAACCAGCAGTGCCAGAGAACACACCCTAAGACTTCGAGTCCTTCCTGTCCCAGACTACAGAAACACAGAGTCTTCTAGGTGAAGTCAAAGATCGAATTTATTGGCTGCAGCCAGTAACAGGTATCCTAGAAGTACAACACGGTGTATATTCTCAGGAGACTGCTCAACCTTACAAAGCCAGCCATTCCTTTTATACAAAATATTATGCTTTAGGCAAACATTCCTTATTTTACAGTTGACCATTCACATGTTTTCACAACAATGAAAAAGCAGATTCATGATGACAAGCCTATTTTCAGTTTGTCCAGCCCAAAATCAATTTCCGGGCAAGGCCCAACATTTTCATCAGATATCGGATGGACCCCTAATAAAATCGGGCACTTCCTCCTCGTAAAGCAAGTCATAAAGAAAGAAACAGAGACAGGTGAGTGCGAGATTTGGCGTGGTTTGGATGTGATGAAAGGTTTATTTGCTGTGCCTTGATACTAATCTCGATCGGCCACTGGGAGAGGAACTGGCCGAACAGGTTTGGCTTCAGGCAGTGGAGTCAGCTTGCCCAGGTCACACAAAAGTCAGCAAAGGTGTACGTGTCCTTAAGACTCGTTTTGACCTTGGTCATCGGCCTATGTGAGGGCAATCACAAAATGGCTGACATGCACAAAATGGAACCCGAGGGTTCAGGACGAGATTCCTGATTTCAGGGTGATCTCGCCACTCGAATGCGACGAAAATGCTCGTACATAGTGTACTCGTCATTCTCGGTCCGCTGATACCAAAATCGTCATGATTCGACGATGTTTATGACACGGGTCCAGAATTTTCAGTACCACAATTTAGTGCTGCTTCTTAGCACAAAATGCATCCTCATGTCCATTTTGGGTGTGAGGGTGCACTTAACACGAAGCAAATAGCACTGAATGCCAGCAGTAAGTTGGGTATAAATCCTACCCCGAGACCATGTTTAGTGAACAGCTGTTCATGCTTGCTATTTATGTTCTGTCACATTTAGCACCATTTCTTAAAACTTAAATATACACAAATATTGCTTGGAAGCTGCATCTTGAGTGAAGGATTGTGATCCTTCAAATACATTTACATATCATCTTTAAAGAACAAATACATCCTCCTTCATGAATTTATTAAAAAACAAATTGTACTTAGCAGAAAAGCTAAAGGCACAGAACTTGTCTCTAGAATTATTTATAAATCTGGGCTCATTGTTCAATACTTAGACAAGGGTGTTACACCTTCAGCAGATCTGATGCACCCTGTGTCAATTTTCTTATGAACAAAGATAGTAATATTAAGGAAACGATTATGCCACCATCAATATTTGTGATGGGTAGTCAAATGACAAGAAAGCTCCACAGTTAAAATTAACATTATTTCAGCATGTCATGCGCATTACATGTGAAAAACTGTAAGTAACACCAGAACTGATAGAATTCACTTCAGACCATGTTAATGTAAAATGTTATTGAGCCTTAAAGAAATAATAAGGACTCTGATATTAAAATTGATTAATAGTTCTTTACCCTAATCACTTGACACAGGATATCCAGCAGATGTTCACCCAATATCCCAGCCAACAAAAGCTCCACTAAGGGCCATTTGTATGAAGGTACTGATTTGCGATTCTGAAATAGCGATTTTTAAGAAATCGCTATTTCAGAATCGCAAATTGGTATGTATGTACAAATTCTCTTTTATTTAGCGAATTCTTAGTATTCCTTAATTGCGATTAGCAAATTGCCAATCACAATTAAAGAATACTTTCCCATTCATTTCTATGGGCCAGGAGGCCCATAGGAATGAATGGGAAGGTATTCTCAATTTTGCGATTTGCAATTTGAAAATCGCAAATTGAGAATAATTTCAAGGGTGCAGGGGTGTCCAAAGGACACCCTGTTGCACCCCTGAAATATGCATGGGTGCACATGTGGCGGACATACATGCCCTAAGGGCATGTATGTGCGTCACATGGCACTTTGAAAAATACTGAAATGTGCATTTTTCAAGGAAATCGCTAATTACCACCAACTAGAAGTTGGTGGTAATTTGCGATTCCTTAAGGGCATTTTGCAAATTTTTTTGGCTTCATACATTGCATTTAAGGAATCGCAAAATCTGCGATTCTTTAAATGCAATTGCAAAATAAGGAATCGCAAATTTTGCGATTCCTTATTTTGCACCAGATTTTACTTCATACATATCATTTTGCTAATTCGCATTCGCAAAGGCCGGAATTCTGTGAATGTCGGCCTTTGCGAATGCAAATTTGCTTCATACATATGGCCCTAAGTTATTTGAGAGGACAGTAGGGAGACTACCACATTATTTTGGATTCTTATGAAGCAGACTCTCACCCATGGCTGAGGACATAACTGATACTGGACAAATTGCACATGATAATGAGAATAGGAGGTGTTGTGTTTCTGAATTTATTAGCTCTATCTGCAAACTTTAGCAGTATAAGCTACTAAATCCTATGATTTATGTAGGCAAGTTCGAGTTAGGCAAAATTCTTCAGTCAATGAAACATTTCCTTAAAGGATGAGATCAGGCAGTCAGCTTTACACTTTCACATCCAATTTCTGATTTACTTGGTAGGTGGTCCCTTTGGTCATGTCTTTCTCCATATTCAACTATAATCTTTATAAATCAACTCTTATCTACCACATACTGATTGTGTCTTCTTCATGCATGAAGACAACACTTAAGGTGTGATTTATACTTTGCGGAGTACCCTGTCTGCCATACTGATGGTTTTCCCACTGTTTTGAAAGTTCGACAGATCATGATGTTTTAGACGGCGGTGCCCCTCTGGGCTACACCTTTGGAAATCTAAAGACTGACAGAGCTGGAGTCCTCAACGTATGTACATCAGACTATCTGTACAATTTAGAGTGGACGGTCTGATGTACTTTTTTTCAAACTTCAAGGGCGTTAGGGTAATGTTTTTGTTTTTTTCAACAAACAAACACCCACTTTTGGAGGTTGCTTTCGGAAGACAAAAGGGTTTAGCGAGCTGCTGCCTGAAACATGGTGACTACTTACCAAATGTCAGTGTTTTCAGAGAAGGTGCCACCATGACACAGCCCCTCCAAACACACAAAGATGTCTGAAAGACTGGCAGAGATCTCAAAGTATGGTGGGTGGTAGTCCAGGGTATCAGGGGAAAGACTTCCACCACCTTAATGGATAGTGGGTTGACCATCAAAGTCTGAAACGGGTCCATAGTTTTTAATGGACATACCCACATAAGGCACTGAAACTAGAATTCCTTCAAGATATCCAGAACACGACCACACATATGCATTTTAGCGTATCTGTTTAGTCATTCATTCATTCATTCATTCATTCATTTATTACTTTATTCCTGTCATTTAGACCCAGAAAGCACATAGATTAAAACATACCAATTACAGTTGACTTTGGCACATAAGAAGGGTGATTCCAGTGACAATTCCATAATCGTAAATAATGTAAATTTTGAAAAGAGATTATACAATAAATAAATATTGTTAAAATATAGAGTATATAAAAAACAGTTAAACAAGTTAACAATTGATAAAAAAATGCTCACAACGGCCTTCAACCTATTTACAATTTAAAACGACTAAGAAAAGATAAGTGACTAGCACCGCCACCATTGTTAAATTCAGCATCGGAGAGAGTTCATTTGGCAATACTTTCAATTTAAAATGCTGGTACAGGAATGTATTCATAATGTGTGAAACTGTTTAGACCTCTGTCACAATTTCAACCCTATTTTATCTCTAATGATCATCACATTGAACACAAATTTAGCTACACAGAAAACCACAAGTGGCGTTGTATCCGTCCTTATTATACGCTCCGCCTCTCGGCAATGCCAATATTCAAGTTATTGCAGAGAGCTTTGATCCATTTTTTCCTTGGGGCAACGTATAAGGGACAGAAAAATAAAATATGAGCATCATCTTCTTTAGCCTTGGACTCAAAATATGTACTTATCGTAATCTTTTTCAGCACTGTTATTGGCCCATTTAGATTTGTTTTTATTCATCTGCAGTACCCCGTATCTATATTTGAGGTACAGGGATTTCACAATTTGTGGGCTCACCTCATCTAAAAATGGTTCAAAGCGGGCTATATCTTTGAACATGAGGAAAGAAGCTGTTAGCGAGCCTTGGTTAGAATCATTAAGCAGTTTATCATTAACTTAAGCCCAAAAAGCTGTCTTCACTACCTTACTACATGCCGTGGTTAATTCCATGGGCTCCTCCCAATAATGTGATAGCCCTATTCTCTCAAACCAAAATGACAAATGTTGAATCCAAGATATGGCTTTGAAGCAACCAAAAGTCATTATCTCTTGTAGGCCCTTTTTATAGTGTAGGAGCTCCGGTGTGGACCAAATTCTTACCCCAAAAAATGGGGGCGTAGTGCAGCATAGTTATCAGTACACTTCAAATTTAGATCCATTATTACTGGGATCAGCGGGCCCTGATTGGGAGGGCAAGCAGTTTCCGGACAAACTTGTTCTCCCCAATTTCAAAGTTTCTTTTACATTGCGGGCCCCATATCTCTGCTCCATACAGAGCTGCTGTCTGTGCCTTAAATTTAAAAACCTCAATAGCAGGTGATACAGCCTTTGAGGAACTCGCCCCATGCTGTTTAGTAATAGGGGAACAATTTTGAAGCAAGATTACTTTGTTTTTGTTAAATTGGTGGTTCCAAGACAATTTTGTGTCCAATGTGATACCAAGATAGTTAAAATTATCTACATGCTCTATCTTTTGGTGGTTTAGCTCTAGGTTTTTTTTAAATGATCTATGTGGATTAATGGACATGTATTTGGTCTTACTGGAATTTATCTGGAGGCCTTTGTTAATACAATATAACTGGAAAGAATTAATCGGAGTTTGGAGTCCACTTGGGGTTTGCGAAACAAGATGGTATCATCTGCAAAAAGTAATGTAGGTATTACTTCGCCACCCAACCTGGGGTAATCATTTTTACAACCTTCCAGATATTGAGGGATATCATTTACATAAAGGCTAAAAAGGGTGGGGACTAGTACGCGGCCTTGGCGTACCCCCCGACTCACTTGTATTTCTTTGGTGAGCTCACCTCCCGGTCCCCATCTAACCTTAGCATAATTTCCCTCATGAAGCCATAATCATTTGTACAAGCAGTTCGATTGGCACCCCCAGGTCCGTCAAACGTCCCCATAGTAAGTTTCTGGGTACCAAATCGAACGCAGATTTTAAGTCTACAAATGATATGTATAGACTGCCTTTCCTAAGATTTATATATTTCCAGGCGATGCACATAAACCTAAAAACTTGGTCTTCGGTACTAATCTTCTTCCTGAATCCAGCTTAATACTTTGAAAATAGGTCGACCTCCTCAATCCATGCTGTTAACCTAAATAAAATATGTCTCGCACATATCTTCTGTGGTATGTCAATTAATCTAATGGGGCGGTAATTTACCGGATCGTGACGGTCACCCTTTTTAAAAATTGTCACTAATTCCGCACCCTTTCCATGTGTTGGGTATTGGCTCGAAGTCGGCTATCGCATTGCAGAGACGATTAATATAAGGTCCGCATATGTTCATATTGTGTTTTAAAAGGTCGCCCGGTATTTTATCCGGCCCTGGAGCCTTGCCAGATTTAACTGATCCCAAGACTAATAATGTTTCCTTAATACTGAAACATAATTTAGCCGCCTTGGCGTTATTCATCATCTCTTCTGATACCACAAAGGCAGCACCATCAGTTTCAGAATAGAGGTCAGAGAAGGGTTTAACCCATGTATCCTCGTCAAGGAATAGGTCTATTTGCATTCTTCCCGACCTATTCCCTTTGGCTATCAAGTTCCAAAACTCGGCCTGGTCCTTAGCTTTGGCCGCACTAATTAAACCCGACCAGATCTCTTCATCCCGCAATCTCTTTGCGTCTGACAGGGACTGTTTATAATTGTTTCTCTTTATCCTTATTATAGCCATGTCTCCACATTTAATTGCCTGCACTAATTCAGTCTTTGCGTCTCGACAGTTCTTATTAAACCAGGATTTACCGCCATTAAGCCCCTCTGATTTTCCAGCTTTTCTCGATTTTGGTATTTTTCTTAACACTGGACCTAAAGCATTTACCAACCTACCATGTAGATTTGTAATCCTAATTGGGTTGGTTACTTGCTCTACAAAAGGGGTCAGGATGTCTACAAAGGTAGAATAAACACTAGTGATAGCTTTAATATTCCCTTGTATATAGGGCCATTTGACAGCTCGGTTATTATTCTTTAAGATAATACCATCTTCAAGTGATCCAATTTCCTTAGCGCCAATTTGGGCGGGAAGGAAAGGGTCCAAGCATATGGTAAGCCTCAAAGGTCGGTGGTCACTCTCTGTCCTGGGGTCGATTACTAGAACAACCAAATGGCTCCAAAGTCTAAGCGTCACCAGTATGTAATCTATATGTGACCGGGATTTGCCTCTCCCGAAAGTGTATGCATTTGGTCTATCAGGCGGCAAGCATCCGTTGCATGCTCTCAGACTGTTGCCCATTGTAATTCTTAATATTTGGCTCACGGCCACTGTGCACTTTGCCACCTTCTCGCTTTCTATCGCAGGGATGTTATATGCCATGTATTCCTCCTCAGTCAGATTACCAAATACTAACACGGGCTCAAAATTGCAATTGAAGTCGCCTCCAATTACAATATTTGAACTATGGCCCAGTGTCTCTATAAAGGACTCCAGCTGACTTATTATCTCTGATTCACAATAAGCGGGCCTGGTCTGTTATAAATGTTAAATAGAAATATGACCTCCCCGTTTTTTGCGACCAGCTTTAATCCCAATATGTCACGGGACGATACTTTTAGTGGAACAATGTTAATTTCCAAAGAGACCCGTATCCATATCACTAACCTCCCCGAAGGCCTACCTCTCACTGATGGACTGGCTTCCACACTATATGTTTTAAAGCCTTCTCTATGGGGTGTTTCTATTAACCAGGTCTCTAGTAAAAGCGTAATATCGCTAGCCTCTCTGTATTCATTCCAAGATAAGTCAGCTGTGTTCCTCTTTAGGCCTGCAATATTCCATGACGTGCGGCATAAGTTAGGAGGCATGATCGTGTCCCTAGGCTGAACTAATAATCCTCCTGAGGACCCCGTAGGTGAACTTATGATGTTATAACCTACTGCAATATTTCTATGCCCCCCTTCGTCTGCCTCCTGCACTTCTGCAGGCACTTTTCCATTGATCTGCTCCCTTGGTAGCTCAACCTGATAAGGCTCCCCTGGCGAGTTCCATATAGTAATATTTTTCCTAACTATGGAATCCTTTTTACTAGCCAGTGTAAAAACATCCAGCCCATGATATGGAGACTTTAGATGTCAATCCTGATCATCTAGGGAGGACAATACCTCAAAGCCATTAAACAATTGGACTGTGGGGTCTGCCTCATTAGCCTTTCCTCTTGCAAAAGGGCAATAAAAATACCCCAATGGCAGGGCACTAACATTGCTGTCCCCAGTAGCAGATACTTCCTTGTTTATCAAAATTGACCTGGCCATCTGTGGTCGTCTTAAGTTTACCACCACGCAATCGCCCCCAATATTCTTCCTGGTGCCTCCCACCCAACCCACCCTCCATACCATTAATATGTCGTCAACTCTAGCAGGGTTAAATTGCCTGTATTTTGCCAACCAGTCTACCGTCTTGTTTCTCAAATTCACCCAATTCTCATTCTGGTCCCTCCTGAGTGCCGGTACCCCTGTTAGGACTATTACATATGGATAAGAGTCGGGGGCAGGTCTAATGTGTCATTGTTTGGGATTAAATCAATACCTTTGGACTGTACAGTAGTGGCCTATCAAAACGATTACCTGGTCTAGGATGGGATGGGTCTCGGTGTAGGGGACCCTTCTCATTTCGTTGTGGTATGCCACTCACTCTTGTATCGTCCTCAGTTGATATTGTTGCATCATCCCTTGATAGATTGGGATTTTGTCTAGTACTGATTCTAGGTACAGTAGTCCTTGAACTATGTTCTATCCCAACCATTGTTTGCCTGTCATCTTCCTTAGCTGTAGGCAAGAGTGGGGCACCCTGTACTCTTTGAGCCCCTAGCTTTTGTGAACTTTCGCTATGTTGCTTGCTACCGTTTCCCCTTATTTCTATTGAGTTTTGCAATTGGCACAGCTTATCTGCCACAGGTTTTAGGGACACGCTAAGCAAAGCCCCAACCTCTAGTAGTATGGCCTCCTTGACGGAATCTAGAGATTTTTTTTACCATAGACTCAAAATCCCCATAATGACTATCCAATTCAAAATGTATACGATCTTCATTAATTTCCGTCTGGGTACATACACTCTTCGCAGATACCTTTGGCAGCACAGTAATTGCTTTGGGCTTGGCTACTTGTAGGGACCCCCCCACCCCCTTAGCCCTTGTTTTCCTTGTCATGGGGATTGCCTTTTTTTTGACACATTTGTCAATCCACGTTTTCCCCGATCTAGTGTTTTGTTTCCTTAATCCAGGTCCAGATGTTGGACTGGGTAGATTGGGTGTGTCATTTAGCCCTGACGATGGTGAAAAAGCAGCAGAAGAATTTGCCGGCTCCCCCTCCTCCCCACCCACTAATGGAGAAAGGTGTGGGGTACACGAAAGCCTAGGTGAGCTCAGGTGGGTGTGTATCGGTTCAATCGATAGTCACCTTTCTGCGATTTGACTCTCGTGATTGAGTAGAGTGTCTGCCCTTATAATGAAAGCATCTAAAGTAGCAGCTGGGCCCTTCCGTTTACTCATGATTAGAAGAGCACCTCTTCAAAACTTGCGAAGAAAACAATAATAGGAACACTTTAAATTCAGGCAGTATAATAGTCCAGCTTACCCCTAAGGCAGCAAGTGTCCAGGTGTCAGAGGGGTGGCCCAGTCCAGTCTATGCCAGGCTATGACGGGCAAGGACGGGCCCGCCCTTGGCCCGGGCGAGCCCACGCGCGTCCCGCGCCGTGGGAGCCCCGGTCCCATTTTATGGGATAGGTTGGCTCCACCCCCTCCACTCCTCCCGTGGGACCGCACTACCTTATGGATGTTGTAGGAGGCAGTACGCGGTCCGCAAGTTTCGTGGAGGAGGCTAACGGCGGCAAGGGTTCCCCGATGGAAAAGCAGCTCAGCAAGGGGACCTCAGCTGGCCAAGCGGCAGAGAGACCCAAAGTACTCCTCCCAGCGCAAAAGCTCCTCCAAAACGGCCAGGTACGCAAAGTGATGCGAAGGTTTAACATCGTCTGTTTAGTCAAAACCTACCACATGTTCTGGTAAAAACGAGCTTTAAGTAATGTTGCCTGCTACATTGGATTTTCTACTCCTCAACCCGTTTTCTACCTTTTAGCACTGCTAGCCATGGTGCATCTTTATTCTGCCTCAAACATGTGACTGTCGTTCTACAACATAAGTTTGCCAAATAAGGCAGGAAGCCTTTCAAATTGAAGGTTCCCTTTTTTTGAATTCTCACCCTTTCAAACTGAAAACTGAATCTAATCTATTTACATATTAAACATAGAAACTTGCTTTTTTTTATTGATTTGGTATGTGAAGGTTCCCGAAATAGCCCTATATCATATAACATACTCTGCAGAAAAGATAACAATATCAAATTTTTAAAAATGATCTAAAGCAAGGTCAAAGAAGATACTGAGAATGAGTTCTAGTACAAGTAACATCAGATTAGGCCGAAACAAACCAGAAAAATGAATACCCAAAGAATATTCGAACCTAAAAAAAAAACATTGACTAGTGGTCAAGCCACTTATTGTCTATCTCCAGGTTATTTTAGTACTTTGGAGGCTCAAAAACATCAAATACATCCCAGAGTTCTGTGTTAGAGAATCCCATATCTTCAAATGTAAAGGTATATTGCATCTGAATATTCTCAAATTTACTTTTAGGGATAAGGTATCCCAGATTGCACCTCAAAACCTTACAAGCAAAACACTAAAAAATTCAAGCCAAATTCGGTGCTCAATTATTATTTTAGCTTTTTATTGAAAATGCAATTATGTCTTTCACATTGCTAGACTGATTTCCAAAATGTCTTCAGTATTCACCAACTATTCTCTGTCACGTTGTGAAAATAATGCAACTCGCACATTGGAAATAAATCACCTAGAAGCTGAACCGGTACACCAAATAGCCAATGCCATGAGATGAAGAATGTATACTTCCCGGGGTGGATGCAAGATGCGATTGACAAAGTCATAAAGCATTAGCTGAAGGCGACTGACCCAAATGAGCCAATGTCTGAAGCTGGCTGACCGAAAACAAACTCTTTGCATATTGAAGACAATAGGTCTTGCAGACAGATGCGCTGCCAAGGGTGTGCAGTCATAATATCGAGTTTTTTATTTCGACTGGACAGATTATCGAGTAAAAAATATAGAATGGAAATAATATCGACTAGGCATAATATAGACAACAAAAATATCGACTAGAAAAAATTAATATCGAATAGAATGGACATAATATTGAATCAAAAATATAGAATGGACATAATATCGACTAGACATAATATAGACAACAAAAATATTGAATTTAAGGTAAGTTAATATTATTTTTTATTTTTTGTCTAATATAATTCTGTAGCGGGTTGTGGGTTTGTAGGGGAATAGGGTGGGAAGTAATTTAATTATAATTAATAAAAATGTGTTAATTTATTTATTGATATTTATTTATAATTAATTGTTAATTAATTATTAATTGGTAATTAATTAAAATATAATTGGTAATTAATTGTAATTGATTAATTGATAAATATTTTAATTTTAGTAATTTATTTTCTGTAACGGGTTGTGGGTTTATAGGGGAATAGGGTGGGAAGTAATTTCATTATAAATGATTAAATTTGTTAATTTATTTATTAATATTTATTTAGAATTAATTGTTAATTAATTATTAATTGGTAATTAATTAAAATATAATTGGTAATTAATTATAATTGATTAATTGATAAATATGTTAATTTTATTAAATTATTTTCTGTAGCGGGTTGTGGGTTTATAGGGGAATAGGGTGGGAAGTAATGTAAGTATAATTAATTAAATATGTTAATTTATTTATTGTTAATTATTTTGAATTAATTGTTAATTAAATAATAATTGGTAATTCATTAAAATATAATTGGTAAATAATTTTGATTGATTAATTGATAAATCTGTTAATTTCATTAATTTATTTTCTGTAGCGGGTTGTGGGTTTATAGTGGAATAGGGTGGGAAGTAATTTAATTATAATTAATTAAATATGTCATTTAATTTATTGTTATTTATTTAGAATTAATTGTTAATTAATTTTTAATGGGTAATTAATTAAAATATAATTGGTAATTAAAATTAATTGATTAATTTTTAAATTGTAAATTAATTAATTGTTATTAGGTAATTAATTAGTATTAGTAGGTAATTTTTATGATTAAATAATTTTGATTTGTATTTTTAAATAATTATTTAAGAAATTTTATACAATTGTAAAATATTTTAATTATTTTATAATTGGTATTACTATTTATGTTATTTATATTTATATATGAAGTATTTACTTTCCCTAATATTGCACTCACTGGAGTTGGAATAGTAATTTTTACCCCTACGCTATCCAACAATTTCCCTACTGTTGCACTCTCTGGAGTTTGAATAGTAATTTTAACCCCTTTGCTATCCAACTCTTTCCCTACTGTTGCACTCTCTGGAGTTGGAATAGTAATTTTAACCCCTACGCTATCCAACTCTTTCCCTAATGTTGCACTCTCTTGAGTTGGAATAATAATTTTAACCCCTACGCTATCCAATGCTTTCCCTACTGTTGCACACTCTGGAGTGGGAATAGTAATTTTTACCCCTACGCTATCCAATGCTTTCCCTACTGTTGCACTCTCTGGAGTGGGAATAGTGATTTTTACCCCTACGCTATCTAACGTTTTCCCTACTGTTGCACTCTCTGGAGTGGGAATAGTAATTTTTACCCCTACTCTATCCAACGCTTTCCCTACAGTTGCACTCTCTGGAGTGGGAATAGTAATTTTTACCCCTACGCTATCCAACGCTTTCCCTACTGTTGCACTCGCTGGAGTGGGAATAGTATTTTTTACCCCTACGCTATCCAACTCTTTCCCTACTGTTGCACTCTCTGAAGTGGGAATAGTAATTTTAACCCTTTCGCTATCCAATTCTTTCCCTACTGGTGCACTCTCTGGAGTTTGAATAGTCATTTTAACCCCTACGCTATCCAACTCTTTCCCTACTGTTGCACTCTCTGGAGTTGGAATAGTAATTTTAACCCCTACGCTATCTAACGCTTTCCCTACTGTTGCACTCTCTGGAGTGGGAATAGTAATTTTTACCCCTACGCTATCCAACACTTTCCCTACTGTTGCACTCTCTGGAGTGGGAATAGTAATTTTTACCCCTACGCTATCCACCGCTTTCCCTACTGTTGCACTCGCTGGAGTGGGAATAGAAATTTTTACCCCTATGCTATCCAACTCTTTCCCTACTGTTGCACTCTCTGGAGTGGGAATAGTAACTTTAACCCCTACGCTATCCAACGCTTTCCCTACTGTTGCACTCTCTGGAGTGTGAATAGTAATTTTGACCCCTACGCTATCCAACTCGTTCCCTACTCTTGCACTTTCTGGAGTTGGAATAGTAATTTTAACCCCTACGCTATCCAACTCTTTCCCTACTGTTGCACTCTCTGGAGTTGGAATAGTAATTTTAACCCCTACGCTATCCAACGTTTTCCCTACTGTTGCACTCTCTGGAGTGGGAATAGTAATTTTTACCCCTACGCTATCCAACGCTTTCCATACTGTTGCACTCTCTGGAGTGGGAATAGTTATTTTTAGTCAACAACAGGGAGGGACATAGGGGGGGACAATGTTTATAGGGGTCCAGTGTGCGTGTCCCATCAATCTATAAAACTCGCTGGAGTGGGAATAGTAATTTTTACCCCTACGCTATCCAACGCTTTCCATACTGTTGCACTCTCTGGAGTGGGAATAGTTATTTCTACCCCTACGCTATCCAACGCTTTCCCTACGGTTGCACTCGCTGGAGTGGGAATAGTAATTTTTACCCCTATGCTATCCAACGCTTTCCCTACTGTTGCACTATCTGGAGTGGGAATAGTAATTTTTACCCCTACGCTATCCAACGCTTTAGCTTCTGTTGCACTCACTGGAGTCATTACAGTAAATTTAAACCTCTTGCTATCCTACGGTAAAAATATTGTATATGTTTTGTTTATAATATATATATATATATATATATATATATATATATATATATATATGTATTAAAAATGAATTATTTTTTTTAAGTTATATTAATTACTTTTTAATGTTACGTTTATTTAAGTATTTTAAATAAGTTAAAAATTATTTAATTTATTATTATATTACTTTAAATTACTTTTAAGACATTTTAAAAATTCGATATTTTGACAGTCTATATTTTTTACACTCGATATTTTGGAGTCGATATTTTTGTACTTACCTGTTTGAAGATAGGAAGTCGATATTTTGTAGTCGATATTTCTACCTCGATATTTTGTCATCTCGATATTGTGACTGTCGATATTCTGTCAGTGATCCGCTGCCAAGGCAGCCCTAAAAATAGGCCTGCAGAGAAGAGTGAGACACTGAATCCAGAGTAGGGTGTTGATTTCATTGGGAACCCTCCTTCCTCCGTTCAGGAATGCTGTCGCTGAAATATGAAAGTAGCATGGAACGGGAAAAGGGTCAATTTCATCCACGGAGGTTACATGAATGTTCTGATTAAAATTTCATTTCAAACAAAACACCACTTCAAAAGCTTACACAGAAAGGACAATTCAATGTCAATTAAATCCAAACTAATTTCAGTCCACAACAATAATTCGATTGTTTTTCTTTTCATTGAAACTCGAAATTTGAAAAACATTATATAGCTCCTGTCAAAACATATGTAACAAAAACACAAATTATGGCATACATTCTATTGAATAACAGGTGTCGAAATACCTGCATATACAAAGTTGTTCACTCTTTTACATTCTCTTACCACCTTCAGTGGTCGCGCATTTTCAAGCTCCAATCAATAGTTCTGCTAAGTCCGTCCATTTGTGGCCATGTTGGCACCGAATCACTCTGGGCGCGGATTCAGCGCAGTAATGCTTGCTATGCTACATCACGCAGCTGTCCCCTGACAGACTATGTAGACAATGCAGAACGCAATCAGTGCTTTCCGTTAATTGCCACTACAGAGAAAGTGTGTTTTGTTAAGAGCAGTGGCGCGGGTAAAGGGTCAGTGCAGATGTACAGCATGCATGATGCAGCCAGATCATCTTCGCTCGTGAAGCCATTTCAATGTCATTACGCTGGGTTGCTATAATTATGCAGTAGCCTTTACCAAGTAGTAACATGCCAGTTTTTCTCCGCGACAAAATGAAGCAATGGCGTCTTTTATGAGGAGCCTGTTGCTGATTTACGAGCGGCTACTGACTGCCCAATAAATGCAGGAGAATGTGTGACGAAACAAAGCATGTTTCTTATTTGGGCGCGTGCCCCCCTGGGAAGCAGTAGTACTTTTGCTGCGTCATCCTGTAGCTTCCTCCACTTTTGGTTTTTGGCACTTCAGCTTCTATTTGATACTTGGACACTCGACAAGCTACCAAGTATTCGACGCAACAAACAGTTGAACAAACCTCACTCCACTACAGTAGCTCTGCCTGGAGGTGTCCAATCAGGAAAGCTGAGGCAAGTACTTATGGAATTTTTTACTGTGTTTTTTTTGGTCTTCCAATTTCACAGGCTCTTGGTTGTTGTTGCTCTAAACTTAAATCTAGGTTTTGTGCTTGCTGTGTCCATTCGGGTTGTTCATAATTCAAACACTGTGAAATTGCTGTATTAATTTAAAAAATGGTAATTATAATGTGATAAAACTGCTACTTTGTTTTACAATGTACTTGAGTTTCGGCGTGTTTGCTGGACAGGAAGCAAAAGAGGCATTTCTCAAATAAATTAACTGAATAGCTCTAAAGTTCTGCCCATAACAGCCCCATTAAAATGGTTAGCGGGCACATACACTGACATTGGCAAAGAAACGGAATAAACAATGAAAAAAAGCAAGAGCACAAAAGATGAAAAATCAGTCAGCGAAATAATACACTTCAAGGGCAGCTCAACCCACACAGTAGCTGAAAGTACTTTCTGCTACGTCATTCATACAGATGTGTACATAATAGAATGTATAAATAATAGCATTTTAGAATACAAAATAAAAAAATTGAAACGCATTGACTCGAAGATTAAGGATTCAATGGCAATTTCCAATTCAGCCTTTTCAAGCACTCTTCCCTATTTTGCGCATATCTGTATTTGCATTTGTGAGCTCTTTCTAGAGCGCTGCTGTTATCTTAAAGGTATCATAGTCCCCAAGAATCGTTAACAGAAACGTATCGTCTGGAAATAAAAAAAATTGGGCAAACATTCAGGTCTCTGAGGCTTTTCTGAAAGGTATCAGTTCCACGATTGCCCTAATCTCTCGCGATAGGATATTCGAAATGTTAGTCCCACTGCAGGCAAGGTTCTCCCATATACTTTCACACCGAGGGACAGCCAGTTTTTCTGCCGCAAAAACACTAGATGCAGCCTCAGAGATGCACATTTGCTCAGTGTACTAGACCCTGGTGTAGTAATGTATACCGGAGGGCAAACAAAGTACAATTTTCAAATGATCAATGCACTAGGATGGTGCTTTGAAGCTAAACAAATACCAAATAGTGCTACAGAAACACACATCAATCAAACATTTGTAAAGCACAGGATTGTCACCACTCGGGGTGTCTCGGCGCTGTGTCTCCATCGAAGAGACATATCTTTATTCTCTTTCTGGAGGCTGCCAGAAGGGGGCTGTATTGAGTTGGAGGGGAAGGTAGTTCCAGGTCTTGGCAGCGATGTAGGAGAAGCAGTGGCCACCGCTGTGACATATGCAGGTGTGTGTGCGAGGCCAAATGAAAAAGAGCACAGGTGTCTTGTAAATTGGTGAAAGTTCAGTCGATGGTTGAGCAAGGCAGATCCTAGGTCATGGAAGGCTTTGTAGGCATGTGTGAGCAGCTTGAACTGGCATATTTTCTTGATGGGGAGCCAGTGTAGGTCTCTATGGGGGGGCAATGTGGGTTAGTTTGGGGAGGTCCAGGATGCGTCTGGCTGCAGCACTCTGTATAGTCTGGAGTCTTCTGAGGAGCTGGGTGGAGATGATGGCTTTAAGGGCGTTGCCGTAGTCAAAGTGGTTGGTGACGAGGGCTTGAGTGATGGTCTTTCTGGTGTTGGTTGGGATTCATTTGTATATAAGATACAATAGAATAACATGCATCTGCAAAGCTCACTTATGGCAGTGTATTCAGTGTACACTATTAAAAACATCAAGCAGTATTTATATTTATTTCTTTTGTTTCAGAAAAACCATAAAAGCACACACATTAAATACAAATAAGAACTTCCACGAAAACGTGCCAATTAAAATAGTAATTGCAACTTGTATAGAAGACAAGATAAGAGAGCACCAGACTCACACAGGCAAAACCAAATAAAAAAAAAGTGGCTTCAATAAACGGAACTAGTCTCCGCCGGTATAAACAATTAATGAACAGGTAAAATGGGCAAAACATTATAAAGTGCATTTTCCCATAGATAGTGTGTTAAAAACACGCTGATTAATCACAACCTGATCTAAGCCTGACATATTTTATTAAGTTACGCACATAAAAAACTTTACTGCAAGTAAGCATTAATAAAAAAAGTAAGCGAAAATAAGCGAAAAACCACTTGCCTGAAAGTAGCCTTTTCAAAATCGGGATGATAAAGGACTTCCTGTGTAGGTCATAGAAACTGCAGAAAATCAAAAATGAAGCGTGTCCTGTGGAGACTTACCATTGCAGCTAAGGGTGACAGCCTCTGTCCCTTTACTGGCCTTTTGGGTGGGTGAGAAGAAGATGGAGAAGGTCAAACCGGAGCCTGGTCAATGAAAAGCGATCTTAAGAATTCACAAACCCTAATAGGTTAGGTTTGATCTTCTGCGTTGTTCTTAGGATGATAAAACAACGTACACTAGGCTTAAATAGCTCATTCTCTTCCCTAGCTAGTAACTGCTGTCTAAAAAAGGCATCCTTGATACCAACCAGGTACTTCTTGTTGCTTGATTTTGGATTATAAAAAATATCTGCTATACCCAGAGTCACAACTCACTCCCAGGTGTATTAGAGCCACGGAATATTGGAGACATGATCAAGGGCCATGCAGTCCTTTAGGACACATTTTTTAATGATGTCCGGTGCTGGTCCAAATTTTTAAACATAATGAGAGGGGGGCAAAAAGCCAACAGATCAGTGAGATAGGCCATACCAAGCTCTTCATGTACATTAAATGTGGAGGTACCCTGGGGTTCAGCTAGGAGCTGTCTCAAAAAGCTATTTTCGGCGATTTGAGGATCATCAAGGGCAATATAGCCCCAGATTTCACTACTGTACAGTACTTTTGTGATGCACTTGGCCTTATAGAGCAGCAATATTGCCCCAACCGGTCTTTTGCCTACTCTGTAGGCAAAATTGAAAATAGCCGTATTCGCCCAAGTAAGGTTAGGTTTCTTATGAATTTCTAAGGGCCCCCAGTTCATCTTGGCATCCCGCGGGACCCCCAGATAGGAGAAAACACACATCCTAGGGACAGAGGTGGACCCAACCTTAAAAGTATAGGGCCTGCTCAAACGAGAACCTATTTGTATTACATAGCCTTTTAAATTGCAGACCAACAAGTCCTGCTCTTCCATAAATTGAACAAAGGAGTTAAGCAACGTTTGAAAACCCCTCTCAGTCCTGGCCATCAAGACAGCGTCATCTACGTACAGAAGAACAGGAAGGCCTCGCTGTCCCACCTGAGGCTAATACACCTTAGTCTCCACTACTACCTACTCTAAATTGTTTATAGATACATTAAGCGGAAAAGGAGCCACATGCAACCCTTTCAGACCCCTCTAAGTATAGGAGACAGTTGAGTTACCTTAAAACCTTTATGGTATCTAACCTCCGCCTTTGTATCTCAATGGAGATCTTGTTGGAAAAGAATGATACCCCTGTGCACCCCCATAGATTACTTCGTCTTTCACAACATGCATCTATTTACACTAACGAACACGGAGGACAGGTCCATAAAGGACAGATAAATACTAACAGGACTGGCAACTGTGTACTGGTTAAGATTCATGAACAGGTTTAGGCATTGGTCAACAGTCGATTGACCTTGACGAACACTGTACTGAATGTCTGAGAAGATGTTATTGTCAGCGCCCAACTAAATAACCAGTCCAGTAAAATATGTCCAACCAGTAAATTCAACAGGGAAATTGGCCTATAACAGTGTGTACTGTCTCTATTCCTTTTTTAAAAAACAGGAACAATGGTAGAGATGGCCCAAGTAATCGGAGAACCAACTCTGACAGCACCGTTGATGACTGAGGTGAGGACGGGGGCCCACAGCACCAAATTGGAAATGTAGAGGTCGGGAGGAATCCCATCTGGTCTCGGGGACTTATTACGAGACAACCCAACTATACCCAATCTAACTTCCCCCTCTGAAACAGACAAGGTGGATTTCCTCACTCCTGTCTCCACAGAAGGCACACTGAACAGGTGGGCACCAAAACATATCCTCCAAATGGTTAATCCATTCATTCTCAGTGATATGGGCATCAAGGGCGTTTACTATGTCCAATGCCAGAAAAGGGCTATTAACAATGCCCCAAAACTTGGTTCTACTCTTGAGGGTACTGGCCTTGATAAGCTCACTCCAGGAATCCTCCTTCAGTGCCTCCTAGTGCCTAACCAGAGCTCTGTTATACTGCTTTCTACAAGTTCTTACTAAGCAAATATATCTTGGAATAGTGCATAGTGCTTCTTTTTGCTTCCTAGACACACACAAGCAGGCACAATGAAACCATCTTGGCACCGGTCTGGGTGCCCTTTAGGGGCGGGATCCTCCAATAAATCAGCCATGGAGCGGGAAATAGCTGCAACGGCATTAATGACTTCCCCTGGCTCCGGCTGCACAGCCAGGCATGTCTAGACTCCTTATGACATTTGGCTGATAAGGTCTCATGGAAAGAATCAGGGATGAACTGGGCCCATTTGAGTCTTCTAGTACCATATGTGGCTTTCAATAATTCCCTCTTTCCTTCCCTCTTGTTCTGGTCTAGTAGGCGAAGGCTAGCTTTAAGACACAGATATAGGGGCGGCTCGCAGAGGGAGTGCTGTGGGGCAGTGGGGTAGTCAGGGGAGGGGCAGGGTGGGAGGTAGTGGAGTCAGACATATGACGGCTAGGAGTAAAGTAAGTAAATAAATAAATAAAACTATTTACCTTGCGCTTGCTGCATCGCCGAGTTGGCGATGCAGCAAACACATGGTAAATATTTTATTTATTTATTCACTTACTTTACTCCTTGCCATCGTATGTACGACTCCCCTACCCCCACTCTGCCCCGACCCCGCCCTGGCCCACCACCCCGCAGCACTCCCTTTGGGAGCTGCCACTGCACAGAGGGTTATGGTCACTATGGATGCTTGCTTCATTGGAGAATTCTGATATAAGGTACAAAAGGGAGGTAGAGACAAAAATAAAATCAATAAATTAATCACTACCATTCCCTTTGAAAGTAGGAAGAATATGAATCGGCCTGAGTCCAATTTGCCCAATTGCTGGAGAAAAATCAAATTCAATCACTAGGGCATTCTGTTTATCCCCTGGCAGGTATGTTCTAAATGCATCCCTGATAGATGCGGACAACTGAGAGCCCCCGGGTGCAGCTGTCTTGGATCCCCACATAGATGGATATTAAAGTCTCCAACCAGCACAAGTTGCATCATAAGAAGGATTGAGCCATTAAGATTGCTAAAAAATGCAACCAACCAGGAGATATTAAAAACCTCTGGAAGAGACGATGTCGCATTATAAAAGTTAAAAAGCAACAGTTCACAGAGCATACTTGAAAATAACAGAGACTGCAAGCATGGGTTATCTGTTGCCAACATTGCAATACTACATTTCACCATCAGAGAAACATAAACATCCAGATACCCATTAGATAGACCAGCCCTCGAAGGGGTAGCAGGCATGAAGAAGGACTCATACACTTCCATAACAAATGAATTTCAGATGGCCCAAGTCTCCTGCAAACATATGACATCAAACATTTTTACAAGACAACACCATTCTGGGTCGAAGAACTTTGATGCCAGTCCTGCTAGGTTCCATGAAATAAATTTACAGGGATTGCCATCCATAGAACTGGCGCTTAAAGAAGAACCTTGGTCAAATTGATGAATCGGAGTGGCAAGTGGGATAGGAGTCGTAATTTTCACGGGTGCTATCGCTGGGAGTCAGTCACAATTATCAAGAAACCCCAGGGGGGCAAAGGCATTTGAAAGGGGAACAGATGGAGTCACCAATTGCCACTCCACATTAGCTTGACTGGGAAGCCCCCTTGGGCACCATAATCCAGAAGATGTTGCAGGACTCAAGGGTCTATAAAAAAAGCCCAGGGGAGGGCCAGGATAGACGTGGCAGGACCTAAGGAGGGGCTTGAGTTAGCCGCATTGAGGACCACACAGGAGTTGATTATAACACAGTCATCACCACAATTCTTTTTTGACCTTCCCTACCCAAGCAACTATACACACCATTTAAATATATCTCTCCACTCTTATCCCCAAGATCGTATTGGTGTTCAGCCAATACAATACTTTGTTGTTCAGTTGGTGAAAGTCCTCTGTAACACCTGGCTTCAGCATGGGTACATTCCCCAAGACCACAACATACGGTGTGGCTTCCGGTGGTAGGTGAAGAGTAAATGGGTTCTGACTCTGGGTACCAGGGGCCTCATTTATGAAGCCGTGCGTCACTTTTACGCCGCAGGTGCGTCACTTTTTGTGACGCACCAGCAGCGTAAATAATGTGCCTTGTTGCACCATATTTACAAAGTGACACATCTAGATAGATGCGTCACTTTGTAAACCCCTGCGCCACATTATACCTGCGCCAGGTATAATGTATGCAAGGGGGGCGTCTTGACGCAAGGAAGGGTCATAGAAGTGACGCAGTGAAATCTATGAGATTTCACAGCGTCACTTTTAGGACGCCGTTGCGTCAAAATCTTGCGCCTGCCTCACAGCAGGCGTAAGACTGATGCAGGCCCTTTCACATGGGGCTTGCCCCATGTGAAAGGGCGCATTGCTGGAGTTGCGTCACTTTTGTGATACACTCCAGCAATGTGTCACTTTTGCGCCTACAGATACGTCAGAAATATTGACGTATCTGTAACTCCTTGCGACATGATGCGTCATATCATAAATATGACGCATCAATCATGCCGCAAGGAGTGCGCACTGAGAAGTGACGCATCGCTGCTTTCACGCAGCGATACATCATTTCTCATAAATGAGGCCCCTGGCATTCCATTCACTCGGGCGACTTCCCCTCCTTTTGGTCTTCGTGATGCCAGACTAGGCCTTCATCCTGGGCTTCTCAACGGAGAATCCTTCCCCCTTTGACCTTTCTCTTGAGACTAGAAGTAGAAGGGTCTGTGTGGGTTGGAGAGTTCTCTCCTGCAGTTTATGGGGAGATGATAAATTCTCCTACTTTACAGTACATGGCCCAGGCTTACTAAAACCCTTATTGCCATTAAGACCCAGTATGGCCACAGGACCATGTTTGGCTGCATTGCTACCCATGTGAATATGCTGTGTCAGGTTAAATAGTTCCTGCTTGATTGAGGCCAGTCATTGCTTGATTGGTTCCAATTAAGGGGTCGGTTAGGATCGCGGATGGACTTGAGTCCGTCCGCGACCCCAGAGTAGGAGGGAACGTCCGCATGGGCTTCGGCGCTCCCTCCGTGCAGATTAGGATGTGACCGCCAGGGTGGCGGTCACATCCTCTATCTTTAACATTGCGGCGGGTGCAGCTTGAAGCTGCACCTGCCGCAATATTAAAAATGCATACACCGCATTTGCGTGCACAAAGCGGCAGGCACCGCGCGGTGCCTGCTGCTTTGTTCACGCAAATGCAGGGGGGTACCATAGGTACCCCCCATGTGCACCCCCCCTTCACCCAGGGGGCCCGCAACGGGCCCCCGAAGTGAAGGTCCGTATGCTTTTTCACGGCGGAAAAGCCGCCGCAGAGAAGCATACATTCTACACCATCATAATATGGCTGGCGGTGTCTGGTAGACACCGCCAGCCATGTTATGGCTTTTCCGCCGCGGTCGGAAGGCGACTGAGGCGGAAAAGCTGTGGACAGAAAAAAGATCCCCCAGCCATTCTAATCTGGTGGGGGGTCTTTTTTCAGTCCGCAGCGGTTTTCCCGGAGTATGCGGGAAAACCGATATCATAATCGGCCCCTTAGAGTCCATTCATGCCAATAAGGAACCCACAAAGGCTTCCATCATGGCTGCCATATCCTTCTTAGACAGGGCCTGTGCTCCAAATGTGTTAGACAACAGAGCCTCTGCCCTGGGATGCTTTGCCTTACCCCCGTCAGGGGACACTTTCTTTTAGCCCCTATCTCATGACCATTGCTGATACCCCCGATTTGGCACAAGAGGCGGGAAGCCCTTTGCTTGGTAGTGTTCTTGCTATGACTAGACGTGAATACTGATGCTTTTTTAACCCTGCTAGCCTCATCCGTAATGTCAAGTGAGTCTGGTAACCCAACTGTTTCCTGGCCAGGAGTGGGGGGGTGAGGACCCCCCGACTGACTCAACCAATTCTAGCAACTCCTGGCTGCATGAACCTGGACCTCTTAGGGGACTAGATAAACTGGGGAGCAGATAAGTAGCCGGGAAAAGAAGAGCTGTTGTTCCACAAGCTCTATCTCCTTATCTAAGACCCCCACTGCATCCTGTAAAAAGGAGTCCATTGTGGTTATCGCCGGGGCCACGGGAGCTGCCACAACCGTCTCACGTTTCTCCATCAGAACCCAAATTCAATGCTGAAAACAGGGTTAAATCAGGATTTGGCAACAGAATAAAAACTTCTACCAGGTATTGCAGAGACTTGACCAGATGGGGCGGGAGGTAAAAGAGAAGCAATAATCTGATAAGCGACAAACAGCAAGATGGGTAACTGGACACAAAGTTGTTAGCAGAACGAACTGTCTGGTCTACCTTATGTTGTCGTTCAAGCCCCCCTGCTCCTCAATAGCTGTGTGTCCAACGGAAGCAACAACTGTCTCCAGCCAGAGATACAAGGCTAGAAGACCAAGAGGGAGGGCCAGGCCCGGCCTCTGACAGGCACGGATGGGCTTGCTCTTGGCCAGAGGTTTGCATGGGCACAGCCTGTGCGCGGCCTGCCACGCTGGAGGGGAGCAGCACTTTTCAGCATGCGTGGTGTAGAGAAACAGGGCTCTCCTCCTCTCACTGAGCAATCTGGGACATGCAGTGCCCAGGCACCACAAAGACAACACAGGATTCATCCCGCGCTGCTGGAAGGAAGCAGTGCTTTTCAATGTGCATGGCACCAGGAAACAGGGCTCCTCCTCCTCTCGCTGAGCAATCTGGGACATGCAGCCCCCAGCCACCACAATGTCCACACAAGATTCATATATGATATTCTTATATTGTATGCTCTTCAATTTATGTGTGATAGCATGTGTACGTTTTAGGTGCCATTTTTAAGATTGTGATATCACATTAAGTTAAGATTTTGAAATAATGAATTCCTGAATTTCATATGTTCTGAAGCACGACAATTCCTGAGCCAGTTCCTTCGTTATTGTGTTCTGTGGATTTTGAGTTATTTATCGTATTGCTCAAAGGTTGGGGTGACCATCTATTTTGGGATTGCACAGTGTAATATTAACACGATTGCACATGAGGAAACTTAATAGACACAGGACTGCCCAATAGTCACTATAAAGTCAGTTTACACCATCTGAGACATTTAATGCAGCAGCTGGGATCCCCCCTCTAATCTGTGTGGGGTTAATGCCAGCATCACTGATTGGACTTTCATATTAAGTTGAGCAAATTACGGCTTAGAGGACAGTAGCTCTACCCCTTTGAATGAAAAGTGTTAACCTGTCTGGCATCGTTGCCAATAACTGAAAAGAAACCAGCGATGTCTTTATGTCACAGTACCACCATAGGCTATTGAAGTGAATAGGGGATGCTGCGAAACTGGGACACACTGACCGTGTGCAGGAGGGATCAACATTTTATAATTTGTATAGTTGCAGTCACACTCAGTATTAAATGTATTACATTGCACTGAACACTTTGACATCTCAAACAGGAAGAAGTACTTTGAGACTTCATACTTGCTATCATTATTAAGCACAGCTGCTCTAGCAATAGGCTTATTAGGGGGCCCTCCGGTAATTAAGCTGTCACCCTAATACTAAGATAACCAACCCAAATGCCTGTTACTGCAAGGAATGGAGATCTTCACTTTAGTCACTTTTTCAACATTTCCGGATTGTTCCACAGATTGAGCAGTCACAGTTCTATCCTCTTTTCCACTCCCTGAAGCCAGACATCCAGCATTATCCTGTAAAACCAATGTGTTTGACTTGAATTCAAGTTTGGCCTGAAGCACTTTTTAGGCAATAACTGGGGGTAGTTTTTCTTTTTTTATCACTGACACCATGTCAGCATTAGACATGAAAAAATTAAAGATCTAAAATACTTGCACAACAGGAAAGTATAGGTTACAAAACCCAGATGCTGGGCACCAGAAATAAAAGCAGGGCACAGCTTATCTGCATCCGGCCTCTGGCATGTCGCAGACATGCTCTGTAAAGCACATGCCCCTTAAGTGTTTTGTAGACTAGGCCAGTGGTTCTTAACCTGTGGCCCAGGGTCCCCTGAGGGTCTACAAAGCCTACTCAGGAGGTCCGCAGCTGCTTAGAAAATTAAGTACTATTAACAAATTAATAAAGTGCATATAAAAAGAAGCAACATGTTCATTGAACAATGGGTCATCTTGAGTGCGACAACTTGGGTGTGCCATGGTTGGCGACAATGCTATACAGAGCGATTGTGTCTCTTGAATTACCGTGTTTGTTAAAAACCAATAAAATTGATTATCAAAAAAAAAGAAGCAAAATGTAATACTGTAGACTAAACATTAAAGGCCTGATTAGGAGCCTGGTGGTCTTGCAATTGCCTGACATGCAGTAGCAGTGGTTCATCTTTTGTATTACAACTAGCAAAATCGTTGTGGTGGAGGACCGATGGCTGTGCCAGGGAACATTTGTTGCCTGGAGGTGGCGCACCACGATGTGGTATGCTCAGCGGGACTAGTACAGTCCTGCTTAGCATGTCAGAATTTCTGCCCCTGCTGCCATGAAAAAGCTGGTGCTGGAGGAACAAAGGGGGCCCTAGAGGGACCCCATGCCCTCCCCGCCATGAGGATACATTCAGGGGTACACAACATGTGCCCCCCTGCCTGTATACCTCCAAAGCCACTATTAAGTTGTGTGGAATATAGCAGCCATACATCATTATGCAAAGGGAGGCAGGGAGCACCCGATAGTCCAGAGGGCTCTCATCCTCTAAGTCCTGTGGACAGGGATCCTCTGCATCAAGAAAGCTCTAATCTGCCTGTATCACAGAAAATGCCCCTCCGGCATCTCATGTTGGCTCTGCAGGTCTGCAAATGACAGCCATCCCGTGCCTCACCTAAGATCCCTCACCTTGGAGATACCAATCGAATCCCAGTGCCTATGACCTGACACTTTGAGGAGCTTTGCCAGTGCCCCCAAATCCCACAGCGGTGTCTACACTGTTAAGCAACCTACTCAGCCCAGTATTCCCATTGCATGCCACCAGGTCTGCAACACCAAGGCAGTCAGCTCCGGCAGGGTTGACACTCTCACCGCACCCTACGTTCACTGCATGAAGACATGCTGCTCCAATACCTGCTGGTCGGCGTTCAGGGCAGGGTCCCTCCAGTTTGCAACAAGCGAGCCGCCCAATAATACAACTGCGGACCAGGAAGAGCAGGGCCTCGTCACTGTCTCAAGATCTATGTTCAGGACACCCCCATCCTGGAGAACGACCCAAACCTATGCCTCCACCACATGAATAAAACAGTTGAGAACCTCAGACAGTTAGTTTTGTGCAACATAAAGGAAGTTCGGGAGATAAATAATTTTGTACAGGGCTGTCCTACCCAATAGAGACTGGGGCAGCCGCTATCAGTGCTCCATGACTCTATGAAAGTTACGCAATACCCTCCCTGCATTCCTCTCATCGAACAAATTGCGGTCATCAATCAAATATACCCCCAGGTAGGTAAACTTGAGGTCAGACGACACCAACTGCCGATTCCAGTCACCTGGTAGCATCCAGCAGGACAGCGATATGCCATGAATTTACTCTAGTTAATAGTGATTCCAGAGATAAACAAAAATGTGCAGGATGTCCATAACCCTCGGCAGCGAGCAGTCCGGATCGCCGGGTAGAATATGACATTGTACTCGGACATGGAGATCACATCTTCCCCATTCCTACCACAGTGGAGACCCCATAGCAGTGCATCCCATTGAATCCATGCCCCAAATGGCTCCATTTCTAGCACAATGAGCAGCGCAGAAAGGGGGCCACCACTGCCAGGTGCCGCAACACAGCTCAAATTCCTCTGACTGTACCCCGTTCAGCCGCACTCTCGGCCGCGTTGTATAGTACAAGAGGTGTACCCATACCCGTAATGCAGAACTGAAGAACATAAGCTCAAGAAGGGCCCACAAGTAGGGCCTTGCCCGGAGTCAAATGCCCTCTCACCATCCAATGCCAATAGAAGACTAGTTCCTCGATATTGAGCCACTGAGCCCGGCAGCTGAAAACCCACCATAGACTGTGGCGCATAGAACTACGTGGCATGAACCCTGATTGACCCGCAGCAACCACTCCATTTATCACTAGCAATAGGTGATTCGTCAAAACTTTAGCAAGGAGCTTAGTTTCCACATTCACTAGGGAAATTGATTGATGCAAGATTAAGAATGCAGAGGGCTTCCCGAGTTTATGGATCACTACAAACTGCACCTGCCGCAGATCCCGGGAAAGCTCACCCTTCAACTGAGCCCCACAGAACAGAGAATGCAAAGGGTTGAGCACCTTCCTTTTCACACCCTGAAAAAACTCTGTAGGAAGGCCATTAGAACCTGTGGTCTTCCCACTCTTGAATGGACCAGGGCTTCAACAACTTCTTTCTCCACGATCTCAACCTCAAGAGATTCCCAGACCTCCCTGCCCAAACTAGGCATTTGGAGATCATACAGAAACACCTGCATACCCTCCACCACCTCCGGTGAGAGGCGGAAGGTGTAAAGAGGCGAAGATAGCAAACAGAGTTTTGGGCTGTTGCCACAGGTGAATCTGCCCTCTCTTCACTTGGTGTACAGACTGGCAGGATCCAGCATTGTCCCTCCTCTTTCTTAGCCAACCAGACAAGCAGCTTCCCCACTTTCATCCCTGCCTCACAGAGCCTGCTCTGACTTGCCCAGTAAATGGTCCTCTCCTCCGGGTGGACCAGCCAGCTATATTCCTCCCTCAACTAAGCCACACATCGAGCATACTCTGAGTCTGGTCGCCCCACATATTCAGCCACCCCATATGACAACCCTCCCACCAGCCCCGGCACCTTTTGATGTCTCTCTCTATTCTTCCCCGCCAAATGTGCATTTAGCTGGGCCAGACCATTGTCTTGTACGCCTCCGAGAGTACCATCCCCAAAGACACCGACCCCTCATTTTCACAGAAGTACTGGCACCTCCGAAAAGTGGTGGCAAGTATTCCAGTCTGTCAGGTCCCATGGGTCCAAATGCCAGCCAGAACTGGGATTGGGTCCAGGAGCCCACAGCTCCATAGCGATTGGGGAATGAGCCTAAGTGCCCCATGTCAAGTAGGTGGTGTTCCCGTACCTAGAACGTTGTGACGCATGTACCAGAAAATAATCGAGGTGGGCGAGTTAGTTAGAGATGTTGGTTGTGTGCGAGAACTGCCAGTCCTCGACTGCGTCACCCGCCACCGGTCCTCTAACTCCATGGCCCTCAGAAAGGAAGGAAATTATCCATGGGTGCCCCCCTATCTGCACCAGGCGTTTCACAGCCCCGTGCAGGGTCAGGCAGAGGACCCCCCACTAACAACACAGTCTTTGGGCAGTCAATGGTCCATTTGCCCATGCTCTCCGGACCAGGCCCTTCAAAACCAGGAGGAAAGTATCAGTAAGCCACTATCAGGCACTTCCCATTCCATAAGCCACAGACCGCCACCCATCAACCAGACGAATCACCCCATGTTTGCGTTATCTGGCATGGCGTGGAATATGGATCAAAATGCCAAACCCCTGGGCTCCAGATGAATAGCCCGCCTGAACCATATACTTAAACCTGCCCCTTCCCAGGATATTACAATGGGAAGCTCCGCCACCTCTGGGTGCCTGCACACATCAGCAGCAGGCAGGAGCCGGATAAAGCCCTGGCATGGCCCTGCTCCTCACTCCAGCCACCTCCATGTTGGACCCGGCGCATGACCAGCCCAGTAATTATGGCCCCAAAGGGCACCAGGAGACCCACGGTTCCTTAGCAACATCCTCAGCTCCCCCTGACCGGTAGCCAGTGACGGGGAGAACAAGGCTGGGGTGATAGACGCAGGATCCTGGCACTTGCGGACCAGCAGCATCAGAGCTCCAGACTAAGCATCCAACTTCATTGCTGCCGTGGCCACGCCCCTTCACAAAGCCATCTTAGAAGAAAGTGGCTTTATATACCTTAAGGTATTAAGCTCCATTATTGGAGTAACTACAGAGTGTATTTGTATTTTTTCAGGATATTGAATGTCTATGTGAGTTAAAAAATGCATCTCCATCTTTCTTGGATAATCGTCTTCCTTGTTAAGAGACATGTTAAACTCCAATTTTGGCTAGTCTCTATCAAGTTCCCCAAAAGTACATAACTAATACGATTTTAAAAGCTGGATTTGACATATCGTGTTATATTTGTGATGGGCCGAATAAAACAGGTTGTGATCCTATAGGTACCTGAAAATGTTTTTTTAATATACATTTATTGCTTGTGGGAATGTCCCCTTCACATTGTGCAGGTGTTAAATCTTCACTGTGCCAGTGAATGTTACAGGAAGGAACTCACAAACATCTGCAGCTCCTTCTACAGCGCCCGCTTGCCTGGGTGCACAAAAATGGGTGACACTTCTTTTGTACTTCCATGGCAATTTGTATTATGCAGCTGCTAAAATAATTTTGGATGATCAAAGTCTGGCTAGCCAACATAGAGTGGTGCATGCTGAATTAAGAGTTGATTTATGAGTCGGGAGGGTGACCTACAAAATTTGGCAAAGGTTGTGGAAATGGAGAAAGCATCCAGATTAGGTATGACATACTGATGGGAAATGGTCAAAGCCAATATTCCAGTCAGGCACTGGGACAGGTGGGCATTATCCACGGGATACAGTGAAAGGTTCTGTTGTTGATCTAACCACAGCCTGGCGATTCCTTCTGATAATTGGTGATACAATAGATGTTGTTATAAGTAAAGTTCTGGGCTAATATTTTCTCATAAAAATTGCATGGCTCCCCATAAAAAACGTATTAAATTTAAAATATGCAGGCTAGTCCACAAATCTATCAATGGCCAAGGACCTAAATACTTGGAAAGAAAACTCTCTGATTACTGCCCAACTAGAACCCTCCGCTCTTCAGATAAGCACCTCTTAATGGTCCCAAAAGTCCGCACGGTCAGAAACTGGGATAGATGTTTTTTTTAAATAGCCCCAGAAACGTGGAACACTCTACCCCTACTGATCAGAACAGACCCTAATCACAACACATTCCGCAAAAACCTGAAAACCTGGCTATTTTAGATCCTTTGGTCAACCCTTCCCTCTGTCCTCTCACTGAATTTCTGCAAACGCTATGAGACCTATGGGTGATTTACGCGCTATACAAATTCAACTTCAACTTCAACTTCATTCAAATACTTTAAAATATGTGGGATTAAAGAGTACATAGAGTTTTGGGAAATATATGCAAGTATAATCTATCGGGTGTGAATATGCAATTCTATTTCTGATGTGGTGCAAAGTTGGCAACTTTATATCTTTATGATATGATCTACTCTGCCTTTCTAAATCATATGGCTCATTGACATAGAAAGTGTTACTGAGTTTACACGAGTTAAGCGTACCACTTTAAATGTGCATTCCACTGCCCTGTGGACACCAAGCGGTGTGCAAAGCTCTTTTTATTTCCACAGTATTTTTTTAAAAAAAAGACCATTTTGACTGCTTGCTTGTGTTTAGGGAGCGATAAGAGACCAGATCAATTTTTATGGACTTATTTCCATTTTTATTCTCTCTAACAAAAAAACACTCAACTGCACAATAAAGTCTAGATTAAAATGTGTTTTTGCCAAACGAGTCGCACAGTTAAATGCTCTTAAGTTAATGGATGCGAGGTTACAGCAAATGTTTTGCTCTGTGATCTGACACTGGTATATGAAACATGGATTCTTGCTTGATGCAAGCACTATTTCTGGGAAGCAGTTTCGTGCTCTTGAATTGTTAACTTACATCACCTGCTCTCGGAGTCATAAATGAAAGCAAACAACTGCCTTGCTTGTGGTCTGGCTTTGATCCTACAGGATCTTTCATTCTATTTTTGCATCTTTTTCTTGATGCCCAGGCTCCTCACTCAGGAAGCCGTGTCCTCACATGACCTCCCATGAGCTAGTCTGGGAGGGTGGAGACCAGATCAAAATAGATGTGTGATTCAAGCTAAAATTACATCTGGTGTTTCCCGCTGTAAACTGAGCTGCTAAGGAATACCCTTCCGACCCGGCTAATGCTTGCGACTTCCACAGCTCGTTTAACATCAGGAGAGGGACAGAGTGGTCATGTCGACTGTCTATTAGGGCCCTCATTAGGAGAAGCCCTTTAATTCTGATGTATCCAGTAACAGGAGTAACAGTCTCATCAGAATTTTGAGCTTAGCAGAAACTTCTTTGATTAGTGGTGTTCCACACACAGTTTCACCTGCTGCTAGCAGACGAAATGGAAGATTAACAAAAAATTCACGCAGTGCAGCCCCCGCGAGACTGTGCTGTGTAGCGCAACAGGGAGGGAGCAGGAGAGCGCCATAACTTCAGAGATATGGCTCTCTCTTCCACTTTCCCTTGTACCGGCGCTGATTACAGCTGCCATGCGCCAAGCACACGCCTTAGCGCCATCGTGCCTGGGTGTATGCATTAGTCTATCATAGATTTTGAACAGTAATGCACACATGCAAACTTGGAAAAGGAAGGAGAAATTAAAGCATTTATATTTCTGTGAGCCTACGTGAAAAGAGCACAGTTTTCTCACGCTAAATCTAATCTACTTTATTTAGTCAATTGGGTTTAGCGTGAGAAGCTTTGGGTGGTTGCATGGGAACGGCCATGCTGCACCCTTATTACGACCCCTTGGTGCAAAGTAATGCAATACATCACTATGCGCTGCTTTCACTTACCTTTCCGTTATTTCCAGTGGTAAGCAGGTTTAGAGCTGCAAAGTAAATAGGGAAAATTAAATTTGCACAGATTTATGTCACTTTTGTGATTGCACACCCAGGGCAAAATCTTAGTAAATCTCCCCCGAAGTATCTGTGTGGGAAATAACATGGAAAATACCATGGAAAGCCCAATTTTCACACATTAATCACCTAAAACGTATAATTGCTGTTATTTTATCCCCACTCAAAAATTAACAGGGACCTTAGAATTGACCACTCTGTTAGAAGTTAGATCTAGGATCCAGTTTTGTTGATCCGGGTGGCTCAAAAAAATAAGATGCATCCTTGCTATGTGTCTGCCAGATATATATACACTCTTCTGATTAAATTACTACTCTATGGTATGGTCTGCTCATGCATCTGTTGGTTCAGAGCAGGCACTGCAACTTATTGGTGCAGAGAGAAATATTAAAAATGATGAGTGCAATGTTGAAATAATCTCAGTGAGTGTTCCTCATCCAGTTTCTTGTTTTTTAGCCAATATGCTACCCCAGACAGAACCCAACTATATTCAAATCCGCCATAGCCCTACTCCAATAAGAGCAGTACAGCCCAAACTTCCAGGGCAGGTCCATTCAGAGCCAGAAAGCAAGCAACCCCAGACAGGCTTGTCAGTTCGGGATGAACTGTTCCCATGAGGAGCAGTTTGAATACTGATTTGCAGAATGTGATGCTCTGTCTAGAGTATCCCCAAAATACCTGTTATCCACAGTAGATTGCTTTTAGATCCGGAGAATGCGAAATTTCAAATTCTGAGGTGCATTTTTCCTAGCTCTATGTTACCTAGCAGTGCACTGTAGGTTACTACTGAGTTTCCTAGTGATAAGAAGAAGTGTGTAATGAGTGTTATCCAAGTACTCGGGGAGCTGGCTTTAGTGCTAACATTCTTGTGGAAGCTTTTATATAACCATATTTGGATTTATTCCTTGAACAAACACCAGGCGACTTTCGTAGTATGGACAAAATATACACAATCATTCCATTTTTTAACTGAATATTAACAAAAAGAATTCCTTTAAAATCCAGAAAAAACACTACAAAACGATCCATTTGATAAACACAAATCCAGAATTCGTTTAAAATGTGTGGATAGAGGGGCGTGGCCAAGATGGCGGAGTGAACGGACGCTTCTCTCCGGAGCTCCTCCGATCCGACTGGGCCCGATCCTGACTTCTAGCGCTCTCCCCCTGCCTTGCAACGGCAGAGGCGGCGGGAGCATTCTCGGCGGCCCCGATGACCCCGCAGCACACCCGGGCTCCGGCGCAGCTGAGACGGAGGGCGAGTACAGACGGCGGAGCGGCCCGCTGCGGTGATCGGAGCCTGAGGCGACAGTTGGGGCGCCGGCCCCGGGGTCGACGACATCGGGCCTGGCCGCGATTCCACACCGTGGAGCTGAGACACACCTACGGAACACCGCCTGCCCCGCGGAGCGGCACGGCCCGGTAGCTCTGGGGACCCCGGAGCTTGGCGACTGAGGGAGGCATAGACAGCCACCCAGACATTTACTCGAGGCCGCGGCTGCGGCCTACACAGGTATTACCCCTCCCGCTGGCTGCCGGGACGCCTGGTGGGTCCATCGAAACTGCCCCGGGTGCCCGGCCCACTCCTCGAGCCCCGGTCCAGATTTCCCGCGGCAGCGGCAACAGAGGAGCACCCACTTTGCTGGGAGGGGCCCCGGGGAGCAGACGCCGCGGAGGCCTTCCGCCGCCATTTTGCCTCGACGCGCCTGGGCCTGGAGGCGGCTGGTGCGCCGTAGCCGACCCAGCCCACCCCTCGAGCCCCGGTCCAGATTTCACGCGGCAGCGGCAACAAGGGAGCACCCACTTTGCCGGGAAGGGCCCCGGGGGGCAGACACCGCGGAGGTCTTCCGCCGCCATTTTGCCTCGACGCGCCCGGGCCCCGCGTAAACTGGGTGCCTTAACGTTGAGGGGGCCCGCCCCGCGGCGGGGGACAGACAAGACGCAACCAGATAGGCCCTGGCAGGGCTGGCACCCTCGGCCATAGAACGGGCCCCCCACTGGTGCGCTCGCGTACGGGGCCCACCGCCCACCATCACCGCCACGTGTGTACCACTGCGTGTCGAGCGGCGCAGACCGCCTGGGGGACCACCTGACTTCTGAGGGCAGGAGGCCCGAGCATCTACCACTCACATCGGGCACAGGTGCGCAGCAGGGGCAGTCGCCTTCGAGATGGCCGCCCAGAGAGGAGGGAAGAAGGGCGAACGGATGCTGCCCGAGATGCTGTCTAAATCCCAAGCAAAGACGGACAGGGGACATTCTTCACCGAGCCAGTCGAAAGCCCAGCAGGACACAGATGAGAGCGAACCACCTATAACTCGCTCCTTTCTGGAATCCCTCTTCAATTCCCTCAGGGAGGACTTCCTTACACTGAAGCAGGAGGTAGCGGGTGAGGTCCGGGAGGTACGGAGAGAAGTGGACAGCCTCAGGGAGAGAGTGGCCGCCATGGAGGGCGCAGACACCGCCAGAGATGAAGAGATCGTGCAGCTGCAGCAGGAGGTGATCCGTCTGAAGGACCAGTAACTGGATCTCCAGGCCCACGCCGAGGACCTTGAAAACAGGTCCCGCCGGAACAACATCCGAGTCCGGGGCGTTCCATCCAAAGAAGAAGGTGCCGATGTGACGGGTTACCTCCAGGACTTGTTCCGAGACATCCTGGGCAAGGCAACTGACTTCCCCATTAGGATAGACAGGGCCCACCGAGTGGGGCTAGCAAGACGGACCTCAGCTCCACCGCTGGACATCCTGGCCTTTCTCCTGGACTACCCACTCAAGGAGCGTATCCTTGGGGAGGCCAGAAAGAAGTTGCCCCTGCAGTTCCGAGGCCACCCGGTGGCCCTCTATCAGGATCTCTCTGCGATCACGCTCCAAAAGCGTAAGTCCTTCAAGATTGCTACAGCCTTTCTCAGAGAACACGAGACGCCATATGCCTGGGGTCACCCCTTCCGCATCATCTTCAGGTGGAATGGCACCCTGCATCAACTCCGCTCCCTCCAGGACACCTGCGGGGTGCTAGGCATCACAGCGACCGAAGAGGACACGTCCACCCCGCGTCGGCGGCGCTTCACGAGAGATGGCTGGCAGAGGGTTTCGAGCCGTCGTTCATCGGGATCCAGTGTGCGCCCCGATCCGCAGTCTATCATGGCGGAGATGGCTAACGCAGTGCGAGAGGTGGCCCGCGACACTGCACCGACTGCCTGAGGCTTCTTCAGGGGGAGAACACTTCAGCATTGATCATCTTGCAGGTTTTGGGCTCCGGGGAGGGGGGGCGAGGGAGAGGAGCCTGGTGGCTGGACGTCCACACAGGTAACTTCCATTGACTTGTCCCCTAAGGGGGCCGGACTTGGACAATACTGTGCTTGAGGGCTGTTATGGGGATGTTCTTTCGTGGTTTCTTGTTGGGGTTAGAGGGGGATCCGGGTGGAGGCCGGGGTGTTGATGTGGGGGGGGACAGGGGGGTGGGGAGGGGGGAGGGAAGGTCCTCCTTGTCCGCGGGTTCCACACAGGGCGGCTTCTCTGGGTATGCCTCGGGACCCAACGCACGCAGCACAGCTTCTCCACTTGTAGATCCACCATGACTCACCCACTGACTATCCTCACTCTCAACGTGCGAGGACTCAATAACCCTGTTAAGCGCAGAGCGATCCTCTCACTCCTGGAGCACTCCGGAGCAGACATCTGCCTCCTGCAGGAAACACACTTGCTCCCCAAAGACCATCATAGGCTCAAATCACGCTCCTTCCCATTGCAATTCTTTTCCTCTGCAAATAAGAAAGTGGTCGGGGTGGCTATACTGGTGGCCAAAACATTTGAGGGACGGGTTCTACATAAGGAAGTTGAAATCAAGGGCAGGTTGCTAGCACATCGCTTCTTCATCGCTGGGCAGACATTACTCATAGGCTCCATCTATGCACCCAACGATGGTCAGGAGGCTTTCTTACACAGGGCACTGGAGGCGGTCACGGCCAAAACGCACACACATTTACTACTGGGGGGGACCTCAATTTGGTGTTTCACAACACTGGCGACCGGTCCGGTCAACGCTCTGGTCAGGTGGGGGCGCTCTCGGCCATGGGCCGGACCCGCCTCGCCTATCTGGGCCTGCTTGACTTGTGGAGACAGGTACACCCGCGGACCACGGCGTACACGTACTACTCGGCGGCCCACAAGACGTATGCGCGTCTCGACTATTTCTTGTGCTCTTCCCCGTTGGCGTCCTGCACACGGGACGTTGAAATCCACGCGGCCTCCCTGTCGGACCATTCCCCGGTAGTGGAGTCCTTCCTGATGCCGTCTACCCCGAGAACCCAGCGGCACTGGCGGTTGCGCGATAACTTATTGCACAGCCCGGTAGTGCTGGACCGTATCAAGACAGCTATGAGCCAATTCCTAGCTCACAACGCAAATGGCGACACCACCAAAGCCACCCAATGGGCAGCGCTCAAGGCGGTCCTACGGGGGGAGTTCATCTCCCTCGCCGCGGCGAACAATAGGGAGCGTGCGCGGAAGAGGGCCGAGATCACCCAACGCGTGGCGGAGTTGGAACAAATGCACCAACGTACCGGGGCTGCGCGTGCTTGGCGCCAATTGTGCACGGAAAGGAAGATGCTTGCAGCCTTAGATCAGGATGTGGCTGAGTATGCCGCCCTTCGGCTGCGCCATGCTTACTATACAGGGGGGGACCGATGTGGGAGACTCCTGGCAAGCAGACTGAGGGAACAGCAGCAGAGGCGCCTCATTCGAACCATCCAGGTCGGGGCTGACGACCCGTTAGTGGAGGATGGAGAGATCGCCGCTGCCTTCGGGACCTTTTACGCCGACCTCTATGAGGCGGATCGCTTAGACCTGCAATCCAGCCGGGACTATCTCCAGGGAGCAACCCTTCCGTCTTTGAATGAAGCGCAGGCGGAATTCCTCGATCGTCCCATAGGACTGGAGGAGGTGATCTCGGCGATATCCCGCCTGAAAATGGGTAAATCGCCAGGACCGGATGGCTTCTCGGCGGCCTTTTATAAGACGTTTTGCCCCCAAATAGCCCTTTTATTACGTGACCTCTTTAACACTTTTGACCAGCCTGGTGCTTTGCCTCCGGATCTCCTAGAGGCTGCGATATTGGTGGTACCTATACCTGGCCGTGACCCCACCCGATGCGGCTCATACCGGCCGATATCCCTGTTGAACATAGATCTCAAACTATACACGGGGATCATAGCGAGCAGGCTAGCCCCTTATATGCAGCAGCTAGTGGACCCCGACCAAGCGGGGTTCATCCCGCAGTGACAAACCAGCGACAACACCAGGCGAGTCCTCCACCTGATAGAGGCCAGGTCTAGAACGCGACCGGGATGCATGCTCCTTACCATCGACGCCGAGAAGGCGTTCGACCGAGTGCACTGGCCATACCTGGACCTGGTGCTCCAGAAGTGTGGCATAGGGGAGACTCTCCGCAACCGTATTTTTAATTGTTATTGTCGGCTGGCCACGACAGTCAGAGTCAACGGCCACACGTCTCCACGCTTTCCGATCGGCCGTGGGACCAGGCAGGGCTGTCCGTTGTCCCCCCTGCTATTCGCTCTCTATACGGAGCCATTAGCACAACGTATATGACAAAACGGCCTCATTGAAGGTATCCCGTTCGGCGGGGACACACATAAGGTCAGTTTATACGCCGATGATATTTTGCTTTCCCTGATGTCTCCGATGCAGTCTCTCCGGGCGCTTTTCGTGGAACTCCACACCTTTGCCTTGGCCTCGGGCTTCAAGGTCAATGTGGAGAAATCGGACGCCCTAAACATCTCGTTGCCACCTGACGTGCTGGCAGAGGTTAAGGCTGAGTACGACCTACAGTGGCCCACCTCCCCTATTTCCTATCTCGGAGTGCTGTTGGCACCAACGGTGAGAGGTACGGCTGAGGCCAATTACTCGAGGCTCAGCACACGCCTTCGCGGAGAGCTCCACCGGTGGAAACACCTCACACTTACTGGCTGGGTCGCATTGCGGCCGTTAAAATGACTTTGCTGCCTCAGATTCTGTACATTTTTTAAACCCTCCCCCTGTACCCGCCGGTGGGGTGGCTTCACAAGACGCAATCCGACCTAGCGCGGTACATTTGGAATGGTCGGCGGCCGCGATTTAAGCATTTGATTGCTACACTTCCCCCGGCTCATGGTGGCGTGGGGATACCGGACCTTACCTTGTACTTCCAGGCCGCCCAGCTGCGCACTCTGGTGGAATGGCATCAACTAGAATCCAGTAAACACTGGCTCTTCCAGGATCAGGCGGTGGCGGGCCAGCCCCTACAGGGGATACCCTTTTTGCCGCGCCACCATAGACCCCCTAACCTCTACGCGTCACATATCACGAGCACGGTCCTGCTCGTCTGGGACACGGTGGCGGTGCGGCGGGGCTTCACCTCCTTCCCCTCCCCGATGACGCCGATTTTTAGCAACCCGGACTTCTCTCCGGGCCTTGACCCACAGGCGTTTACGACCTGGAGGATGACGCCCTGCAGAGCTGTGGGTCACATGTTCGATCTTAATGGTATCCTTCCCTTCCCGAAGGTGAAGGAGGACTATGGTATACCGGAATCCGACCGCCTGCCATATCTGCAGGTCCGTCTCTGGGTCCTTCATTCGTCCATTCAGCCCGGCGCGCAGCGACGCCTCACGACATACGAAAAATGGCTGTTGACACGTTCCTCCGATAAGAAGCTGCTCTCAGACTTGTACCAACACCTGCTACTCACTAACACTCACTCCTATAATGCAGGGAGGGCCAGGTGGGAGAGGGACCTGGGGAGGACGCTTACTCACAAGGAATGGGAGGACATATATCATAGAGCCCGCCACTCGGCCTATCACATGGGCCTCACTGAGACGCTGACTAAAGTGGCCACGTATTGGTATCACACACCAGAACGCCTACACCGCTGGGACTCCCGAGTCACTGATCGCTGCTGGAGGAGCTGTGGGGGGCTGGGCACACTGGAACATCTGCTTTGGCGCTGCGACCGCCTGCAGCCTTACTGGACTGCAATCCTCGACTTAATAGATATGCACCTAGACACCCAGCTCCCCAGGTTCCCCATATATGTGTTGCTCGGCCTCCCTAATGCCTTGATGTACTCTTTGAAATCCTTGCGGGGGAGACTCATAGCGATCGCATTGGGAGCAGCAATACAGAACATTGTGGCGCACTGGAGAGACGTTCAGCCTCCTCAGCAGCTTGGGTGGTTACATGGGCTTTGGGCGATATTAGGGATGGAGAAGCTGTCGCTGGCAAAGGCTGGCAAGGGGGATGACTTTGCAGAACTTTGGTGACCGTTCCTGACCCTGCTTACTGGGGAGTTCAGGGAGCTGAGCTGCCCCCGGTACCTGCGACTGCTGAGCTTGGCCGATACCCCGCTCACAGACCCTACTTTACACTCTCGCAGGCCGAGAGCCCGAAAGCACGCGCCCCCCCCAGGAACCGCTTTAACATGGCACCACTTTCCTGCAGCTTAACTCGTTGGACAAGGAGGGGGGTGGGAAGGGTGGGTTTGGGGAGGGACTAGTTGGGATTGTTCTACCTCACAGCTTACTGTACTTGAAGACGGCTCCCGCTCTCTGACTACGCGGCCGGCCCAGTTGGGTTGTAGGCGGCTTGCTGTGTATTACATTACATGAACTGGGCGCATCTTGGGCCTTTCTCCTACTTGTATTTTCATGGGAGATCCGTGTCACTTTCGATATGTGCCTTTGTTCCTGTTGTGATATTTTCTTGCAATAAAAAGATTTAATACTAAAATGTGTGGATAATTATTGTCTGATATTATGTTAATTTAATAGCTATAATTTGTAATCATGTAGAGCATTCGAACAGAAGATCTTAGAGCAATAAATTAGCGAGGACATTGTGCAAGTAGTTCTGATCCAGACCAAGGGATCAACATATTGAGCGATTGTAAAAGGTAGAATGAACCAGTCAGGAACGGAAAGTTGTATCCCGTCCGCTGAATGGTATCTCATACTGCCTTTTGCTTATATACTGTTGCTGACATTGCAGAGTGCTTTTCATTCAGGTTTATTTCTTCATCTGAAACCAGTGGAGGCTCCTCGAGGGAGTGCTGCGGGGTTCGGGAGGGTCAGGGTGGGGGTAGTAAACACTGGCATACGGCCGAACGGAGTTAAGTAAATAAATTAATAAAACAATTTACATTGCGTGTGCTGCATCACCGAGTATTTATTTATTTATTTACTTAACTCTGTTCGGCCGTATGCTGGAGTTTACTACCTCCAACTTACCCCTCCCCCGCCCCGCAGCACTCCCTCGAGGAGCCGCCACTGCAATAATGTAATGTGCAATGTGACATTTGCTCATGTGCACATTACTTAATGTTCAAACATGGAAAAACAGGGCTTTGTAACTATGTATGCCCTTTTAATTTTGGGTAATTCCCAATTATTGAACTACGCATATCGTTTTCAATTACTGTGGTTCATATACTTATATTGATCAGACAATTTTGTCTTACAGGAGACTTGGTTCAGGCAGAAAATGGTATCTCCTATATGTTCCATATGCAATTGCAAGCCTGGTACCGTTTTTGCAAGATGGCTGCCCATGTGCTTTACATGTAAAATTAATTATGTATTAAGCATTGAAAAAAAATTGCAATTTTACCCACACTTAGAAAACACTAACACAGCATGCATACAGTGTGAAAAGTCACCCCCATGCAGCAGTCAGTTCAGTATTACTTCCCCTATTTTATATATGCATCTCCAGTCGCACACTGGAGAACTATAGAATTCGAGTATCTTCATTATATACCTAACTGATTGACATAGTGTATGTTGAGATTTTGGCAAAAGATCTCAGATTCAAATGGGAAAAAAACCTGTAACATATATTCTCTGATAAACATTTGATAAAGGGGTTAGAATGAAGAGATCAGAGAAGCCAGGCAGCATTTCTTGTGTGTTATAATTATTTGTGAATGCATTTAATACCCGAGAGGTTATATAGAATGGGATCAAATGTAATAATGAAAGTAGATAGTGACAAAAGCCACATGGAAACCTCTACACAACATCTGGAAAACACAAACATTGAGGGAATTGGAAAGCTATTGTTTAAAAAAAGCTTAATCAGGTGCTAAGGATGGTTGATCTAAACTGGCCAAACGAAACTGAACAGAAATGAATTGACTGCATATAGAATTTACACACAGCATCTAAGGTGGGCGCTTGGTGTGCATCTTATCAGACCCCTGGTAGCCTAGAAAAAGAGTATTTTCACAGACCTTTAGAAAACATGTTGGGACTGGGTGCCAAGAACTTTGATTTTAAGTGACGTACAGAGATTAGGACACTGAAAGTTAAAAGCTCTGCTAATTGTGGAGGAGATATTAAAGTAAGGGATAGCAGGAAATGAAGATTACCTGCCAAAACACTTCTTGCCCAGATCGCACAAAGAATTATATTTGTCATGCAGTGAAGTGAAAAATTGCTTGCTCATAATTGACAAATACACCTTAGTTGAAAGAGCATACTATTTCAAAATGAGAGTGAGCGACGTGCCATTCTGGCTGCAGTAATATATGCCCTTCAAGTGACACCCTTGATGTTTCCAACCACAGTATTCTAGACCGTGGACAGCCTATGGATTTGTAATGGTGGGAGAGCAGGATATAATCCGTTGTTAAATTCAAGTCAGGAGTTTATGGTAGCACTAACCACCAAATCTCCATGTCCCAGATATTATTGAGGAAGAATGTGCCTTAGTTTTAAAGTGTGTTGAACGCAGGTGCTCATGACTGTTCCTGTGTGGGTGTTGAGTGATTAGTCAAATCTGAAGACAAAGTTATTTTCTTAACTGTTTTTGAGGCAATGATCTTATGCCTAGGGATTTCTGAGGTGGGGACTGAACCAAACCAATTCTCATATTACAGCTGAACATCACGAATTCAGTTTTTGAACTATGGAGCTGAATGTTGCTATTGACCATCCACTTCTCAATTATTATGAATACCATTTGTAAGACTTCCACAGTGGTGTTGTCTTCAGAAAATGTTGTGTACACTTGGGTATCAGAAGCATTGGATAGGATGAGGACATTATCATTGGGAAAAAAGGTAAAGAATAGGGAAAGATAGATGTTGAAAGGATTAAGAGATAGGAAGGTTTTTTGTGGGACTATAGTGGTAATAGCTACTTCTTTAAAAGTACAGGGGCCCAATATGTCCTTTTATAACTGTTATGATAAGAAAGAGTTACAATATTTTAACTACCACAGTGAAAAGCCTATATAAAAATGGCAGATTCCACATAAAAAGCTACCATGGGGTCAAGCGTATCCAACAAGCAAACTGCACTATTGTCAAACATCCATCAAGTATTATCTCATAACACTTCTGATGCAGATTTAGGGGGTCATTAGGATCGCGGTTTTTCCGCATCCTCGGGGCCGGCGGAAGGCACCGCCGGCCCAGAGGATGCGGAAAAACCGCAGCGGACTGACCAAAGACCCACCGCCACATTAGGATGACTGGTGGGTCCTGGTTTCCGTCCGCAGCTTTTCCGCCGCGGCTGGCTTACAACCGCGGCGGAAAAGCTCTAATATGGTGATGGTGTCTGTCAGACACCGTCCACCATATTAGGATGGCCTGTAAAGTATGCTTTTCCGCGGCGGGTTTTCCGCCGTGGAAAAGCATACGGAACTTCACTGCGGGGCCCGTTGCGGGCCCCCTAGGTGAAGGGGGGGTGGGGGGTGCACATGGGGGGTACCTATGGTACCCCCCTGCATTTGCATGCAGAAAGCGGCAGGCACCGCGCGATGCCTGCCTCTTACTGCATGCAAATGCAATGCGTGCATTTTTACCATTGCGGCGGGTGCAGCTTGAAGCTCCACCCGCTGCAATGTTAAAAATAGAGGATGTGACCGCAACCCTGGCGGTCACATCCTAATCAGCACGGAGGGAACGCCGCAGCCCCTGCGGACGTTCCCTCCTCCTCAAGGGTGGCGGACGGACGCAAGTCCGTCCGCCATCCTAATCGGCCCCTTAGTCTTTTTTAGTCTTTTAATGAAGTCTGAAACCAGACTTGATGGTAAAAGGTATGTATTAGTCTCCTAAAAGGATTGAAGATGGGAAGCCTCAATATTTACCAGTATGTCAGCTAGACTGAGAATCTAGTAATGGGTATTTAAAAGAATATAATAGAGAAATCCAGGATGCGCCCCCATTTACTAAATATTTGAACCTATATATAGGACAGGAAGCATAACCCTCTACTAAAACCCTAGATGATGTTCTTTGCGTAGGAGAATAAATAAATGTGGATTATTAAGAATAAGATATTTATTTTAGGTTGATAACACCTAGAGATTACTAAACATATATTTGTATTCATACATTGCTGACATTCCAAAAACTCAACATGACTCAATTTTCACCCTGCTAATTCATCAACATTTCCTTGGAATTACAGAAATCTGTGTTTGGATGAATGCCTCAACAGTATTGAAAGATACTAACCTCATACTCAGATTTAAAATGAAGAGAAGTTTGTCATTCATCATGAACCCCTGGCCCTGCCAGTTAAAGTTTTTCCCAATTGGAGAGGCTCACTGATGCCTGAGAAGACAGTGGGAATTCCTCACATTTTCCAACATTATGTTTAATTCAACTGACTCATGAGCAGAGTATGGTCCGATCATGCTGAAAGAGAAACTGAGTATAATCTTTTTTTAAAACTTTATTTATCGTTTCATACGACAAATACATCCAATGGAGCCAATACAGACAACAGAAATGTAAAACATTAAAATACTTGTGTGGTACAGTAAATTACCAGGGAGAAAAAAAATTATGAAAAGAAATGAAAGTCCAAGAAGGAGGGAATATAGAGTCAATTTTAAAGGCATAAACAAGAGCGCCCATATACAACATTAGATGAGTAGCAATTGCTCAATCTGCAGTTTCATAGTTCATCGAACAATCCATGGATAATAAATAGTCTTGCATTGGTTGCCAGATATGCCTGGGCGTGGAAGTAATGGGTTGCAAAGAGGCATACAGTTCAGAATTAGTGACACAAAAGGGTAAATCTTTCAGCCAGGCTGACATGTAGGGCTGGGTTGGTGGGTGAAATGAAGAGACATTTGTCATCTGGCTAGAAGTAAGGTAATAGAAGTAAAATGGTGTAATCCTATTGATAATGGCATGTTGTACCGCAAAAAAGTCATCAGAGTATCATGTGCAAGGGGTCGCTGAACTACAAGAGGCAAAGTAGCGTAGATATTTCCCCAAAAAGACCCACAGGTCCATGACAAGTGAAGAAAATCTGCATGGTCCGCCTGGCATTTAGGGCAGCAGTGGTATCTAGAAGGGTAACATTTTGCCTGTGTCCCCAGGGTAGTATAAGCCCTGTGGAGATACTTATAATGCAACAGTTTATGACAGTGGTTACCAGAAACAAGCTTATTCTGTGTACAGCAGTAGTACCACGTCTTATCTGGAATAGAGATACCTAAGTCGAGTTCCCATGCAACTTTAGCTTTCACCTCACCAGTGGACTTCAGTTCAAGGGAAGTATGATATATTTTGGAAACAAGATGACTATTGATGGGAGAAATGATCACCAGTGTATGTTGTGGGAAATCTTTCGGTTCAATTGGATAAGGGGGTAATACCCTACACAGTGTACTATATAAACAATGGAATGTAAATCTCTCCATAATCATTAATTGGCCACTTTTAGTCATAGTGGATCTGGGTTTGATTACGGCGATCGTGAACAAGTCGCCTGTAATTCATGTGTGTGAAGAGATCATTGCAGCAACTGTTCTAAAGAAGGTGGGTTCCAAGGATTCTTTATAATTGGAAGGTGTGGGGAATAGAGAGTATCCCAACTGAGGCAGTGCAGTAGCCTGATTCATGTCCAGCTGTTAGTGGTGAGTGTCTGGGTGGTGTTAGGGTCACACAGGAGCTCTTGCAGCAATATGGTTGACATTGGGAGATGTAGGAGTTGTGCACCTTCAGGTTTGAGAAATGGCAAAATGGAATCCCGATGATTAGTAAGCATAATAAACTTGAGTTACGTAATAAAAAAACTGGAAGTCAGGGACAGCTAGACCACCATGCTCATAAAGGAGTGTGAGGACTTTCCAGCGAATACAGGGATGGAAACCAGATGTGGCATCGGCTTGCACCTGTGACATCTCAATTGAAGTCATGGTTACTCGAGAATGTTTGTCATAATGCTCTTGTTGCTGCTTGCTTGCTATGAGTTGGAATGTTGCCTTTTGAAAATGTAACTGGAGAACTGATTGACCTGTTGTCCTACCTGGATGGGATCTTCTTCCTTTACAATAAACCTTCAACTTATTTCTTCATATCTGCCTTGCGTGATCCTTTTCTCTGGATGTCAGGATCCTACACCAGCCCATATAAGTCAGATGGGCAATCTACGTAGGGAGGCAAAAAAACTGCCAGTGAGGGTAATGGGAATGTTTGAAAAATACTTAAATAGAAAGTGGTAGCACAACCATTATAAGGATTGCTATGTGTCAAGCTGTGCCGACTGGGAGCTTGATGCAACATTCCACCTTGTCTCGAGTTTATCCAAAAAGGGACCATAATTGTGGCAAATTACTTCCAATCGATCCCTATGTATATAAATACCTAAATACTTAGTGGAGTTCTTGCACCACTGTAGGGGAAACTCGAGATCACAGGGTATAGTGGCACCGGTTAGCTGAAATAATTCAGATTTAATCCAGTTTATATGCGATTTAGAAAAGATGCCAAAGCATTGTATCTTCCGAACAAGCTGAAGCAAATTTGTATGAGGGTCTTGTGCGAAAAGCATTATTTTGTCCGTGTAAAGTGAGGCTAATATCGTCCCACGCATAAATCTAAGGATCCTGTGGAGATGTCGTTCCTGCAAGTGGTGGAACAGCCGGGCCATGGTTATAATAAATAAAAGGGGGGGCTGGCAGCCTTTTTCGGGTACTCCGTGTTAAGGGGAAAGGTTCTGTAAGTGTACCATTGAGCCATAAACAGGTAAGGGGACCTTGTTAATATAGACTAATTAGATTACAAAAACCATTAGGCATGACTCATTTTGCCAAAGCGGCAGGGAGAAAGGACCATTTAAGGAAGTTGAACAACTTTTCGGCATCTAATAGGGCAACTGCCATCGGAATGGAAGGGGACATTTGATTAACCACTGCGAAAAGGGTACAAAGGTTAACTGAAGTGGAATGATTTAGTACAAAAACCAGAGTGCAAAGGAGAAATTATGCAATACATAAATAGGGAAAGGCAAGTGGATACCACTTTGGTCAACATTTTTGTATCATGGTGTATAAGGGACAGGGGCCAATAAGAAGTAGAGAGATAAGGAGGTTTGTTGGTTTAAGTAACAGTGTAATGACAGCCTTTCACAGTGTGGGTGGGATAAAGCCCTACTCTTCAGCATGAATCTCTAACAGAGGAGGGACCCAAGAGTGATTTGTAAGCTTTATTGAAATCTCCTGGGAACCCATCCAGTCCTGGAGCCTTGGAGTCTCTCAAATCATCTATGGCTTGTGAAGTTCCTCACACATAATGGGGGAGGCGACACATTGCTGTTGGCCAAGTTCAACTCAAACCATTACAATCTCGGACAACTTCCCACTTGTCAAGATCATGAAATTTGTGCAACAATTGTGATCTGTCATGAAGGTGGTGTTGGGAAGGTGTGGTTTCGTATACAGATTCCAGTGTAAACAGACTTTAATCTTACACCCACACACACTTACTCGCTAAATGAGACAACTAAAAGTGTCCCCAAGATAACTGTTGCTCACTATAAGTAGTGTTTGAGCTCAGTTTTCTCTGTTGTCAATTTTGTGGATGCAAGAAATAACATACCACAACTTAATATCTAGAAAATAGATGTAATGTCCAGGCAAAGAAATGTAAATACAGATAATTGAATATTTATTAAGGCTTATTGTAAAATATGTCAATTACTCGCCAATTGATAAAAAAATATAGAGAACTGGCAAACTGGTTTATTACTGCATTAGGTAAAAGTTATTCTTACACATAACATGAATGGAAAATTACTAAGGGGCAGATTTATGAGGCCCTTGCGCCACGTTTACGCCGCTGTTGCATCACGCATGGCGGCGTAAACGTGGCGCATCCCTACGACCGATTTACAACGTGACGCATCTAGGCAGATGCGTCACGTTGTAAAGCCCTGCGCCGCTTGTGGGCGTTCCGGCGCAGGGTGGGCGTTCCGGGGCAGGTGCGCCTTGCAAAAGTGGCTGAGTGAAATCTATAAGATTTCACTCAGTCACTTTCAGCCAATGCTGCGTCAAAACCCTGCGCCTGCTTGAAGCAGGCGTAGGTCTTGACGCAGCATTGCAAAGATGGGGCACCCCTGAGCCTTGCTGGAGCTGCGTCGCGCTTGCGACGCAACTCCAGCAATGCGCCACGTTAACGGCACAGATGCGTCATGCATCTGTGCCGTTTTTGCCCCATGGTGTGCCGCATTGTAAATGCGGCGCACCATGGGTGGCGGAGCAGCGGCGCAAGATAACTGGCACATCCCTGTGGATGCGCCAGTTATCATAAATCTGCCCCAAAGTTTCTTTAAGTACTTTTAATGGTCATAGAAATGAGAAGGCATGGTGTGTAGGCCTGGAAAATCTTGGAAGGAATGTTGTGTAGTCACTATATCATTACCAGAATATCAAGGGCCAATATATCGAAAGGTAAGTATACATTGATTTTTTTAGACCCAACTCCACTGCTGTGTTCCTTGATAATATTATATCTGGTGATCTCTTTGTAAATTTTCGATTTATAGCAGGGGTACCAGCATTTTCTATGAACTAAACATATTTTTAAGTTCAAACAATGAGGTAATTCGTCTTTACAGTAATCTGGGTTTGCATACTTAAAACAGCGGAGTATGCCAGGGCTATTTAATTTTGAATACCATTTGTTCATACCTGGTAATAAACTATGTTTTAATTATATAATTAAAACTTATAATATGCTTTAAAATAAGCCTGTATCCTTCCCTCCTTATTATTGTGCTTACATATGGCTGAGACCCTGTTTTATTTAAGGGGTAAATATGGACATAGTGAAATGAGGTATGGGTAGACAACTTAGTTTAGCTCACTGTCACACTTAAGAGAGTAAACATTATACTAGACAAACACTACATTTTTAATGAGATTGCTCATTTAATTATTAATATAAACAAAACTAAATATATGTCAAATTTGACAACATTGTGCCACATGTAAAAGGCACCTGTTGGGATTTTAGTCTGGACCCCATATTAACTTGGAACCTACATCTCTTTAGACCTCTCCAATGTGCACACATGCAGTCAGTGGCACTGTAAAGGATGTGCTAATAGCTTTTAAATACAAGATGGTTTTATAGTATTTCATGGCACCAATGACTTTTTAGTAGAATTAAATAGGAAATTGGAAGTAACAGTCATTCATTCTATTCAGAGTATTTTTCATTTATGTCATTTAGCACAGCAATCTCAAATGTGACTAGAGCAGGGGATAATTTCATCCTCAGCTGTTGCAGATCAACATTTTGTGCAGTACATGTTATAATGCAAAACAAACTAAAAAGTAATTAAAAGCAGACAAAAGAAAATTATTTATTAGGGATACCTGAAAATTTAAACAGATACTGGCCAGGAGAATATTGGACAATAATTTGTTCATGATATAACCAAGATCCATAGCTAGAAAAGGTAGAATTACTCTACACGCAATTTCAACATCTTCTTTTTAAAAATTTTACATCATTTTATTGATAGGAATTATTGACGTAGTACATAAGTCTATTTCATATTTTCCTCACCGTTCAGTGCATTTGGAGATGGAGAAGCCCTGTTCTTCTGTGACTCGTAGTTTACAATCCTCCTCTGCCATCATTCTTCCACCACCCACGGCTGGGAAACATTCCACTAAGACACTAAAAAAGGACCCTCCATCCCCTACTAAGCCACCTTCTTAGTCACAATGGACTTTTTATTGGAGGAAATTAGAGCATTGTATCCGTACATCGAAGAAACCAAATACAAAACTCACAACCCTTGATGACAGGTGGTCCACGATGGAGGAGAGACTCTTGACAGCTGAGCAACACATTTCCACCTTTAACACTACTACTCTTGCAGTTAATCATTATAAAACCCAATTCTCTTTGCTTCAAAAACAGATTGAAGATTTTGAGAATAGAAATTGAAGGAATAACCTATGTATTTATGGACTGCCATAAGGTTCTGAAGGACCTGATTCTAATTAATTTTTCAAAACAATTCTTACTAAACTACTTTATTTACCAGTGTCATTTCTCTCAGTATACAGCAAGCCCACAGATTAGGTCACCTACCTACTGCAGCTTCTTCCTCCAAAAAGCCTACATGCATCATCCTTTACTTTCTTAAACATCCTGACCTGCTTAAGTTTCTCTCAGCAGTCAAGGCAATCCTGCAGACAGACACAAATAATTTTTAAACATGAGAACAACTCTCCAATACCTCAAAGCTCATTTTTTACTTTTCGATTCATGTTTGTTTTAAGTGACTTAAAAAAAAGACGCCTACGTACGAGGATCACTCTCGAGTGAAGGCATTTCTTCAAGACTGTAGAGTTGAAACAATGGACAGTTCCTAACCTAATAAACCTTGATATTATTATTTCAAGCCAGTGATAATCATTTTAAAGGCTTCCTGTTTTCTGTTTTACAGATTTTTACAGATAAATACAGATCGAAAACAATTTTTTTTCTGTCTGCAGTTATTTTTAAAAGTGGATAACTACAGAAAATGTTACTTCTTTTAAGTGAATCTCGTGCTGTCTTTCATGGATTATAGGCAGATGGACAGCATGGAAAGTTAAAAAATAGGATGACATTTCGTTATATAACGGCATATGTCAACATACATTTATGGTATAATGCTAGTATTTACCTATGGGTGTTTTGTCATGTAATATTTGAAAACATAAAGTACGAGTGTGCGTCTACCTGTTAAATAAATATGGAAATGTACAGTTTTACAACTTCATTTATATGCAAAACACAAAATAAATATGGATAAATACAGTTAAAATGGCCCAAAATAAATATGGATAAATACAGACGGAAATGTCAAAAAAATAAATACCATAAAACCGGGACCCCTAATCATTTTACACTGGTCTTTCCTTATTGCACTGTTTGATACAGCTTGCATGCATTGTTTAACATGTTTTTTATACTTTTGTGGCTGTAAACATTTTTACAAGCAGTTCTTCCAATCTCCTTCTTTTGCCAAAATATTTCTCCATACTTAGTCTATGTTACTTGTTTCTTAATGTCATTGAAAATATCTCTCACTATTCCCTCCCCTAATCTATAAGAGTCGTATCTTAAAATGTCAAGGGACTGGGTTCACAAATTAAACATCAACATGTTTTACCCATCGTCCACAACTTAATGCTGACATTTCTCTCATGCAAGAATCTCACCTTACAGAATCAGAATCTTGGAAAGGGGGTAGGTTGGCAATATTTTCTTTTTGCCAGGTAATTGTAAAAAGAATGGTGTCCTAACCCTATGTCATTAGTATCTCACTGTTCATTTGATTTCTCAGGAAACTGAAACTGATACTGAAAGACGTTGGTTGCTTACTAACTTTTTGATAGAGAATGTTTTGGTTTCTGTCTGTAACTGTTCCAACTAATAATAATTGTTATTTTGGTCAGAATTGTTCCCAAAAAATGTACAATTTTTAGAGGCTCATTTCATTCTTGCAGGAGATTGTAACACGATTGTTAACCCCTTTACTGGCAGAAATTCTGCTTCAACTTACGTGCCTACCAAGTCTAAAAATATATTTGTTCATACCCTGACACAAGGCGCACTGGTTGAAGCATGGCAAATCTCTAACCCCACTTTACATGAATTCACTTATTTTTCCTGAGTCCATCATTCACCGTCGTTAATTGATTATATTTTTACCTTTCATACCTTACCTCAAACCTTACACTCTGCTGACATAAGTCCAAGTCCCAGACCAAGTCCATGTCTTAGTTCAATCAGACATTTTGCCTAACACTTTTAAACCAGGTGGAGATTAAATAACTCACTTTTACTAGATACTTCCTTTACCTCTTTGTTTCCATCTTAATTACACTGATGTACTTGCTTTTCACACTATATGGGAAGATTCATGGCATCAGCTTGCGATTTTGTTATAAGGTTTGTCTCCAACAAAAAAAAAACTTCTACTATTAAAACCAATGACATTGGTGCACACATTAAATAATTGGAACACACATATAAGACTTCACAACCTGAGAACTGTTTACAAGAAATTGTCAATGCCAAATTTCAATGTAATACATTTTCAACTGATAGTGCATATTATTTCTTCTAAAATCCAGTGGCAAATACTATGTTTGAAATTTTATCGAAGTCCACACATTTGCCTGAATCACTTGCAGCAATTACGTTAGACCCTGAGAGGGCCTTCGAATGTATAGATTGGTTCTTTTTTCCATGCTCTTAATTGGTTCGCTTTTGTGCCCTAATCGTTCAAAGAATTTAGCTTTTTTATACTGCTCCTCAAGCAGCTATTTTCGCTAACAGGCTTACTTCCTCCTATTTCACTTTGGGCAGGAATGTATGTCAAGGTTCTCCTCTTTACCCCTTTCTCTTTGACCTAGCTTTGGAACCCTACATTTGGAGGATCAGAAATCATTTGAACATACAAGGCTTTTCATGGCATACTCAGCAGGTTAAAATGGAAGTTTATGCAGAGGACATACATTTATTTATTTTGCATCCCCAAGGATCTATACCAGGTTTTTTACACAAAGTTACCTCTTACTCTTTAGTCTCTGGCAAGAGATGTAATCACGATAAGTGTGAAATCTTACCCCTCAACGAATTTACTTTTAAATTGGATTTTTCAGCCACCAAATTCTCATGGAAAACAACAAAAATCAAATATCTAGGATTTAGGTGATATTCTTCACTTCATAACTTCTTTCTCATTAATCCTACATGAATGCATACATAAACTAACATACATAGTTAATCGTGTGTACCCTTCATATCTATCCTGGTGGGGTCACCTTGAAACTATAAAGATGATGACTAACCCATTGTTTTATACACTATTTCAACATCCGATTATCCATTCCCTCTAATTTTTTTAAACACATCAATTCCATTATTTATTCATTTTTATGGAATGGGAAAAAACCTTTATATCTCTACTGCCTCTACTTGGCGAAGTTTCTGGATAACAATACACAAAATGTCTTGTGCTGCTGATACTACACAAACATTATTTTACATCTACAACAGACATTTCATTTCTCCTGCTATACTTCACTGGATTTACCTGACAGCTGTTGGTCATGTCAATCACATCCTGCAGACATCAATAATTCAATTTTTGCTTGTCCCTTAGCTCAAACATCCTGGATGCATTTATGGAAGCAAATTAGCTCAATTTGTATTTCCACAATACCCTTTTCTACTAACTTTGTTCTCTTGGAAAGTCTGGCTGACTGTTGGAATGTGGTTTATACACACACACACACACATTATAGATTTCATTTCAGCTGTTGCATTTCAAGAAATAACAAACAATTGGCAAGACTTCTGCCAATTTTCCTTTCAAAGCTTTGTGGTGTGCAATTTTTCAGAACAATAAACTTAACACTTTGGGCCACATTACAATGTTGGGCGGAAAGCCTGCGACCTGGTGTTGGAGGTTTTTTGCCCGACATCGTAGGTTTCAGTCTGCCCGCAGTTCCGAAAGGCTCAAGGTGCCGTCGGAGCGTCGGATGCAACCATAATCCACAAATAATGGCAGAGCCAGGCTCAGCTCCACCATCGGGATTCTGTACACACACCATCACCCTCTGGGCATGCACTAATTCTTAATGCACCTCACTACGCCCAAGAATTATTAATGTCATTTGTAAGGCTTGCCATTTCTCATGAAATACTTTTCTCACCTCTACAGATTTATTTATACTGCGATTTTCGAAATGTATACTCACCTATGCATGTTTATCCAATTATGAAATAGTTTTGTGTAATCACACTTTTATTTATACAATATCTTCTCATACTTTACAAATTGACTTATGTATTGAATTTTGTTTTAAAACTGGATCGCACCTTAGCATAATATTATATCCGGGTTGACCATCCTTCCTCTCATTCATTGGATCATGTTTCCAATACACATTTCCTATTCCCCGACAAAATCCCATATGGGTCTTTCCTCTCTTTCTTTATCACATCTGACGTACCTACCCTACGTCATAGCACGCACACCCCCATCACTTTCAATCAACCTTAAATCCTGCATCCCTGGCATTGTCATTAACCACTGGACTCAAGCTGGAGCCACGCTGTATCTCCCTGTCCCCAGCAGACTGTACAGCAACTGTGAGTTATTTGGCAAGCTGCTTTCTGTGTGGTACTCGCTCTCTCCCCTTGCACTTCCATTAGCCCAACTTTTATTCTTATTTTAGATGGACACATTTTCCCACTAAATCCCTGCGCATTCTTCTCTGAGGTTGATATCACCGACTGGATTCATGCCGATCTCACCATCCCACCAAATTGGCCAGGAAACTGACCACGAGACTAAATTGTGGTTCTGCCCTACTCATAAGTGTCCTTGCCACATTTCTCTGCTTCCTTTTTAATTATACTCCCATCTCCACCCCTAATGCATCCTTCTTTACCTTCCCGTTCCCCCAGATAAATTTGCGAACGGAGCCTGGCAGCCTTTACCCGATATTCACCGTTATGTGCCAGTAGATTAAACCAGATATCCACTGTGACTTGCCAGTAGATTCAGTCTAGTAAGTCACCCTCTGAATTTCCCATTTCCCCTCTCCTTACCTTTTTCCCTCCCTTAACCCTTCATCCTCTTCCCAAGCGACCAGCATCCACCAGCCTCATCCAGTGAAGCTCTCCTTTTCCATGCCTCAAGCGCCCTCTCACCATTCGCCTTTAATTGTCCTGCCTTCTCAGGTCAGTGCCTGATTTTTCCTTTCACATCTAGTTTTTACACTCTTGTTGCCCCTTCAAATTCTCTGAGCCTAGGCACAATAATAATTTCCAATCACAAAATAGCTGAGCTTCTCATTACTACATGACCTGACGGGCCCTTCAGTGGCTCAGTGTGACCACTGTCTACCTACCTTTGGCTCCTTTGGCTCATCACCTTGCCCCGGGGCATTTATTCTGTCATCTTCAGCCCTTTAACGTGATTTTCCCTTTAAAGGTCCATCATTTAATGTTAATAATATTTCTCCATACAGCACTGTATCCCAATTTGTAACCTGGTACTGATGATAGCCTATCATTGTATAAAGGCCGGTATGCCGTCAACCCCCACATCCTAATTCACAGAGCCTCCCCTGTGATTGCCCAGAAGAATTAATTTGTCCATAGCGTTCTGAATGTAAGGCATCACGAATTACCACACTGTATATATAACCTTGTTTGTGCCTCTTTCCCACTGTATATATTCCTTCAAGTGTCACCAGCACCATTCACATTTCACGAGCACTTGTGCACAGTATCACAGGCTACATGATATTTAATGTAACACAGTGCATTTAAGATTGATTGTTTATTTATTTCTTATGTTTTGACCATATAATTAAATATATGTGGAAAGCGATTCCTTAATCTTTTTAGTTCACAGTCTTTTGTTTCCCTGCTCCCCTTCTCCCGTTCTTGGTAATTCATTGCGCTCCTGGATAATTTTTCCTACCAAACAACACCCCTGGAGACACTGTTTTATGCTATACAGTATTTACCCTGGTCTCTATCGGGTTTATGGGTAACCTCCTGTAGCTTATTACTATTTGGATTATGATGGCACTTTCCAACAGCCTTTTCATGACGGCCTTTGTTAAATTGTATAGGCTGTCGGAAAGTGTCTTTGGGGGACCCTAGCTGGGCCCCATTTCCCCCTGGCCCTCCACTATGAGACCTGGTGGTCAGCTATGGTGACCCCTAAAACATCCCTGCACCATGTGGCAGGCACCGTGAGGTGCCTGCTATACGGTGCTGAGAAGTTTCCAAACATCCACTTTACTATGGCAGGTAGTGCTGCTGGCCTTTTCCACCCACCACACAAGCTGCCATAGTGCAATGGATGTTTCCAACCACCCAATGGGCATTCGCATCCTAATACTAAGGTCGGGTGGTTCCAGTCCGCTACGGTGTCAGGTGTACATGAGTCCACCAGACATCGTAATGCGCCCCTTCATATTGTCATCCTTTCTCACTAGTTCTTGAGCGCTCTGTTTTGTGATCTCCGATAATACATGTTTTTGGATTAACATGTACAATCCGCTTTTCAACATCAGCCTAACACAGAGGAAGTTCTGAAACCTCCTTGATGGTCCTTTTTTCAATTTTATAGCAATTATTTATTTAAGTCTCCTTAAAGTATATGTCAGTGCATAACAATTCTTACGTTATCCTCAGATTGTTATTAAAATTGATCATGTATGAATTTCTTCTTATATTATCCCCCTTTTTCCCTTTTTACCCTCCATTTTCCCCTCAAATACATCTTTCCCATTAGTGTATGTGCATTATTATGCTGTACTTTGTTTAATTCTAATAAACCAACTTTTACACTAAGAATTGGTAATTACATCATATATATTGAAAAGGCATCGCAAACAGGGGTATTCATGATTAACTGCCTTGTTTTGCTTTCCAAAAATTACATGACTGGTTAATCTGCTGAACGGTTTCTTCTGATGATTTGTTTGTTGCTGTGTATAAATTGTTCGGTTTTGTCTTTGGATAAATCATATTGGATTTTATGGTATTTTAAGTGTACTTATTTTCTTTTCATTTATTGCATTTGACAAATAAAGTTGTAACCTACCTACATGCATACTAAATAACCGTGAGGCTAGGACGGCATTGCCTATTAAGATGTCTCCATTTAATCCCAGCTGAAACTTTAATGTTCTGCTGAGGTAGTTTGATGCTCATCTCTGGATAGTGTTCCCAGTGCCAATGCATACCTGCTGTGATGACCTAGTTTGATTGCAGCATCTTTGACATCTCTTAAAAAATTGACAGACAGAGAAGAAGCATCTAATGCTACACCTTCCTGGCCCACTATTCCAGAATTTCGGATACATTGGCTGCTTTCTGTATGCTGAGGAAATGGTATGACTTTATTTGACATTTTGCTCTTGTCATAGCTAACAATTTTATCAATAGTGTGGCAATATTATTTTTATTAAGCATTTATCTGGGCACGGAGTTGAAAGAAAGGGAATACCTTTGAGCTACAATGTGTTTACTGTTACAGAAGGATTGATAGCGTAAAAAAAATGCATTCTTGTTGCTACTGTTTTAGGAAATCACCCTTCTTTGCCTCTGCTCTAGAATTCAAGCCACGCACATGACGAAAAACATGAAATGCTGCTTAAGTATGAGGGAGGTTTCACCTTTTTGATCATTCACATAATCTTTCTTACTCAAGGTGATGTTGGTTATGAGTATAATATTTTGTGCAACTGCATATTAGCTTTAGTGCTGATGTCTTACTGTCCCCGTTCATATATATGCTTTTATTTTGCTGTGGATATAAAATGTTGTTTTCAAATATACACTAGAATAAGTGTAAAAGTATCAAATGTGCATTTTTCAAAACATGTTGATGTATTTAATCATGTATCACATTCAGTGTGGATATTTTGATTACATGTTCTGCATGTCATTAACTCCAAACATATGCATCTGTTTCCCGCAATTAATTACTACTCTGTCTAGGCAAGCATAGTTACTCAATTTGCGATGCAGCTCATTCTAACCTAGTACACTTGTATTTCCAGCAATAAAGAGACTGGCCCACTGTAATGAGAGATCCTGGCTGTGACAGTGATCCACTCGATCAAAGTACCACGTATGTGTGAAAAGGTCGAAGCCCACTCCAATAGAAAGTAGACAGAGCAAAAATTGTGGTTTAGAGAAACTGTGCTCTGTGGACCAGTTCAATATTAAAAATTGTTCATTTCCTAATGCAATATTTCAAGAATGCAAACGCTTCTTGAATGTTGTATTCATGCCTCCACGTTCAACCTCTTTGAATTAAGGTATTTGATAATAACTGTTAATGTAACTTTCAACAATCTATGATACTATTAGTGAAAAGAGCATCACTTTGTTCGATGCAGCAAAAATATATTGTACATGAAAATAAAAAACAAAGAGCTGCTAACAAAAAAAAATCAATTCAGCAAATGAAGAAATACATGGAATTACATTGGAATCAAGTCCAGTATTGAAATAAGCGTTCCACATGTTCTAAGATAGTAAAAAGTCAATACACTTGTATTTTAACATCAAACCTAAATAGAGATAAAAGACTGTTTAAAAGGTCCATAACTATCAGAAATGTGGAGAATATACCCGAGCCTCTCTTCCACTGTAAACTCAGGGAGTGAGAAGCAATAACTCAACCCATAGGTACATCTACCTACCTCCTCGAGGTACATTACTTTACCAAATCCTCCTCAAGTGAGATGGTGATGCTTTTCTCCTCTCAGGAGAAAATGTTCAGTCTAGAGACACTTCTGCAAACTCCCCCTGGAGAAAAACCCATATGTATATTTTGGTGAAATCCTGATTATGACTGACTCAACCAAAATTAATTTCTTGTTTTCTTCACCCAATCGGCAGAGGTCTGGAAATCAATACCCTCCCTTTCCTTTCCTCGCTCCTCCAAAGGGACAAGAGGAATATTGGGGCTCAATGAAGAGGCAGAGGAGCATTTCACTCTTAGCTGAGGGTAGCTGTTTTCTAACTATTGTTTGTTCATACCATGCACACCTGCCATTTTCTTTATTACAGCTGCACGGTCTCTGGCCAGGAGCCTCTTGAACTGCCCCTATTCATTAGAATGTTTTGTGAAATCTCCCAATTACAAGTTAATGAAAGACATCGGTCATATCTTTCCAGCCCCTGGTGAGTAGAGAGAACAATTGTCCTTGCCTTCCCAACGTCAGACCATATAAAGGTCAAATCAGTGCACTGTCCCCCATTGTGGCTTAGCATTGGAAAGTCTATCACCAGCACTGTCATCTCTCTCTCTCTCACTCACTCCCTCTCTGTTTCCTGCACCTCCACTCTCCCCTCCCCTCTGCAGAGTCCAGTATCTTGCTGCATTGCAGCCTCTCAGACGCAAGCCAAGATAAAAACTCACAGGTCCGAGAACTTCACCTATGCTGCTTACATGTGTATCTTCCACTGCTGGAGGTGGAAGAGCCCTGTCATTGGAGCTGCCTATCAATGCGATCCCTGCCCGTATCATTGACACAACATTGGAATCAACAATATTGTGTAACATAAATATTGTGTCAAAACTATTGGTTACAAACCTGCTGTATCCCCACCATAATAGGTTCAAACATATACCCAAAAGTATTTTTTCACACTAATAACATTAAAAAACGTACACAAATATTGTTTCTTTATATATAGTTTAAATTGGTAAATCTTACATATTTTAATATATACTATTAATATAATGTTAAATAAATCTCACTAATGTTTAATACTATATATAAATATATACTTATATAAACACACATACATACATATGTCTATATATATATCGATTCTGTCAATCCTCCACGACATGCTTCCTCCTGCCATATTGATACAGACACTTTAAATGATGTTCCAAAGAAAATCTATTGCTGTTGTTCCATGACCACAATTACGCAGTTCGGTCGCTGCTCATGACCTCAATCACACAAATGCAGCGCCTCTATTTTGCCTGTTTATATATTGCGTGTCATCATGAAAATCAACATGATTCTAAGTGATACATTAACAGTGAGAATTTTGCTACATAATATGCCTTTCTATTTATTTAATGTTCCTAAAAATTATAATCTATTTTTCTACATGAAATATGATATAATTTCTTTAAAATTGGCATTGATTAATTCATAATATCCAAATACATTTTTCAGTCTTAGATTGCATTGTACTCAGCAGACACAGCATAAAAAATTCAAACTATGCTTTAAAGTACAGATTCCAAACTGTTTATAAATTGTCATCAGACATGTACTTACTCTTGTAATAATTAAGCCCATGGTCGGCTAACTCCTAATCCATGAAACAGTTATTCAAATTATTTTTTCGCCGGTGTAGGGGGGAGCTTTTTTTTACCACATTATGCATTGCAATATAAGAAATAATCAAATGAATGATATAGTGTTAACTCTCGTATTCATATTTATAAAAAATTATGTAAATTCCCTTCACTAATCCATTGGGGAACTTGGATTCCAGGTTTAATATGTACATAGTTTCCAACTATCTTCATACTTTGACTTGATCACCCCTTCTCTTGTTATATGGGACCATATCAATCACAAAATATGTCATTTGTGACATATTGCTGATGTGCATCTTGGCACAGTGTCTCACAACTGGGTAGGTTTTGTCTGCTTTAGCAAAGTGCTGCAATATACATGTGTGAACCTGTAGTACCATTCATCCCATGCACATTAAATTTCAGCAACAAGTAATCTCATATACTGCATGACCACTTTTGCTGGTGAACATTCCTCTGATCTTCATCGGTGTCTCGCTAAAAGGTGTGTGATACTCCCTGGCATTGAGACCAATAGTATACACCCTGCATTTAGAGCTTTTGAAAGCACCACCGCCACACAAATGTGTAGAAACAGTTTATTTGGGTCAAGACATACAACCCTTGAGGTACTCCTCCACCAGCAGGCGCTTGCCTCCTCTCCTGTAGTTACACAATCCATTTCACAGTATATATAGCAACCAAGAGCTGACCTGTTACTAGTAGACACACATGGTTGCCAGGATAAACAAAACACAACGCTTCTCCCCTCTCCAATAATACTTCACAAACAATATAATAAAACAAATACAACAAAAGAAACAAAATTGCGTACACCAATTTTGGAAACGTCCCAAAACCACAACACCAACCATAAAAACTTAAGTGCAAACATAATCTTTCTGCAAATGGATTTACATCTGATGCGATTCCCCAGGCTTAGATCTTCCTTAACTGATGGATCAAAAACAGGGACAGCAGAAGATTTTAACCACATTTTGCGCTCTAACCTATTGCATAAAGTTACTTTCTGTATGTTTCACCTTTTACCATCATCCGTCCACACACTGCTACCTTCATCCATCACAACCTCTTTGGGTTTGGACCACCTCGACAAACATGTCCACTGACTCCCCATAAGAGAAGTCCTCACCCTGTCACCCATCTCAAACCTGTGTGCATTCCCCTTCAATCTATCATTGTGCCTATGTACATATTTTTCTTGAAACTATTGCACCCTGTTAGCCAACACATCCCTTCCAGCACATTTTGAATTAGACCAGTCCATCCAGGCAGGCATCACTACAGTGCATGCCTCCTGTCCTTTATAAAGCCCAAATGGATTCTCCCTGGTAACCAAGTGAGGTGTGTTGTGGTAACTCCACAACATTTCCTTAACTGCAATTTACAATGTTCACCCCCATCCTCAGCTGTACACACTCCTCCAACACTTGGTTAAACCTCTCCCCAAAGACATTCTCCCTAGGAATATAAACAGTGGTGGTTTTGTGAGACATCCCCGACTTCGCCATGTATCTCCGAAACTCCTCTGCAACATATTGCGGTCAATTATCCATCACTATACATTCTGGATACCCATCTCTGTGTAATATCCCCTCACAGAAATCTATTATCACGGATGACTTGATCTCTCTCACAAATGCAACTTCCGGCCATTTGGAAAAGTAATCCACTAAAACCACTGAATATCTGTTTTCAATCCCCCTGACCCTGAATGGCCCACATATGTCCATTGCCAACCTCTGCCACGGTTTATAATGGTGGACTTTATGGGAGATTTCTCCCACTTATGAGTCATGTCACTGCACATGCATGCCACACAATTCCTTATGCATCTTTCTATTCTGTATCCATGCCATGCCACCAAAAATCACACCAGGCACACCTCTTCATACTGGACATTCCACAATGTGTCTTGTGCAATAGTTCCACCACCTAACAAGCAGTCCCAAAAGTACTACCAACTTGTCTGGTCTCCTTCTGATACCATACACCACTGACAATGTATTCCAAATCATTTGGTAATTAGCATACTGCCTTCTCACTGCCAAACTCCGTCCGAAGTTGATGACCAGAAGTGTCATCATCTGTTTCAATACGTTGTCATTTAGAACAGCTTGCCTCCATTCATCCGCACTCACAGCACCCCCACAAGCTTTGTCCACACTTGCCACCAAATATTCATCCCCATCATCCTTCCACATTCTTTTTTCAGATCCCGCAACTGTAACAGAGACAGACAATAAGTGTTTATATTCTTACAACCAGGAACATACCTGAGTTGGAAATCATATTCTTGCAGTTGGTAAAGCCACTTTGCTATTCTGGATGTGACTCTGCCAGCATTTTTGGTTGTGAAAATATCCATAAGGGTACTGTGGCCAGATCTCAATTCGAGCCTGGCTCCATCCACACATCCGCTTTAAAATAGTTGGTGTCCCACCAGCACCCCACTGCTTCCTTCCCAATAACAGAATAAGTGATTTACAAACCCTTGAGCGTACATGGGTCAAAAGCCACAACATGTTTGCACCCATCCTTCCTCTGCATCAATAACACAACTAGCCCATATGCATCAAACACCACCATGGATTTGTCACATGGATCAAAAGGTTTAAGAACCACAGCTTATATAATGTCATCCTTTATCTCTTCAAAGGCTTACTGACACTCACCGGACCACAAAACTGAACATTTTTCTTCATTAGGACTTTTAACTATGCATCTTATGAGCAAAATGGGGAACAAACTTGGAATAATATTTCGCTAATCCTAAAAAGGAACATAATTTTTCCTTATCTATCTGTGACAGCGGATTCTCAATTACATCCATCAGTTTTTGTGGAGAAGTGTGGCTCAATGGTTAGAGCAGGCAGACCTTGATGCAGAGCTCTGGCCAGGGACCAGGGTTCGATTCCCGCCTTGGCGGGTCTCCGGCCCATTAATTCCCCTGACTGGATGTTCTCGCCTCAGTGCCTGTTCTGATCATGGGTCCCACGCTGCAACTCTGGGCAATAGCTTGCTTAGTCTCCACAACGGCCCCAAAAGCGCTGGGATGCCTGGCTCCACCTGGGGGGTGCCCAGGAGTGGACATTTCCCAGGAAAGCCAGGAAGGGTTCCTAAGTGGTATACGGACAGCGCCGGGACACCTCCGGTGGAGGTAGCTGTGCGCTTTACAAATTCCGACATTTTTTCTTTGGCATAGCTCCTTCTCCCAACAACATGTGTCCTAAATAATCAACCTGTAAAACACCAAATTTGCACTCACAGTCAAACCTGCATCTTCTAACGTTTTAAAAACTTCATCCATATCCACTCCCCACACCAAGATATCATCCTGAAACACCCTCACATTTGTGTTGTTTTTCAAAATGTTGGTCATGAGCCTTTGGAACATGCCAGAAGTGGACGCCAACGTGAATGACATGCTTATGAATTGGAACGCCCCTCAGGTTTTACAAATTACATTAAATGTTTAGAATCAACATGCAATGGGACCTGGTGATATGCATTAGCTAAATCAATAGACAAAAAGTACTTGGCCCCCTTTACGCTAGCGATCATCTCAATTATGCGTGACAATGGCTGAGGGTCAACCCAGATATTCTGGTTCAGGTCAATCAAGTCCGCACACATGAGTAGATTTTCATTGGACTTGTATGCCACAACGATGGGCCTACGCTACTCGGATGCTTCGATTAGCTCTATCACATTAGCTTTGCACAACCTGTTTAGTTCCTCCCTTAGTTTTGCACTTAAGGTGAATGGTACACTCCTCGCTTTATGCACCACAGGCTTGCACCCAGCCTTCAATACTATACAATGTTCAAACGTTTTAAGGCAGCTCAGCATTTTGCTGCACAAATCAGGATACTTCGCTCTCCACATCATACACTTTGGGGTCGATTCCGATCCTGGAAAAAAAACGTCCGTACGATTTGTATCCGGAGCCCTCTCAGGACGAATCGTAAACATGCCGTACGACCCGGCGAGTACGATCCGGACCGGGGTATGAGGACGCGATTCGTACCGTCCACGTCAGGTAAGGGTGATTCGTACAGAAAAGCACACAATCACATACACACCGTACGATCCGTACACCCCATGATCGCAGGGGTACGGTGCATACCCCTGCGATCATGGGGTATACACACTGCACCCCGCGATCGCAGGGTGTACGCACCGTACACCCAGCGAACATGGGGTATGGTGCATACACCCCATGATCGCGGGGTACGGTGCGTACACCCCATGATCGCAGGGGTACGGTGCTTACCCCTGCGATCATGGGGTGTACACACTGTACCCGGGGGGCGTTCCGTACCTGTTTCGAGGCGAACTCTGCTTCTCCGGATGTTTTCGGCTCTCGTAGAAAAAGCATTGTACGGTGCGTACCTGACACGAATCGTACTTGCTGGGTCGGAAAAACCAGCTGCTAACCGTACGAATGTCACGTACAGCGGGTTCCAAGGGAGGTTTGTACGGGGATTTGATTTGTACGGTCTCTGTACGATTTGTACGGAGACCAGCTCCTGGTACGAATCGTACTTCGTCGTACGTAAGGGGGACGTTGCAGGGTACGATTCGTACGGGAAAAACGCTCCGTACAGCTATTCGGAGCGTTTTTTTCTGAATTGGAATCGACCCCTTTGTGTCATCAGTGAGCAATACTTGTTCAGGGTGATTGGGATCAAGCAAAATGCCTAAAGCCTTTTGTTCCCTCCAGCACAGGAGAGCTCTTCCCTTTTCCATCACATACACTTCACACTCCTGTTCCTGTATGACAAGTCACACTTGAAAAAACCCAACAAAGGCAATTTCTCCCCACAATCCACGTTGAGCTCCAGATCAGGAGGACATTATTTACCCATGCCTACATTTTTCTACTCATGCCTGTCAATTATTATAGTGAATGGGGAACATGAATCTGCCCCCACTGATACTTTGCTCCCATTGATATTTAGCATGCACCTGGGAGGATGATAAACCTCTGATATTTCATTGAAAGATTCCCCACAAATTACCAATACTTCCACATTATCACCTTCACGTTCTTCTGAATAATCTTCGCAATCATTTACAGCATTTACTGACATTTTCCAGGCATTCTTGTAATCCCTCTTGCACATCCTCGAGAAATGACCCATGTTTTTACATTTATAGCACTTGACTTTGGCAGCAGGACATATTTCTGCCTCCGCAGCATGTCTAAAGCTCCCACATCTGTAACATACTCATCTATTTTTAATATTAGACGTCCTCACCACAAAGGTCTTAGACTGCACTTCATCTGGGTCTTCTAATTCTTTGTCTTATGAACCACGTTAACCATGTCCAAATCCTGCTTATCCCTTCCTTGATCACCACTGAGCTCCTTAACATACCTAGAGGTATTCTCCATCTGCCTGACTATATTGATGGTCTTTTGCAGAGATGTATCCCTCAATTCTAACAGCCTGTCCTGAATCTTGCTATTGTTTGTCCTATTGATATACCTTGAATTTGCATGTGGCAGCTAAAGTCCTTAAGACAGATATGTAGTGTTCAATAGTCTCATCCTGTAACTGAGTTCCTGAAAAAAATCTGTGCCTTTTTCAACGACAATACTAGCCCTTCATGACTTCAACATATTCATCTACAACCACTTCAGAATCTTATCCTTTCTCACCCTCACCTTCTTGATTAGTGGATGAGGCACACAAAGGATTTGGCAGCATTTTCAACACCTTTCTGCCTTCAACACCTAAATTATGCTTCAGTAAGGCTACTTTACTTGATGCTACAAAACTTTCAGCTCCTATCGCTTCTAGGTAGATCTCAAAGGAGTCGGGCAATCCTCGAACACTATTGCTGGCACACCTGGACATTGCAGGAATTTGGGTGGGGCCGAGACTGAAGTGGTATCCATAACAACTGGAATTCCCTGACTATCCAACACTATGTGCAATTGCAGAATAAATTATCAACAGAGCTACCTAACTTGAATACCCGGCTAAATATTGTAAAAAATGCACTCCCAAGTTATCCTACACGCATTCAATACTTTTATCAGTCATGAAGTTATCAAAAAAGACTATAACAAATAATTTAGCCACTGTTGTCATCCCATGTAGATCCGTTATGAATTGGTGATGAATAAGAGTGGGGAAAAAAAGTCTAATGAAAATAAGTCACTCCTGGGATTGCCTCCACAATCCAGTTAAGTCTTACCCCAAACACTGTATGTCCACTGCTGTATGGCTGTGCCTGACAACAGAACAAAATCCGCGTGACAGGCGGTGCTCACTTCTTTTCTGCTGTGCCTGTCAGCGCTGCACCGCTTTCATAGAGCTGGTGCAAGAGCGAAACAAAGAGCTAATGCTGACCCGTTGCCCGCACCACACCTGTTGCGGCACACCATAGCTCCAAGGGAATTTCCCACAATGCACAGGGCGTTCGATGGAACGGGAACCAATACCGAATACCTGCTTCCACAATACCCCAAGTGACGTACAAGCCCTGGTCGCTCTCATGCGTAACACAATGCAGCCTACCATCAATCCTTCGGCTGTGACGAAAATCCTTATGCCACACTCACCATGAAGCCAAAAGCGCAGGCAACTGATGCCATCCGGTAAGTGACGCAACGCATGCCTGCTAATTCAAAAGTATACACCACATGGACATAACTCCATTGCTGTGCCCACATTTACACTCCTCACTGCTATTCTGTTAAAGGTCACCGTCTCAAGAAGTGGCTGTCAATAAATAGCACTCCACTGCTGTCCTCAATAGATTTTGCAGAAAAATCACAAAATCTGGGCACTACACCGGGGACTACCAAGGGGTGTTCAAATCCTGCTTCAACTTCAGGCTAATGGCGCTTGTGAATGCATCCTATCCTCATCTCCACTTTTGAAAGCACTACTGCCAAGCGAATCTGTAGGAACAGTATATTTAGTCCGAGACAAACAACCCCTGAGATCCTCCTCCACCAGGAACCGCTTTCCTTCTCTCCTAGAGTTCCACAATCCAGAACCCATAATAGATAATAACCACGAGCTGAGCTGTAACTAGGAAACACAGATGGTTGCCAGGATAAACAAAGCACAACAAGAGCACTTTTGGAATCCCATTTTACCTGAATGCCAGTTTTAAGATTTAGCAACTTCAGGGCTGGGTTTCACCAAGTTTTTCCTCATTGACACCGCTTTGTGATATGTGATTTGTGGATTTCTGGGCACCAATGCCACAATCACTGAGTCAGAGTGTGCAATGTGCCCGTTTTTTCCTGACTAATGCTCTCAATTCACTACCCTGGTTACTGTAGGTAGTCTCACACTCCCTTTATCTTGCTGTTTCTTCTTGGGGTTGAAAGAATGTCTCCCTAGTTAATGTAGTGACTTTGTTTTATGTTCCCTTACGTCTTTTACCATTGTACCCTCTATGTTCCAACCTGCTAATCATTTCTTTTTGACAAGCTATTAATCAGTATTCAAACTACAGTTTTGCTTGACCAGTAGCATTTCCTCATATGGAATGCTAACAGTAAGGTGTCTTGGGTGAAAGCTTGCTGTATGTAGTTACATGTTTCATGAGGTTTGCTTTATGTGCTTTTTTGTTTCTATTGTACCACTTTTGACGACCACTTCCAGATCAATACCATTCACTTTCTCCATACTGATCACATATGTACAGTTTAAGTTCACAGCAACAAATTGTCTGGCACTCTCCTCAGTGCCCCTCCAAATCACAAATAAATCATCTATACAGTGTAGCCAGACTACTAGGCATTGTTCCCATGTTTCTCAGTGGTCACCCCTGAGCACCTGCTCCTCCCACCAACCCATGTGCAGATATGCGGAGCTGGGGGAAAAGCAGGCACTCTTCACGGTACAACATAACTGGTGATATAGATGATTTTCCAATAGAAAATAATGATTAAGCATTCCTTTATCATTTTCAATAACATCTGAGTGTGTCTATATAGTGAGAGTGCCCGGCTCTTTAACAGCGCTCCAGCGGCCTCAACTCATTAGTGTGACAAATTCTTGTATAGAGTGACATAACATTGAGAGACATAAGTAGAAAGTTATCTTCCCTAGGAATATCATAGATGATTTTTTTTAAATCCCCTGTATCTTTTATAAAAGTTTGCACATTTTGCACGTGTTTATATATATTTTTAGATACGGCTGACAAGGGTCCTCCTGCCCCCCGAATCCAGCCAGAAATGGTGCATGTCCAGGTGAGTCAGCCTGCCAATATTCAACAAGCACTCCTCCTGTCACACTCAAGAGAAGATGCACACTCCAACAGTGTGCTGACATGAGTGTAATCCATATAGATCATAGGATTAGCCGCCAGTACACCATCAGTACAGAAGCAACAAACTGCCAACGCGTTTTGCATACCTGCTGCCTTGCTCAGGGGTGAAACGCCTTTCTCTCTGTGGGTTTTTGAAACATAACATGTGATGCAAAAGAAAACCAATCAAAATGAGTGAAAGGCTAACAGGGTACATGTATCCCAGCAAAAACAACATTGTATATTGTGGGATACAAACTCCGCCCAGTGGGGCTTGATTGCTGTACTGAATGATTTCACAATTGCTGCAATACTTGGTATCCTGTCCTGTCTGCACACACACTTTACATTCACATACTGACTAATATGCACTTGAGTATTGAGGGGCATATTATCAAGGGGCTTTATCTCCGCTTTTTTGGCTTTAAAAGCCAAGAAAGCGGAGATAAAATTATCTCCCTATTACCAAGCTGTCGCTAACACCAGTTAGCGACAGCTAATAGGAGATAGTGACCATCTTGGGCCCCGCTTTGCATGTCAGTGATATTTATCACTAATGACATGCAAAGTGGGCGTGCCAAGATGTTAGCGACTGAAAACAGTCGCTAACATCGCTATCTCCTATTACCAACTTTTGGAGATATTCGCGCTAAGCGCGAATATCTCCAAAAGCTAACACTTGCCCAGGAGCAGTTCTTAGCCATGTTATCCAATGGGAGGTGGATAACATGGCTAAGAGCATTTGCTCGATATTGCATGAATATCGCTGACTTTTCAGCGATATTCATGCATTGCGGCCGTTTTTTATCGCATTTGCGATAAACCTTGCTAATAGCAAGGTTTATCTGCGATAAAAATCGCCGATGTGCGGCGATAATTTTTGTCTCAGTTTTATGGGGAATTTAATACCATTGCTGTAAACAGTCTATTTCTATCATACGAGTACATTTAAAAAGTGATTGGATTATGTTTCAAACAGTCTTTTCGCCACTAATAACTGACTGCCATGTAAGTGGATGGTTAAATGCTCCCTGAGAGGATTTACTCATTTCGATTAGTTTTCTTCTTCATCACGTGTTATGTTTGAAAACCCACAGAGAGAAATGCTTTTCATCCGTAAGCAAGGCGGCAGGTACACCAAAACGCATTGGGTGTTTGTCTTTTATGTATTACTGGTGAGCTGATGTCTAATGCTATGATCTGTATGGATTTAACTCATCTAAGCACACTGTCGAAGTGCGCATCTTCTCTTGGCAGGAGTGCGACAGGACATATTATGTATTTATATCAACCAAATTCCACAACATTAAGTAAATTACGAAACAAACAAAATGAAAAAAGATATTTACAATTTTTTATAGAACGGTTAAAATAAGTAGAAATATAAATAAATAATTTAAAATTTAAATTATAACCAAACATTCATAATAAGTATATTTAACCAGTATTAGGATATGTATTGGAGTCCGAGAATAGTAGATATACTATTCCCACTATAGTCTGTGCAACATTAGGGAAAGGACCAAGCCAAAGACCAACTTCTTGACCAAGCCCTGTGGGTTCTACATCTGCCATGATTGTAATGCGAGCAAGCTGGGAGCAAATAAACATATGGCATACAGACATGACTCACACACCACCATCCGAATCATGGATTGGATTACTTGCACATCAACATGTACAATCTACATTATATTTTGCACCTGTAACAAAATCTATATAGGGAGCACAATCAGGGCGCTCAAAACAAGAATCATGGGACACTATCGCAATATCAACAAAGAAGAGGTGGGACCACCGCTAACAGAACACTTCCAAGAATTTCCTCCACTCGGAAAGATCTTCAAATTCTTTGGACTGGAAATTGTTATACCAGCGTCTAGGGGAGGAAATTGGGAACTGATCATTAAATGTAAAGAGAGCTAATACATAATGCTTCTGAATGCCACATCCCTTGGACTCAACAAAGATGCAGAAATGCACTACTGGTTGTACTGATGAGGCCTTTCCCTATATACTGATGCCTTCTAAAGAGATCAATGCCTCACTGATATACTCAACAAGGGCTCAAGACAATACCTCTGGACCCACACTCATTCATTCTGTATTTTCTGCAATAACCTTTCTACTGGTAATTTCATTTGTACCTTTCCACATAATACGTACACTCGTGTGATGACCAATATTGGGGGCACTGTGAGACATACTGCTTTTCACTACCTACTTTCTCAGATTCCAGGATACATAATATGACCCTTCCAGTGGACCCAATGCTGTAACAGTTAAGGTATTCTTACATTAATAATAATTTTTGTCTCTTCCCTTAGACTAGCAGGGTGTTAAATCAGTGGACCGACAGCCATTTTATACTTTCCCTTGGGTCACTGCAGTAACCACTATCATATGCTGTTTTTAATTTAACTCCTGTGGTTGTCTTTCTGCACTTGCCCCTTATCTTTACTGTATCTAACATGACTGCGGTAATTAATTTAGCCCGAACTTTATGCTTTTGAGCTACGTTCATGTAGTTTGTTTCTTTTACTTTCCCAGAATATATGCGGTTTTTAATTTAATTCCAGTGGTTGTTTTTCTGCATTTGCCCCTTATCTTTACCTTATCTAGCATACGATTATAAGGTTTGTTTCTTTCACTTTCCCCGACTATAGTAACTTTTCAGTGGCCTCTGCACTAACAGCGCGTCATGGTGAATGACTTGAACTCTGACGTCAGGGCAAGAGTCAGGGCATATCTGCCGGCGGTGAACTGGAACTCGTCTTGTTCCTGGATCGCAGAGACTTAACACCCATCTAATTAGAGGTAAGATGGGACTTCTGACACCTGTAACCAACAGGGATGTGCTTAGCTCATTTTGGAAGATTTTCGTATATCAGCGCGTTTTTTCCAGCGCGTCCTATGACTCCCTAATGCAGTCACGGCCGGTAGTGGGAGTACCGGCCGGGCAGTGATGTGGGGAGGGGGAGGGGCAGGGCGGGGGGTAGTAATGTATGGATTACAGATTTTTAAAGGTAAGTAAACATAAAAATAAATAAAACAAAGTTCGTTGCACACACTGCATCACCAAATGCGATGCAGTATGTGCCCCTCCCCCTCCCCATGTCACCACCCGGCCGGTACTCCCACTACCGGCCGCGGCTGCCCTAATGTAAGCACTCACTTTTGAGTGCGTTCTCATGCATTAATGTCCTGAAGTGCGCTGCGGCCTTTACTGGATCACACCTTCTTCCCTGAAGTCTTGAAGTAATCTGCTCCCGGCGGCACCATGTTAAACTACACATCATTATCTTTCACTATCTCACGGCCTCCCAGCTTTCATGTTTTAAAGCGTGTCAGTTTCACACGCGCATCATGATCTATCATTAGTGACTCCGCATGTGTCTTTTTAATTTTAACTTTAGAATCACGAACATTACTTCTTACATAACGAAGCTCTGGTAAGTGGTCACTTTATTTTATGGATTTACACTGTTCATTCTGTATTTATTTGCAATTAGCCAAATGAACTCCCTGAACTAAATAGGTATGCCGCTGATTTGTGTTCTTCTGTCCTTTACTTTGCTTCTCATTTGCAATTATATGCTGTTTTCCTTATATGTACTTTTGGACCCTGTTTGACCATAAATCATATCATGGATTAGGAATACAAGCAGAATGTACACCTATACACACGCCTATTCTTTAACTTGATAAATATAATTACCGAGCATGTCTCATTGCACAGATTACTCATCTCTTTGCGCATGTTATAGACATATGTGACACTACATGTGGGATTACCTGATGCGTATAGATGAATTGCAGTGATTTCATTTGAATTCATTGAATACCAAGTTCGTATTCATATGTCAGGTTTCTTTTTTCTTGAATTGCAAACATTTACTAATTATGTGATATTGCAAATTGGATCACCCAACAGGCATTGATTATTAATGTTGATGTTTCTGATGTTTTGCTTGCTTTTTTTTTTGCACTTTCTTGTTTTCCGATTGAAGTCAATCTAGAATCAGTGTGTGTGTGTATATATATATATGTATCACACCAGTTTAACTATGTGACTCTCTTCCTTCCCCCTTTTCTCTCTTTTTACTCTTTTCGTCTTTCTCTTTTTCTTTTTCTTTTTCTCTTGGTTTTCCTTTGTTTTCCATCTCCTGCTTCTCTCCCTTTGTGCCCCACCTACTCTTCTTCCCCTACCTACACTTTGATTTCCATCACTTTAATTTCAAACTTTGTCACCATTTAACTTGCACTGTTGTTACTCTTCTCAGGCTGTGACCTCACTTTCTTTTCCTCTTCCTATGAATTCCACTCATTCCCAATCCTCCTTGGCTTACCTTTGGGTCTTTCCCTCAATTTTAATAACAACATACTCATACTACTCTTTCACTTCTTTGCTAGACTTCTCTTCTATTTTCCTACATCGACATCACTTTCAGCCCTGAAAAAGCCCATGGCCAATGGGCCACTAGGGTGAAACACGTGTCGGCTGCATTTTCATTATTCCTGTTCTTGCTTCATGTATTGAAATACAAATAATGACCACACACGTGAAAAACTTCAAAGAACGATTGACAATTATTCTGCACTAACGTTGACAGATCGAGAGGGCAAAATCCTCAATCTCTCTCTATACTTAACCCCATGATAGCTCTTGGGTGAAGCCATTTGTGAGGAATGTGCCACAACAAAATTGGGCACTGACAATTGTAGCACCAAAGCCCGGAAATTTCCACCCACTACAGTTAACTATTCCTACTGCCGTCTACACCACCATAGGGTAACTACTTCACTTCAAACATAGTACATATTTTAATAACCTTATTAAATTTAAAAAAATAGAAAAGTCTTAATTTAAAGTTAATTAACATAAAATATAGATATTAACACAAATATAAAAATATTTGCCAAATAACAAACTTTATAAACAATTGACCAATTTATTTAGTGATGAAAAAATGACCCAATTAACTTGCAACCTAGCAACCCTCATCTAAAATATCACTAAAATAAATAAAGATAACACAATTTACATAATTTATGATCAGTTGCATATCTAGTTAACAGTTAATTATTAATTGTTAGTTATTATTACTGAGTTAACTTCATACCCAACAACCCTACAGAACCAGCAGCCTACACCTAAAAATAGCTAGAATATATAATCATTGCACTATTTACATAATTATTAATGCATTCAATATTTACCTATACATTAATATTCATTTTTTAAATTATTATATAAATAACGTCCAACCCTATAGCCCTACACACCTAGCAACCCGTAACTAAAATGTAACTACAATAAATCAGTTTTACATAATGTACATACTTATTAATCAATTCAATAATTATAATAAATTAATAATTTATTGCGAATTAATTTCTGCTCAATTAACTTCACAATCTATAGCCCTACAAACCCAGAAGATTGTACCTAAAATGTAATTAAAACTTATGATTATTACACAATATACATCATTAATATCATACTATTAACATACCTACTTAAAAATGAATAAATAATGAATAATTAATTATTACTTAATTAACTTTCCACCATATTCCCCTACAAACCCACCAACAAACTGTTAAAACACCATAAATTACTATTAGCAATTAAATGAAAAATTCTAAATCACTTTAAATTACAATCTATATTTAAGAAACTTACAAATAAACATACAAACAAAAATAACACATTCAATTAATATTTGAACTAAAACACATTAAAATAATAAAAAAAATTATATTCTTTCATATATATTTTTGAAAATTATATTAACAACAATGTCATTATTGATAAACTTACCTGAAAAAATAATATTCTTGACAATTATATTTGTGCATCACAATATTTCTGTCGGACGATATTTACAACTCGATATTTTGTACAATACCCCTTGCCCTCTGGCAATTCCACTTTCTGACACCATTTTGTCAGAAACACTAAGAATATACTATAAACCATGCACTGAAAGGCTCTAACTACCCACAATCCCTCTATCGACTTGAGGTACAAATCTTTACTAAATCAATTTCAAGTGATATCATGGTCCTTTTCTCTTCTCAGTAAAAAAAAACCACTGTTAGGGGTTTGGATCCGTAAACTCTCTTTTTCTGATTCAAATGGTTCCTAATAACCAGCATACAAAGTTATGAGAGATGCATGCATGAGAGACTGAAACAAAGAGAGAGATAAAAGATTTTAATAGCAATCAGCATAACAACATACAGTGTGTATAGGCTGTGATCAGACATACAAGGCTAAAAAGTATTACTTTTATACACCAGATTAATAAAAAAACATCATCAGAGCACATGTGCATACACATTATTTTTCCATCATTAACCTTTAGCTAGAGGTAAGAAGAAAATCATTTTGCCTACGTATATGCCTGAGCCATCTGCATGTAGGAGAGTTACAACCTGGTTGGAGAAAAAGGAGTGTAAATTACACAGGCTAAGGCCCCCAGGAGGGGGTGGATCAAGGAATAAAGATGGTGCTGTGTGACTCTTTATTCGGAAAAGGCGCCCTTCAGTACAGAACGTTTAAGGATGGTCTGCGAAAGGACTGCTGGGAGAGGGAGGAGTGAAATGTTCCTTTTTCTGCAATGAAACAGAGACTAAGGTTAGAGACTATTTTAATTTCAATGTGCACATTATAGAGATCTAAAAACATGATTTATGACTGTACATTTCAATGTGCACATTATAGAAATCTAAAAACATGATTCATGATTATATGCTTGTGCAGTGAAATATAAAATATTCTATGAAATCTGTATAAAAGAATGAACAATACTATAATGGCATGCTCAATAACAAATGAGAAAAGCTGCGCATCATTAAAATGCTGCTCCACCTGACATACACACATGCAAGGTATCTAGAAAAGAATGAGACTACACAGAAGAATGGGATTCTAATAAAGAAGCATTTTCTGTGACTTCATTGACTATAAATAGTTATAGATAGATCAGGTAACCAAGGACATCTTTGATAACCTGCTATAAATGAAGGCATTCTATAGCAGATTGTAAATAAAATTAGCCATTAACTCTACCCATGTTTCCTCAAGACAGCTGCTACCTTCAAGAAACCTGCCACCCTCCACTTTAGATAAAATAACGGCAGAGGGCACATAGGGCTCAACAAGTAGTTAGTATGTAAATCCACATGCATTTTAGCATTGATATATCCATATATATCTATATACATATATATTCACTGAAAAAAACATAGGTTTCAGGGACGTTATAGTTGCACATTTCACTCGTACAAAACCATAGAAATTCAGTCATTTTAGTTAGTTGAGCTAACTATAACTCACGCCCCCGCAATGCATCCTGATGACGTCACATTTTACATCATTCATGACATGGTCAGTGGTACAAAAGGGGGTGGTGATGGACGGAGCATCTGAATCAATCAAACACTCACACCCAGTCAAAAGATCTGCGTTTGATCCATCACCGTTCTTTAGCCCACTCTGCCACCCCAGTTCAGACATGGCTATATGCAAATCAGTCTGACCCTGTGCCTCATGGGAACAGTCCAGCCCGAACTGCCAAGCCATGCCTTCCCTGGACCGGAAACAAGCTTCTGAGGACCGGTTTCTGGCATTACAGCCGTCTTCAGCCCGGCTTGCTTGAATCCAGTGGCAAAGTGAGCAAGGGACTCACGTCTGAGCATACCCTGCCACACTTATGGCGGCCAAAGCGGTACAAAAGGGGATGTGATGGACGGAGCATCTGAATCAATCAAACACTCACACCCAGTCAAAAGATCTGGGTTTGATCCATCACCGTTCTTTAGCCCACTCTGCCACCCCAGTTCAGACATGGCTATAGGCAAATCAGTCTGACCCTGTGCCTCATGGGAACAGTCCAGCCCGAACTGCCAAGCCATGCCTTCCCTGGACCGGAAACAAGCTTCCGAGGACCGGTTTCTGGCATTACAGCCGTCTTCAGCCTGGCTTGCTTGAATCCAGTGGCAAAGTGAGCAAGGGACTCACGTCTGAGCATACCCTGCCACACTTATGGCAGCCAAAGCGGTACAAAAGGGGGTGGTGATGGACGGAGCATCTGAATCAATCAAACACTCACACCCAGTCAAAATATCTGGGTTCGATCCATCACCGTTCTTTAGCCCACTCTGCCACCCCAGTTCAGACATGGCTATATGCAAATCGGTCTGACCCTGTGCCTCCTGGGAGCAGTCCAGCCCGAACTGCCAAGCCATGCCTTCCCTGGACCGGAAACAAGCTTCCGAGGACCGGTTTCTGGCATTACAGCCGTCTTCAGCCCGGCTTGCTTGAATCCAGTGGCAAAGTGAGCAAGGGACTCACGTCTGAGCATACCCTGCCACACTTATGGCGGCCAAAGTGGTACAAAAGGGGGTGGTGATTGACGGAGCATCTGAATCAATCAAACACTCACACCCAGTCAAAAGATCTGGGTTTGATCCATCACCGTTCTAGTTAGTTGCACATTTCACTCGTACAAAACCATAGGAATTTGGCTGTTATAGTTAGTTGAGCTAACTATGACTCATGCCCCCACAATGCACTGCTGATGAAGTCACATATTATATCATTCATGACATGGTCAGTGACATCACTGATGACATTACTGATGACATCTCAAATGAAATCACTGATGACTTCACTGATGACATCATCCAGGGACTGTGTGTTTCTGTAAAGTTTAAATGTGTTTTATAAATATATTGGCCAAGGTGTATTGAAGAATGAGTGGGTGGTGTATAAGTGTATGGATGGAGGATTTAGTAGGTGTATGCTGACTGTATAAGTGAGTAATTAAATGTGTCTTACTGAATTCATGGGTTGGTGACTAATCTGTGTGAATGTATGTACCAGTCTGTCTATTGCTGTGTAAGCTGCTGCATTGGTGGATGACTATCTACATGAGTGTCTATATGGGTTATTGATTGGTTGCTTGAGTATTTTTATGGGTGCCTGAGTGTGTTTGTAGGTGGGTGGGAGGTGTGTTACTTTGTGCATAGATGTGTGAGTTCTTTATTCACTGGGTGTATGGGTTCAAGACTGCATGTGAAAACAGATGTATTGGTGGGTGAGTGTGTGTATGGCTGTGTTGGTGAGTGAATGCATATCTCAGTGCTACATGTCTAAGGAACTTCATATGTAAAACGCAGTGCATGAGAGAGTTGGACTATATAAATGACTAAACATGAGAGTCAGTGATTGTAAGACTGGCTGTATGGATGAGTGTGTACTTGTATCAGTGATTGTATAAGAGAGTAACTATATGTTAGTATCAGTATAAATAAGTGAGGTTGTGTGTGTATAACTCTATAGCTGAGTAAATAGAAGTGTGATTGATTCTTTGCATGACTGACTAGATGTGTGAGTAACTCTGGATGAGTGGAGGTGTGTGAGTGTTTGTATAGGTGTATGAGTGCCTATAATAGTGTTATATTGATGAGTCACTGCATGAATGAGTGACTGTATGGGTGAATGAGTGGATGTGTGTGTAGACCTAGGAATCAGTGTGTGTGTGTGTAATAACTGGTATTGGTGTCTCTATCATTTCAAAGATGGTAGTCCGTATTTTAGAGTGGGTGTATCAAAGGTTTTATTAAGGTATGAGGAGGTGCATCAGATTGTCACGTGGATGATGTCATCAGTGATGTCATTTCAGATGTTATCAGTGATGTCATCAGTGATGTCACTGACCATGTCATGAATGATATAATATGTGACTTCATCAGCAGTGCATTGTGGGGGCATGAGTTATAGTTACCTCAACTAACTATAACAGCCAAATTCCTATGGTTTTGTACGAGTGAAATGTGCAACTAACTATAACGTCCCTGAAACCTATGTTTTTTCAGTGAATTTCAAAGGTTTTTTAAATGTTAATTTGTAACTATAACGTCCCTGAAACCTATGGTTTTGGTTTTTTCAGTGAATTTCAAAGGTTTTTTAAAGGATAATTTGTAACTATAACTAAAAGCATTCCTCAATGTCTGTGTTGACGACTGCCTTCAATCTACACTGTGGATAGCAGGGCTCACAATTCACATCGAGTCGCAATTGCAGATGACGCAGTCCAATAGGCAAGACACATTGCTCCCAGTGCGGCTGCGCACTCGTTGAATGCTTCTAGTGCCCTATCTCAGTGCAGCACAACTCATGGACCCTTTATTTATTTATTTATTTTTTTAAATATATTTTTATTGCAGCTTTCAAATTTGTACAAACATTCTGATGTTCAATTCAGTTACTCATCTCTTTATAACATAGGCTCCAAAAAGAAGTTGTACACGGCCAGTCAGCTCACACCCCGGAGGTTGAGCGGCATCATACAATGGAGCACTAATATTTGACAGGTGTAGAAATGTTCTAATACGGCTGAACCGTTACCAGTACCCAAGACTGCTTTTCTTTCTTCTCAGTTCTCTTGTTCCTCACCCATTGAGCTGCTAACAAAACTATATACACATTCCCCCCCCAAGAAAAATCCCCCATCTCCAGCCCCTATATCTCCTACCCCCCCTCTACCCTCTATCCCCGCCCCCCCCACCCCCCCAGGTGTGTCAGAGTGCCACAGGAGGAAGCCAGAATCCCACACGAGTAGTGCAAATCCGAGACCGGCTATCAGGATTGATCAACAGAGGATTGCTGTCATCACGTGGGTGTGGGGCAATCCAAGGGAAAGGACTCGGCCGCTCTCAAACCGAGGCTAACGCAATGAAGGTGCAGAGCTATGCGCAGGGGAGCCCTCGCTGTCCGAGTCCGAGAGCGTGATGTCCAGAACCAATCGCTCCCACGCTCGGGCTCGCTCCAGAGCAGTATCAGTACCCGCTCTAAGCGCCATCTGTAGTCGAACCTCCCCCTCACAGCGGGCCCATTTACTGAGCTCCGTTCTTCATCTCTCCACCGTAGGACCCCTATTCGCCTTCCATTGGGATGTTATGGATCGTTTCGCTAAGAGCAGTCCCAGGTCTAGGAACTTACTAGTGATTTTGTTCTTAGATGTATGTGGGAACCAGTGGAGTATGCAGTGCGCCATTGTGAGTTGTAAATCCCTCCCAGTGATTTCTCGCAGGCTCTCCACTACCCCCTGCCAGAAGGACCCCAGTGCCGGGCAGGACCAGTACATGTGTTTGAAATCGGCCACCTCTGCCGGGCATCGTAGACAGGCCGCCGGGTGTGATGGGAAGTACTTATGCAATTTGTCAGGGGTAAGGTATGCCCTGTGCAGGATATAAAAATGCACCAACTGAAACCTTGCGTTGCGCGTCCCTTTCCAGGCCCGTTCCACGATACCAGGCCACGCCGTCTCAGGGATCTCCGTCATTAAATCTGCCTCCCATTTCGCCTTCAGAGCCAATAACGGGGCGAAAACTTCCATAGTCATGCGCCTATAGAGGCACGTAATGGCCTTGACCGTCCCCGCGGCCGTCATCACGTACTGACAACCCATGGACAGAGGCGGGTCCGTCGCGCCCGACCTCCAATGTCTACGGATCGCCGCTGACAGCGCCGCATGAAGGAGGAAATCTCCCCCCGGAATCGCAAAGCGATCCCTCAAGAGATCGAAAGGCATCAGCACACCGTCCTCAAACAGATCTCCGACGGTCGCTAGACCCTGCTGTTCCCAATCTTCCAACCGGTGCCACATGCGCTCTGCATAGTCTGAGAGGGATCTCAGGGGTGTATGGAACCGCAATGCGTCCCCTCCGCAGATATCTGTTCCAACAGTTTCGGGCCGTCGCAAACTCTTGGGTGAGATGGAGGTCCCCCATCGGGAGGCCCATAACGATCCGGGACACCACCTGAACCGGGCCTGCCGGTTCACCTGTCGCATCCTCTTCTCTCGTGGCTCTCGCCACCCATTGTGTCAGCCATTGCAACTGGGCCGCCAGGTAATATAGTTCGTAATCCGGCACCACAAGCCCCCCCTCACCCGAGGCCGTAGAAGCGTGGTGTGTGCCACTCTGCATCTGCCCGACCCCCAGAGGAAGTCAATCAAAATGGTCCGAAGACGCCGGAAGTAACTCGCCGGCATCCAGATCGGTAAGGTTCGAAAAAAATAGAGCAACCTTGGTAGCGTCACCATCTTGAGGAGCGCCACCCTCCCCATCAGAGATAGCGGGAGCGTGCCCCAGAAGGCGAGGTTCGATTTAGTGAGCCTGATCGCCGAGCCAATGTTTCCCTCTAGAATGTCGATGTTGTTGTGGTAAATCGAAGTTCCCAGGTAGCGAAGAGTCCTCCCCTCCCGGTCACTCCTTCTGTGGTGAGCGGGCATGCAGTACGCGCCCAGGTCAGGAACAGGTAAGATTTCGCCCAGTTCACTCTGAGGCCCGACACCATGCTCAGTGATTTGAGGAGGGATTTAGCTCCCCGCAGGGAGGCAGCGGAGTCCGCCAGAAACAGCAGGAGGTCATCAGCGTATAAAGCGATATAGTGCATCTGTCCGTATACGTCCAACCCCTGATATGCCTGCCCCAACCGGGCTCGCGCCGCCAAAGGCTCGATCGCTATGGCAAATAATAGGGAGGAGAGGGGGCACCCCTGTCGGGTGCCCCGTCCGACGAGGCAAGCCTCCGATATTACCCCTCCTGTTCTGACCCTAGCCGTAGCGTCCCGGTACAAAAGTGCCGTCCAATTAACGAAACCCTCGCCTAGCCCCATTGCGCGCATAACATGGAAAAGGTAGGGCCACTCCAGACTATCGAAGGCCTTCTCCATGTCGAATGCAAATACCGCTGCCTCGTCCACATCGTAGGTGTCAGCATCCAGAACGTGGACGAGCCATCGTATATTAAGCGTGGTGTTGCGGGACGGGATGAAGCCAGATTGGTCCACGTGGATCAATGTGGTCATATGGGGGAGTAGACGCGTCGCCAAGATTTTGCTCAATATTTTGTAGTCCAGGTTAAGCATGGACAGTGGACGATACGCCGACCTGTCCCAAGGTTGTTTGCCGGGCTTCACTAGTGGAACAATTATTGCCTCACCAGTGGTCTTCGGCAAGCCGCCCAGCCGCTTAGCCTCATTGTAGAGCCACGCCAGTCGGGGCGCCAGTAGGTCTACATAGGTGAGATAGAACTCTGTCGGCAGACCGTTGGAGCCCGGCGTTTTATTCCGTGCCATACTCTTAATGGCGACTCTCACCTCCCTCACCTCAATTTTATCTCCCAGGGGTTTTGCTTCCTCTTCAGTCAGCTCCAGCAAATCCAAGCCTTCCATGAATTTCTGGAACTCGTCTTCCGATGGGAGGACCCGACTACGGTATAGTTCCGTGTAATAGTCATAGAATAGCTCATTAATTCCCTGCTGGTCGAAACGCGCCCGCCCCGCGTGATCTCTGAGTTCGAGGATGACCGAACCGCGGCGAGCCGGATTGGCCAGCCAGGCCAACAGAGCCCCCGTCTTATCCCGTTCCGAGTGGGCGCGCCTGAGGTAGGATTTGTAGTCAAAGCACCGGAGGCGTTCTACCGTCGCTGCTGCTGATTCCTTCGCCTCGAGTAAGGCCTCATACGTATCCGGTCGCTCAGGCGGTTCTCGCTCCAATGAGCGCAGCTTCTCGTCCTCGCGGTGAATTTCGTTAAGTAAGGTCTTCCGCACCCCCGATACCATCGCAATGCAACGCCCCCGCACCACTGATTTGAAGGCGTCCCATTCAACGGTGGCCGATCCCGCAGTCCCCGCATTGATCTGAAAATATGATTCTATGCTCGAGGCTATCTCGGACCGGAAGACTTGATCCTCGTGCGACTCCGGACGCAGTTTCCAGGTGGGAATTCGTGGGCGACGCTGCAACCAACGCATCTGCACCAGCAGCGGGTTATGGTCGGAGATCGTGCGTGTAAGGTATTCACTGTGGTACACCTCGCCATGCACTTCCGGGGAACATACGAAGGCGTGTATGCGAACATGGAGGTCGTGTAGGGAGGAGAAGAAGGAATTATCCCTGTCCAGTGGGTGGGCGGCTCTCCATGAGTCAATTAGCCCCCATTGACGTTGCCAGTCAGATCGCGCAAGCACTAGTTTTCTCGCCGGTGCATTTGGTAAGGGGGATGTGAGCGGTCCAGTGTGGTGTCAGTTACACAATTAAAGTCCCCCCCAAGGAGCACTGGTCCCACTAAAAATGGGGCCAGTGTGCGGGACAAGGATTAGAAGAAGGTAGGCTGTTCTACGTTCGGGGCATACAGACATCCCAATGTTAGGTCCCTCCCGTCTAGTTTCCCCCTCACCATTGCGTACCTCCCCTCCGGGTCAATAAGCTGTTGTATGCATAGAAAGGGAACTCCCTCCCTTATCCATATGACCACCCCCCTAGCGTAGGCCGAGTAATCAGTATGGTAGACCTGTCCCCTCCACCTCCGCTGTAGAGCTTTCCCCTCCTCTGCTAAAAGATGTGTTTCCTGTAAAAAGGCTATATGAATGCCCCGCCGAATTAAATATGAGTGAATTTTGTGACGCCTATGCATGGTGTGCAACCCCCTCACATTCCACGTGATACATTTGTAGCCTAAGTCGGGTCCCATGACAGTTCAAGTCGCAGCTCACAATTCCCCCCACAGAACCCTCCGACACACCCAGAACCCACCCCCACTCCCCACATCCACAACCAAACAACCCTACCCAACTCCCACTCCCCAGGAGAGACAACCAACGTGGTAACCCCATCCAAACCTTGCAACGCATCATAAATCTACCAGAGGAGGCTAGGCTGTTTGAGACGTCAATCGTGGCCAGACCCGAAGCTACCCCCCCCCCCTCCCCTCTCCCAAGTAAGTAGCCACAATCCATAGCACACCCCCCATTACAGTGAATAACAACAGGAGCGAGCTGCCCCCCCACCTCCCAGCGCCATCCGGCCGGGCCCACCCCCGTGACCCAGTACCGTGCATCAGCGTGTCCAATGTCCTCACAGCCACATCAGCCAAAGACGCCATCCGCCGTTTGTGGAGTCACCACCGGTAGGTCCACCTCTGAGAGACCATGGGCGCTGCTGGAGCCAGGACTTGAATCAGTATTCTTCGAGCGCTCCGAGGCGTTACTGGAGGGGCTGACCTCCCCCTGGCTGATGGCCGCCACCGCCAACACCGCCTTATTCCTTTCTTGTTGCCACCCAGCCGGAGAGCCAGGGCGTCGCGGCGGCGCCACATCAGCGGAGCTTCTTTTCGGCGTGATCGCAGGGGGGGTGTCCCCGCCAGCCTCCCTCCTGGTTTCTATCCAGTCCCAAGCCGCTTGCGGTGTAGGGAAGAAGTGCGTGTCGCCTCCAGCCATTACCTTCAGTCGGGCCGGGAAGAGCATGGCATAGGGTAGGTGCATAGTTCTCAATTTTTGCTTGACCGCCAGGAAGGAAGCCCATTTCCGCTGAACATCTCTGGTGAAGTCCGGGAAAATCATGACCTTGCAATTACCGATGCGCAGGTCCGATAACCCCCTGGCCGCTTGTAGAATGTGGTCACGGTCCCGGTAATGCAAAAGGCGTGCCACCATCGGGCGCGGCGGGCCGCCATCTCTAGGCGGACGTGTCGGGACTCTGTGGGCCCGCTCCAGGGCGAAAAACAGGGAGAGCCCCTCTGGCGCCACCGCCGCTCGCAACCAGGTTTCCAAGAAGGACACCGCATCCTGGCCCTCCTCTGTCTCCGGGACACCCAGGATACGGAAGTTGTTACGTCTGGAGCGCCCCTCACTGTCCTCAGCCCTAAGCTCCAGCACCCGGACCCTCTGCGCCACCTCCGCCAATGAGGCCTTCATGGCAGCCAAGTCTCCAGGAACGTCCTTCATGTTCGTTTCCGAAGTCGTCACACGTTCCTTCAGCTTCCTGTGGTCATCCTTCAAGAAGGACAAGTCAGATCCAATGGTGTCCATCGGCTTCTCCAGGTCCTCACGTGATGCCACAATGGCCTGCATAATGTCGCTCAGGGAGGGGTCCTGTGGCGGGGCCGGGTCCCCAGAACCAGATGCCGTCCCGTCCCCCGTCTTGGAAGTGCCCGGATCATCGAGCCTCAGCACATCAAAGCCCTTCTTTCTGGCCCCCCTGACCATCTTGCGGGAGCGTTCAATGCCCACCTCGATCGATGACGCTGGAACCACAGGCGTCGCCCACCCTGGCCCAGCACACCCGGTTCGCTAGTCCGACGACGGCACCACAGCTTATCGCCACTGCCAGCCCTATACTCCTCCGTCTCTTGTGGTAGGTATATCCACTACACCTTCAGTGGGCGCAAGGGCAGTGCAGGGGGAACGCCCCAGGGTCAGCTCCAGGTGGTCCGCCGCAGCGTTCAGCAGGCTAATGGACAAGCCGCAGTGATCTTGCTCCGGACCAGTGATCAGCCCTCAGCGGTCCACGACCCTCCCTCCGCAGTTCCGCAATGGGCCACGCTCACCACTCAGCTGAAGGTGCAGAAGGATGTAGGGGTCCCAGGACCTAGTGCTACTGGGGGGCTCAGAGGAAGCAGGAGCCACAGTCACCTCCGGTATCCAGGGCACCAGTCTCTCAACATCTAGCTCAGCGGTGGTGGCAGACCCCCACGGGCGCCCTGCAAAGGCGCTCCTCACCACTCCTGCCCACCACTCAGGGCGGACCCCCCAGGCAGCCAGGGAACTCAGCCAATGGTCGGTGCTGCCCCCAGGGGTAATGTTCGCTGGTGTTCTCGCCCCAATAGCAGGGTGGGTCCCTCGCGAGGGGAAGCTGCGGGCTCCCCGATGTCTGCAAGCCACGGGCTGGGGATTAACAAATTTGCGCCGGCGCCGCCATCTCAAGGTCAGGCAGCTCGCCGGAACTCCGCTCCCGGGGTTCGACCACCCCGCAATCTCCAGCGGCGCTTCCCACCTCAAACTGCTCGCGGGTCCCTGCACTCCAGCCTCAGCAGGTCTTTGCCACCGCCAATGGACTCCTGTCACCTGCAGCGCACCCGTCAGGCATCACGGGCAGGGACTTCAGCCGCAATTTTGCGAGCCCGCCTCCCCGGACGTTGCACTCGGGAAAAAATGAAGTTTTCAGTGACCGTGGGGCCCCCAGCACCTCCAGCCTCCACCTCAATGCACCCCAGGATCTCCGATGCGCCTGTGGAGGTCAGGGGTCCAGTATAGGGGTCAGGATATTTGCCAGAGAGGGTCGGGTACGGAGGAGCTCCGGAGTCCCGCTTCTGCCTACATCGGCGCTCAAGCCACGCCCTCTCATGGACCCTTTATGATACAATATTTTGTGTATAATGTCACATCTGGTGCCCCTACCACAGTGTATCACAAGTCATGGACCCTTTAAGATAGAGTCTTTTGTGTATTATTTCACATCAGGTGCCCCTACCTTAGTGCAGCACAAATCATTGACCTTTTATGATTGAATCTGTGTCTGATCCAATGATTACTGTTGTACTTGCCAGCACCAACCATTCCCGGAGGGCTAGCTTACACTCACCCCACACACACAAGCGCACTTGCCCGTACCAAGTTTCACTATCTATCTGTGTCCGTGTGTTCATTATGTATGCAACATGCTGCCCCTGGGCCCTACCACATTACATTGTGCTCTGGACAGCGAATGCGTCCAACTTACCTTTGACAGTTGGAGAAAACTTTGATTTTGTAACTTTGTCTCGGACATTTTACAAGTACGTAGAGACTGGATGATTAGAGTACTGCAAGGAGAGTGTATAGTGAATTTATAAGTGCATGCGGATTGGCGGAGAGATTGTATAAGTACATATGTTGGCACAGTCTAACTCCCACAATGAGCTTGTCTCTAATTGGCTGCCCTCCATGTGCCAAACACTGAAATTTGGGCTTTGAATGGCCCTGTATTGCTACAGCTGCAATACTCCACGGAATGTGCAATAAACATTCACATCCACACAGATGTGTCATCTCCACCATCTTTCTTGTGTGGAACTATGGATGAATGTAGGGTCAGTGATTTCCCGTACCTTCCATGTTGGCCATGTTGTGGGACTAGGCTCACAGAGTGACACATTGATGCTTGCGACCAGGGTGACGGCAGCACCTGATTTTTTAAGCATTCTCTAGCCCAAAGCCAACCAAAAAGTAGCTCAAATTAGCCCAATATTGCTACTTTAAGGAAGGAGGAGCAGGGACATCGTCAAGCAGGTGGTGAATGCATTGGAATTGATGTTGCAGCAGGCTGCCAAGTAAATATGTGTCTTATAAAGCGCTTTAACATACTACTTTGCTGGAGCGCTGTGTACATATTTATAATCTGGCAACTAACACAAACCAAATTGTTACCGCACGACCGGGAAAAATATAGCCCAATTCATTGTGATCTAGTCCAATCTGGCAACAGTGCAGCATCAGTTGACTCCTCATACAGCTCACTATGGAGCCATGCCCATAGCTCCGCAGTCATTCTTCACAGCTTCACGCAGGACTGGCATTCGCCAGGCCACCCCACACTGCTTACGCTTACAGGGAAGGACAACAAAGCTACATGGCCCAGATTTTCATTGTAGTGAGCTGCTGGTCACAGGTCTAGTTGTCAGTATGCCACAGCCACTCCCTCACGGTTGGTATACACCCACACCACACCCATCCAGCACAGGTGTCACAGGACACATGACCATACGAATAAAAAAGACCAGGTGCACATGCTCTATGCCATTTGAGAGTTGCTCCCACCGCATGCACTGTGATGGCCCGTCCCGATGGTCCGGACACCTCATGTAGGCCAAAGCCATGGAACAGGGGGGCCTACCACCACATGAGTGGCCTCACTGGTCACTGAGTTAGTGGACCCGCAAGGACTGAGCAGGTGTGGAACCTGCAATGATGACAGGTGCACTAGTAGGTCCTCTGCCATGGAAAAATCAAGACGTAGCACCAAATGTAAGACTGCATGATGTGGAGGGTGCCTTGTCTGGGAAAAGGTGAGCAGGGAGGCCTGGGTGCGCAGCGGTGGGAGTGGATGGGGTACAGTAGCATGAATGCACAGCGATTGAAGCGTACGCAGTCGTATATACTCTACCATTACTAATTCTGTACTATGATTCAGATGTGGGAGTTTGAGGGCTCCACTAGGTTCCGCACGTGGTTGGAGACACAGCGGTGGCGTAAAGGTGAGCTGTGAGGGTGTTGGCCCCAGTATGGGCATTCACTGTCCCTCTGCAACTCTTCCTTTCTCTCCTTCACACTCTTTCTCTCTCTCTTCCTCTCACACTGTTTCTCTCTTTCTCTCTCTCTTCCTCTTTCTCACACTCTTTCTCTCGCTCTCTCTCTCTTCCTCTCTCTCACTTTTTCTCTCTGTCTTCCTCTCACTCTTTCTTTCTTCTTCTCTCTCTCTTCCTCTCACTCTCACTGTTTCTCTCTTTCTCTCTGTCTTCCTCTCACTCCTTCTTTCTCTCTCTCTTTCTCTCTCCTTTGATGGACGCATGATGCACAATCATATATTGCTTTTTCTCTAGCAGGCCTGCGATGATGCGTGGCCATCCTGCAATCAACACTCATCCTGAATTGTGTGCTCTGCTTCACAGCGAATACACAATGGGTGAGGAGGTTGGTTTGGCACATGGTGGACCCTCTTCGACACACGCCGGTGGCTTAAGGTGAGCAGAGAGGCTTGTTTGCACAGCGGTGGGCATTCACCTCTGAGCAGTGGGAGTGGATGGGGTGCAGCAGCCTGGGTGCGCAGCAGTGAAACAGAGAATTACATGTGTGCAGTTGTATGTACTCTGCAATTACTACTTCTATGCTATCTTTTAGATGACTAAACTTGAGGGTGCACTATGTCCCGGTACGTGGTTGAAGACACACTGGTGGCAGAAAGGTGAGCTGCGAAGATTTTCTCCAGTGTCAACACTCCCTCTCCCTTTCCATCTCTTCCTTTATCTCTCTCTCTCTCTCTCTTACTTTCTCTCTTCCTCTGTCTCTTCCTCTCTCTCATTCTTTCTTTTTCTCTCTTCCTCTTTCTCACTCTTCTTCTCTCAATTTTCAATTCAATTTATAATCTTTATTCGGTTCTTAAAAAGACACCATAAAAGCACAAATACAAAGTACACACATAAAAAGCTTTTAGTGTAACACATAAATAAATCACTAAATACGGGAGTCATTGATCAAAATGTTCGTGCAATTTAACTCATCATGGGGACAGGCAAGTGTCAATGGTCAATTTTCTCTAGTGTTTCTTAGTCTTATCGCTACACGAATAAAATTTATGGTGCAAAAGAGGGTGTATGCGTCCTCTGCTTCCTGTAGGAATCTCAGGGCCGTTCTTGCATGTTTAGGTTTTATGTCTTTCAGAATCCCCACCAGGAACTTACGTCTAGGCATGGTATAAAATGGACACAATAGGACAAAGTGAAGGGTATCCTGCGGAGACCTGTGGTCGCAGCCGCAGGTACCCTTCTCCGCCAGTGTGTGAGTAAACCCTGCCGGGACCGCAAGAATATGATGTAGCATGTTTAGTCTGAACCGTGTCATGACAAAGCGGTCCTGGGCGTTAAACATGACTCTTAAATAAGGTTCCATTCCATGCTTTGCTGTGAGTTCGTTATAGATGGAATTTGTGGGTTTACAATTTTCTTTTTCTGCTCTTGATAGCTTGAGCTGTGCCAAGAAGAGGTTCTTTACCAATGATTTACTCTCAGATGTTATAGAGTCTGGGGATGTGAAAAAGTTTGTGCAATCGATTTCGGCTAGGGATTTCTTTACATAGTTCAGCCAAGGGATGATATCACCTTTATCTTTTTTGAGGCAGTCCTCGATGATTTGTCTTGTTAGGCCGGCCTCTGGGTTAGTCCATATTTTGACCCATGCCAGGTGGGGTTTAATTTTGATTTTATCTTCTATGAAGAGTTCTCCTAGTTCTTCATGGATTATGTGGGCCGATACGCTCTGAGGGACCTTCAAAATTCTCCTCATGAATTTGTTTTCTTCAGTCTGTATCTGCTGGGCTTTACTATCCAAGAAGCCCCACACTTCTGCGCCATAAGAAACTTTCGCGCAACAAATTGCCCTATAAAGGTTCAGGATTTGTTCCGGGGACCATTTTCCCAGTCTTTGCCCATATCCCATGATAGCTCCTACTGAAGCTGCAAGTTTCGTAGAATGTTTTTCGACCAAGGGTTTAAAAGTGAGGTGATGATCAAATAGTACCCCCAAATACGAAAAGGTCTGAACTTTGTCGATTTTGTGTGACCCAATGTGAAAGAAAAAAGATCCTTTTATAGATTTTCCGACGGACATGATATAGGATTTTTCCAGATTAGTTGCCAGGTCTAGTTTGTCCATAAATCTGACAAACCCATCAATCAGTTTTTGCAGGCCAACGGGGGTTCTAGCAAGCAAAACCGCGTCATCGGCGTATAATAACACAGGTACCGCACGATGACCAATTTGGGGTGAGTCCACCTTGAGTTTAAGCAGGTCTTTTTTCAGCGAATTAATGTAAATGGAGAACAAAAAGGGCGCAAGGATACATCCTTGCCTTACTCCACTTGTGCAAGTGAAGGGGTCGGTCTTCTTACCCTCTTGACTGTACCTTACACTTGCAGTGGTGTTCCGGTGGAGATTTTGCAAGGTGTCCACTAGCGGTTGGTCCACTCCTAGTTCTACTAACATGCTCCATAGCTTTCTCCTATTTACACGGTCGAAAGCCGCTGAAAGGTCCATAAACCCCATGTGGATGGACCCCTTTCCCGCGATGGTATATTTGGCTATCAGGAGGTAAAGATTTAAACATTGGTCAGTAGTAGATCTGCCTTTCCTGAAGCCGTATTGCATTTCTGAGAGGATTTGGTGTTCCTCGGCCCAATCTTGCAATCGCTGTAGGATGACTCGCCCTAGAACTTTTGCGGTCACGTCTATAAGCGATATGGGTCGGTAACATTGGGGGTCGTCGCGGTTCCCTTTCTTGTAAATTGGGACTATGGTCGCCGTTGACCAGGACTGGGGTAGACCTGCCACCACCGCCTCGTTTAAAACCTTGGTGAGTAACGGTGCCCACCAATCAGGTTGACTCAGGTACAGGTCTGGTGGAATTCCGTCCGGGCTCGGGGCCTTATTTTTACTTAGACCAGTTATTCCCCTTTTGACTTCTTTCAAAGAGAAGTCTAGCTTTGCCGGCTGATGTTTCCTCGATGTATCCTCCAGGGCTAGGTGATTTGAGTGGTTATATAGTCTCTGGAAGTGGGTCTGCCATTGCTCCGGTAAGATGATGTTTGTGATTTTTGGAGCCCCTTGGTCCTGGAAGCAAGGGGAATTAATCACTTTCCAGAAGCTAACAATGTCTTTTCTTTCAGCGGCGTTCCTTAAGTCCTCCCAGGCCTGGTTCTGTAGGTTTTGCTTGCGGATTTTCAAGGTCTTTTTATACTCCGCTCTACTCTTTGTCACCCTGATCTTATCCCTTGGTTTGCAGTGGAGGCTATCCTTCAGTTCTTTAAGCGCCTTAGTGCAGTTCGCATCGAACCAGCGGGGATTTAAATTAATTTTGTTAGATCCCGTGGTTGTGAGTGAATTATTTACGTGTTGTGCGATTTCTTCGAAAGCCTTGACCACCCGGTCCCCGCATACACTTGGGTCTAAGCATTTGTCAATTGCATCTGAAGCATCTATTAATAATTTTTTATAAAAACTGACCCCATCAATTTTTATCCATTTAATTCTTCTTCCCTGATCCACAGCTTTTTCCACGGTGTCAGGTTTCTTTGGGCATGTGTTAAAATCAAAACCTTCAATTGCAATAAAGACCGGGTTATGATCACTAAAACTGCTGGCCTCTATTTTAGTGCTGGTAATGTTTCTTTTTAGGATGGGCGAGACTAGAATAAAATCAATGTAGGAGTGGCACCCTCTTCCTTTGTACGTTGGTGTCAGTTCTCCTAGTTCGCCCAAAGTCACAAGGTCTAGCGTTTGGTTTAAGTTGTTCCTTTTCGTTAATCTCTCCAAATCCCATCCCTCTTTTGTATGTGCAAAGTGTGGGCCTTTCATTAAAGTGCATCTTGACCAGTCTTTATTAAAAGGTTTTAGTTTGTCGCATAAATGACAGTTAAAATCTCCCGTTAGTATTACGCTCAATTCATTTGGTGTCTTGTGTAAAAGGTTTAAGTTTCTTAAGCATTCCTCTAATTCGAAAATGACTTTTCCCCTCTCCATCAATGCTGGGGAATTGTACCAATTAACTAGGAAAAAGGTTATTCTTGCTGAGTTGAACCTTAGAACTTGTAGGTTATGTGAGGCCCATTTGATGTTACTCCAAGTGCCCTTAATGTCTAGATTGACATATATGGCCAGACCCCCGCTTGCTCTCCCAGAGGTTACTTTTTTGGCTGGGACACAAAAGCTTTTGTATCCTTCCAGGCTGTAGTCATGTAATTCTAGGGCCCAAGTTTCCTGCAGGCAAATGATTTGGAATTTTTTGATGTAGCTCAGCCATTCCTGTGATTCGAACTTGGCCGCTAGTCCTGCAATGTTCCAGGATGCTATTAGTAGATTTGGTGGCGTCATTTCTTTAATGATTCTTTTTGGTTCATCTGGTAGAGGCGTAACCTGTTTGCTTATTTCTGTTAAGGTGGCATTGTTGAAATGAGTGTCGCTAAAAATATTTGGCGGGTTTGTCCCTTTTTCTCTTCCAAGGCTGGTATTCGGGATTTTGGTGTATCCTCCTCTGTTGGGCACGTCCACTATTTCATTGTCCATCCCTTTTTCCCTTCCTGTTAGTGGTGGATTTTCCACCTTCAACCTCTCAGTCTTGGAAGACTGATTGTCCCATCCCTGTCAATCGACCTCTTCCAGCGCACCGAATCTGTTCCAGTGTGCGTATTGCATTAGGGAGGAGTCGTAGTTTGGTATGGCAAAGTTTGGTCTTTGCCATTGTGGTGGACCATAGTGGATACCAGGATATGGTAAGTTATTAGGGAAGGTTCTGTTGTTCTGCCTGATTCTTTGGGGTGCAAAGGGATAGAAATAAGACAAATGTACCGGGTGGATCTGTGTTCGGGTATAGCTAGGGGGGGCATTACAGATAAAATTGACTGCGTCCATATCTCTAAAGTTTATCGTAATTATATCCCCTGCTATGGTCTTGGTGCCATTACCGATCCACTCCCCTCTTCTTACCGACAGGATTCCCCCAAAAACATTGGGGGGCAAGGGTCTGTGTGTTTGTAGCCACTGTGCGCATTTATTTTTCAGTTCTATTTGTGTTTCCCGTTGGCCTTCCCTTAAAGGTGGAACTCCTGTTAACACCACTACATAGGGCAGTGCTTCAGGCGGGAGGTTAATTGACCTAAAGCGAGTAGATGTTTTGTTTTCTTTAGTTGGTGCAGTGGGCGGAGGCTTTGGGTTCGCGTTGGGAGTTTGGACGTTATTTGCTTCCAACGTTTGGGGAGGTCCTGGGTTTGATTTATTGTTTTCAGTGGTTGTTTTTCTGCTGCTTTTCCCTCTGTCTGGTGTAGAGGAAACCTTTTGCTTATCTTTGCTACTTTTTTGACTGGCTCTGTTTGGGGTTTTTGTGGGCGCATCAGGGATCGTAGGGACCTTGTCCTTAGTTTGGCTATGGGGTGTAACATCGGTCTGTTTTCTTAAACCGCCTTCTTGCCCTGGTTGGGGTTTTGTGCCATTCCCTCTGTTATTTACAATTGAGGTTAGTCTGTCTATTTTAGCTATGAGGGGTTTTAGCAGCACAGTAATGGAATGTTCGAGGTCCGTTTTAAGGTCAGCTACCATATTGGTGATCCAACACGGTATTCCCGAAGCAGGTGGGTTTATTGGTGTAACCAAGTTGTGATTTCTAGTTTTAGAGGATACTTTTGATGATCCTTTTTCCCCCCCGCGTTTAGGGCCCTCCTTATGCAGATTTTTCTCAATGCTGCAGGGAGCGTTAGTATGGTTGTGTGTTTGTACAGCAGATCTCTCGCTGCGAGTGTCTGCAGAGACCTGCGCACAAGGTAGGTCAGCAAAAGAGGAGGGAGAGAGGGGCAAGCTGGTGTCGAATTCCTCTACCGAGTCTCGAGAGGCCTCGGTCAGGTTGATGAGGGATTCCTGGGTTTCCTGAATAATTGTCACAGGTGGTAGTGACATTCTTCTTTCTGTATCTGCGATAGCATTTGACACTGCCCCTAATGTTTGTTTGAGCATTTTGTCAATCGCGGTCAGTGTTGGTAGTGGCGGTGGAGGATCCGTTTTATTTTTTGCGCTTGACCTTAAGGTGGGCATCTTGGGCTTCTTGGTGGTCTTCCTCATAATCTGTGGTGCTGAATACAGATGGTAGATTTTACTAGAGCAGATGTAACCGACTAGAAGCCTGGGTCAAGAGTTATAAAGTACGATTTTTTCAGGGGGGTGGCCCAGCCTGGCCTCTTCTGGCCTCTGAGGGCCACAGAGGGCCCGCCCTTTGCCCGGGCTTCGCTCGGCGTCCCGCTCGCGTCCCGCTATGCGGTAAGCTGCTAAATATAAGGAGGTTTTGCAAGCAGGGGGCGTGTCTTCCTGGGGGCGCGCCCATGCACACCTGTGCTGCGCAGGGACTCCTGGTCTTTTGAGTCCCTGCGGCGCGCTCCCTCGATGTTGTCTCGGTGCTCCTCCTCCTGGGACAGACCCAACAGCGTGAGTGCTCTCCCAGCCTCGACCCCACGCCACTCACCGCGCAGCAGCGCCCGCGAAGCGGGTGCTGCAAGTTGTAGCGTTGCGGGAGGGCGGTCGATCCCTCCTGGGACACAGGGAGGCCGGGTGTCAGCAAAGGCGAGGGTAAAAAGTCTGGAAAGCCTAACGGCGACAACAGCAACGGTCTAGTAAGTACAGAGAATCCCGGTGGAGGCTACACAGTTTCCCGCTTAAGTAGGCTGGACAAGCAGGGGGCGTGTCTTCCTGGGGGCGCGCCCGTGCACACCTGTGCTGCGCAGGGACTCCTGGTCTTTTGAGTCCCTGCGGCGCGCTCCCTCGATGTTGTCTCGGTGCTCCTCCTCCTGGGACAGACCCAACAGCGCGAGTGCTCTCCCAGCCTCGACCCCACGCCACTCACCGCGCAGCAGCGCCCGCGAAGCGGGTGCTGCAAGTTGTAGCGTTGCGGGAGGGCGGTCGATCCCTCCTGGGACACAGGGAGGCCGGGTGTCAGCAAAGGCGAGGGTAAAAAGTCTGGAAAGCCTAACGGCGACAACAGCAACGGTCTAGTAAGTACAGAGAATCCCGCTGGAGGCTACACAGTTTCCCGCTTAAGTAGGCTGGACAAGCAGGGGGCGTGTCTTCCTGGGGGCGCGCCCGTGCACACCTGTGCTGCGCAGGGACTCCTGGTCTTTTGAGTCCCTGCGGCGCGCTCCCTCGATGTTGTCTCGGTGCTCCTCCTCCTGGGACAGACCCAACAGCGCGAGTGCTCTCCCAGCCTCGACCCCACGCCACTCACCGCGCAGCAGCGCCCGCGAAGCGGGTGCCGCAACTTGTAGCGTTGCGGGAGGGCGGTCGATCCCTCCTGGGACACAGGGAGGCCGGGTGTCAGCAAAGGCGAGGGTAAAAAGTCTGGAAAGCCTAACGGCGACAACAGCAACGGTCTAGTAAGTACAGAGAATCCTCTTCTTTTCTCTCTCTTCCTCTATTACACTGTTTCTCTCTTCCTTGTATCTCACTCTTTCTCTCTTTCTCTGTCTTCTTCTCTCTCACTCTTTCTCTCTCTTCCTCACTCTAACTCTTTCTCTCTCTCTCTTCCTTTCTCTCACTCTTTCTCTCTCTCTACCTCTCTCTCACTCTTTCTCTCTCTCTCTCTTCCTCTCTCACAGTTTCGCCCTCTCTTTGTCTCTCTCACGCTTTCTCTCTGTCTTCCTGTCACTTTCTTTCTTTTTATCTCTCTCTTCCTCTCACTCCCACTGTTTCTCACTTTCTCTCTGTCTTCCTCTCACTCTTTCTTTCTTTTTCTCTCTGCCTTCCTCTCACTCTTTCTTTCGCTCTCTCTCTCTCCTTTAATGGACGCATGATAGCCAATCTCATATTGCTTGTTATCCTTCAGGCTGTGATTCACGAATCAACGCCGCCCGCAACACCATCACAGCTGAACGCATTTAGAACCTGCGATGATGCGTGGCCATCCTGACAACGCCTGCGAAGGTTGCTTTGGCATGTGTTGCACCCTCTCACACACACGCCGGTGGCGGAAGGTGAGCAGAGAGGCTTCTTTCCGCAGCAGCGTGCAGTCACCTCCGGGCGGTGGGAGTGGATAGTGTGCAGCAGCCTGGCCGCACAAGAGCGCACAGACACCTCCGAGCAGTAGGAGTGGATAGGGTGCAGCAGCCTGAGTGCGCATTACAGAAACAGAGGATTAGGCGTATGCAGTTGTATGTACTCTGCAATTAATAATTCTATACTATCTTTCAGATGACTAAACTTGAGGGTGCACTATATCCCGGCACGTGGTTGGAGACACCCCGGTGGCACAAAGGTGAGCTGCGAAGATTTTCTCCAGTGTCAACACTCCCTCTCCTCTCTTCCTTTCTCTCACACACTTTCTCTCTTTCTCTGTCTCTTCCTCTCTCTCTTATTCCTTCTTTCTCTCTCTTCCTCTCTCTCACTCTTTCTCTCTCTCCATTCTTCTCTCACTCTTTCTCTTGCTCTCTTTCTCTCTCTTTCTCTTTCTCTCTCTCTCTTCCTCTCTCTCCCACTATTTCTCGCTCTCTTTTCCTTGTATCTTACTCTTTCTTTCTCTCTCTCACTCTTTCTTGCTTTCTCTGTCTTCCTCTCTCTCTCTTTCTCTGTCTTTCTCTCTCTCAATCTTTCCCCTAGCTCACTCTTGCTTTCTCTCTTCCTCTCTCTCACTCTTTCTCTTTCTCTTCCTCTCTCTCACACTGTTTCTCTCTTTATCTCTTCCTTGTAGCTCACTCTTTCTATCTTTCTCTCTCTCACTGTTTCTCTCTTTCTCTGTCTTCCTCTCTCTCTCTCACTCTTTCTTTCTTTCTCTCTCTCTTGCTCTCTCTTTCTCTCTTTGTTCTTTTCTGGACGCATGACGCACAATCTTATCTTTCTTTTTGTCGTGCAGGCTGTGAATCATAAATGGTCCAGCGATGACACGACTTGGCTGTACATAGTTTTAATTGTTGTTGTTTTGTTTTAATAAAATGTTTTATATGCCAATCCATACATGGCTAAGATTCTTATTTGTCCAACCTCACAAGCATCTTCTTATCAATTGTATAACATTTCCCAATTGTTTACTTTCCACATTCCCTAACATGACTGTTATATTTGTTTGTGGGGGGTGGTAGTGAGGGGGGATAGCGCACAAGAAGCTCCTGCTGTAGGATGTCAGAGCAGTGTTGGGTGTCTGACCTGCATGATCGTTGCCTCCATTGCATCTGTTCTTACAGACTTACGTGCCGGCGGGCTGGCTCATAGAGAAGAGCTGCGAGCTGACTGGCTGGCTCATGGATGGAGCACCGCGGCCCGTCAGTTCTCAGAGGGAGAGATACCGGCCAGCTCGCAGAGGAACACCTGCGGGGCAACTGGTATAGGGAAAGGTGCGGGCCGTCGGCTTCCAAAGGGATAGCTGAGGAACAGTAATGTGGGTTGAGGGAGCATGAAGAGCGTATCTTGCAGAGAGAGACCTGTGGTATATTTCCAGTCTTGGCTTCACACATTATAACTGCAGACCAGAGAACTCACACCCGAAGAGCTGTGAGCCGACAAATGGTTCGCAGATGGAGACTTGCATGCCCAAGAAGGTTGTTGGAGGTATGCTGTTAATGGGGGAAGAGAGTCCATTATCTGCTGATGTGGGGAGACGCAGCATGAAAGGGGTATCTCGCACAGACAGAGCTCTGGTATATTAAATTGCCCAGGACCTTTCTTTTATATTTTCACATGATGTGAGGCACAAGATGGCTGCTAACACTTCCTGGTTTGAAGTGTTTGGAGCCAATCAGAGGACACTTCCTGGTTATCAGCCAATCGGAGGCAAGCTTGTGCTCAGGAGTTAGGCACCCTCCAGATATATATAACAATTTTTCCTTTATTATCTCAAAAATTACTGAACAGATTTACACCATTTCAACAACAAAGCGCGCTTTCTGGACCAAGACCTTGCTCCTTGCCAAATTTAGCGTAATTACATTTAGCAGTTTGACCTGTAGCCTTGTCTAAACTTTCCTATGGAAAACACTTTTTCGGACTCCTCTTTTTTCTCAGCACCCCCCCCCCCCCTTGACCAATCACCCCTAAACTTTCAAGATAGGAGCTGATCAAAATAGAGAAACTTTTTGGAAAATTTCGTAAAGGTTTGTAAAACGTCACCAAAGATATAAGCACACGGAGGGCTTCAGGAGGGCGGCCACGAAACCCCCTACCAACATGAGTGAAGCCACCAAGACTGCTGGGACCCCAGCGGGCCCCACAACCCCAGCAAACCCGGCTATTATTTTTTAAGAAATTCCCCCGGGACCTAGCCCACCCCGGGGTCTCATTAAAATAAAACTTGGGAAACCGCGACCCCATCGCAAATTGCGGCATTATTTTTTTTTAAATGCTTTCTTTGGCCCTGGGGGTTGCTTCTGGGACCCCCTGAGCAGGCCTAGGGGTCAGGGTGTTTCTACCCTGCCCCCTTCTCTTGTTTTCTACCTTTGTTTCACTGCTTTCTAGTGACTCACTTTTACCCCGCCACCAGATGGCTGCCAACACTTCCTGGTTTGGAGTGTTGGCAGACAATCACAGTGAAGCTTGTGTACGGGACTTAGGCTCTGCCCAGATATTGAAACTTTTATTTTTCTCATTTCTCAGCAACTGTGGAACGCATTTACTCCATTTATCAAAAAGGTCGCTTTCTGACCCACCTAGCTTTTTGCCAAATTTGGGGTAATTCCGTTCAGTAGTTTTGGATGTAGCCTTGAACAAAATTTCCTATGGGAAATAGATTTTTTGACTTTTATTTTTGGAATTTCTCAAAAACTACTGATGGGATTTACACCATTTTAAAAAAAGGTCGCTTTCTGAACCAAGCTCTACCTTTCTGCCAAATTTGGGGTAATTCCATTCTGCAGTTCGGGCTGTAGATCATCACAAAATTTCCTGTGGAACTTAACATTTTCTCAGCCCCTGCTTGACGAATCACCCCCGAATTTTCAGGAAAGGGGCTGACCTGAATAGACTTTTTTGAGGAGAATTTCGCAAAGATTTTTCAAACGACGCCAAAGTTATTAGCAAATCAAAAAATGCTTTTCCTATGGAAACTAGGTTGTAACTATAACTACCTACTGGCGATCTATATATATATATATAAAACAATGCTCCTTCCCAGACCACGGACCCGAGGAAGGTGGTGCCTGCTCCGGCGAAGAAAACTGCCAATTGGATTCATCCAAGGTCCATCCCACAGCGGAGATAACGCACTCACAGGACACAACACCCCACAACTTAGTAATGCCCAAGATTCTTGCTGCAGGTCAGCCGAAACGTGTATTGAGGAGCCATTAAAGAATCTTGAGTATTACTATGTCGTGGATTGTTGTGTCCTGAGAGTGCATTATTCCCGCTGTGGGGTGGAACTTGGATATATATATATATATCTCTTCTGAGCAATTTTGCCAATCCTCCAGCCTCCAGCGACGGCGGGCTTCGAGCGAGGGAGCGACCCCTCCAATATTCAAACAGGTGCTGTTTTGTGATACAAAAAGCAAAGCTCAAGCCCAAATCCTTAAAGCGTGTTATTTATTCATAACAAAAAGCGTCCAAAAACACCGACGCGTTTCGGTGCAGCCGCACCTTGGACCCGTGACCAAGGTGCGGCTACACCGAAACGCGTCGGGTGTTTTTTGATGCTTTTTGTTATGAATAAATAACACGCTTTAAGGATTTGGGCTTATGCTTTGCTTTTTGTATCACAAAACAGCACCTGTTTGAATATATATATATATATATATATATATATATGTATATATATGTATATATATATATATATATGTATATATATATATATGTATATATATTACCTACTGGCGGTCGCCAGTAGGTATATATAGTTAGGATTTTTTCTCTATGGGATTTTTGAAAATTCTATGTCTAATAACTTTGGCGTTTGTGGACGGAATTGGCTGAAATTTTCAGGAAAATGGAACATTTTGTTTCTGAGCAGCCCCTGAAAATTTGGGGGGGGTTCGTCAAGGGGGGGCCGAGAAAAAAGGGGGGTCCCAAAACGTGTTTTTAACATTGAGTTTTCCATAGGGCGGTTGGCCTCACTTTTAGCCCGAACGGCTGAATGGATTTGCACGAAACTTGGCAAAATTGTAGGGACTGGTAGCCCGATGTGCCTTTGCTAGGTCTCAATATATGTGCTCCAGTGGATTTTGAGAAATTAACATTAAAAAAAAGATATATATCTGTAACAGCGGACCAGGCAGCGCTCCGGTTCGCGGACTTTACGCGTTACGGAGCTTTGTGAAGCGAAGCTGATTGGTTCTCCGGCATCTGGAAACATTCCAAACAGTCCGTAGCGGCCGCCATCTTGTCTCTCGGTAGGATCGAGAGACAAGAGGAGGCCAAAGCGAAGGGGCAAATGACCATAAGGGGGCATAGTAGATCCTCCCTGACCCTCTAGGTTTGATGTGGAGGTTTTAAAAGGGCCCCGCGGGGCAAAAAAATAATAATAATAATAATCGAACGGCTGAATGGATTTGCACGAAACTTGGCAAAATTGTAGGGACTGGTAGCCCGATGTCTCAATATATGTGCTCCAGTGGATTTTGAGAAATTAACGTTCAAAAAAAGATATATATCTGTAACAGCGCTCCGCTTCGCATACTTTTCGCGTTACGGAGCTTTGCGAAGCTGATTGGTTCTCCGGCGTCTGTAAACATTCCAAACAGTCCGTAGCGGCCGCCATCTTGTCTCTCGGTAGGATCGAGAGACAAGAGGAGGCCAAAGCGAAGGGGCAAATGACCATAAGGGGGCATAGTAGATCCTCCCTGACCTCTTAGGTTTGATGTACCATTTTGCCAAGTTTGGTGTAATTCCGTTCAGCCATTCAGGCTGTAGACGTATCTAAATGTCCTATGGAAAATTGCATGGGGAAAACACATTTGAAAGTGTTGAAATTTAGAACCAATTAAAATGTTACTTTGGTTTTGTATTTGTGTGTGATGAAAGTTAATTGGTTATGTATATATCTAAAATGAGAGGAAACCACAGCCATTTTGTGATACTACTGTCTGAGGTACATTTGTGAGGAATTTTTGGTGGTCAATTGCTGGTGTTTGATTTACACAGTACTAACACTTCTCCTACTTTTAAAAAGGTGAGTTGTTAATTTGTAAGGGGAACTATGTTGTACACTTGAAGATAATTTGAAAAATGTTTTCTGTTATTTATTTACAGTCCTTCTGTTATACTAAATACTTGATAAAGTTAGTTTTATATTATGTATTACTAAAAACGATAAATGAAAGTGATTATTTTTTTCTGCAATTTACAGCAAGCAATTTCAAAATAAAATGGCTCACAATGAAGAGACCGTGGCAATTTCTTTTGAATTATCCACTACATGTATTTAAATTGAGAGCACCAATAATGAAATATTGTCACAAGGAGGAGATGACTTGAATGATTTTTTTGATCAATCTGTTGATGGCGAATTTATCGAATGTTTGGAGACCATAGAGTTAGAAGAATCATCATTGCAGACTTTTCATGAGGAGATTCCAGATGAGATGATTGAAGAGGAAATTCCTGATGAGGACATGTTACTAGTTCTTTAAAATTTTGAAAATTCAGAAGAATAAATTTATATTTAGAAATCAAAAATTGTTTGAGACATTATTCATTTTTATTTTTAATTTATGAGGTTGTAGCGAAGTGATTGTAGTATAAAATGAGACTTATAGTATAGAGTGCAACATTTTTATGTTACATGGTAAGTTTACTCATATTTACTTCCCTTCTCCCACTATATTATCTCCAATGTGTATTTGACATCTCTTCTTCATCTCCGGCCTCCTTTCTCTCACTGTCTGTCTCTGATGCATCTTATCGCTGCCATTTTGTGTAATTACAGAAGAGAGTAAAAAAAAATAGTTCGGAACGTGAAAAGGGGGCAAAGAAGAGTACCCCTCACCTCCTAGGCCTTCTCAGGCGGTCCCAAAAGGATCAGTTTCTGCTTTCCTGAGAGATTATGGTATGAGTTCCATATACCACAATAACTTGCATTACAACATGCAAGATATCTATCTCCTATTACCAACTTTTGGAGATATTCGCGCTAAGCGCGAATATCTCCAAAAACTAACACCTGCCCTGAGCAGTTCTTAGCCATGTTATCCAATGGGAGGTGGATAACATGGCTAAGAGCATTAGCTCGGTAATGCATGAATATCGCAGACTTTTTAGCGATATTCATGCATTGCGGCCGTTTTTTATCGCATTTGCGATAAACCTTGATAATAGCAAGGTTTATCTTCGATAATTTCTGACGATGCTTAGCGGTAAAAAATTCGTTGCTAAGCATCGTTAGCGATAAATATCGCTTAACTTTGGTAATATGCACCAACGTCTGTTAACGTTCGATTCGAAGGAAATGAGGAAGTGTTGAAAAACATTGTCTGCGCCATCTTGCCTTTTTTGAAATGCCACACTTTTGTCGTGCACGGCAGCCATTTTAGATGCCTTGACCAGACCCACTCTCTGCACGCTGTCGATCCTTAGCATGGCTCCCCACCTTCGCAAGCATCTTCCCCAGGCACTGGTCACCCCCGCTCTCTGTGTTATGCATGGGCAATAAACCTCCCCCATCTGCGCTGCTCTTCCTTGAGAATCACACTCTGTGCCCGCCCGACACCTCCCTTTCGCCCTATTCACTACCGCACCCTCTGACACTCCTCTTCCTCTGTGTCCGATTGTCCAGGCTATCAGCTAGCCCTGCAGATGTAGTTTATGGCCCCAGCTGTAAAGAATCACCCCTCTTCAAAGGAGTTATAGTAGATCAAGGCCCACACCCGATGAGATCCGTCACACCACACGTGTTCCTACTATCTGAAAACCATCCTGTATTGTGATTGGGGAGGGGACCGAGCCTGAAGCGGAAGATTCCAGGGATGACTCTTTGTACATCAAAGTTTTTACAATTATGTGTCATATTAAAAATATATAGCACTCCAACAAAGTAGTAGGATTATAAAACTTTAATAACTTATAAATATATACAACAAAACAAAAACAGTAAAAACATTTAAACAACGAAGAGACCGTGGCAATTTCTTTTGAATTATCCAATACATTTATTGAAATCGACAGCACCAATAATGAAATATTCTCACAAGGAGGAGAAGACTTGAATGATTTTTTTGATCAATCTCTTGATGGCGAATTTATCGAATGTTTGGAGAACATAGAGTTACAAGAATCATCATTGCAGACTTTTCATGAGGAAATTCCTGATGAGGACATGTTACTAGTTCTTTCAAATTATGAAAATTTAGAAGATGTTGCCTGGGTGCCGCACTGATTTGGGTATCCGGCGTGGGGCGTCCCGGGGGGTGGATTGTCAGTAGCGGTCTGTTGTGCGAATAGTTCCAAGGCAGCAGAAAGCGCTGAAATCTGGATGTCACGAAGGTGATGTCTAGTAAGTTGCCGCCCAGCAAATAACGGCGTGGGGCGCCGCGGGGGTGAGTGAGTCCAGTAGGCACCACAGCTATACTTATCGGCATTGCAGAATTACTGCTGGGGACAATGCCTGTGCTGTAGCAGGGTCACAGCAGAAACAAAAAGGATTCTGTTGAAGATGTTGTTGGTTTTCAATTTGAAAACAGTTCTGGTGTCAACTGCTATGCTAATGTAGTGGTTAATGTTTTGTTTTCTCTAGAAAATGTAAAAGAGGGGGAGGCAGTCCATAGTTCCGGTAAAAGGGCAAAGGAAAGGATTGGTGGTTTGAACTATCAGTCAAAAAGGGGAGGGGGTGCAACAATTTTTCCTACCGGGTCACACTGTGCTTTCACCGGAACTGAGGTCTGCAGGATTCTAGTCATTCAAACTGAGGCTGGTGGCAGCATGGGAGCGCCGACGTCCCGCGGATACAGTTTCGTCACTCCACGGGCGATCATGGCAGTCATTCCCCATCGGGGGTGTCTGCGGGGGTCGGAGACTCCCACGGCTCCTCTAGAATCTTCAAGGTCGTGGAGGACTACGGTGGTGGAGTCAACCAGTGACCGGGCCATTTCTTTATGCTGGGCCCGCTCTTGCCAGGTCGACCGCCATTTTGAGAGTTCGGTAGCTACTGGCGATCGCGGGGTCAAATGAGCGGACGGGCTCCACCCTGCCGGGCGAGACGTTGCAGCATCGCCACAGTGGAAGAACCCTTTTCCGGGCGCCTGGAGCGCTGAGGGTGCAGCTGGGAAGCCTCCACCTGGGGAGGCGGGAGAGGCCTGTTCGCATCGTCTCTCCCTCCCAGTGCACCCCACGGCGTCTCGCTTGACATTTGTTATGGCCGGACCAGGCGATGAGGATGAGGGGGGGGGGTCGGAGGCATGTGCAAGACATCCCCCCCCAGTGTTGTCGCAGCCATTATAAAAGAAAGAAGAAATGTCCCGTCCGTCTTTGGGCCGCACCTCCGGTGGATGGCGGCCGGACGCCCTTTGCTCTGGCCCCATGAACGGGTTCCTTGGCTCATCGGCTGCAGTCGGATCCCGTCGGCCCCAGCCCCCGGCCGTTGGTGGCCGGACCGGGAGAGAGTGTGGAGGGACAACCTGCAACTCTCAAGGGCCACCGCGGCCGGACTGGGAGAGAGAGGGGAGGGTCGAGGACAGGGACATTCCCCCCCTGAAACTCTCCAGTGTTGTCAATCCCCCTGGCCGGGTCCCGCTGGCCTCGGCCTCTCCTCCGGCTACACCCTACGTGATGATCTCCTGGCCGAGGCGTGGCAGCAGGACCCGCCTTATATGTGTTGCTTCCGGCTGGGCGTAGTCGAAAACCTGTTGCCCTTTGGAAGTTTCTAGAATGGGGCGGATGTCTGCTGACTTCTATCTTTCCCAGTTTGCCGTTATTTGGCCATGGCAGGCGGTGGGACAGACACGTTTTGGGGCAGTGAGGGGCGATGTTTTCAGGTTTCTTATTACGGGCTTACTTCTAACGTTTCTTGTTTCTAGGACAATAATAGGTTTTATCATTACGTATTGTTATCGTTTCTTTGTTTGTTATTTAATAAAAAGTTCATCAGTGGCCTACTGATTTTCGTTTTCCTATTCTTTTCTTTCCAGGTTGTTTCATGCTAAAGTTTCTGTTAACAGGATACAGTGATCACTTCGTTATTATTGCATATGTCCTTTTCACTAGGGGTGCTCTCTGGTCGGGCCAGATGACCTATCTCTAGTAAATGGTCCGGGTGAAACAGGTGCATCAATCAGTGGGGAGTAGATAGGCATGACAGATTACAACGGGGGAGAAAGGTCCGCATTACGTACCCTTTCACTACTTGCAAAGATTTTCCTACGTTTATTTGCAAACAGGGAATACCTCCAAAAAGAACTAATTCCCAAACAGTCAATGTTCGGACAATCAATCAATCAATGAGGAATGAAATAGGTACGACGTGTTAAAGGCTTGCGTTACCTACCCTTCACTATCTGCAAAGGGAGAGAGAATATTCCTATTCTTCCTCGTTTGCAGTCAGAGAAGATCCTTAAGAGAACCAACTTCGAACAATTCAATGCTCGATTCAAACAATCAACAAGGGGTACTGTGAACACAAATGAACGCCGCTTATGTACATACACATTGCTATTTTCAACAGGTTGTTCCTAATGTTTCTATTTTAGCGAGGTCAAAAAGAGATCCCATTAGTGGCCTACTGATTTTGCTCGATTCCTTTTGTTTTTTTACACGATTTTTCGCTATCTGCAAAGACTAAACAGAGTATTGCGACTCTGTGCTTGTTTGTAAATAGAGAATGAACCAAAGAGAACAATCAATCAAATGGAGAGAGAAGCAGGCACGACGGATTACAACGGGGGCAAAGGCCTGCGTTAACTACCCTTCACTATCTGCAAAGAGAGAGTACTCCTAATAGAAATGAGGGGTGGAGGGAAGCATTCAAAGCAGATCAGTGTGCATGAACACGAAAATGTTTTTACTTACCACGTACTTGACATTCGACAGTGTATGATATTTGCTATTAAAAAACCATTGAAATTCACTGAAAAAACCATAGGTTATAGACCATATATAGTTAGGAATTAGCATTTACAAAACCTTGAAAATTCACTGAAAAAACCATAGGTTATAGACCATATATAGTTAGGAATTAGCATTTACAAAACCTTGAAAATTCACTGAAAAAACCATAGGTTATAGACCATATATAGTTAGGAATTAGCATTTAAAAAACCTTATTTTACTCACACAAAACCATTGAAATTCCATATATAGTTAGTTGCACTAACTATATATCGCGCACCCGCAATCCACTGCTGATCATGTCACATATTACATCATTCATGACATGGTCAGTGACATCACTGATGACATCACTGATGACATCTCAAATGACATCACTGATGACATCACTGATGACAACATCCAGTGACTGTATGTTTCTGTAAAGTTAAAATATGTCTTACATATTGAAGAATGAGTGGATGTATAAGTGTCTGGATGAAGGATTTAGTAGGTGCGTGACTGACTGTATGAGTGAGTGATTAAATGTGTCTCACTGAATGCGTGGGTTAGTGACTAAACTGTCTTAATTTGTGCATCATAATGTCTGTTGTGATGTAAACTGCTGCATGTGTTGATCATTAGCTATACGAGAGGCTATATGTGTTATTGATTGGTTGCCCAAATATTTGTATGGGAGATTGAGTTTGTGTAGGGGTGGCTGGGAGGTGTGTGACTCTGTGCATAGATGTGTGAGCAGTTGATTCACTAGGTGTATGAGTTCAAGAGTGCATGTGGAAACAGCTACATGGGCAGTTGACTGTGTGCATGAGTGTATTGATGAGTGAATGGATATCTCAATGCTACATGTCATAGTAAGTACATATGTAAAACACAGTACATGTGAGAGTTGGCATATATAAATAACTGTGCATGAGAGCCACTGAATGTGTGAGTGGTTGTATGGATCATTGTGAACTTGTATCAGGGATTGTATAAGAGAGTAAATATGTGTTAGTATATGTTTGAATAAGTAAGGTGTGTATAACTGTATAGTTGAAGAAATGGAGGTGAGATTGTTTATTTGCATGACTGACTAGGTGTGTGAGTAACTCCATGGATGAGTGACAGTGTGTGAGTGTCTGTATACACTGAGTGTATCTAAGGTTATATTAGAGTCTGAAGAGGTTTATCGTATTAGCACAAGAATGATGTCAAATGAGATGTCATCATTGATGTCATCAGTGATGTCATTTGAGATGTCATCAGTGATGTCATCAGTGATGTCACTGACCATGTCATGAATGATGTAATATGTGACATGATCAGCAGTGGATTGCGGGTGCGCGATATATAGTTAGTGCAACTAACTATATATGGAATTTCAATGGTTTTGTGTGAGTAAAATAAGGTTTTTTAAATGCTAATTCCTAACTATATATGGTCTATAACCTATGGTTTTTTCAGTGAATTTTCAAGGTTTTGTAAATGCTAATTCCTAACTATATATGGTCTATAACCTATGGTTTTTTCAGTGAATATATATATATATATGTATATATATATATATGTATATATATATATATATATATATATATATATATATATATATATATATATATATATATATATATATATATATATATATCTATATATCTATATATATATATATATATATATATATATATATATATATATATATATATATATATATATATATATATATTACCTACTGGCGGTCGCCAGTAGGTAGTTATAGTTAGGACCTAGTTTCCATAGGAAATCCGCAACATTCTATTGGGAATAACTTTGGCGCCGGTGGACAAATTTCTCAAATTAGATGGCCCGCTCCGCTCCGCTCCTTCCCTGAAAGTTTGGGGGGATTTGTTAAGCGGGGGCCAAGATAAAAGGGGGTCCCAAAACGTGTTTTCCCCATGTTAATTTCCATAGGGCGGTTGGACTCACTTTTAGCCCGAACGGCTGAATGGATTCCCACAAAACTTGGCAAAATTGTAGGGACTGGTACCCCAATGTGCCTTTGCTATGTCTCAAGATATGTGCTCCAGAGGATTTTGAGTAATCTAGGTTCAAAAAAATATATATTTAAGCGCGTCCCGGTACGCGCACCGGGGCGCGTACCAGCGCGTAACGCGAGTTCGCGAGCGGAAAGCTGATTGGCTCTCGGGTGTCTGTCAACATTCCAAACAGTCCGGAGCAGCCATCATCTTGTGTCTCGGTAGGATCGAGACACAAGAGGTGGCAAAAACAAAGGGGGAAATTACCAAAAGGGGGCAGGGTAGACCCCCCTGACCCCCTAGGTTTGATGTGTGGGCCATAAAAGGGCCCCGCGGGGTAAAAAAAAAAAAAATCGGGGGGAGCGCCCGGTACGCGCACCGGGGAGCGTCCCGGGGAGCGTACCAAGGGGAAAACCCAGTGAAACAGTAAAATAATAATTTAAAGTGCTTAGAGGTAGGGTAGCTCTGCATAGAGTTGTTATGTTGTGTGGGTGATTTAAGTACCAGCATGTAGGTACCAATGCAGAGTCTTAAATTCAATGTACACCGTCTCCTCTGTAGATAATTTGCATGTTGTTACAGAAGTTATTGTGGTACATGGAATCTATACCATAGTCTGTCAGGAAAGCAGAAACAACACGGAGGCAGGAGACGAAAAAGAGATGTCAAATACACATTGGAGATAATATAGTGGGAGAAAGGAAGTAACTATGAGCAAAATTACTATGTAACACAAAAAAGTTGCACAGTATACTATAAGTCTCACTTTATATTATATTCATTTTGGTACTTTTTCATGAATTACATATAAAAATGAATAATGTCTCGAACAATTTTTAATTATTAAATAAAAATTTATTGTTGTGATTTTTCAAAATTTAAAAGAACTTCCAACATTACATCATCAGGAAATGTCCTCATTTGGATTCCATGATTCTATTTCTTCCACACAATTAAGTAACTCTTGGTCCAGAGACTGATCCAAAAAGTCTAAGTCATCAATCTCTTCCTCAGGATTGTTCTCCACAACAATTTCGAAAGAAATATTAAATTTGTTTTGTTCTCCTTCCATTTTCTTGCTGTAAATTGCATAAAAAATAAATATATCAGTAGAGTTAGGGCACTGTTGGGTTTAAGTTCAGACAGGTACTTCTGAGTTTTTAACAGTGAAGTTATCTTTGGGCAGTGTATGGTATCAGGCAGGAAGTAGAAATATAAAAAAGTGTATGTGAAGAAGCCTAAGTAAATTCATAATTATACCAGAGAAGCCTAACTCAATCTATAACTATAACAGAGAAGCCTATCTCAATCTGTAACTATAACAGAGGGACATAAATAAGTATCAGAAAACGTTTTTACAAATTAACTTAAAGTGCCCCTTACAAATTAACAACTTAACTTATAGAAAGGTGATGAAGATAAATGAGAAAATCCTTTAAAGATGTACCTCAGGTAGTTGTAGTAAAAATGGCCGTGTTTCCCTCTCATTTTTCATTTATATTCATGTACATAACCAATCAAATGTCAGGAAAAAAAAGTAGAAAATGAAAGTAACATTTTAATTGGTCATAAATTCTAACACTTCATATGTGTTTTTGTCATGTAATTTACCTCAGGATATTTAGACAGGGCTACAGCCCAAATGGCTCAATGGAATTCCACCAACATTTGTGAAAATGGTAGGGACTGGTATGTAGTAGGGCCTATTCTTTATTTGGTGAAAGTCTCTCCAGTGGTTTTTATGTAAATTAACTTTTACATTTTTTTGGGAGCACTTACCGGTGCGCGTACCGGCAGCGCTACGGGAGTCCTCCATCTTGTGTTTCGGTAGATTTGAGACACAAGATGGAGGACAAACAACGTTGGGAATGGGTAAAAGGGGACACGGTAGACACCCTCTGACCCCCTAGGTTTTCTGAGGGGGGCTTAGGAGGCCCATATAGGCCAAAAAAAACAAAATTTGTTTTTAATTTTTCACGGGGGGAGCGCCCGGTACGCGTACCGGGGAGCGTACTTTGGTGAAAAACAGTGAAAAAAGTTAAAGTAAAATAATCATTTTGAGTGATCAGAGGTAGGGTAGCCCTGAAAAGAGCTTTTGGGTTCTGTGGCTGATTTAGGTACCTACAAGTAGGTTCCAATGCACAGTCTTAAATTCAGGAGGAATATTCTATTCCCCTCATCTGAGAAGTGCACACCATCTCCTCTGTAGATATCTTGCATGTTGTAACGCAAGTTATTGTTGTATATTGAACCCATTCGATAGTCTCTCATGTAAGCATAAACAGATTTATTCACATGTTTCCGTGCTTTCTCAAATTGTGGACAAAATTGGTTGGACCACTTCCATTTCTGTCTTTGGCATATATTGGAAAATACCAAGGCAGTTTGAGGAAAAAGTGCCATCAATTGCTCAAAGGTGTCCTTTAAAAGCATTTCCAGACCTACCCCAGTCAAAGTGCCTAAGTCATTTCCACCACAGTGCAGAATTATGAGGTGAGGGTGTGGCAGATGCAAAAAGGTTTTCACCAATGGTATCAATTGATGACATCTCAATCCTCTTTGGCCAATCCACTTGATGTCTACATTTGATAAATCAAGGTTGTGAACATTTCTAGTAGCTGCATACCTTTGAGCCCAGTGGATGTAGCTATGTCCAATAATCCAGACAGAATACATGGTAAGAGGAGGTTCTGGTGCAGTCAGATGAAGTGTGGGAATGAAATGGCAGTTGGAACTGTAGGAGTTTGTAAAAAAAAACTGTGGAGTTTCAGTGCTCTTGAATCACAAGCAATGATTGGTGGATTCAGATAGTTGAAAACTGAAAGTTAGGGTGCATGGTTCTGTTTTGTGAAAGAAGTAATTTGAATGGTTAAGAAAAAGTCATTTAAAGAAACATTGCACCGGATAAGCTGGTGTATTGAGAGGTCAAACATCCTTGCTGAGTTCATTTGCAACATTGTAGAATAAACTTTTAAACCTGAGAGCTCAGTGAGGAGGGAGTTGCTATGGTAACAGGTAGAAAGGGCTGAGGGGGGAAGGGTGTTGGTTTGAAAATAGAGAGGGAAGAGTTTTAATTGGTTAAAATGAGGGATATGTGTGTAGAATTAGAGGTTTTCTGAGCCATTCATGGTTGCAGTGCCTGGAGTACATACCTTTTGCTCTGCTAAAGAAATATTGGTGTGTGTGTCTGACACTGTTCTCAATCTCCCAAAGCATTTGTAAAGGTGAGTAATGTTTCATTTAATATAGATAGAGACTTGTATACTCTATGGAGAAGATTTGGAAGCAAATTGTGTTTTTTTAATGTTGCTTTGTGTCATGTTTTTTGATAATGCTTGGTAAAAAGTTTTTACTGTATAGAGGAATTGTATTTTTTAAAATTGTGAAGTTTCAGTAGTGACATGGAATGCTTGTACATAGGACCTGTGCTGTGTTTCTTAAATGTGATGTGAAAAACGATTTTGGGGAAAATGAATGGCTTTTACATTTTTGAGAAGGAATAAATAGTGTCTGCATGCTTAAAGAAATACATTTGAACCTTTCACAATGATGTCACCTGTGTTAACTCAGATTAGGAAGCAGATTGAGCTTCTTTCTTGTTGGTTTGTGTCATGTTTTTTGATAATGCTTGGTATTAACGTTAACAAGATAGAGGAATAGTATTTTGTGAACTAGTGACGTTTCAGTAGTGAAATTGAATGCTTGTACATAGGACCAGCGCTCTGTTTCTAAAATGTTATTTAAAAAACGATTTTGAGACAAATGAATGAATTTTACATTTTTGAGAAGGAATAAATAGTGTCTGCATGATTAAATAAATATATTTGAACTTTTCACAATGATGTCACCTGTGTTACCTCAGATTAGGAAGCACATTGAGCTTCTTTGCTGTTGGTTTGTGTCATGTTTTTTGATAATGCTTGGTATCAAAATTTGCAAGATAGAGGATTTGTATTTTGTGAAATAGTGAGGTTTCAGTAGTAAAATTGAATGCTTGTAGATAGGACCTAGGCTCTGTTTCTAAAATGTTATTTAAAAAACGATTTTGGGGCAAATAAATGGCTTTTACATTTTTGAGAAGGAATAAATAGTGTCTGCATGATTAAAAAAAATTATTTGAACCTTTCACAATGATGTCACCTGTGTAACCTCAGATTAGGAAGCACATTGAGCTTCTTTGCTGTTGGTTTGTGTCATGTTTTTTGATAATGCTTGGTATCAACATTTGCAAGATAGAGGATTTGTATTTTGTGAAATAGTGAGGTTTCAGTAGTGAAATTGAATGCTTGTACATAGCACCTGCGCTCTGTTTCTAAAATGTTATTTGAAAAACGATTTTGGGCCAAATCAATGGCTTTTACATTTTTGAGAAGGAATAAATAGTGTCTGCATGATTAAATAAATATATTTGAACCTTTCACAATGATGTCACCTGTGTTACCTCAGATTAGGAAGCAGATTGAAATTCTTTCTTGTTGGTTTGTGTCATGTTTTTTGATAATGCTTGGTATCAACATTTGCAAGATAGAGGAATTGTATTTTGTAAAATTGTGAAGTTTCAGTAGTGACATGGAATGCTTGTACATAGGACCTGTGCTGTGTTTCTTAAATGTGATGTGAAAAACAATTTTGGGGAAAATGAATGGCTTTTACATTTTTGAGAAGGAATAAATAGTGTCTGCATGATTAAAGAAATACATTTGAACCTTTCACAATGATGTCACCTGTGTTACCTCAGATTAGGAAGCACATTGAGCTTCTTTGCTGTTGGTTTGTGTCATGTTTTTTGATAATGCTTGGTATCAACATTTGAAAGATAGAGGATTTGTATTTTGTGAAATAGTGAGGTTTCAGTAGTGAAATTGAATGCTTGTACATAGGACCTGCGCTCTGTTTCTAAAATGTTATTTAAAAAACGATTTTGGGGCAAATCAATGGCTTTTACATTTTTGAGAAGGAATAAATAGTGTCTGCATGATTAAATAAATATATTTGAACCTTTCACAATGATGTCACCTGTGTTACCTCATATTAGGAAGCACATTGAGCTTCTTTGCTGTTGGTTTGTGTCATGTTTTTTTGATAATGCTTGGTATTAACATTTGCAAGATAGAGGATTTGTATTTTGTGAAATAGTGAGGTTTCAGTAGTAAAATTGAATGCTTGTACATAGGACCTGCGCTCGGTTTCTAAAATGTTATTTAAAAAACGATTTTGGGGCAAATCAATGGCTTTTACATTCATTTTTGAGAAGGAATAAATAGTGTCTGCATGATTAAAAAAATATATTTGAACCTTTCACAATGATGTCACCTGTGTTACCTCAGATTAGGAAGCACATTGAGCTTCTTTGCTGTTGGTTTGTGTCATGTTTTTTGATAATGCTTGGTATCAACATTTGCAAGATAGAGGATTTGTATTTTGTGAAATAGTGAGGTTTCAGTAGTGAAATTGAATTCTTGTACATAGGACCTGCGCTCTGTTTCTAAAATGTTATTTAAAAAACGATTTTGGGGCAAATCAATGGCTTTTACATTTTTGAGAAGGAATAAATAGTGTCTGCATGATTAAATAAATATATTTCAACCTTTCACAATGATGTCACCTGTGTTACCTCAGATTAGGAAGTAGATTGTGCAGATGAGGTGAGGCATGTCCAGAGGTACAGAGGAGGTGAGGCCTGTGTTCAAGACTGTAGTGGGAGAGAGGCCTTTCCTGGGGAGCATAGGTGGTGAGGCCTGTGTCTAAGAGTGCAGTGGACTACACTTCATGAAGCCTATCCCCCACTGCACTCTTAGACACAGGCCTCACCTCCTTTGTACCCCTGGACAGACCTCTATTCCACTACACTCTTCAACACAGGCCTCACCTCCTCTACACCCCTGGACAATCCTCACCTCATCTGCAACCCTGAATAGACCTCAACTCATCTGCACCCGTAGACAGGCCTCAGCTTATCTACACCCCTGGACACGCCTCACCTCATCTGCACCCAGTTACCATCAATTATACCCAATACTTTGAGGCCTGTCCAGAGGACACAGATGAGGTAAGGCTTGTCCAAGGGTCAGAGGAGGTCAGTCCTCTCCACTGCACTCATGGACAGAGGCCTCACCTCCTTTGCACCCCTGGACAGGCCTCACCTCATCTGCACAATCTGCTTACTAATCTGAGGAAACACAGGTGACATGATTGTGAAATGTGCTAATATATTTTTTTAATCATGCAGATACTATCTAATCCTTGTCAATAATGTAAAACCAATTCATGTGCCCGAAATCTTTTTTTAAATAACATTTACAAAACAGAGCATAGGTCATATGTATAAGCATTTGATTACACTACTGAACCCTCACTCATTTAGAAAATACAATTCCTTTATGCACTAACATTTCTTTACCAAGGATTATCAACAATGTATTAGTCTCTATTATATTCTCTTCCTGACTTACTCTATTTTTCCACCTGTCCCCTTCTAACACCCTCTCTCTCACTTATTCCTTTTTACATCCTGAGTCTGTGTTACACTCTGTTACACTCTTTCTTTGACTTACTTTCTCTTACACCCTGTCTCTAATGTATTCCCTCTCTCTCTTTTTTACAGCAATTTGTAAGTCATACTTTCTCTTACATCCTCTTCCTGATTTACTCCGTCTTACAACCTTTCTCTTTGTAAGATTCTCTCCCAGAGTTACTCCCTATTACATCATTTGTCTGTTTTACACCCACTCTCCCTCTTTCTGACTTTTTTATTCTCTTCCTCTGTTCGTGTTACACCCTCTGTCTGACATACTCCTTGTTACATCCTCTCTCTGATTTACTTCCACTTACACCCTCTCTCAAACTTACGCTCTCTCTCTCCCTTTTACAGCCTCTCTCTCTTTTAGTCTCTTTTACATCCTCTCACCTTCTAACACCCTCTTTCTGTCTTACATCCTCTTATACACTCTCTCTGTCTTCCACCCTGTTACACCCTTTTTCTGACTTACTCCCTTTATCCCTTTCTTTGACTTACTCCCTCTCCCTATTACATTCTTTCTCTGTCTTACAACATATTATACACTCTCTCTGTCTTACTCCTTCTCTATGTTTTACTCCCCCAAACTGTTTCTTTGTCTGACTCTCTCTGTCTTTTTGTGTTAGTTCCTCTAGCTCTTTTTCTCTGTCTTACTCCGAGTGACATAGTTGCTGTGATATGAACTTAGATATGTTGTAAACTAGTGTTTATATCGTTTGCTTATTGTCATTGCTTTGTTGTTTGGTAATAGTGGTCTATAATGTGTTATTTTTTTCTTTACCACAGATTGAAATCAAGATTTCAATAGTAAGGAAATATGCCCTCAAGGCAGAGGAGAAGAAAAGATGCCAAGCAGAAAGAATCAAAAACAGCAACGGAATTACAGCACTCCTCTACAACAAATACTTCAAAAAACAGGAAAAAAAGCTCCTGGTAAGACAACTAAGGGGCATATTATCAACACAGGCGATAAAATTATCGCTGGCTTTATCGGCAGAAAACTGCCGCTAAAGCCGCTTTTGCGGCAGAAAACTGCCGCAAAAGCGGCTTTAGCGGCAGTTTTCTGCCGATAAAGCAAGCGATAATTTTATCGCCTGTGTTGATAATATGCCCCTAAGTCTTTCTTACGGAACATATGTAGATCAAAAAAAAATGTTGATGAGAATGTGAATAAAGAGAAGGAGAGAGCAAATTTGAAAAGGAAGGAGAAGCCCCCCAAAAATGTTACTACTGGAGCAGGAGAGAATATTATGTATAGGAATAGAAGGCAGTATCAATTTAGGGACATTCGTAAACGAATGTTTCGCAATAGGGTGGTTTTAAATTTGTTAAAAAACATTAGGAAAGGTAAACAGAGAGCTGCTTTCTTTTTATAAGAAAAAAGTGTAGAGAAGATTGTTGATCAGGCTTTTGAAGTTAAGAAAAAAATATTTATTTTAATAATCAATAGAATTAGGACACTTAACAAGATAATTGATGTTTTTAAATCAAACAGTAGATGCAAAAGAGTAATTAATCGGACTAATTTTTGTAAAGTTTTTTCTGGAGAATGGATGCATAGTTCAAGTTGTGAGACATTTTTTAATGAGGAGAGTTACTTCCAGGAGAATGATTTAGTGCATGCAGTTGACACCAGTGGTCGAGCATATGAGGTGAAAGACGGTTGTCCGATTGAAAAAGAGAAACTTGTGCCTAGAGATGCAGAAGAGGTGTTAACTGATGAAGTTTTAGGGAGACGTACTAAGGGTCCAGTGTACACTTGGAAGTGTAATAGTATTTGTAGTGTGCGACAGGATTCAATCGATATGTTTCGTAATTTCTTACGTACATATAGTAAGAAAAGTCTCAAACAGAAAATGAAGATGTTGCAAGACTTAGATCCTTGCAGAGTGAGAGAAAACACAGGTTTGCAAGGGCATTCACTGGCTTGTCTTTCTAGAAAAGTCTGTCAGAGTGGTTTTCATCATTTTAGGATGTTAGCAGTGCATCATAACAAAATGAGGAAATTAGTGAGAAGGTTGTATTATGCAAAAAGTCCAGCACTTAAGCTTAAACAATTAAACAGTGTTCTTTTGCATGGAACTGAATTAGATGTGAAGAAGATTTGTGAAGAAATTGAGATTTGTTATTTTGGTGAAAAAGAGGACAGTGTAGAAATTGACACAGATATTCAAGGTAATGTGGAAGACAATGTACAGATTTCAAGTACAGAAAAGTTTGACCAGGAAATTACCAGGTTTAAGGTGAAATCAAGTGAAAGGCCTAATTTTACTTGTGTGTGTTGTCGACGAACTCATTATAAGCATCAAACTAGATTAGTTGATTTATACGTAAAAAGTGAAAAGATAAATAATTATGAGTGGAAGGATTTTGCAACTTATTTGTTGGTGGAGAATTCTTTTGATTTGAGTTCTGATCAGCGTATTTGTAAATATTGTTATAATAAATTAAATCAAAACAGAATGCCTGCTAGAGCTGTTCATAATATTCTTGAGTTGGTAGACATTCCTCCTGAATTGATGGATTTAAATACATATGAGTCTATTTTGATTCAATGTGTCCATCCTTTTCAGGCAATTGTTCGCATGGAGCCTAAGATAGGGAAATTGCCTCCTTCAGATTTACAGAGAGGATTAAAGGAAAGAGTTGTTTATTTGCCTCTAGATTTGAAGAAAAATATTGATACAATTGGTGTAGAGAAAGTGGAAGAGGAACTTCTGGTTATTCTAGTTAATGGGGTTCCGACAAAGAGTAAGAAAATCTGGCAAGATTTAGTGGATGTTAGAAAAGTCAAAAAGGCAACGTTGTATTTGGTCAAAAACAATGAGTACTACAAACATGTATGTGTTGGAGCAGAGGAAACAGCTGCAGATGAAGACAGTGATTGTTCAGCTGGCCAAATTGAAAAAGTTGATGTGTCTAGAAGTGAAGAAATATATGAACATTATACTGTTCATCCTTTGCATTCCAAAGAAGTAATGGGGAATGCAATTGACTTGTTTCAAATGAAAGCAGCAAAAGGAAGTCCCATTAGTGTATGGGAAGAAAGTTTGGAAGCTCGTTGTTTTCCACATTTATTTCCAACAGGTCGAGGTGGCCGATATGACGATCGACCACTTCAAATTCCTGCATCTGAATATCGAACTTTAAGATTATATGCTGAAGATCCAAGGTTTCGTCAATGCATTCCATATTTGTTTCATCTACTGTATGAAAGTGACTTGTCTGGGCTTTCTTATGCAGTAAACCATATACTGAAAAGTGGAGCACATCTGCAAAATGTTTCGGCGAGGGACTTTATGGAGAAAGTCAATCTGCAAGATAATATTTTGGAATCTCATCTAATCAATCTCATGGCATGTCAGCGTGGTATAAACGAGTATTGGTACCGTCGTCATGGGGAATTGAAATGTATGCTAAGAAACTTAGGAACTCCTACATGGTTCATCACTCTTAGCTGTGCTGAGTATGCATGGGATGACTTACTTCAATTTCTACGAGAGGCAAATGCAAATATACAAAATATAGAATTCAAAACTCCTGGAGAACTGTGTTCTTTCGATCCAGTGAATGTATGCAGATATTTCAATCATAGATTTGAAGCTATGATGTCTTTTATTACCAACAAAAAAAATCCTCCCCTTGGAGAGGTTTTGGATTTCTTTTGGAGAAAGGAGTATCAAGCGAGAGGTGCTCCTCACATACATATGTTGTTGTGGATTAAAGATGCACCCAAATTTGGAACAGATTCGGATGAGACAGTGATGAGCTTCATTGAAGAGTATTCAACATGTGCTGTTCCGAAAACTACCGAAGAAAACAGTTTAAGGCAACAAGTTTTACGCTTTCAATCCCATCGTTGTGGAAAGTACTGTCGTCGAAAATTTAGAAACAAGGACAAGTTCTCCACAAAATGTCGTTTCGGGTTTCCACGACCAGTGATTTCTAAAGGAAGAGTAAATAATTTGATGTCTTCTCTGCGACATACTGTGACGAGGAAATCACCAAAAAATACATACAATTTAAAAGAAACGAAGAGTCCAAGTACATCAAAGACTACAACCCAGTGATTTTGTCCATGTGGAATGCTAACATGGATATTCAGTCCGTTGCTGACAACTCTATTGCTGTGGCTCGATATGTGACGTCTTACATCACAAAAAAAGAAAAGACAGAACTGAAGGAAATGTGGGAGGACATTTCACATGAAAAGAGTATAAGTAAAAAATGATACAGTTTCAGTCTGAAGATGTTGTCGCATCGAGAAATTGGAGCATATGAATGTTCTGATCGGTTATCATCAGCAAGTCTCTACGCCAAGTCTAGAACAATTATTTGGGCAAGTCTAGGTCTTGCTACAACACGAAACCGAGATTTGAAATCTGTACAAGAAATTCAGTATTTGGCGGAGAAAGAACCAAACAGTACAGATATTTTGAAGACAAGCATGTTGGATACATACTATCCAAATAGAAGTAGTCATCTTGAGAACAGTTGTTTGTATGAAGTTCTGCAAAACTATATTTATAAGAGGAACATCAGAGAACATATCAATAATGGAATATATGCTGTCATTGGGTGTGAAGGATGTCTAGTGAAGCAGAGAAAAGGCCATTCGATTAATCATCGAAAATTGAGTTTCGAAAATCCAGAGAAAAGGGAATTTTATTATTTAGCTCATTTGCAACTCTTTAAGCCATGGCGTACAGAAGAGGAACTACTTGGAGGTTTTCTCTGTTACGAAGATTCTTTTAATGCCACCAAGGATACCATAGAATGTCCTGTTTTTCCAAATTATCTGCAAATGTTGAAGAAGAAATAGAGCAAGAAGCTACAATTGCTGTAGAGATTGCTAGAGACAGTTCTCAAGACAGTCAGAGTTCTACTTCATTGAGTCAGGATCCACTAGGAGGACCAATTATCCAAAATGAAGCTGCCACTGCCATGGATGAGGCGGAAAGAGCTATGGAACAAGCTCAAGATGATGTAGTTAACTTAGAAGATTTGGTGAAACAACTAAGCCTTGAGCAGAAACAGATATATGACGAAGTCACAGAACAGATTGAACATGGATTCAGTCATGAGAAAAAAGAGTGCTCATGTACATCATTTAAGCCTGTGCAACTGTACGTGAGCGGAGAAGCGGGAACTGGAAAAAGTTTTCTGATTAAAGCAATTGCAACTTATCTGCAGAAAAGGACTGAATCACCGCTATCTTGTGTTGTTACCGCTCCAACTGGGCTGGCAGCACATAACATTAAAGGGTTTACTTTACATCGTTTACTGATGCTACAAGTTGAGCATGATAACAAATTGCAATACCACAAGCTATCTGGAGATGCGTGTTCCGTAGTTTCCAGAGTCCTGAAGAAAATGAAACTTCTTATCATTGATGAAGTAAGCATGGTCTCAAATCTAATGCTTGCTTTTGTGCATTTGAGAATGCAAGAAATTCTTAGAACAGAGTATGATGTGTTATTTGGAGGGAAATACATTATTGTTTTTGGAGATCTACTGCAGTTGACTCCAGTGAAAGGACAACCAGTGTTTAAAATGGTCACGCATGAAGATACCAGGAAGTGCCTAGGAAGCATTGAAAACGTTAATATATGGTTACATTTCAAATATGCAGAACTACTCCAAAATATGCGACAGGCAAAGGATGAAGATTATAAAAATATTCTACAAGATGTAAGAATCGGAAAAGTAAGTGAGCATGGGAAAGAAGCTTTACATGCACGATTAATTTCAAATTTGTACCCAAATGAAAACATTCTTCCAGAGAATATTTTTAAGAAAATTAATGAGAACAAATCTGGGATATGTTTGATGCCAACTCTGCAAGAATGTTCCATCTTCAACAACAAAATGTTAAAGTTAGAAAATGAAGAGATAGTGAAACTGGAAGCTATAGATAAAATAGAGCATATGGGAGCAACAATTATTTTGTCTGAAAATTTGAAATCAAAATTGGATTCATTAGAGAAGACTATATCTAAAACTGCTGGTTTTGAAAGGACTCTGAATGTGTGTTTAAATTGTCGTATCATTTTGAGAAGGAATTTAAATGTTGAAAGAGGTCTGGTAAATGGAGCAATGGGTCATGTTGTTGATTTTGTGAATTACAAAAATAGAGATGGAATTGAAATTTTAAAAATTAAATTTGATGGCATTGACAAAATAGAACAAATTTGTCGTTGTTCAGCTAGATTTTTGCTTGTGAAAGACTTATATGTTCGCCGAAAACAGTTTCCTGTTTGTTTGGCAATATGCGGTGACAATTCATAAATCTCAAGGTTTAAGTGTAGATAGCGCTTTGGTGAACATTGGAAGTTCTGTGTTTAAAGAGGGTATGGCATATGTGGCATTATCACGAGTCAGAACTTTATCAGGATTGTACTTGATTGAGTGTGATGAAACAAAGATTTGTGCAGATCTACATTGTGTTAAAGAATACAATAGGTTAAGAAGAGAGTATGCTCCACATTTGCCTCAATATCCTCTGTTTGAAAAACGTGTGGTAGGCCGAAAAAGAAGAAATGAGAATAATTGCAGTGAGGTAATAGCAAAAAGACAAAAAGTAGATGAAACTGTAATTGTAAGCAGAAAGAAAAAGGATTCTGTTGAAGATGTTGTTGGATTTCAGTTTGAAAACAGTTCTGGTGTCAACTGCTATGCTAATGTAGTGGTTAATGTTGTTTTTTTTCTTCAAAGTTTACAAGAACAGTTTGCTGAAAATCGGGATCAAAGATTCTGTTGTTTGTTGAATTCTGTGTTTGAGAAATGTAGCAGTGATAGAGCAAAAATAGAAAGTGTTTCAGAAATTCGAAATCTTTTAGACATATGTTCTGGTCAAAAACAATTTTCACAGAATATTCAGCAAGATTGTCAGGAATTTTTAATGTATATGTTTGATGTAATGGAAGATGAAGGAGTAGATATAAGAAATCTTTTTAGCCTTTCTTATCAATGGCAGCATGACTGCGACAACTGTAGTTTATCAAGTACTACTACAATAGACACCGAAAGATTTATATATTTGACTTTAGCAGACTGCAAATCAGTGCCTTTTAATAATCTAGTTAAAGCAGCTGATCACAATATGGTGTGTACCCAATGTAAGTCTGCAATGCTGTCCACATTATTTATACAAAATTATGGTCAGTATGTCATTTTAATGTTCCAACGATGTAGACCTGATGGAACTAAATTGACAACTTCTATTAAAAATGTCGTGGCTTCTCAGTTATCAATTTCAGGAATAACTTTTGCAACTGTAGCTATTATTTATCATGACGGTCCTTCAACAGCATCAGGGCATTATACAATTTATTTAAAACGTCAAAAAGGTTGGACTACTTGTAATGATACTCATTTGACTTTCAAACAATTCATACCTAGGTGTCGATTCCGATCCGGTAAAATGCGCTCCGAATGGTCGTACGGAGAGTTTTTTCCCCGTACGAATCGTATCCGTAGACGTCCCGTACGTACGATGAAGTACGATCCGTACTAGGTGCCGAACTCCGTACGAGTCGTACAGGACTCCGTACGACTCAAATTTCCGGACGAATCTCACTCGGAACCCGCAGTACGCGACATCGCGGCACGTTTTTACGACCCAGCAAGTACGATCCGTGTCGGGTACGCGCCGTACGACCCTTTTCCTACGGGAGCCGAAAACAGTCGTAAACGCAGAGTTCGCGCCGAAACAGGTACGGAAGGCCCCCCCCCGGGTACGGCACGTACCCCCCATGATCGCAGGGGTACGCGGCGTACCCCTCTGGTCATGCGGGGTACGTGCCGTACACCCAGCGTACATGGGGTACGCACCGTACCCCATGTACAGTGGGTGTACGGCACGTACCCCATGTACGCTGGGTGTACGGCATGTACCCCGCATGACCAGAGGGGTACGCCGCGTACCCCTGCGATCATGGGGGGTACGCGCCGTACGGTGTGTAGGTGATCGTGCGCTTTTCCGTACGAATCGACGTGTACCGTACGAATCGCGTACGGGTCGGCTGATCGGGATCGGAATCGTCCGGTCGTACGGCGTCTGTACGAGTCATACGGAAACGGCTCCGGATACGATTCGTACGCCGGATTATTTTACCGGATCGGAATCGACCCCCTAGTGTTTTTAGAACCAAAATTTAAGTAAAGGTTATTGGCCTATGAAAACGGGAGCAGTTAATAAAAGTTAGTCTGCTGTTTAAAATTATATTGTGAGTAAAAGTGTTCAAGATAATATAAAAATTCTAGTTGTCATATAGGTACTGTAAATGGATCTCATAGTAAGTGATATCAGTATTATAGGAAATGTTGAATAACAGTGAGCCAGAGATGGAAATATGCATATTTAAACATTGTGAAAATGTTGTAGGAGCTTTTCTTTCAGAACGTTGGGAAAACTGTAATTTCCGACTTTGTTTTGAGTTATTTGAAAACATACTGATACATCTGACACTATTTGGCCTTATGGAAAAGTGAAGGAATAAGCAAAGAGTCATGACTGAACACAAGAAGGAAATGAAAACATTGAGAAATATTTCACATGTTCTTGGAGCTTTTCTTATAGAAAGTCGATGAAATGGAAGTTTTAGAGAACAGTAGAGTATTTACCAATGAAAAGGACCTTCATGATGTACTATTTGGCTTAAAAGAAAAGTAAGTGAATCAAAGATAAGTGTACATATGTGATTTGTAAGTTTATATGTTTTTTTTAAACACAATCTTTTAGATTGTGTTTCTTTTTCCCCGCTGTCATATGATGAGTAGTTTGAAGTCACTATTTTTTGTGAAATTCAATATATTCTGACAACAGCAAAAATAAACTCTGTAACATGTAGTACAAGTTATTCTATAGTTTGTATTGTGTAATTTAAATTCTCATTCTCTCTGTTCCGCTGCTTTAGTCCTCTTCCCCTCTCTTTCCTTCTTTTGCTCCCTTACTCATTTTCCTTTCCTCACTGATTGTACTCCACTTCACTCAGTCCTTCCCTTAGTCCCTCTGTCTACTAACTTCCTCACTCCTTTTCCCTCAATCCTTCTATATTATCCTCTCTCCCTTCATCCCTTAACTCTGTGACTCCCCTTCACTCACTCTCAGTCATATTCCATTCCTCATTCTTGTAAATGCATCCTCAATCAGACTCCTTTCCCTCTCAGTCATTCCCTTTTTACTTACTCCTGTTTTCTGATTTTGTTTTGCTAACTCACATTCTTTTAGTATCTTTCTTACCTTCAGTTCATTTCTCTCTTCTTCTCTTCCTCTCTGTCACTAAATGTATCTGCCTTACTCTTAGTAATTTGCTCTCCTTCTTTTTCTTTTTCCCTCTTTTTGTCCTTCTACATTACTTTATTTCCCTTTCTGTGTCCTTCACTCTTACTTTATTTCTTAGTAAGCTTTTATGATTTTTAACCTCTTGACTTGTCTCTTCTATTTTAAAATATATATTTTACTAATTATAACTTATTTTTTTTATCTCTTTCACAGATACAAAGTGTAGTAAAACATGTAATTAAATTTACATTAATTATATGGTAAGTGTGACTAAAAAATGTAGTTTGTCATCACCCTTTGCTTTAACCTCACTACTATTCTCTCACCCTACCT